>NW_026294447.1:26027118-27227118 GCF_007827085.1 Peromyscus californicus insignis | reverse complement strand
CCAAGTAGTATCCTTGGAAACTTCACTAGACAGTACTATAAAAATGATTCAGTGGGATCCTATTTCTCTTTTAAATTATCAATTAGATGGTAACTTTACCTGAATCTTTTTACAAGGTTTCCAGGTGCTTTTTCCTTATTCAGGAGTCTGATGTAAGAAACAGCTGATTACAGTTACCTTTCCCTTCTACAGAACTCTGGTACATGGTCCAACCAGTTGTACAGTTAGAGTCAACTTTACTAAACAAAATGTATGCTAACTTTGTCTCTTAATGTTCCCACAGAATTGCACAGTTATTACCTCCAAACTTTTGTTCTAGGTCTTTGCCATCTGTTGGGTTTTATTGTAGCTCCTTGGATGGACCTTCCTCTGAGGCACTCTAGCGATGGCCCTTTCTACATTGATACTTTGACAGTTCAAAGAGTAATCTGCACCCCAATCCCCTAAAAGCAGTTCTGGGTGACCACTAAAGGGGCCATCCAACTCCATCCCACACATCCCTCTTTGTGTCGCTCTGGGCATTGTTTCCAGGACTCAGAACTAAAACAGCTAGACAGTAATACACCTCTGTCTCACCAACTTTCAAAAACCTTGAAGAAGTTTTAAGGTAAAGGTCAGCTTAACATACTTCAGGACAAACTCGATTCTTGGTGCTACAGTACTCAATGACTAAATCTGACTACTGCTAAGGGTGGGATTTGTGCCACGAAGGATGGGGCTTCCACACCAACATATTTTTGGACCCTCCTCTGAGAAAGATCCTTCTTACATACCAACAAATCCTAACTGGTTAGGAAGGGGCCCAAAGATACATGGCCCAGACCAAAAAAAAAAAAAAAAAAAAAAAAAAAATCAACCACAACCCTTCTCTTTTGAGTGAGCTTTTAATTCCCTCCTGTTCTGGCTTCACCCCTGGATCACTCCTTTCCTCCTTACTATCCTCATGCTCACATTTTTCCTTGTCTTTTAAATTTATTTTTTTAATTACTAAACTTCCCCCTATAGTCAAGCAAAAGACTCTGGCCCTACAACAGCACCAGTGGACAGCGTTAGGGGTCCAGCAAGCACAACGCAGCCAACTTGGTCAGATTAGGAAAGACCTCACCTTGGGACAACGAAGTGTAGTCACCCTACAAAATCAGATAGATTCTCTGGCTGCAGTGGTCCTCCCGAGCCCCCCACCCTCGGCAACTAGACTTAGTGACTGTGTTTTTATGCAAACCAGTCTGATCTAGGATGAGAAAACACTAAACAATGGTTAGAGAGAATTAAAACAGGAAGGCCAAACAGATGCTTTCTGGAAGGATACCTGACTGCTCGGGGACCATGGGTTGCCCCTTGGCAGTCCCAGTCACTTCCTTTGTACTAACTTTACTCTTTGGTCCCTGCCATCTCAGCTGTCTCAACAAGTCCCGCCAACGAAGACTACCAGCTTTAAGCACCGAGAGGGTCACTGAATTCTTTATGGCCGATAGCTACCAGTCCCTATCCCACCTCAAAGAGGTCTCACTATATCTCTTCCACCATTGAGACTGCTGATGTCCACCTGGTAGCAGGAAGCAGCCTCCCTGAAACGGCCTCTCCCCCTTTTTCTTGTTACCCTTCCAGAGCTGGAATATGTTGGGTAATAACTTCCAGTCATGGGGCATTGAATCAGGCTGTAGCTGTATCCCAGAGCTAAGCCTTAAAGAACGACTTAGCCTCCAGCCTGGCAGTTCTGCTCCATCTGCAGAAACAATATGCTCTGGTATCAGAAACAACCCACCCCGCTCCCAGTTAACCACAAGAATAGCTGTAACTTCCTGGTGGCTAACTGTGTATGTATACACATATCTTCAGCCCCTCTAAATGAGTTCAACTTTCATCCTTTGGAAAGGTTGGGGTCCCTTGCTGTTGCAATAAAGCAGCCTCAGCCTGTTGAGATCTAGTCTGTCTGCTTTTCTGCCTCATTTTTCTTAGAGTCTGTTTATTTGAGACACAAGATTAATAAAATGTATTCTTAGAGGTTTCCTATTCGCATATGTTCCGTTATCTCAAAAACTTGATATAGGGAAGCACCACACACCTCAATTCTTTCCTGCCCTTTCCTACATGTCACTTGTCAAACCATTATTGGAAATGAGCCTCTGACCTTTTTTTCTCCCACACAATTTCTAGTAAAGATGCTGCCACATGGCCGTATCCTAGTAACGAGGTTTTATGCCGAGAAGCATGATTAAGAAAGAGGCCAAGGCAGGCTGGCTTCCCCCATCAGCAGAGGTGATTGTCTGGTCTTGCTATCTTTCTCAGTTTCCCTAATTTAGATGAATAACTAGTCTAAACTTAATGTTCTTTCTGATGAAAAAATACTGTCCTTTAGGCCCAAATTAGCAGATTTGCTTTTGATTACCTTGCAGAATTCTATTTGCTCTTTTCTTAAAAGCGTAATAATTCATACAATGCTCTAGAGGAATAAGATCACTGTGTGCCTGAACAACCCCAGTTCCCCTGCTGAGGTTACACTTCAGGCTTCAAGGAATTTTTTAAAATAAATAATCGGAAGTGATACTCCACCTTGCCTCTGGACTGCTGCCGAAGCGGTACCTTGGCTGTCGGAGCAGCACAGACATGAAGAATCAGCACTCAACACAGACAGGTGCCAGACACCAAGCTATCCTAACTGGAAAGCAGAGACGCGAATTGCCACACAGACAGCCTGTGACTGGGACTCCTCTACTTTCAATGCCGTGGCTGGCTGGCTGATGCCTTCCTAATGAGAGGAACTCACAAACTCCTCCAGACTCACAGGAGGAATCTGTACACATCTCACATCTCAGGCAGAACCCAAGTTTGAGGCGAAGACAGGAGGAGAGGGGGAAGGGGGTGGTAAAGAAGGGCCCCCTGCCCTTGGAGTAGTCTGCACGGCATATCAAGGAAGCAACTGTATGGCAAGCAGAAGTGAGCTGGCCTGTGGCCGCAATATTTGCTGCTTCCCAGGTCACAGAGGAATCCAGGCACCCACTGTGGGGCATCTCTTACTTCATCTCTGCCTAAGCATGGTACTTCCCTGTTACCTGAGGTCATGAATGCATTTTCAGGCAGGACACCAGTAGCATTAGAGTGTGGATGAAAGGGGAGGGTTTTTTTTAGGGCCCTGTCTCCCTTTGATGCTTTACTAACTCAAGCACATTTCGTCATGGTGACCCATTGGGATGTCGGGGCTGTGGGAGTCAGATCAGGTAGGCAGTTAGGTTTGCTCAGCACGAGAATTACGTTTCCCCTAAGCAAATTACTTTAATGCAACTTTAACTTCTCAGAAATGCCACAAGTCCCTCCTAGAGGTGTCCATATTCACATCTGTGGACTGAACCAACTAAAAATAATGTATTTTAATATTCTGGGTGTGTACATATTTGGCTCTGCACCTGTGTGGGATGGATGCATGCAAGTATGTATGTATGTATGTATGTATGTATGTATGTATGTATGTATGGAATCCAGAGGCCAGAGGTCGGTATCAGGTATCTTCCTGATCACTCTCCACCTTATATTTTGAGGCAGGGTATCTTACTGGGCATGGAGCTCATGGATTCAGGCAGAAGGGCTTGGCAGAGAGCCCCAGGAACTCTCCTGTCTCTGCTTTCCCAGTCCTGGGATTATAGACATGCATGGTCTCTCTAGACTTGTAAAAGGGGACCGGGAACTGGATTCGGGTCCTCATGTTGATGTGGTAAACACTTTACTGACTGAATCATTTCTCAAAGACACTTATTTTTAAATATTTGTAATTTTGTCTGTATTGAACATGTTCAAATTTTTTTGTGTCACACTATTCCCTAAATACAACTGTTTATATAAGTTTACCTTATACTAGACATTACAAGTAATATAGAAATTACTTATACCATAGAGGGGATGTGCCTAGGTTATATGCAAATATCACAGCCTTGTTTAAGATGAACTTGAACATCCAACCATTTTGATGTCTGTAGGGGCCCTGGAACCAACTCAAAACCAAGTGTACATTTTAGTCCTTGGCACTTGGTCCTTTCCATGAATGGAACCCAACTTACAGCCTACATAATTCAGAGCAGTGGACACTATATTGGCCAGCATTTCAGCTACAGCAGGGTTTCTTTGCTAAATACATCAAGCATCTGCTTCTTCCTTTTTTTTTTCTCCTCCTTTGTTGCTAAAGGGCCCCATATGTCTTATTTTATCACAGCATGCTCGCAGCCACCGTAGGTTAAACAATGCCAGTTGAGATCCATATGGTGAAATATGAAAATCCTAGTCAGGTTTCTTTCTCCTGAATGCAGTGTTTCCTGAACGTCAGTCACTCCTGCCCAGCCATCACAATTCTTCCCATGTCTACGTTTCACGCGGTATTTAGAACTTTTACTTAAGTTGATTCATAATTGTATTGCCATTAATTAATATCAAAGGAAGTAATATCAATGTAGCCAATCATCACAGACAAAAAAATTGGATAAAATATATAATCACTAAAATATAAAAAGTTTCACTGCCTCTGAAGATCATCTTGCAAACCAAATGTAGATCCTACAATTTTGACAAATTCTTTTATAGACATTTATCCTTTAGATATAGCTGAAGCATGTAGCCATTTATTTCACAAAGTTATATGAAATTGTCAAAATTGCTATAATATATATATAAATATATAAAATTGCTGTACTCGTTTTTAAAATGCAAAAAAAAAAAAAAACCTACTGGCTCCAAGAAAGTGGAATTCCATTTTGAAAATGAGGAAAAAGCCTCTACCTGGCATTAAGAAATAGAATCCTTGTGTTGAAAGAGACCCTAATGTCAATCATTTCCTTTGAGAACCATATTTTATATTTTATTTTTCTATTTAATCCTTTTCATGTGTGCATGTATGTGGTTTTTGTGTGTGTATATGTGTATAAAAGCATCCGAGTGTGTACATGTGGAGTCACATGCTACCATGCTCTAGGGGTTCCCCGTCTTCTTTTCTAATCCTCTCATTTGCAAGGTCTAACTGCTAAGTCAGCCGCCACCACCCCAGCCTTGGATTTTCTGGTTTTTCCACAGGTTATGTGACTTCTCCATAGTCCTTGTGGTCTAGCAGTCTAAAACACCCAAGGCTTCCCATTACATCTCTTCTTGCAGTTGAGACCATGCTACCTCACCATTAAGGGTTATTCCTGTAATTCCTGAATTTTCATTATAATTGTGCACAGATGAATATAGTTTAAATAACTGATAATTATTGAATCCAAGACATTTTTATTTTCAATATGTAGTTTTACTGATTTCTCGAAAATTTTATACAATGAATTTTGATCATATTCACCCCAGCTTCTTAACCTCTCAACTTCAGATCCTCACTTTTAAAAAAAATTAATAATCCATTCACTCCAGTTTATGCTCTCTACACACTTTAGGGTGTAGGATTATCCACTGGAATATGGTTGACATACCAGGAGTCATACCCTTAAGTAAAACTGACTCTCTTTTTTCCAAGGAGTCGTCAACTGTCCACAGGTCTTCAGCTGGGCATAGGAGCTTGTGAACTCCCCATTTCATACTGGCTTGATCTTGTGTGGGTCTTGTACATAGCTGCTGTGAGTTCATGAGTATAGTCGTCCAGTCATATCTAGAAGACTCCATACTCCCTGACCTCTAGATCTTAAAATATTTCTTTCTCCCTCTTGCACAATGGCCCCTGAGCCTTGAGGAGGAGCTGAAACTCACAGAACATCAAATTTTTATTTGGTAAGGCAGGTGGATTTTTCTCTCTACTATTGTAATAAAGACGTATGTATGTCTTTCGCCTTAAATCATTTGGCCATCCTGACAATCTGTAAAGATATATTTAAATAACTTGTCACAAATTATACCTTTTCAAGACTCCCAAGAAACTGAGACAGTGTTTTATAAATCACATTGTAAATTGCACTATTATATGGAATTCCCCAGGGTAGAAGTATACCAAAATATATAAACATTTAATTAGGTTAAAACAGCATAATAATTTTTCACTGATGGAATTGTTATCATTTAAATCAAATGCTGGGATTAACACTGCAGATTGCTATAAAACATGAGATGTCATAATTGCTAGTATGCATCAAACATTACACTAGCTTAGGCTGACGATAATGTTATTCTTGAATTCCTCTTGCCTCTATGAGTATTTGTTTTGATTTGTTTGCAGTTCTAAATTTACTATATGAGCATTTTTCCATGACAGAGAAGGAATAGATATTTCTCTTCCTTTCCCTTCAGCATTCCACTCTTCGGTCTCATCTCATGTTATCAGAGACAATTATTAGAAAATTTTCCATGTATGTATACTCATCAGAAAAAGTCTGGTGAATGTGTGTGTGTGTGTGTGTGTGTGTGTGTGTGTGTGTGTGTGTGTGTGTGATTTGTCTTTAGGCAGATAGAATCACCAAATATTTACACTTCCACTATTTTGAATAGCTTTTCTTGATATTAGGCATCTTTCCATATCATCATATGTACCCTCTTCTACACTCTTTTAATGACAGTGGTGTTCCATTGAATGTAGATGTGGCTATTTATGTCAGGGGTTGGCCATTTGTTTTTCCTCCAAAAGCTCATATAGTTAATGTCTCAAGCTTTGTGAATTATGTAGACTCTGCCACAACGAATTTTCTCAGCCATAGACAATATGGAACTGATCAGTGTGACTATATTCCAATAAAACACAGAGAGAGACAGGCTTCAGGCTGGGTTTGGTCCACAGACCTATGGGTCTACTGACCCCTGACCTATATAATCTAATCATCTATGCATGACAGGTTATTCCTGTTTGTTGATGTTAGAACAGTGACACGATGGAGTTCTGTCATTGTGTTCATTTGCTGGAGCAAGGTAGAACAAATCTACCACGGGGTGTTTGAAATATTTTATTGACAGGAAGGAAACAGGCATGCACCATGGCCTCTCACATCAAGTCCTTATTTTTTTCTACATTGACTCGTGGTTATTTTCTGTATCAGCTCTTTCATGTTCCCATGTAGCCCTTTTCTATCCTAATAGTGGTAAAAGGAAAAATCCAGACTCATTTTCAAACTCAGGAAAAGTTGGAATGTTCAAGAAAATGTTGGACCTTCTATGAACTGCCCTCCCCTTCTCTCTCTCTCTCTCTCTCTCTCTCTCTCTCTCTCTCTCTCTCTCTCTCTCTCTCTCTCTCTCTCTCGGTTTTGTTGGTTGTCTATTTGTTTGTTTTGAGACAGGATCTTACTCAATGTGCAGCCTAGGCTGGTTCAAGCTCACATTCCTGAGTCTACCTTCAGAGTGCTGGGAATCTAGGCCCGTGCCAACATGCGTGGTGGCTGTTCTCTTCTGCTTTCCCAGTGCTCTGCGTTGTACACTGAGCTTGTGTTCAGAATGGAGAAACAATGGGAAGTTTCTGAATCAGCGTTTAGCTCTCAGCCACTTGCAACACAGCAGAAGCTGACACATCAGGTCATCCCCCTGTGTGTTTTCAGAGGATTAGGCACAGCTTTCCTGGCCTCATGTGTTAGTTTTTCATATAATGTCCGGCAAGACAAGAAGGTGTAGCTCTAAGCAAGATTCAGCAGGATTCAGATCTGAGGTTCCCACACTCTACAAATGGCCATAAGATCAGGCCCTGCAGACGCACCACTCATTTTTGCTTCCTTTCTACCTAATGTATTCATTGGGATCTGATTTCTACCCAGAGGACTTCGGTTTCTCATTTTACTAGTACTTAAAAAAATTAAGTCCCTTGTCCTTGACTCACCATTATCCCAGGAGGTTTTCAGGCCAAGTTTTCGGAGCAAATATCTTTGTGCTTGAGATTTATTGATTTTATGACTGAATGCCTTGTCTTCAGAAGCGAGCACTTATCACCTGGATGAGGGTCCCAAACTAACAAAGGGGCCATAAACCCATGAAGAATTACTGATCTGGCAGTTAATATTAGTCTAGGTTTAAGATTCAGCTTGACTGAAATCTAATCAGACTCACTGGATTCTGGCTGTCATGGTGCACAGTTAGAGCTTTTTTTCATGGCTTACTTATTCTAAGCAATAGCACCAGCCATATCTCACTACATAAAAATAAAGTTATATTCAAACGAACATTCTAATTAAACCACTTTGAGGCACTCTTATGTATGGGGTGAAAGTCTTCCTTTTCATAATGGCTGTAAAGGCCAAGGGTGTGTATTTAAATGGACAGGGTCAGGCTTGGCTCAGAAGAAAGAAAGAGAGAGAGAGAGAGAGAGAGAGAGAGAGAGAGAGAGAGAGAGAGAGACAGAGAGACAGAGAGACAGAGAGACAGAGAGACAGAGGGAAGGAAGGAAGGAAGGAAGGAAGGAAGGAAGGAAGGAAGGAAGGAAGGAAGGAAGGAAGGAAGGAAGGAAATATCAGAAAGCTCCATCAATCCCCTGGTGCTGCGGTTGTCACCAAAATCAGAATCTTTTTTTTTTTCTTTCATTTTTCTTTATTAAGAAATTTTCTACTCACTCCACATACTATCCACAGATCCCCCCTCCCCCCTCCTCCCACCTTCCAGCCCTCTTTCCCAAGCCACCCCACATCCCCAAGTCCCCCAAATCGAGGTCTCCCATGGGGAGTCAGCAGAGCCCAGAATCTTGCAGTGATCTAGGCACGAGCTACAAGAGAAACTAGGTGATTGCTCAGGAGGGAGTAAACAGGCAAACAGACAGACAGAAAGATAATCAATAAATAGAATTTAAAAAGAAGAGGTCTTCCTTAACACTGCCCCTGCGGATTAGAAGTCTCCCTGGGAGACTGAACTGCAGCCTTGAAACAGATGGAGGGAAGGAAGTGAAGCTTGTCTGTCAAATTAGGACAACAAAGGAGAAGAGAGCGGGGCCAATTTGTCCAGCCTGAAGCAGAGCACCCCGCTGCTCTTGCACCTCAGGAGTCCCACTCTCGCTACCCTCAGCTGGGGACAGGCAAGTGATTGCTCAGAAAAATCATAAAAAGACTTTTGCTGAGTCCCTGTGTTGACTCAAGAAATCGGTTTTGGGTATGGACTGGAAACATCCACTTTGACAATGGCTTCCCTGCTCTCGCACATGCACGCAATGTATAAGCCATACTGACCTTGATATAAGCTGAAACTGCAAGGGATAAAAGCATGCTGCCCAGCTGCCCACCTCCACCAGTCAGAGAAGCTTGTCATCAAAGAGACAACAACAACATGTCGCCCTCAGCATTGCCTGGGCAAGGGCATTGCGGGGGCTTGACAGATGCAAATTGTGTAACTAAGATACCTCCAAAACACTATTTTTGCCTTCTCCTTTCACAAATACACACACACACACACACACACACACACACACACACACACACACACACACAGAGAGAGAGAGAGAGAGAGAGAGAGAGAGAGAGAGAGAGAGAGAGAGAGATTCAGAGTATGGCTTTCCTTCCATTGAACTTCACCTCAGGGCTGGAGACCAGGCATGACTAACCCTAGCACATCAGATCAAATTTAATAACTTTCAAATTTAAAAATTTATCAGGAAATGATCAGGAGTGACAGACAGTATCATGATCAGCGCAAAGGCTTTTTTCCTCCTTTGGCCTGCTGCCGTTTTAAAGGCACTCCAGCAACTTAAAAATGAATTTAAAAACTTAGAATATCTGGGATCTAGTACAGAGAGGGAGAACAAGGAATAGGAGACCATGGTAAATGAAGACCATATGAGAATAGGAAGAAGCAAAGTGCTAGAGAGGCCCACAGAAATCCACAAAGATACCCCCACAACAGACTGCTGGCAATGGTCGAGAGACAGCCCGAACTGACCTACTCTGGTGATGGGATGGCCAAACACCCTAATTGTTGTGCTAGAAACCCCATCCAATGACTGAGGGAACTGGATGCAGAGATCCACGGCTAGGCCCCAGGTGGAGCTCCGGGAGTCCAATTAGCGAGAAAGAGGAGGGTTTATATGAGTGAGAATTGTTGAGACCAAGGTTGGATAAAGCACAGGGACAAATAGCCAAATGAATGGAAACACATGAACTATGAACCAATGGCTGAGGGGCCCCCAACTGGATCAAGCCCTCTGAATGGGTGCGACAGTTGATTGGCTTGATCTGTTTGGGAGGCATCCAGGCAGTGGGACCGGGTCCTGTGCTCATTGCATGAGTTGGCTGTTTGAAACCTGGGGCTTATGCAGGGTCGCTTGGCTCGGCCTGGGAGGAGGGCACTGGACCTGCCTGGACTGAGTTTACCAGGTTGATCTCAGTCCTCGGGGGAGGCTTTGCCCTGGAGGAGGTGGGAATGGAGGGTAGGCTGGGGGGAAGGTGAGGGGGGCGGGAGGGGGGAGAACAAGGGAATCGGTGGCTGATATGTAGAACTGAATTGTATTGTAAAATAAAATTAAAAAAAAAAACTTAGAATATTCATAGGTCTAGATCTGCTTGTTTACATCTATTACCAAAAGCACAGCTCTAGTAGATTTCCCAAACAAAGAGTGTGCTGAGGCCCTAATACCTGGGACCCTTCATGGTAACATCTCCTTCAAACCCATGTAGTATTTTGCGATGTCTCCTATCCCAAGCATTCCAATGCACAATGGAAGTAGGTAGATATTTAACTTTCTACACCTGAGTCTTTATGTTACAATAGATGATTGAAAGTGGCAGAGCTGAAATCAGCATTTTTGCCACTAAGAGTAGATTCATTATCCCCATTGACTCAGTCATACGTGGACAACAACTCTCATCCGTTTCTTCAGAGACAGCGAGAGACATAATGAATATGAACTATCTGGTTTCTACTGAAAGCTGATCCAACAGATTTCTGAAAGAGGTTACCTGATTTATAATCCCCTTTCATCCTCAAGCAGCACCTTCAGAGAGACTGTCTCTGAGAAGCAACTCTCTAGTGAGAACTGGAGCTCTTATAAGCTGTCATGTTCAAAAATCTCTTCTTGCTTTGAAGCCTTGTCTGGCTCTTTGTTACAGACGCAGCTAGACTTGTGATATCATTTTCAGGTAATGGAATTTGAGTATTAGCAGACCAGGTTCTTTACAAAGCTTGCATTTTTCTAGCTGAGCTATCTTTAATTGTTTCAGTAAGCATATTATGACTCAGTTTTGAGGAACCTCATCACTCTGTTTACTCATTCCCAGGAACACTTCAGGATAGTACAATGGTGAAGCCCCTTAGTTGCAGGAACAATGCTTCTAGCATGTTCCATATAGTGACCATATTAATATTAATGATAATAAGCACACGCTGGTGTTTAATCTAATTTCCCTTCTTAGCTAAGGGTGGTTTGAGTTGTATTTGTCACTGTACCAAAAGTAGTCCTGTTTCTTAATGATCTTGTATTCCTTCACCTGCATTAAACATTTGACGTTATTGAGCATGTCCCTTCTTTGTGAAATTCTCTCTTGCACTATTTCTACATTCCTAGCTATTTTCTGTTTTTTTACTGGCCCTCTAAATGGTAGTGACTACAAAGCCTCTACTTTAGCCCTTGGTCTACTCACGCCCATGCCTCAGCTCTGTATCTTTGTATAGAGTCAACAATTGCTAAGACTTTAAATGCTAACTGTCCCTACATTAACATTTATAATCTTAATTCTTCTCTCCACAGTTCTCACAGACCCCTGAAGCCAAATGTCCAGAATGACCTCAAAAAGTGTGTCTTGCTTTGCACCACACAAAAATTAATTCGAGATGAAACCTAGCCCTAAGTGTAAAACCTAAAACTATAAGATTGAGAGAAGAAAAAAAAACAGAAAATAAAACATAACAGTATACTCAGTATACTGGTTTAAGTTGCTGAAATAAAACACTCTGGCCAGAAACAATTTAGGGAAACAAAAGATTTATTTAGTTTATACTTCCAGGTTATAGTCCATCAGAGAAGGCACACAGGGCAGGAACTCAAGCAGGAACATGAAGTAAAATCCACAGAGGAATGGTATGTGCTAGCAAGTTCACTTGTTGGCTCATGCTTAACTAGCTTTCTTAAATAGCCTAGGATCACCTGCCCAGGGAATGGTGCTGCTCATTATAATAATTATAATTATTAATTAATAATAAAAAATGGGAGGGTCAAGCTGGAACAGGGACAGAGTGGGAGGGCAGGGAGGAAGATACCATGATAGATGAGGACGTCATGGGAATAGGAAGAGGCAGGGTGCTCGGGAGGCTCTCAGGAATCCACAAGGTTGACCCCATCTTGGTCTGCTGGCAGTGGTCCAGAGGGTGCCTGGACTGGTCTACTCTGGTGACCAGCCTAGCAAATAACCTAACTGTCATCATAGAGCCTTTGTCCAGTGACAGATGGAGGCAGAAAATTAGAGATCCATGGCCAGGCACCAGGCTGAGCTCCAGGAATCCAATTGATGAGAGAAAGGAGAGATACTGCAGGCGAGAGACGTCAAGATCATGATGGGAGGATGTGCAGAGATGACTGGCCACACTAGTGGAAGGAAGCCCATGAACTGTGGACTGGTGGCTGTGGAGCCCCCATGGGACTGGGCTAGGCCCTCTGGATACAGAAGATGGTTGGTTGGCTCAAACTGTTTGGGGGGCACCCAGGCAGGGGGATCGGGATCTGTCCCTGGTCTATGGGCAAGCTTCTGGAACCCGGTGCCTGTGGTGTGACACCTTGCACAGCCTTGGTGCAGTGGGAAGGGGCTCAGACCTGCCTAGGCTCAGTGTGCTGGGCTTTGCTGACTCCCCATGGGAGACCTCGATTTTGGGGATGTGGGGATGTGGGGTGGCTTGGGAAAGAGGGCTGGGGGTGGGAGGAGGGAGGAGGGGGGTCTGTGGATAGCATGTGGAGTGAGTGGAAAATTTCTTAATAAAGAAAAATGAAAAAAAATAATAAAAATCCCCCAAAGACATGCCTACTGGCCAATCTGATCTGGGAAATCCCTCAGTTGAGACTCACTTTTCAGGTACTGCTAGACTGCATCAAGTTGACAGTTAAATCTAACTTGTATTCTCAGAATCTTGAAAGATGATTTACTCTACAGAGCATCTTATGCCAGGATCCATGAATAAGTGATTGTTTAAAATCTGAAATACTGGACTTCATCAAAAATAAGTACTTCCGATCATAAAAATATCTTATTAGAAAATAAATATTTGGGGGTTGGAGATTTAGCTCAGTGGTAGAGCTAAATCTAGCTCTAGCTCTTCGGTCCTCAGCTCCAAAAAATAAATAAATAGATAAATAAATAAATAAATAAATAAATAAATAAATAAATAAATAAATAAATAAACAATATTTTGTTCTAATTGGTTATATGGATGGAAAGTCAAACGCTGGTAGATGGTGTGACAGACACACGCACTGAAGGGACTAAAATGTAAGATTGGCCACATCGGCTAGAGTTGCTGCAGTGTAAGCAGAAAACAGTTTCTGGAAATGATAACACACAAGTGCAACTTCAGAACTCAAGAGGCTAAGGCTAGGGAGTCACGAGTTCAAGACCAACCTAGGCTACATGGTGAAACTCTCCCAAAAAGAATATAAAAAAGCACAGTCAAGTTGGATCACTGATTGAAAGTGTCTTTAAAATTTAAACACACTTTTGTCCTTGTACCTAACAGTTCGTTTCTATGTGTTTGCTAAGAAAAACTGCGACACCATGCACACAGCCTACACAGGACTGCACCAGATGCGGGTCCTAGAACTGACAGGATTATTCACTTCAAGAGGGTCTATCTAAATTATACCCCACAACTGAGAAGAGTACCTAACTTAGGAAGATACAGCACCCTTCAGATATGAATCAGCTTCATCCTTACTATGTAACTTGAAGTTGACATAAAGGAGCCCTGAGGTCTAAAATTTTCGAAATTTGAATAGAAAACATCTGAACACATGTGGTTTGCATACCAGAACCTCCATCCTCCCCTGTTTGCTCTTACTATTCCCCCCTCACTGCCCAGTTTCCTCTTCTAGATGGCTACCCAGTCCATTATTGCACTCAGATGGCTACCATTTAACTCTCAATCAGAGGCACAGTCATGAGTCAATGCATCCAACGTTGGTGCCTTTCAATGCATAGAAATCAGATCTTCCAAAGGGTTTTGGAAACTTAGCAGCGATACCTGATGTAGGAAGAGGTAGAAGACAAAATGAGATTGACAGGATGAAGAGCAGGGAAACAGTGATGTGGGAAGAGGTAGAGACAAAATGAGGTTGATGGGATGCCAATCATTATTGAACCTGGGTGATAGGTCCCTGGTTTAATAGGGAGAATAGTCACAGTGTTTGCTTATTTAGAATATGATTGAAAGTCTCATTTATTTCAACCAGAGGGGGGTAAGTACTTTGAGTAGGCAAACAAATATAGAATGTGATGATAGGCCAGGTGGTGGTGGTGGCGCACGCCTTTAATCCCAGCACTCGGGAGGCAGAGAGGCAGAGGCAGGCGGATCTCTGTGAGTTCGAGGCCAGCCTGGTCTCCAAAGTGAGTTCCAGGAAAGGCGCAAAGCTACACAGAGAAACCCTGTCTTGAAAAACCAAAAAAAAAAAAAAAAAAAAAAAAAAAAAAAAGAATGTGATGATAGGAAGCAAATGAAAGGCCTTCAAAGGAGACGGCATTTGAGTAAAGATTGGAATGAAGAGTCAGCTATAGTGGATGGCTAGGAAGAAAAACAATTAGAGCAAAGAGAATCAAAAGAGGGAAGTCTGCAACTTCCGGTGGTGGGTGGGACTAGGGCACCAACCGAACCCAAAAACTTTCGACCTAAAATATATCTTGCCTACAAGAAGTGCTGGGGCAGTGGAGGTGCAGAACTGGTGGGAACAGCCAACCAATGACTGGTCTAATTTGAGGCCCACTCCATGAGAGGGAGCCCATGCCTGACACTATCTGGATGACCAGGAACCAGAGGCTAGATAGCCCAGTAACCTAGTATAGAACCAAACACGATTTGAAAAAAAGTCAATCTAACGATTTCTAATGACATTCTGCTATACTCACAGATCAGTGCCTAGCCCAATAGTCATCAGACAGGAAGAGGGAGAAGAAGAATTGTAAGAGTCAGTTGAGGATATCAGGAGAACACAGCATACAGAATCAACTAGGCAGGAATCATTGGGTTTCACAGAGACCGAAGTGGCAATCATGGCTCCTGCGTGGGTCTGCACTAGGTCCTCTGCATATATATTATAATTGTTAGCGTGGGGTGTCTCTGGCTCTTTCATCTTCTCCTGGGACCCTTTTCCTCCTACCTGGTTGCCTTGCCCAGCCTTGATATGAGGATTTGTGCTTAGTCTTATTATAACTTGTTATGCCTTGTTCTGTTCATATCCCTGGGAGACCTGCTCTTTTCTGAAGTGAAACAGAAGAGGGGTAAATGGAGGGGGTAAAGGAGAGGTGGGGGGGAGACTGGGAGGTGGTGGGGGGGAGGAGAGGCTGTGGTTGGAATGTATTGTATGAGACAAAAATAAATAAATAGACAAGAGGGAAGTCCTAGAATGGGAAATTTAGATAGTTCGAATTTTTGTCAGAAACAGCTCTCAAAAAGATAAACTTTGAGTTTCCAAAACCCCAAGTCTTCCTTTTTTTTTCTCTTTTTTTTGTTATTAAAAAAAATCAAACACTGTGAAGGGTGAAGGGACTGTATCAGGCTCAAGCATGGCAAACATGGCTCTGGCGGGCCTTGCCCTTCCATTCCCTCTTCCTTGCTAAAATCTGCTACATTATGTTCCTAAAGCTAGTCACCAAGGTCTACTCTCTTGTTTGTCCATTTTCTTCCCCTGAGGCTGACCACCAAGGTCCAGATATCAAGTATTGAAGTCTACCAATTCAAAACCCCTTTTTGGCTACCCTAATTAACATGACCAATTAAAATGAAACACCTCATCCTAACATGGGGTCTCCCTTTTTCCCTTTATAAACTGCCATTTTCCTATGGGCCATGTCTGTCTCCCCTCTATCCAGAGGCAGTCCTTTGCTACATATAAAAAATACAACTAAACATTGTTAGGAGCAGTGATGTTCCAAGTAAGGATCAATTAAGAATCTTCAAAAAAAGAAAATATGGGTAGGAGGAAAGAGATGTCGGAGCAGGTCCTGGGGAATGAAGAGCACGAGGCGCTCAACCATCATGTTACTTCCCAACTGGTCCTAGAGTGGCACAGTTAGCCTCCAGTAAAGCAAGATGGGGAAGGAGGAGGTACTCACTACCTCCCCTTTCAGTACTGGGTACAGCCTCTACCACTTCATCTAATTAGAAAGCATCCTCTAAGCAGCACCAACCGATATGAAAACCAGGATTGGTAAACTCTGATGCTGTCAGTCACTGGACAGAAAAGAGACAAATGAATTCGTTTTGGCTCTGACCAAAGGGCCCTACTATGACAAGATATGAAAAATGAAAAATGTGGCCGTTGAGAGTGCAAGTAGCTGTTGAGTTCACGGCAATGACTTTGTCCCTGTTAGCAATGGCAGTAACAAACAGGATGGTCAACTATAGAAGCACAGGAGGCCAAGATCACTGATTCTGTGACAGAGAGAAAATGTACTGATCTTCTTAAATACTCGGAAAAATCAACAGAGCAGCAAGGGCCAGATAAAGACGACAGCTCTACCCAATAGCGAGAACATAAGGACATAGAGAAAAATACATCACAGAAGGAAAGTAGCTCGTTGTGCAAGTGTGGGCAATGGTACAATTCAGACTCCTACTTGATCTATAAGCAGAAAGCAAGCCTCATCAACTAGTGTCCCCTACATCAGAAGAATCCACTCATGTTCAAAGTATCTCTGGGTGTTTTGAGTGTGGGCAGTAGAATCAGTCTGCTTATGCTTAATCCTGACTCTATACTTAATCTTGATGGGCGTCTTCTTTTTCTGTGTGAAAATGAGAAAATATTATAGTACTTAACACAGAGCCTGCCCCATAAAGAAATGCAGTGAGATCTGCTATTTTGATTCTATCCCTTTCACAGTCACGCTTCACAATCCATATTGACTGGCTCTCCCACTCTGCCTACTCCTCCTTTCTTGCTTGTTTCTTCTTCCTTAACCACTCTGTCCCATCTCCCTATCCACCTTGCCCTCCGAATCAGTCGATGCTCTGACTTCTAATTTTCAGTTCCTTTCACACTGTCTGCTAACTGGAGCTGCTTCCATTGCCTCAGTGGCTGGTATCCAAATATTCCTGCCTGCGCTGCTGCCCCTGAAGTTGGGTGAGCAGGTCAGAGTCCTGACACTTCATGGGAATAGATAGCTCAAGAAATCATTCTCTGAAACGGATGCCGAGTGGAGAGCAGGGGACACTTTGCAGAGGGAACGCAAAAGTGAGAGGACATGGAGATTTGCAGCAGATGCCACTTCCTTAGTGGCCAAGGACCCTGAAATGCTTCTGGAATAGTGATGAGCTCTCTCCTGAGCTCCCATCCACACACGATTGCTCAGATGCTGACAGCATCTATGCCTACTAGTGTTTCAGGCTAATTAAAACCATGTCTACCCGCCTTATCTACATTTCATCCCTTACTGCTTACCCAGACCAGATAAACCCTGTCTCCTTAGAATGAATCTTATACACACACACACACACACACACACACACAAAGAGAAAGAGAGAGAGAGAGAGAGAGAGAGAGAGAGAGAGAGAGAGAGAGAGAGAGAGAAAGAGAGAGAGAGAGAGAGAGAGAGAGAGAGAGAGAGAGAGAGAGAGAGGTCCCGGTGTTCTTCCTAGAATTCCCATGTCCTTGATGATACAGATCATCAAAAATAATCACTCAAAGTATCTCCTTAAGAAAATGACCTATTTGAAGATTAAAACTCCTGAAAAGCAATTAAACTCCATCTCTCTCTCTCTCTCACACACACACACACACACACAAATATATATCACAGAGGATACTAAAGTATAAATCCTCAAAATTTATCCAACATTTTATTACACGATTTTTTTGCAAAAACCAAGATGCACTAAGAATCACAATATTGTTAGAGCACAGCTGGATGAGTACTCCAGCAATGTTGGAGTCTGCCCACTGACCATGAAGCACTTACCCATGTTCCTTCATGGTGCGTACAGTAAATACTTTACTTTAAAAACTCCAGAAACAGTTCTGTTTGTAATGGTAGAGGAAATAAATCTTGAGTGTTGGACCATTTGTCTTTAGCACCCAGGCCTTGCAGTACCCAGCTCATCAACTTCTAATCTTGTGAAAGCTCAATAAAACTCCAGCAAAGGTGATGACCTCTAGTGATAGAAAGACTCTTGATGATGACACTGTACATAGCAGTTTCAAACTCAAATGTTGCTGGAGCCAGAAGTAATAAATATAAGTGAAAGGGATCAGAACTGCAAAACACTGAGAGCTTACAGCCCTCCCAAGGACATAGATGTTCCTCAATGCAGGCTGGTGCCCAGTGTTCAGAAATGCAAGACTAAATCACTAGGCACTCCTTTTTCCTTCCTACTGGCAAGTAACTTTTGAAAAAAACCACGGGGTTTAAAACAAAGTGTATCTGCAAACATGATCTGACCATCCAAGATCTAAGAACTTAGTTAGATGTAAAATGGCATTGCCTATCATCTCAATTTTTCTATCCATAAAATGAAATCATGACACAGTATTCTCAAGACGATTTAAGAGAGAATTTGTATTGCTACATGGTAGGAAGTTGAAATATTTGTCATTTGTAAGTACTGTTATTCAAAGCCATATTTTTACACATTTGTGCAGATCCATCTGAACGCAAAATGATTCTAATGAAATATCCTGTGTGTAAGCCTTTCCATGTTTGATATCATCCAATTTCAATGAAAAACCTTGCACATCCCTCAAGTGGTATTGAAAAGGAGCCATCACTGCCTACTGCAATTCATGATGGTAGGAAGTGAGGATAAAGGGAGTCAATGGGCCAGGCAGCGGTGGCACATGCCTTTAATCCCAGCACTTAAGAGGCAGAGCCAGGTGGATCTCTGTGAGTTCGAGGTCAGCCTGGTCTACAGAGGGAGATCCAGGACAGGCACCACAACTACACAGAGAAACCCTGTCTCTAAAAAAAAAAAAAAAGTTGGGGATCAATGGGCTGTTAGGGTTTGCACAGTGCCATTGGCAGGTGTAGGAAGTGTCTCCTTGTCTTAGCTCCAGGGATCTCATTAATTAGAATGGCCTCTACCACTGCCTCACTGTGTTCAGCTCAAGATTCTCCATGCTTTCACTGTATCCAAAAGATGAGGTGATCAACTTCAGCTTGGAGGAAGGTTTGAGTTGCAGACATACTGTCATCCTGTCCATTTGTATTCAGTGTGCACCTTTGAAGCTAATTCACAGAGCTTCACTGGGCATTCTCCAAAGTCTCTTCTAAAGACACATTTTCAGATTGGATCTGGCAAAGTAAACATTGTGGAAAAATAGGAGTCTACACCTCAGAGTCCTTCTGAAGCATGGTATGTAAATGTAACAACCCCTTGTTTGTCAAAGTGTTCCCTCAGAATGTTAGCATTGACATTAGCTTGTCAGAAATGCAGAATCCTGGACCTCACCCCACACACACTGATTTGGAATGGTTGCCACCAGACTATGTGTTTACTGAAGTTTGAGACTATTAGCAAATGTATCCTTGTAATTTCCTGGACTGGATGTGTAGTCAGGAAAGGACCAAGAAGACTTCACTAGAGATATCAGAGAAAAGGCTCTTGCTTATTTGATAACTCATTCAAGGACTAAAAATAAAAAGGATTTTTAAAATGTCAGAAGCCAGCCTTAGGCATATTTAAAGATTCCAAAAATGTCAATGAAAAAATTGAAGTTTTCCTGAATCCAGGCCCAGCTTGCTGGGAGCTGCTTTAAGCTGAGACTCTGGCTTCCGGCTGATGCCTTGATGTCAAACAGCTCAGCTCCTGGGACTCACTGCTGACTCCTCCGTGCAGAGCCAGTGAGAACATCACTATGTTGGTATGGCAACAAAGTCTGAGCAAGTTGCTAAGTCCAATTGGCCAGAAAATATCTTATCACTGGCAGCCTTGCTCCTCCCCAGGGACAGCAGAAGCAGACAGGTAAGCCATACTTTTGAGAAAAAGAAATAAGAGAAGGCAATAACAGAGGGCAAGAAGATAGGAGAGAAAAGGTGAAGGACAGAGGGAAGGAGGGAGGGAGGGAGGGAGGGAGGGAGGGAGGGAGGGAGGGAGGGGAGGGAGGAAGGGAGGGAGAGGGAGGGAGGGAAGGAGGAAAAGAGATGGAGGAAAGAAGAGAAATCATGATCAGGATGTTTTCTTACATCTCCCACTTCCATTTTTTTCCCCCAGTTATTGAAAAGATTCTCAGTACTGAACCACCCTGGATTTATCACACAAAGCAGGAGAGAGGTAAACTGACAGTGAGTCTCCTGGAGGGAGGTGAGAAGAGGCATAGCACTTGACAAGGAGAGCCCATGCCCAAGTGTGTCAATTCTGTTGCAAATATTCCTCTAGCTTCTTTTGAACCGACGTAGGCAAATTCTATACACTTGCTGAGAATGTCCTCTTCCAACCTGTTGTCAGGCAAGAAGAAGGTAGAAGGTGGTCCATTGTGTGGTTCCCACTGCCCTGGCCCAGCCTCCCCTGTGCTGTTGGCAGAGCTGTATGCCAGGGGCCATGCCAGCAACTAGGCCAGCAGAGGGCTCTTCCTATTAGGAGTGTATTAAGGTCCATCTAGAAGAAATAAGTTTACAAAATTAATGTCTCTATTTACTCAAAAAAAAAAAAAAACCCTCGAATTTGGCTCTACATTTTCTCTTTACCAAGTAACATATTTCTGAAAATAGCACGTGTGCAACACACACACACACACACACACACACACACACACACACGCACATACACACACTGCTTGTTTGAAAGTAGTAATTTCTTAAGTAATTTATTTGGCCAGGCGTAGTGGTTCATGCCTTTAATCCCAGCATTCAGAAGGCCGAGGCAAAGGGGTCTCATTGAATTCTAGGCCAGCCAGATCTATACAGTGAGTTACAAGCCAGTCAAGGCTATATCATAAGACCCTACCGCAAGAAGAAGAAGGATGAAGAAGATGAGGAAGAATTATTATTTATTTGAAATGCAGCATCATGACTTGGTCATGATGTCTGGGCTACTACAGCCCAATGCTGTCCTTCTTAGAGGTCTTCAGATGTCATAGCACACAACATTAAAATATTTTTAGATATTTCTCTGTGCCCAGCATCATGCTAATTAACCTAAACCTGTCATACTAAAAATCCTGGAGAGAAAAATCAATTAACCATGTTAATCCTGTCATTATGTGATCTGTACAGGAGTATCTGCAATGCTTGTTCGTGATGGAACACGTACAAATAGTGTTTAAAACTACAATCAGAACATGTTCTGAGAATAATTTTTCATTCAATAATTGAACCTTCAGGAAAATTTCCACAGCAGGCATTGTCTCTGCACCATAAGTCACTGAAATGGAAGAAAAGCTTTTTGTCAGCTCAACAGTTACTCCGAATTCATTACACCTTTGCAGGAAAGCCAAGGTTCTGTCAGGAGCTAGAGAGCAGAACGTGGAGGTCCCAGAGGAACCTCCCAGGTGCGCACCATTGCTTCACGCACCAGTTTTTAAGGCAACCCTCTCTGATGAATCCCTCTCTCATCCTGACAAAGAAGCACCTGGAGCGGGAAGACCCCCTAACTCTCGCTCCCCCTAATTCTCTCTTGCCAGCGCCTGGGTCTGCTCCTCACTTTCTCTTTTACACAGACCACAGTCTGAAGTCACTTTACCTGCGTGTCCGTTCATTGCGAACCATCTCTCACTGCCTCCCGACTTGCCCGCAAAAGCACCAGGCGGTCCATAATCGAAGTGTGTTCCATGTGATCACGAATGCCCAGCACAGGACACAGCTTATAACAGGAGGTCAATAGATAGTTTTAATTAAAATTAATGAAAGCTCTTCCAAAGCAAATCAGAGAAGAAGGGAAAGCAAGGCTGTGCCCAGCCTTTCAGCTTCTGCCCTGCTCCTTTTCTGTTCCAGACCCTCAGCTTAGGCTGGGGGCCACGGACAAATGAGTGGACGCCATCTCTACTCTCTAGTGAAACACTAGAATGTAATTCGGTTAATATGATTGCGTTTAAAGTCGAGATATGAAAAATATCTGGCAGGAAGTACTCCATCCAGGTACAACACCAGGATATGAATTTCCTAAATATTTCTTGTGAATAGCATAGCTGCGTTGTTTGGGAAAAGGCTGAAAAGAACAGCTCTTGGACACTGTTCTCCAACCTCACAGCATTCCTTTCTTGGCACAGCCTGTCACACACACTCTGGAATGTCGAGGTCAGATTTCCAAGAGAAGCCAAAAAGTGCTGTCAGGAAACAAAGCTCTCTCAGCGTCGTTTACTCAGTAGTTCTAGCAGTCAGCTCAGCACCTGGCAAGAGGAGGGCATGCTGGGCAGCTTTGCCTGCTAATGAACAAATTAGAATGGGTTTTTCCAACTCCTGAACATATCTTAATCCTTAAATGCCTAAAAATAAAAATAATGTGGTAGAAAGCTACACTTAGAATACACAAAGATGCTTCTGTGGGAGTAGGAGGAGGAAAGTAATTTGGTAAAAGAGTTGAGGTAGCATCTCTAAAACCTAAAATTAAGAACTTTTTAACTTCTGGAAGCATTCAAATTGCAGTGTCATCAAAACTATGCAAATGAGTGTGCTGTAACATATTCCTTGGAAACCTTGCGTTTTTACTTAATAGACACTTAGAATACTTTCCCATTTTGGACAAGATTATCTTTTGTTGTCTTTCCCAGCCTCTAAGTAAAAACAAATGGTTTAAGGATTTTCTTTCATTTTAATTCTTCCCTGGCTCAGGCTCCTGCTCTTTTCGGCTAAGTCACTCCTACCTCCAAAAGGGAAATTAAGGCTGTTCCAGAGAGCAAACCGTGGAGTGCTGTGGTTTAGACTAGTTAGCTTATTGACTTAATAGATGTAAAGAGCACATAAATTCTTCTGCCAAGATGCTTAGGTCAAATTCTATCAGTGTGCTAAAAGAACAGGTGTGCTCTAAGCACAAGAGAAAGAAAAAAAGAGATCGACAATTCTCATTCCAATTTGAGGGAGATACACGTTGAGGAACAGTGCTTGACAGACCAAGCTGCTGAGCTGAGGAGCAACCAGCAGAGCTTCCTATTGTAGTCATACACTTACAGGTAGGTTTCCCTCTTCTGACTTAAGAGGTATTCCAGTGCACGGACAGGAAGCCTGATGCCCCAACCCAGGAGTCTTGGCTACAGTGTTCAACTTGACACTCGTTCAGAGTCTTGAGTTCCTGAAAAACACTTAGCATTTCCACCAATATCTGTGTACCTTAACACAAACCTTACACAAGTGTGTGAGGAACATAAAAGGCGTGGTGTGTGTTTATTCCTGGGGTAATGGGCAGCATGGTGATTTCTTGTCCCCAGAAGAATGCTTTCCCGGCAACCCAAACCCAAACTTTTATAAAGTATTAAGACATTACGTAGATTGCATTATTGGCTCCAACCCTCTACCTCCATTGCCGATTCCTGTCTGATTGTTCCTGCCAATGGAATAGAGGAGCAGGAGAAACACTGTCAGTTCCATCCCTAGGCCCTTTTGTATCTCTAACAGCATCAAAGGAGATGAGGAGACATATGAAACAGACAAACAGACTGAGAGTATGTACATATGGTTACCGTAACAATCCACGGAGATTCTCTTGCACATTCTCTTGTACTAAGCCATATTCTATATAAACACGAAAAAATTAGATTTGAACAATGGCAGTGATACAGACTAAGGCCATGGCCAGCGATGCAAAATCCTGTTCAGCTTTAGTTGTCTAAGTCAAGTTATATGTCAAAAGTTATATAAGTGTATCTTCAGAAGTACAAAGTGACTAAATATACTTAATCTTTGATATGTGCATTGTGTTGCTTAGAACTTGTTGGGTGAGCAGCCTAAAATTAAGTAAGTAAATGACTCCCAAAGTGCCAGATCAATAATGAGCAATCAATAAATATTACATAAAAGTTATTGACTGAAAACAAAAAAAAATCAAGCAGTATTTTGTATTTTCATCTCACAGAAAGGAATTATGACCCATACATAAATCACTTGCATTTTAGCTACAATTACTATTACACATTATTTATTACTATGCTGATTTTGTAAGCAAACTGCGATGTATATTGGAAAATGGACAGATACTTTATGAATTTTTGAATAAGATATGTTCCCCAGCTGATGAGCACCTAAAACCTAGGAGTTCTGTTTCTGATAACTGGACATATCACTTGGAGTTCTCAAACCCAAGTAGTTTATGTTATGATGGATGTTTAGAGGAAAGTGCTGCTTCTTCTTCTTCTCAAAGTCGAGCAGTAATGTGCTCTGCCTTCTACATTCCCCAAATGTGTAATGCGTCTAAACATCACTTCTCACTCACCAAACATATTTATGTAATGTGGATATTCCCAAAGTTAAAGCATGGTGGAAATTATAGACTCAGCTTTAGTGAACAGAATCTTGGGTTTCTTTCTCTGTCTTTTCAACTGGAATTTGTGCTTATGCTCTATTATATAGATCCAATTCATATTTTAGGAAGGAACTAACAAGAAATCGGTTCACTTTTCTGGATCATTTGTTCCGTGCAGTCCTCATATTTTCTCATTAAAGTAAATGTTTATGCATCTACCAGACCTCCATATCCTCATGTAGCTTCACTAAAACAGATAGTCCTAGGCTGAAATTTCTTGCTTTACAAACACAGTCTGACTCTCCCCGTTTTGAGTGTCCATGAAGAGGTCAGCTATTGAGAAAAGAGCAAGTGTTGCCATAAAACTCTCTCTTGATGAGCACAAAGTACAGCCATTTTAGTAACCAGGTTTATTTTTAAAAGACATCAACTCAGATTGGCTGTTATTTCTCCTTTGTTAAAGAAAAGGGATAGGAGAGCATTCATCCCATGTGCACATTTCATTTTTAACCTGACAAAGCCTGTTCTCAAATAGCATGTATGTACTTTTCATCTTGCAGCCTACCACTTGCCTGTCTCCTTTTAAGTCTAAAACAAACTAATCGTTTCAACTGAGAAAGAATTAACAACTTGAACGCACATACATGTTCATAGCACTCATGGTCAGTAAGACCTGGTACAGCTTTCTCCCGGTGTCTAAGCATCCGGCTAATCATCACCAGTGCACTACTGTTTCCAGTGAAGTAACTAGAAATTGTGGGAGTTTAGAATTCTCTGTTGAGTTAGATAGCGTTCCACCCCACATCAAGGCAGCAAATCATTTTTACCTTCTTGTCCCCGTCACTGCTAAAGTCGGGGGCCTCACAATCTGGTTGTTAGAATAACTTCAGAGCTGCGACACAATTGTAAAACTGATGCAAACATCAATACGTGCTGCAACAACATGAGAAAGCAAAAATGTAGCTGTTGCATAACAGTTTCCTCTGATATTGAAACATTTCGTGCCGCAGGCAAGCCTTTAAGCAGGGAGGCAAACAACTTAAAACAACTACAGGAAGTCCCTGAAACTGACCAGATTCACTAGGTCCCTCCTTGCTAGAGCAAGCAATAAAAGCTCAGAGTCCCTCTCAGATGAGTAGAGCTGAGGGGCAAAGAGGACTCTCAGACAAGACAAGCTGCCAAGAAGGCTCTGAGACCAGATGAGCTTTCCAGAAGAAGAAACCAGCTGAGATGTCTGGAAGAGGGTTAGACAAACAGTCACTTGGGAGGGACACTTTTCAACCTGTTGAGCTGCCTGTGGGCTGTGTAGTGTAATTGAGGTCCCCAGGTTTTGGGAGTTGTCATCCATGGTAGGGTGGGCTTTAATGATGCAGCTATCTTTGAGTAATTTCTGCCCCTCTAAGTAACCTTTCACCCGTATTTCAATACGTAGTCCCAATAAAACTCCTTAGTTCATGAAATTGGACTCTGGTGGTATTTGTACTCTGGTCTGTCATGGGCTCCCTCCCTATTTGGAGTAAGTGGACATGTGCGTTGAGTCTCTCCAAAAAATTTTGTCACAGAACAATAGCAGATACATAGAGCTTAGGAACTGTATTTTGCTCCAACTGAGTTAGTAAAAGCCTTTTTTAAAAAAAAAAAAATTACTTGCTAGGCCAGTTACTAAATGTGTTACAGCTCTGAAGGGGAAAGGGATTCTGGCAGCCAGGAGCCAAGGAACACCACAAAGTCACACCACACAACAAACCTCACAGGAGAGATTTATTGGGAGAAACACAAGAGAGTGATTGATTGCTTGAGAGAGAAGCAGCAAAGAATTGAGCATGAGGTAGGCAGAACTTTCCAGGTGGCCTGGGATTAGAGGAATTATGTGGCCTGATCTTGGGGCAAACTCTGAGATTGGTGTGATTTTGTTGTGTATGTGGCCTGATCTTGGGCTATTTTTGTTTTCTGTAGGGCGGGACCAGGTCACTCTTGCACCTTGAGGAACTGGAAATGGCCATTGAGGCCATTAGAGAAGTCTGGGGGTGGGGCCCAGCTGCTCACACCTCAAGGAGCTTACACTAAACCTATACATTTAAGGATCTATTTTTAGCTATCTGATTCAAGTGGTACATTGCTCATTGGTTTAAGTGCAACAGTTAGAATCTTTTACCCATTTTTAACACTTTAAGAAACTTGATCTCATTTGTTTGGTCTTTGAAATAGCATTAAATAGAAGTTTATTTAAACTATTAGTTTAAACTATAAATACAGAAAATGAGGGGCCGATGTCAAATATTCTTCTAAGATGAGCTTCCTAATTTTCTGCAAGGGTGTTTTAGTCTGCCAGCATTTTCCAAGTGGATTCTATCAAAAACAAACAACTGATCTGAAAACAGTGTTGCTTTGATCTTAATGACAGTGTCCTCTAGAAATCATCGTGTTAGAGGCAGTTACCCAATGTGGTCATGAGGGACCAGGAGTTATACATACTCTCTGATATGACAGTTAATGAGAGGAGCCGTGACTAGATAATAAATATGGTGAACTTCCAAGATGGCTAGCTTCTTCCTCACCCTCCTGACCTGAAACAAAAGCCTGGCAGCTATAACAAAGGCTTGTGGGCATTTTGTCCGGCCCCCAGAGCCTGCTGCTGCTAGATGGCTCACCAAGTTCAAGGCCAAATCAGGGCATGTTTACACAACAGCTGTGGGCCAGTCAGCCATCCTGTCTTTCTTTAAACTGACAAACCCCAAATTAGGGAGAAAGGGCCATCAGAAACTTAGAAAACCCCAGCCCCGGAGAAGAGACTGGATTTTGGCTTTCCAAGTCCCCCCACTCTGCTATGTGGAGGGTCTTGCTCTCTGTCCCTGCTGCCCATGTGCGTTCCCCACTCCCAATAAAAGCCTTTCTTCAGGGGCTGATTCTGTCTGCTCCAGTCCACTGTGCTCCAATTTCTCCACTGCTATCTGTCAAGCTTGAGATTTTTCCTGCCTTTTAATTCCTCAACTGGCAGAGAAAACAAACCTGATCAAGGACCCACCGATAATACCAACAGTTTTTAGATGAGGTTTTTCGGGCAGTAACTAAGTCATGAAGTCTCCTTACTCATAAATTGACTCATGACATCATGAAAGAAGTCTAGGGAGTTTGAGTTTTCTGTCATTTGAATACATAGCAAGAAGTGCCCATCCTGGAAGCAGAGAACAGCCCTTTGCTGGTGTCTTGAACTTGGACTTTACATGCTCCAGACCTATGAGCAATAAATGTCTATTGTTCATAAGTTACTCTGCATATGGTATTCTGTTGTAGTATTTTGGATAGACAAAGACAGGTGCTATACAATATAGGTTTGCATTTTAAGGCCTCAACAGTTTTCTAAAACTAAGAAAATTCTTTGTAAAGTTACTTAAAGAAAATCTACAGGTTCAGAGAAAATAATTCCAAAGTATTTGTCTGTTAAGAAGACTTTTATGAAAAACACACAAAGAATGCTTGAAGTTCGACAATACAAAAAGAAACCTGGTTTTAAAATGGGCCATGATCCTTGCCAGACACCTCACCAAAAAACATAGGTGGATAGCAACTAAGCATAAGAAAGGGTGCGGTAAATCATATGTCATCACATAAGTGAAAAGGCAATAAAAACACCACTATGTATCTATTAGAACAGCCAAACTTCAGAACACAGGTAGCACCATACCCTGGCAAAGATGGGAGCAACAGTAGCTTTCATTCATCACTGCTAGGAATGCAAAATGAAGTGCATGCTTTGGAAAAAAGCTTGGTGTTTCATTACAAAGATGAACACGTAGCCATCATGCAATCCAGCAATCTAGTTCCTTGATATGTACCCAAAGGAGTTTAAAACTGTATCAACACAAAACCTGCACATGGATGTTTTATTCCACCTTTATTCAAAATTTCCAAACCTTGGAAACACTTAAATGTCTTCAAAAAATAAATGAATGATATAAACTGTGGTATATCTCAACAGTGGAATATTAGTCAGTGTTAAAAAGGAATGAGCTATCAAATGATGAAAACCATGAAGAAAATATAAATGCACATTTCTAAGTGAAAGAAGCTGACCTAGAAAGATTGCATAAATAATTTCCAACTATTGGATATTCTGGAAAATTTGGAACACAGAAGATAATCGGAAGAACAGAGGTTTACTGGAATTAGAGAAGACGAGAGAACAAGTGAAGAGCAGTTGAAATTGGTGAGGGGGGCGATTAAAGCACTCTGTGGTCTGTAATGTTGGTTACTTGTCCTTGAGCATCAGTCTAACCCCATAAAACGTAAAACACCAACAGTATGGAATTCACAAGGATGAAAATACAGAAGTATAGTGATTCATTTCTTACATTCAACAAACACTTACCTAATGCCTCCCTTCCATACTTTGGAAAAACAGGAGGGCCAACTTTTTGTCCTTGTGTTCAGGATATTCTAGCAAGGAAGATGGAGCATTAATAAATGTCAAATATTACTTATCTTCATTTTCAGAGGAAAACTGGACTCAGAGAGATTTGGCCAGAATATAAAAAGCATGTCTAATCCATGAGTACAATTAGGAACTCCAGAAGAATCATTTCCATTAGGTTGGCACTGTGTGCTTCACACAGGCTCAGGGTTCTCTCTCCAAATTGGATGTTGCCATGTAACCTGGGAGTGTCTTTCTTGGCTGTTGACTGCCATGAGTATGAGATTCTGATTGAGTTCTGGATTTCTAATCTTCATGTAAATTTGATCCAGCACCAAATGTTACTCTTTCTCTGTGCTTTGGAATATTAAAAAAAAATGAACTATAAATGTTTATTTCCAGACTTTCAGTTTTATATCATTGATCTTTATCTTTATACCACTGTAAAATGATCTTGACAGGTGCAGGTTTATATATAAAAAGTTGCATTATTGCACTATGTAAGTCCTCCACCTTTGTTCTTTTATGGCGCTGCTTCAGCTATTCTAAGTCCTTTGCATTTCAGAATATTAAAAAGTCAGTTTGTTATTCTTTAAAAAGATTTTTGGAAGTTTGGTGAGGACCATACTAAATACATAGATCAATTTGAAAAGTATTTCAATTGTAACAACTATGACTCCTAACACAGGAACAGCGGATACTCCTGATTAGATCCTTAGTTTCTCTCAGATTTACACTTTCTAGTATATGACACTTGTACCTCGTGCCCTTCGTGTTTGCCTTTTTTGAATGAAACTGTTTTCCCAATATTATTTCAGATTTATTTTTATACAATGCTGTGTGTTGATCTTTTATTCTGCAACTTTTCTAAACCTGCTAAGTTTGTGTTTTCTTTGGGTTTTGTTAGACTTTTGTACATATAAGATTATACCTTAGAACAATTCTTCAACATCTTAGAGAAACCCTCCTGTACTTACTCTTGACAAATCTGTATACTTTTATTCCTTCACTTCTAAATAGGATATAGCTCTAGAGTTTTTGGAGGAAGGGGAGAACACTGTCTCCTTTCCAAATAATTATTATTATTCTATCACTTTAATTTCAGCTGAAGTATTAGGAAAAGTTATATTACATATTACTTTATTATATCAATTAATTTTAAAATTTGATAGCCCATATAATACATAAAAGTTATCTTGAAGGACATCAGAAGAGTCTAAATGTATTTGCCATTTTTCAGGACTCATCTGCACACAAGGAGTTCTTGTTTTAATCTACCATCTACCAATTGCAATTACAGTATTTTTTTTTTTTGGTTTTTCAAGACAGGGTTTCTCTATGTAACAGCTCTGGCTGTCCTGGAACTCACTTTGCAGACCAAGCTGGTCTCAAATTCACAGAGATTCACCTGCTTCTGCCTTCCAAGTGCTGGGATTAAAGGCATGCACCACCACCACCCTCCTCAATAAGTAATTTTTATATACTATCTATTCTTGGGTCATTTAGTCAGCCAAGCTGCAAAGTGAAAGGTCACTTGATTTATGTGTATTGGGCAACATAGGCATAAGAAAACAGGACGTACTGAAATTATTAGGAACTCTGAAACCAGGTGGCAAAACCAGTATGCATAGGTGAGACTTACAGTCAATTGCTTTTTCTCTCTGTATTTTGTTTCACCAACTATAAAGACTGTACCTATCTCATAATTTTCATAATACACCACATTTAAAGCACTCAGCATAGTCTCCAAAACAAGATAAACACTGACTTCTGTTATTACTGTTACAATTGTTCTTAGTAGGTTAGAAAAGATTAGTGGATGCCATTTCACTCAGAAGTTCTCAAGGAGTGTCAGGGAAGTATTGGTCAGAATTTACCCTGTAGTATTCTATTGGAGAAACTCATAAATATTGGTTTCTACATTTCAGTTGCTATAGCTTTCTAGTAGCCTCAAGGCTGATGATTTGGCCTGAAGGAAAAATAGATGGATTAACCAAAGCAGTTGGTAGGAGTGTGTGGCCTTAGGCTTAAACCCTAAGGCTCTGCAGATTCTCTTGTTTTAACTACGTGGGAGATTAGCAGTGAACAGATGAATCTTGTTGGGTTTCTTTTGACATTTCTTTTAAGAGCAAAAACAAATTTGAGGATTTTTCTGGGTTTGTAGATGTTCCTTTCTCTTTTCCATTTGACTACTGAATGTGAGAGGGATAGGGAAATTTCGTTACTTCTGTCAGTCCAGTAGCAATTATTTTTTATTTCATTTACTGAGTGCTAGACACTATTAACATATTAGCACTTCAAACATTCTTCAAAGCTATTACTTAAAGGCATTAATGTTAGGCCACCAAGGCTAATTCATCTACTGGTAGAATTTGTGCCCCTTGGGTAAGATTTTAAAGAATATAAAGGATAAATACAACTCCGCCCAGAAAATCTGTACAGAAGGCTCATACAACAAACACACGAAGCAGTCAGCTTTGAGATTATTAGAGATCCTTTATAGTTAAAGAGGGGGACTAAAGCTGAGAAGCAGATCTCCATTTTATCACTCCATTGCATGATTCCTGAAGTAGTCACTGTGAATTGGATCCAACCTGCCATAAAAAGGCTGCACTCCTAGGAGCCATTTCTCACTCATTTTCCCCTCTGCCCTCTGAAAAAGGAAAGAGAAAGGGGGAAAACATTGTGTGAGGAACAGAAAAATGCTCCGAATTTTCTTAAAGATGGGAGATATTTATTCAGCCAACATACGGTAAACATGGAGATGATCAAATTGGATAACAGCGAATGCAGGAAACCTAAGATGCTCCAGACAGAGCAACTGTCTCAAGGTCAGTGCCTGCTGGCAGAGCGTGAAAGGGGGCGTTGGCCTTTCCTTCTGTGCCCTAAGAGCTTATCATACAAGCCGCATGATTCCATTTCTTCCCTTGGCTTCCTTTGGTTTATTTTACAGGATTATAGTATTGTTGATTTAGGGTTGGCTTGCAGAAGACAGACACACCACTGCCAGAGGAAAGGAGAACTGAAAAGGAGACCCAGGTTGCTCCAGACAAGCTGGCTGTGTGTTGGGCTTTGAGAAATGACCAGAGTAGAGCCTTTTCCGAGCTTCTCTGCCTGGGCACCTGCTTCCCATAAGAAGTGGGGCAATTTTGATGTTTCTTGTATTTGTCTTCAAGAGCTCAATCTTAGCTATGCTCTAAACTCTGCCTCTCAATTGCTACAAAATTAACAATTAGATAGAAGAATCCCACTGGGGGTGGGGGCTCTTATTTCCATAAATAACTATAGAAAAAATATTGAAATACAATATTTAATACAAGGATATTTGATTGTTCAATTTAATCACATCTGTACTCTGACCTCAAGTGAGTATATGAAATGAAAATTTTAGCATTATGATATAGTTTGCCAGTCAAGAAACATATTAAAATAGTTTTTCAAATTCCATATAGCAAATTACTTATGGGTTATAAAGTCAATTTATGTAATGGGCCATGAATTCAATTGATTTTTAATAAAATACAACAGAATAAAATGGACCGTGTATCCCTAGATTTAGTGCGGATAATGAAGATGATTTGGTAAAGTCTTTTATTATGCAAAGTAAGTCTGTAGACCACATGTATTCGGTCAATATTTTGATATTCACTTCACTAAATGGAGGTAGAATAAATTTTGAACATCAGTATTCAAAGTGAACCCTATGAAGATAAAATTATATCTAAATTAACACTGTGTTTTCTATGGTTGCCATGGTGAACCCTCAAGGTTAGTGCATTAAAGCAACGTAAGTTTAAGCTATGGTCCTCTAGTCAAGAAATCTAAACATGAATCTCCTTGAGCTACAATCAAAATGTTGTCACTTCTGCACTCCTATCTAGAGGCTTCTCTGCCTCTTCAGTTTTTTGTTTTTATTTTATTTTATTTTATTTTGTTTGGTTTTTCAAAACAGGGTTTCTCTGTATAGCTCTGGCTGTCCTGTAACTCACACTGTAGCCCAGGCTGGCCTCAAACTCACATAGATCTACCTGTCTCTGCCTCCTGAGTGTTGAGATTAAAGACGTGCGCCGCTGCCGTCTCCACCACCACCACCACTTAAAGGCTGCCCATTCCTTGGGTCTAGAATCCTCATTTCTCCATTTCCAGCTAGACTTTCTCTTTCCCATGCTCCTAGAATTCCTGTCCTATTCGTTCTGTATTTTACTCCAAGAAATAGTTCCTCACTGAAGGTCTTTACCACCAATGGCACTTTGGTCTGTGAATTCCTGCTCCTCACAGCCTCCCAGCCTTCCTGGGGCTCCCTGCAAAATCCACTTCCAGGATTCTCAGAAAAGTCTGGAGCTTTCCTGCACAGAGCTTGCTGGTTTCTGTGGTGTCTTTCTCTTTGTCTGACCCACTCTCTCTCTCAAGGTTGCTAAGCAGCATGGTTTCTATGGCTTTATTCATTTGCTGTTTGGATTTTGTGTTTCATTTGATAATTCGTCTCTTATTTCTAGAAACGTTCAGTTTCTGTTGGTGGTGGTACTTTTTTTCTAAATAAATAAATGCAATAAAAGAAACTTACATTTATTCTAATTTTTTCTTATTACTTTTGAGAATTTTATATGCATATACAGTGAAATGTGATTATATCTGTCCTCAGCTTTCTCATCCAATTCCTTCCTTATCCCACATCATACCTCCTTCACAATTTTGTGCTGTTTTCCTGTTTTAATGATCTGTTAAGTCCAATAGTGCCTCCAATACATGTGAAGGTGTGGGACCATCCACTGGACTGTGAGAAGTCTCTCAGCAGCCACACCCTCAAAAAGGAATTATTCAGCCTCTCCTGGCTACTATGTTTAAAGATGCCATAATGAAACCTAATACTTTGTGTGCTAATTAAAAATTTAAAAATGAAAGACTCCTCAATTCTTATTTGTTTCACTTCCAGTACCTGAAACTCCATCAAAATATATCCCAAAGCTACGATGAGATATGCCATCTCACATCCACTTCAGATAGGTACTATTTAAAACAAAAGAAAAGAAAATGAAAGTCAGAAAATAACAAGTGATAGTAATGAAGGTGTGAACAATTGGAACCATTGTTCACTGTTGGTGGTGAAGTAAAGTGGTGTAGCCAGGATAGAAAATAGTATGCTGACTTCTCTGAGAGCAACAGACACAGTTACCATGTGATACAGCAATTCCACTTCCGAGAATTAAAAGCAAAATTCTAAAGATGTATTTGTAGACCCATGACTATTATTCATAATAGCCAAAAGGTGAACATAAGCTAACTGTTCATCGATGTATGAAGAAATGTGACATGTACACAGACTGTCAAGCCTTTGAAAGGAAGGACATTCTTAGTTCCGACGTGCTCTGCCTGGATGAGCCCTGTGGATACTATGTTAACTGAAACACACCAATCAAATGTTTGATTCCACCTATGAGAAGTGCTGAAAGAAGTTAGAGAGACAGAGCAGAATGGTGGTTGATAGAGAGTGGGGATTTGAGGCTTAATTAACTGAGAGAGTTTCAGATTTGCAAGACAAAGAGTCCTGGTATTTGGTTGCAGAGCAGTATGAGTGGATTTAAACACTGCTCAGTTTGTACACGGGAACGGTTAAGATGGTTATGAGCTTAGCATCAATTTAATTTTTTTAAGTTATAAAACATGCACCAGAGCTGATGTTCCCACTACTGTGCTCCCTTGGTGAATGGCACCATCACATATCTACACATTCAAACTATTGGGGTTTTTTTGGTTTTGTTTTTGAGATACAGACCCATGTAATTGAGGCTGGCCTCGAACTACCTATATAGCTGAGGATGACCTTGAATTCCTAGTGCTCCTGTCTCCACTTCCCTAGTACTGGGATTAAAAGTATAGGCTACCATGCTCCAATCTGTGAGAGATTGTTGGCTGTCCTAATTCACAGTCTTAGTTCCTGAGTAAATCCAAATCTGCAGTTTTCTTCCTCTCCATGGCCTAAATCTTGGCTTTCTTCCCTACATTGCCTGTCTGCTTTCCATCAACATCTGTGCTAATTCAATCACCACACTACATCCAGATAAACAGAGAATGGATCTCATTATTTCCGTAGGAAAGTCCAAACTTCTGAACTAGGTCTTACAAACAAGAGCTACATAATCCAGCCACATTTCTCCTCATCCTGTCAACCCTTACTTATGGCCAATTCACCCTGCACCCACGGGGTCTGGGGCTGGGCTCCAGGTCAGTCAAGTGCTCATGGTTTTGAAAGATGCTGTTACAGCGCAAGGCCATCACGCTTCTACCCTCGTGCACAATTCAGCTCTAATCTTCATTAAATGCTCTCTGATTTGCTCTGCAAAGTCCTCAGCCATGATTCACCAGCCCTAGCAAGTACATTAATATCAAGAAAGAAGCTATAATGGGCTTTTAACAATATGAGTCCCCAGAAAAACAGAACATATTTTAGCCTCCAAAATGTCCATCTTTTTAAAATGCAGTAGTGAAAAGATAATTTGATCTCCCAGACATTCCAATCACATTTTCTCATAATCTACTCTCTTATATTCTCTGTTGGCCTTGCTCTCATATATTATTAATAAAAAAACAGTAATAAAAATTCTGTCTCTTATACTGAAATCCACATTTGCTTCAGCTCAGGGTTTTTTGTTTTGTTTTGTTGTAACTTTGTCTTTCTTGGGATTTACATTTTTTTCCCTTTCCATTAGTCAGAATCCTCCCCTGAGTACTAATGCTTTAAGGTCAATGTGTCTACTGGGGGACAGCAAGGGACTTCCACATCTTGCCATTTTTCTTTCTCCTCTTGGCTTCATGGAGATACTATTGCTGTTTTATGACAAGAAAAAAAAAATGTCATATAAATTCGGAAGTCACTTGAAGTTTCTGGGCTAATGTAAGTTCCTAAATCCATAGTGAGCCATGCACTTACATATATTTGATCTTATTTTAAAGAACACTGTTGTGAGTGCTGACAGTTTAGAGTCAAACCCACCACCCTTCCTTTCCTAATTCTCCATTCTCGTAGACATTCACCCAACCTCAGTTCCCACTTCCATCTGGTCATGATTTTTTTCTCACAGGGCCTAACATGATTCAACATCGACTATTTCCATCAAAAATTAAGATACTTCCATGTGAGATTCCTGCCATTTCTTTAAACACAGAATTTCTAAGTCTTGTTTTTACTCCCAGCTAACCTCTCCATGAACTTTCACTGTAGTAGCATTCTTCAGGTTATCTTACGAAGCACCTGATGTTTTCATAAGTTCTATCGACAGATAAGTGGGAGTAAAACCATCTTCACTCCAAATCCGTTTCCAACTCGGCCAGGAATAATGACAAAGAAGCTGAGGGTCATCTGAAGTCTGTGACTACAAATTACTTTCCTCTGCCTTTCATCCTTGATAGTCAGCATTTCAACAAGTGCCACTGTATTCTAATCTCATGTTTATAAGACGCACCACTAATGTTACTCTTCTCCTCAGCTTGAGTTCTGAAGTTCTTAAAGTTGCGTTTCCCCTGTCCTTCAAGAAGTCAGTCTCAGATTATAATCCTTGTGTTGTCTTTCACAGATTTATTCTCCTCTTCACGGGGATACCAGGATATTATTTCATATCTCAGGTATTCCGGAATCTCTTCTTAGAGTTTCCACTTGTTCCTGTTTACCTAAGACATCAGAATGAATTTCTTAGAGTTTTCCACTCTCATAGTCATTTTTTTCTTTCTCATTAAAAAAAAATTATTCTTCCTTCATGTAATACATCCTGACCTCAGTTTCCCCTCCCTCAATTCCTCCCAACCCCCGACCACACACACACACCTTCCCTCTCCCCCAGATCCATTCCTCTTCCTTTTCTCTTCAGAAAAGAGCAGGCCTGCGGGGACTATCAGCCAAACATGGCGTATCAAGTTGTAGAAAGACTAGGCCCAAACCCTCATATCAAGGCTGGATGAGACAACCTACTGGGAGGAAAGGGGTCCCAAGAGCAGGTGAAAGAGTCGGGAAAGAGTCAGAGACACCCCCACCCCCACTGTTGAGTTCCACAAGATTCCCAAGCGACAGAACCATAATGAACATGCAGAGGACCTAGCATGAAGCCATGAAAGCTCTGTGATTTTCAATTCAGTCCTTGTGAGCCACTATGATTCCTGCTTAGTTGATTCTGTGGGCTGTGTTCTCCTTGGGTCCTTGACACCTCTGACTCCTACAATCCTTTCTTCTCATCTTCCTCGGGGTCACCTGGGCTCTGACCTAATGTTTAGCTATGGGCCTCTTTATCCGTTCTCATTAGTTGCTGGATAAAGCTTCTCTGGTGACTTTTGAGCTAGGCACCTAACTATGAATATAACAGAGTATCATTAAGAATTCATTTCATTGAATTTCTCTCTTTCTTTCTTTTGTCAGTATTGTTTGGTTCTACCCTAGCTCTCTGAGCCACCCAGCTTCTTGATCCTGGCCATCTAGGCAGTGTTGGGTATGAGCTCCCTATGGTAGCCTAGGCCTCAAGTTAGACCAGTCATTGATTGGCCACTCCCACAAATTCTGTGCCACCATTACCCCAGCATATCTTGTAGGCAGGACAAATTATAGGTAGAAGGTTTTGTGCCTAGGTTGTGTCCAATCCCTCCACTGGAAGCCTTATCTGGTTACAGAAGATGACCGACCGGTTCATACTCCATATCCCCTATTACTAGGATTCCTAGCTAGGGTCACCCTTGTAGATTCCAGGGAATTTCCATTGCTCTAGGTTTCCACATCATCCCATAAATGCCCCTCAAATTCCAGTCATCTCTCCCAGTACTCTTTCTTTTTATCCCCCTCCCCCCAATCATTTCTATATTTGGGAACCTTCTGTCGAATCAGTCCTATTCACTGTGGCACACCTTCAGATACCCCCACAGCAAGGTCCACTCTGTCTCAAGAATTCTAGCTCCCCCTATCCTCCAAATCTTTACATACTCCCAAGCATTCACCTTCAATGACTACCCTTGTCCTGCTAGCTCTTATTAGTAAACTCAAATCCTGCTTGGGTTTTAAGGATAATCTCAGGTTCTTCTTCATCCACTGACTAGCATTGTTAAGCCTAATTCTTCCTCCTCTGATTTCATCCATCACTTCTTCATATTGCCCAGATCACTCGGGGCCCAGGGACTCAGTGAAGCATAGTACAGCCACTTATGTGTACAGGTGCTGAAGTGGAGCACCTGTTCTTATCTATTTTGTTGCATAAGTACTTTTAGTAAACTTCGTATATCCCAGTGAGTGGAAAAATTAAAAGGTAAAGAAAAGTAAATGGTTCAGTATTAAAAAGAAAAGCATATAATTTTGAGCTCAACGTACTTGAAACAATATCAGGTACCTAGAGGTACAAATGGAATCAAGCACACTCTGTTCTGCCAACACAATTCCCAGAATACTTATTGTAGTATTAATCTCAGCATTGTCTCCAGCCTTTGTCCCCTTGGACCAACCTTTTCTTTCTTTCAAAAATTACCTGAAAGGACCCACGAGCAGGGTACTAGGAACACTGAACTAAGGCTGTGTTCTAATGCCAGTTCTAACAAGAAGAGTCACTGAGAGAAGTCATTTCACTGCTGTACCTCATTTTTCACATTTGTAAAATAAGATGTTTGAATGAATAGTTCTCTGTGGTTCTTGCCAGTCCTGAGGCTTTTGCAAAGGCAGCACTGTATACGTAGAGACTGATAAATTGGCAGGCCATAAATAAGTGCTCAATTGTTAGTGTTTCTTTGAGGGATTTTGTTTTAGCAGATTTAACATGTTAAGCAAAATAATGGTTTAAAATACACTTGGAAGTTCTTATTTATAGGAAAAGGAGTAAAGGTGGAACCCAACAGACAGAATCTTCTTCATGAGATCAGACTCCTACTTGTGAGTTTATCACTCCACGGTTGCAAAATGGCTACCGGGTTAAAAATAAATAAATAAAAAGTCAAGAGTTCAGGCATATAAGAACAAAAGTTCAAAAAGACCTTCCGTCTTAAGCGTCTCTTTGTTCAACTATAGCTTGATATTTTTCTGGATCCAGTAAACAGACGTGGTGGTTAGGCAGAGATTTTCTGTTATTCCTTTTCAAAGGCTGTTTAAGAGCTTCCTGGCATGCCAGCACACAGTAAGAACTCGCTAATTAGTGATGCAAAGACCAAGAGGTCAGGAAATTGAAAAAAAAAATCCTAAATAGAAATGTCACAGTCACTTTGCATTCCCCAAGCATCAGAAAAGGCCAGTGAAAACAGGTGTTTGGCCTCTTTAGAACCGTTTCCAGAGAAAACCTAACCCAAACACTAAGCAATGTCTCCTGGAACATTAAACATTCAGTGACCTATGAGGGGCTACCTGGATCCAACATCCTGGCCTGACAGTAAAGGGCAAGTGTACTCTTGTGTTTCAACGAAGTGGCAGGTAGAGATACTCCCCACTAAAGCCATCGTGTTCAATCACATCTTTCTTTATCATCCCTGTGTTATGTGGGTAAAATCATGAGCATAAAACAAAGGAGATTATGAGAAAATATTTTCAATCAAGAAGCATCCAACGAAGCATGTAATTAAGTAGAAAACTGTCAGAGATTGCTTATTGTCTCTGCACAGGGCAGGACACTGGTTTAATGGCTTTGTATAAATGAGAAAAGACAACTTGGTAATTGACTTAGTACAACAGCAGAGAATGTAAAAAAAAAAAAAAAAAAAAAAAGATGTTGCTGGATGCAGCAGGGCATTGAGTACCATCCAATGAGTGCCGAATATTGGAAGAAAATATATGGTCTTGATTGGGAATTATTCTTTAAGTGATAAATGCATCCCAAACAACAATCTTCCCAACTTTTTTTTAATGGGCTGACGTTATTGGAAATAAGAAAATCCATCTCACCTATTTCCAACAACAAAGCCGCTTTTTCTTAATTCTAGAAGAGTGTAGAGCAAGTTTGTCTGAATGGTCTTGCAGGAAACAACTCCAAACTGAAAGTCAGGGTTTGGCCTGTCTCTCTGAGGAATCTTAACATGAGCATCATTTGGCCCTGCAAGTTACATCCCATTATAATTCCGAAGGACGGTATAAAGAATTGACTGCCTGTAGGCTGAGACTGTGTCACAATGTGGATGAACTGGAAGTCTAGCTTCTCTATGCTATCTCAAACTTCAGAGAAGGAAAAGTGAAGCGACACTAAAAGCAATTATTCATGATAATTCATGATGGCTGACGTGACAGCTTCTTCCAACCAAGGCACTGATGAGGTAGAAAAGGAGAATTTTGGTGAATCAAGGTTGGCAACGAGAAACAGACAAAACATGTGCTATGTATGTGGGGGTTTTCTGTCTTGACCCCTCCATCTCACTCAAAACTATTCACTTTTCTTTTCGCCGCATGCACAAATTAACCAGTGTTAGTTGTATGCACGTTTTAAGAAAGAACATGGCATGGCCTGTATCTTTGTAATATGAGTCTGCTTTATAGCAAACATAGACATGGAATTAATCAAAGAACGTAAAAGACTTCATGTGGTGGAGTAATTGTTATGCTACTCTTCATTTCTTAATTTCAAAACCTCTGGTTCTATATCCTCATGGTAGAAGGTAAGAAGTGATAGCAATTCATTAAACATATACTTTTTTTTTGGTTTTTTGAGACAGGGTTTCTCTGTGTAGTTTTGTGCCTTTCCTGGAACTCACTTTGTAGACTAGGGTGGCCTCGAACTCACAGAGATCTGCTTCCCAAGTGCTGGGATCAAAGACATGCGCCACCACCGCCCAGCCTTAAACACATATTTCTTATTTTTATGTGAAACTCATTCTTCCTAAAAGGATTTACATGTTAGTAAGAAAAATCAGGCTTTCTTTCAAAACAAAAATCTTGTCTTCCAGCTTCCATTGACATCACCCTCTTTTTCTGGTCACAATTTTCTACATGTGCCTTTTAAATGCATTTCATTAGTGTTTCCAAACACCTTACATTATGAGCTATCTTTGAGGGAACATTTTTTTCTGATACCTCATTTGTATAATTTACTGGCCAATCTGGACCACTAGAGCACAGTTATTTATTAAATTCCTGTTTAATGCCATTTTATTTCTGTTCCAGGTCATCTACGCAGGAATGTTTCAAAGGCAACAGTCCCTTAAAACACCTAAAGCAAATTATCTTCTGGATCCTCCTGTACCTTTCTCCTTCTCTGCTCTTACTTTCATTTCTTTCAAGGCCAAGATATAAGATGAGCATTCCAGTGGAAATAGTCATTTTTAGGTGTTGGTCCAGAAGAAAGTATAAGGACATTGGAACAGTGAGATCAGGAAGGAAAAGCAGTCAGAAGGCTTAATTACCCAACAACTTACCACCATGAAAAACTCCAGCTGAACCACTGGGAACTCTGGGAGTAGCATAGAAGCCTCAGTGATCCAATCTATGGCACAAAGGTACAGAGGTGTGTATGCACATCCTCTTATCAGATGATGGCTAAGGGCTATTGCCCTTGTGCCCCGTCATGGAAGGAAGACTTCATGTATGAAGTGTGGTTCAGGTGTGAGGTGTCACATACTCTATGAATGAAACACCAGTAAGATCTGCTTGCCAACAGAGCAAGCAATTCCCATGGGCATGTGTGAAAATCATGTCTCCATCTCCACACCCTGCATTCAGAGCAAATCCTGTTGGTTTTATGCCCACCAGGGTATTAACTTTGCTTGCACTTCGTAATTCTTTTGACCATAGGCCTTATTTATCATCAATATTCCTCTTAAAAATATTGCATACATGGACTCCTTTCTGGTCTTTTGGCCTCCATACTTTAAACTGTCGGTCAACTCATGATAAAATAACAGCACATGTGTACTAAACGGCATCTTTCTGTGTCATGCACTTGGTCAAGCACATGCATGACAGGCATCATCTTATGCAATGCTCCCAACAAATTTACCAACTAGGTAACAGTTTTTATCCCCACTGTATAGATGAGACTACTGAAGTTCAAAGTTAAGAAGGTCAGAGCTAAGAAGATTAGGGAAGGAATCCATGCAGAGACAGTCTGACCCCAGAATCTCCATGATTAAAAAGCATATCTTGCTGTATCTCTATGGCACTCGTGTTCATATAGCTCTAATAATGTCATTTCCTTGATTCAAAGGCCAAGCCTGTCTGTGTTTGCCTAACAATTTCATGAATAAAGTCTTAACTTGGAAGCGTGTTAAAATAGCATGTTATATATTAGCCCCAGATCCCCTTTCTAGTTTACCTTTCTCCACCTTGCTCATGAGCAAGTAGGAACAGAGGGCCGTGTGTTTGATTAAAGCACCGGGAACTCTGAGGAGAGTCACAGAAGATAAGTCCGTGTTCTTATCTCACAGGCCTTTTACAAGGCACTAGTTCAAAGATGCCATATATCTCTCTAAGAGATAGCCACCTGCCTCAGCCATCAGCATTTCTGAAAAGGTAATCTAACTTTGCGCCAGTCAGGAATGGCCAGAAGCAGCTGGAAGCAGGCTGGCCTACAAACCTACTGATTGAGTCCTTGTTCTTACCAGCAGGTGTTGTCTGGTTTCCTGCTGTCCCTTGGTTATTCAGCCTCTCCACCTACTCCTGCACTTCTTCCATTGCCATTCCAACTGTGTTTTCTCTGCTTGGCTGCTGGACACACTGCTCTCCCTCTGCTGTGAACTTGAAAGAGGTCCAGTGTCTGTCAACTGGCTCTGCCTTCTTCTCTTATGGTGTCATTTCATCTTCCCCCAAAAGTAGAGCCTGGGTACAGAAGAGGAAAAAAGGCTTCATACATTTCACTGAAAGCCCACCACCTCCCAGCATGAAAAAGATCTGCAATAGATAACTGAACAGCTAAGCTAGATGACCTAACAAAAATTCTTTCTAAGCCTGTACTTTAATCCTCGCGTTCTCACATTTTGAATGTACATTACCATGTAAATTACTTGTGTCATTGTTGAAAACTATTAAATGCTAAAGATCAACTGTGGTCTAACTCATAATAAGCAATAGGCTGTATTTCATATATGAAAGTGACCCACTATCAGGAAAGTAAATAGAGTGAAAGTTAAATATTCACAGGGTTGGCCTTTATCATTCTAAACGGTGTTGTAAGTGGTTAATATTTGACAGAAAAATCCTATGATCCTTTCACAGGATACTAACCACCTGCACACACCCACCTACTCCCCAGCCTTACCCTTCTTTACTATGTTATAGACTAGCGCTTTGGATGTCGGTACACAGTGATAGCCATTTCCCTTAAACACATAAAGCTCACTGCTAGATAAATTTTAAAAATGTTCTTTATGAAAGAATTCATTTCCCAGAGTATATGAAATTATGTATTTGTCATCTATTCACTGTTACCATCTTCACATTGTGAGGTAAAACTTTCTATCTGGGGCTGGAGAGATGGCTCAGAGGTTAAGAGCACTAGCTGCTCTTCCAGAGGTCCTGAGTTCAATTCCCAGCACCCACATGGTGGCTCACAACCATCTATAATGGGATCTGATGCCCTCTTCTGGCATGCAGACAGAATACTGTATACATAATAAATCTTTAAAAAAAATAAAAATAAAAAAATTAAAAAAACTTTCTATCTGTAGAGAGTGATAGATAGATATAAAAATATATTTTCAACCTAGAGTCAATATTTTATCATCATCATGGGGCAAAGAATTGCAGTATGATGGAAAACATATATATTGCTGTGAAATATGCTGCATAAAAGGTGGGAGACACAGAAATTGCCCCTCATTTGAATGATGGCATCAACCAGCAATTGAAACTGGAAAAGCCAATTTCACATCCAACAGGAAGTGTCATTGATGGGCACAAGGCAGAACTCTTGGTGGGCAACTCACAAACACTGCAGCATAATTAAATCTGCTCCAAGTTTACTTGGCTTAAAATCAATTTTAGAGAAAATTCTATTTCAGTGAAGATGGCTCTTTTTCCTTGTGATGCTGCTGTTAATGTAAAATCAAACACTAAAAGGCACACTCAGCTATCTTTTCTGGTGTCTCTCTTTCAAATTAGGCATGTGTAAGGAGACCGTTCTATATCTTGGCTTGTTACAGAATGATACTCATATTGCATGGTTTTGGTTATCATAGAAACTCCATGTCTCACTAGAAAAGTGTTTGTCCCTTCATATAGATTAGGAAAAGGAAGTGCAGAGGCTACAGATTGCTTTGTCTCTCTCCCCACACCAAGAGAAAATTCTCACAACAAATGTTCAATTTATTTGTTAATGTAACTATGTCTCATGGTATTAATAATTAAAAAAACAGTAAATAGAAGAAAATGTGACAATGTAAAATTGAAAATCTTTCAGTAAAGAAGGATTTGAGTATGAAGAATAAGATGACTAAATATTTCCAGATGAGAAAGAAAGATGAAAAGCTTATGCAAGTTATAAAGGTCTTATATGTAAAAAAAAAAAAAAAAAAAAAAAAAAAAAAAAAAAACATGACTCAGAAATGACATACATAGCCTTAAAATGTCTATGGTAAAAATTCAATCAAATGTCTACTTAAGTCAAGGGAACTATTGATCTGCCCTTAATAATTACAAGGACCAGCTTAAGAACAAAAACATATGACTAATCAAAGTTTATTTAATTGTGTTTGGTTTTTGCCCAAGCTTTATCTAACTCTTTTTTTAATTAAATTTATTTTTTTATTTTTTTATTAAGAGATTTTCTATTCATTTTACATATCAACCATAGATTCCCCTGTCCTCCTTCCTCCCACCCACCAGCCTTTCCCCCCAAACCAATCCCCATTCCCACCTCCTCCAAGGCAAGGTCTCCCATGGGGAGTCAGCAGAGCCTGGTACTCTTACATTGCAGCTAAAAGAAGCAGACTGCAGCAATTGACTTGGGTGCTCCTGTACTAATGTGAACTAAAGAGGTAAAGTGGGACAATATGTTGTCCCTTGCCCTCCAAGCTCAACTTGGCCCCAGGGAACTACTGGCATCTCTTCAAATGTCCTGTGACAATGGGAGTTACCTGTTCTCTTGTTCAGGCAGGCCTTGAAGAGCCTTGGGTGGACTCTAATCCTTCTCCAGTCTACAAAGAAGAGGATCACCAAACAGGAAAGATTTCCTCCAAGCTTCCAAGCAAAGCCTTTGACTTGTCCTAACATACATGAAACAACTGTTAAAAGAAGAGGAGGGTAGCTACAAGTCCCTGCTGGACTCAAGTGACTTCTGAGGAACATATCCTTAACTAGCCTCAATGGTGGGGGAAGATTAATTTTTGTCTCAAACACTGAATGGGAAAGTATAACCAACATTAAAATGATTGGTATTCCTTAACAGTTCAAGGGGTCACATTCCTAGATATTAGACTTAGGATGTTATTTAGATAACTATTTCTTTGTGATAAGTTTCTTCTTGATAATGAAAATGTAACCCACACATAGGACATCATGATCTTGTCTCATTTCAACATTATAGCTCTTTTCCACTGCCACAGAGATGATATCAGTATTGTTACAACCTAAAAATCAAACTATGGTTAAATTAATTCTCTCTCCCTCTCAAGAAGCAGGCTGAGAGGCCCTCATACTGTGATTCTAGCCACTCCAACAGCTATCAACATACCTGAAAGGAGAGCCTATGTTAGTCCCTCCCGAGTGCAGACTTGGAAGCCAAAAGAAGACCAACCCAGAACTCAATGGATGGTACTCTTGTGGTCCCATAAAAAAAATTACCTGATGGACTTTGATTTGGACATTTAAAAGTTATTCTTTGTTGTTGACTTCTCCTGGTACCCTAGGACTAATGATACTAATGATTCTTGCCTTTACTTCTTCCTCAAACACCTTTCCAGGTACCAGTCGCAGACTTTCTTTTCTTTCTCTATCTAGTGGTTATACAAATAAAACCACTGGTGCCTTTTTGGGGTCTTTTAGATAGGCCCACTGGAGTGGTACCCTAAAAATATGCCTGACATGCCCATTCAATTTGAGAAGGCCAGATTAGTCATCATTTCAATTCTATGTCAGTGAGGATTAGCTCTTCAGAGAAAGGAATGGCAACACAAGGAGAAGTTGTCTAGGCAGTTTAGGATAAGAAAGACCCCCAACCCTACCCAGCCCCCAAAGTAACCAGTTTCTGTCTTAGCTAAAAGCCAGAAGGGTTCTTGGGGCTCTTCACAGCCTCATCCTTAACAGAGGCCCAAAATGCCAGAAATGTTTGGGTGGTTCTGATGCCTGACCAGATTCTTAAATTGTTTTAGGATTACCTCTTCAGAGTGGGGAATCATAGAGTAGGAAAAAGTCCCATTAAGATTTGAAAAACTCCTCCTGGTCAAGAGAATAGAATCTCCGGCCTGGGTGGAGATTTAACATGTCAGTTGGGTAGGTGAGTCAACCGGCCGAAGGACAGCCCGCTCATCCTGAGCCATGTTAAAGCAACAGACAAAATAAGTTTTCTTTTCCAGGGTTCCCAGCCATCGTGCAGTTCCAGTGAACTGACAAGGGGTTCAGTGTGTCTGTCTGCCTTCCAGAGGCCTGAGTCACAACGGCATGGAAATTATTCTCTTTTCTCTGTTTCTTTCTTCCAGACACTGGCAAGAACCTAAGTATGCTTTTTTAAGATGTGGGGGCTCCCGCATGCCACAGCTCCCTCTCACCGTGTGGGGATTTATCCACCACATGTCTGACCTGCATGCCAGCTTAAACAGTATGTCTTATTTTCCTTCTCTCCTCCAGTCTCCTCAAGAAAGCTGCTGAGATTTACAACTTGCCTGCTCTGGAGGTTTTTCTTTTAAACTCTAATAAAATTGTCCTTGAGTTTTGTTTTGTTTTGTTTTAAAAAAGGGGGGCAGGGAGAAACTTCAAACAGATGAAACAGATTGTCCAAAAAAGCATATAGCCACACTGTGATCTTTACCATAGACAAGCTGGCTCCAACTCAAGAGTTGTATATTTTTATATTTTAAAAAGTCTCAATTCTCAACTAAGTAAAGTTGAAGTGTGTATTTGTATAAGTTTTATCTATCACACTAAACTGTTTCATTGTGTTGCTGAAAGTTAGTTCAAACATGGCCACTTCCACATTAGCTTTGTTCAAACCTATGACTTAACTCAATTTCAAAGACCAAAAGAGATGCTAAAGGATCTATACCATGAAAAATAGAATCTCATTAATTCTTTTGCAAAAAGAGACTAGCTCTTGAGGTTGGCTTATTTATGATGGGAACACTCTTTATTGTTTCTAATTTTATACTAGTAACTAACATGAAAATACACAATGGAAAGAAGGAATTTTTAATATTAACCTAATAATAATCTTACCTTCAAACACAATATAATATTTCTGAATATAAAGTAAATGGAGAGGATGAAGGTTAAAGAATGTGTTACATAATTATTCTATAGACTGTTGTCAAATACAAACTGAATATAAATTTCAAAACACCTAAAGATGGCCACAAGTGTGATTGATACCCTTCTTATAACTGGACATAATAAAGTAAATAAATCATAGGTGTTAGTCTCACTTTTGGCATAACTATTTGGAAGCATTGGATATTACATAATGTTTGCAGAAATATATTTCATCCATGATCCCAAAATTTTAATCCCTGACACTTAAGAAAATAATCATGATATGTGAGCTACCGTTCAGCCTGACAGCAGACAATTATGGGGGAAACACCCAGGTCTTGCTGGTTTCTGCATTCTAAAATGCTTTATTTCATCTCCACTGGAAACCACAGCTCTCAAGACCTGCTCCCAGTGAAGGACCCCGGAGATGAGATTCTAAGCCTGACGCAGTCTTGGCTGTACTACATTGGCACCGGCTGCCATGGAAGCCAGGTCTGGCTCCCTTCCTATTTTCTCTTCCACAGGCACTTCTAATAAAAGCTTGCAGGTTTAATCCTTCCTTGCCTTCTGCTCCTCAGACGACCCAGACTAAGACAAATAGAAATACAGTTTGAAAGCATAATTTAATTCCACTCTCTAATTTGAAATTAAATGCTTGTGAAATATTGCAAGTATTTTAAAAAGTCAAAATACAGACTGAATGTCCAAAATGAACTCTATATTATGGCAAAATAAAAGAAAAAAACCTATATCCTCATGGAGATGCATAAATCCACTGAATAAACAAAACTATATCAAAGGATTTTTAAAGGTGTTTGCTTTGGGGTAGTGATTTTTATACCTGATTTTAACTTGTTTATGTTTCTAGGCATTAGAAATTTCCTAAAATGAGATATTTTATTAAACATCACAACCTGAAAAATAAAATAAAATTATAGGATAGAAGACAATACACTGTTTGGCTGAGCATAAAATGTGACAGGATTGAGACACAATATTTTCATAAAATAATCTACTGTGTTCCATTTGTTCATTTATTTTAAAGCGAAACATCAAAGAGAAATGTAAACTCGTGTTTTTCCAGTATTTTTATTAATTTATACATATATGGGTTTAAATCAGTGTGGTTTTAACAATGAACACATATAAACAGTCTGTTGAATGTTTATGAACAAATGTGTTCCTGTCAGGAGAATAAGAAATAAGAGTCTTATTCTTTATTTTAAAAGCCAAGACCTGTGTGCATATTTGATTTCATTTATGATAGATTCTTAATTTACCAAGACATTACTTTGGTCTGAGTTGTAAGGTCCTAAAGACCATCATTTCTGAAGCTTTGATAGAGGGAGGGAGAAAGGGGGAGACTAGGTGAGGTGGAGGAAGGTAATATTTTTTTACTGCCTTGCTGCAGGTAGCTCAGCAGTTCCTTCTTTGATGAGGACCTGATTTGCTGGGGAGAGAGACATGAGCGATGGACTGGGCATCTGCCTCAGTGGAGAAACAGGTGCGTCAGCCATCTTTGGAATCTGGGGTAGCAGGAGAGCAATGCAGCATCGATCTAGTACCTTTTTTTGTCGATATAGTTTACAACTTCCATGTACAAGCTGCATTTAGGTCTCTGTCAGTCCATTATTGATCAAAAGCATGCTCTATGTTTTATTGAAAATATGTTAATTGTGAGGGTGACTTGTAATACAAACTAAGGTATGTGAGAATTTGGTGGTACAAAGTTGGCCTTTGATTGCAGCTCATAAATAACCCAAGAACCAAGGGTATTTGAAAACTAATGAGTTGTTTGGGGAATTGATAATTTCTATGAAGGGAAAGTTATCCACAAAATATTAAATTTCAGTGAAAATTTATTATCTGTATTATCTGTAAAATAAAATTCTTAATATAATACAAATTCTACTAAAAAAAAATTATAGTCCACATACTGTTCTGCTTCCTTTAGTTTCTTTCTTTGTTTTTGAGATTGTATTTTTATTACAACATTTCTCCCTTCCGTTTCTGCCCTCCAAACCCTTCCATACACCCTTCTCCATTCTCCTTCAAATTCACAGTCTCTTTCTCAATCAATTTTTATTACATGCATGGATGTATTTGTATATACGTATGTATTCCTAAATCTAACCTGTTGAGTCCACATGATATTACTTTGATCTATGCTTTCAGAGATGACCACTGGGCACTGGACAACTGATGGGTGTGCTCTTCCCTGGGGAGGACACCTCTCCTGCTCCCCGCTTCACTCAGCTGCCTGGAGTTCCTGTGTAGGGTTAAATTCTTGTGAGCTTTTCCACACTCAGTTTGACGTGTCTATTGGTGTCATCCCTGTTCAGCTCACATTTGGGTAGTCACGTTGGTGAGCCTTTATGTGTGTAACCTTTGATGTTACGAGGTGACACAGTCTCACAGCAAAGTTCCGGATCCTTTGGCTCTTACTATTAAACCAAATGCGGGGCCAGAGTGATAGCTCAGTGCTTAAATCTGCCCTTGCAGATGACCCAGGTTTGGTTCCCAGCACATATCATCATCTGTAACTCCAGTTCCAGGGGTTCCGACTCTCTCTTCTGATCTCCAAGGGCACCAGACGCAACTGTGGTGTGAAAATATACATGCAAACGAAACACACATAAAATAAAAATGTAAAGTAACTTTAAAAAGAAATCAACTAAATGTGTTCGTACAGTGTGATTTGAAAAGAATACCATTATTAAACAGGGACAAAAAGTGAGTGTGTTTTCTGAGCTATTATTATGTAGAATGGATCAAGATGAACTAGCACGCCTGGCTACAGAGTCCAGACTTTCACAACATGGGATGTAGAACCACTGGCTAGCAGCAGATGGGGCCATCCTCAATGGTGTAGGCTCTGGGTTCCCATGATCCTCATTCTCAGCCAAAATCTCAGAGGCCCTACATCCTTAACACCAATGTACCATTGACTCTCAAATACACAGATTTCAGGAGCACCAAGCTAATCTTCCGAGAGGATCTTGTCCCTTCTGCCCAGGTGCTGTCTCCGCTGCCAACATCTCTTTTTCTCACCAGAAATGTCAACACTGCTGTCTCTCCCGAACACCTCCTGAGAAACACACACTCACACTTAATCCTCAACATTAGCCGCCTTCTCAAAAACTCAAGTTTCCAAAACCTAGAAAGTTATTGCTGGGAGTTTTTAAAGCTCCAAGTTCCTCTACTCTTATGTACTTGCCAAAGGGGCCTATATTCTCCTGGAGGTCATGGCATCTTCCACATCAGTATGAAAGTGATTTCAGAGGCATTTCCCTCTGAATATATCTGAGTTATGACTGATTATTTTTTGTAAATCAGATTTAAAGAAAGGGAGGCAGACTAGTCAATAACAATGGACTATATTGGGTGTTTTTCTTAGATTAAACCCTGTATAATCCATATTAAAATATCCTTGCACCTGTACTGTAAACTTCTGGATTGGCAATTATATTCAGGCCCCTTTAGAACTTAAACTTGTTCTTTCGTATACTTACTGTAGTGCTTCCCCCAAAGCACTACTTTGCATTTCAATCATTTCCAGGCAGCAAATATGGATTAGCAGGGAGCATTTTGCTTTATAGAGTCTCGTTCTAAATAAAAGAACTTTAAATACTATTATCTTCGCAAATCCAAACGAAGATTTCTAAAAATAATATGTCAATCAAGATGATCTACAGTTTTAGCTGTTCTTGACTGCAATAAGAAAACACATCTAACATGGATGCCTACCTAGTACAATTGTACCACAGTTGTCCTGGCCCTCAGCACCGGGCCAGACCCTTCTTCCTGCTGTGAACCCTGTGAGTTTCCCCTGGCCACTACAGTAAGCAAAGCGTTGGTCCTTTGGCACATAGAAAATGTTTATTTAAAGTTTTGAATGTATACTAGATCTGGTAAAAAGGACAGATGGCTCCATAAAATATGCAATAAAAGCAGCCTCCAGGGTCTTTGGAAGCCAAAAATGTGAGAATTCACTGTGGTGCCATTTGGCCTCTAAAGTTATGAGTCTGTTACCATTTCACTGCCTAACTTCCGTGGCTTTTAATTCTATCTGGGCAACACGATTGTTAGACATCATGGGAAAGCAAAACTTTATCTATATAGAGATTCTTCTAAAAACAGTTCTAACCTCTGAAAATTACCAGAAAATGCCTATTGAGTATATTTAGTATGATAAAAATGCTTCTTTTCAATTTTTTTTTGCTTTTTAAAATTGTATGTGTGATAAAAGGTACATATTCAATATATTCATTTTAATTTTTTTAAAAAGTCAGTAATCTTCTATTTGCCTTTGTAACTTGGTCAAATCAAACTTTAATTAGCTTTTTAAAAAAAAACTTCTACTGGGCCTACATAGAGTTTTCAGTCTAAGTCAAGAGGCAAAGTCTGAAATGGGGGCTAGGCCAGCAGTAGAGGCAGCAGCTCAGAAAAGGAACTCTGTGCTCTGATGTTTTCTGTTAGTTGACCTTGTGATACTAGGCAAGACCATGGGTCAGTTCAACCAACCTGTCTCTCAGCTCTCTGCTGATAGAAACACATAGTAACAACAAAAATAACTTTCCATACGTTTGTCTCCATTCTCAATTCTTTCCCACTCTTCTGGTACTATTTGCACTGTTCTAAAGACGAAACAATTTGAGAGTTTACCACATCCTGCACAGTCTGGTCCTGGAAACCTGACTGGGGTGGCAAGGGAGTGAGGAAAGGACAGACATGTGGATCGACAACCTGGGATCTGGTGAGCCATGAAAATTCTGAGGGAGTGGTACGGACCAGGGAAGTCTAGAACCTTGTGATTACATAGAGCACAGGGGAAGTACTAACCTGTCTCAGTAGGAGACGTCTGTAGATGAGCAGTCTCGTGCTCCAACACCCAGGAGCAACTACGGTTGCTAGTTTTTGCACACACTAGCCAAATAGTTGGTAAATACTGGTACGTGGACCAAAGGAAGATTTTCCATTGTCTCTGAGCCTTACCAGGAGGAAGGCTTTGCCTGTTCTCAAGTTTCAGAGGCATTGGTGTCTTTGACATGGCAATACAATACATATTAACTGAGGATTTCCTCAGCTCTCCTCAAGAGTTCAAGTGAGAAGAAAAAAAAATGGTTATAAACTGAGGAAGATATCCAGAAAGTCTTGGCTAGAGTTTTGGTGGTCACTGTCATTAGTACGTGGAACTTACTTCCACAGCCATGAGTCTCTCTTGGGCTGATGCTCTCCTGGTACAGTCTCAACTTGAGGGGCTCCACAAACACTCCCCACATGGCTAAATTTCCTCATGCAATTACATGTAAAGTCAAGTGCATGGTCCTAGGGAGACAGTTTGCTCCTTACTCGCTGTTTCCATAGAAGTTAATGATTAAAATTATCTTTGGGTTTTGGAGAAAGAAAGTGATACATCATCCACATTGACTGGAAGATGGGACTGGTTATCTTTAAATTTACAGTCCCGTCCACATGTTGTATGTGAAATATCACATACACTTAAAAAGTGCTTCCAGAAGAAGAGAGTGGAGTGATGAATGGAAAAGCCAATATGCAGACTGACTCTGGGAATAGTGCTGCCCTCGACACTGCCTCAAGCAGCATAGCTAATCAGAAGGCTCCCTCCCTCAAATGAGCCATAGGCTCTGCCCGCCCACGGCAATTTGTGAATATCTCTCTGCTTTTCTTTCTACTAGATATAGTGCTTATTATTATTGCCCATGGCCAATTAACTTCAATGGGAAAGGGCAATCCATCATAATACTCATTTTTCTAATGGAAAAGTTAGAAACAATCTTCTCTAAAATAAAGATGCATGGAGGACTTACTGGAATACGGTAGAAAATAAAGCACTGTTCTTGTCCTACCATAGTTTGGATGCAGGAACTAATACCAAACCGGAGACAACACTTGTCCATCTGGCCATGAGCCAGGGCCTTTCAGACTCAGGACTGCTCAAATTTGTCAGAGCCTGTTAAACCATGACTGTCCTGGCCCCTGCTCAGAACCCAAGAATACAGGTGTCTATGGCATATTTACTGCTGTATTCTCTCTGGCCCTGTTCCAATCAGCAACTGTCTTCTGCATCCTGTCCAGTGCCAACCCTCTGCAACCCAGCCGCATTCCAGCAGGATTCACTGATGAGGCTCTCAGAGATGCCTTGGATGTGCGCTCGCCTTGTCACACTCATCAATGGCTCTTTATGCTTATTTCACACAGGAAAGTCAGCCTGGTGCCATCTCTCCCTATTCCTGACACCTGGTCATAGTTAGAATTCCATCTAGGACCCAGGGAAGGAGCCATTGCTTCTCTCAAGATGTCCTGAGACTTATGCAGCAGGAATGCTGTGTATAGTCTACAGATCACTTCCATTTCTCTTCTGCTGTTTTTCTTCTAGTTATACCATCTTTATTTCTATATTAAATTTATTTGAAATAATATATAAAATAAAATTGTACATAGCAATGGAGTATCATGTGATGCTTTAACCCATACATGTGTTGTAAAGTAAACAAATTTATCTCCTCTAACATTTATCACTAAAGAATATTTTTTCACGGTATTTATTGAAAATATTCAAAATAATTTCTTCTGACTTTCGGAGATAGGCATATACAATTAATACCCACAGTCACACTACTATGCCGTATCACACTAGGCATTCTTCTATTTAACTGCAGCTTAATACCTATTGACTAAGGTTTCCTCAATCCCCATCCCTCACAGCTCTCTCCACTCTCTGGCAAACCCTCATAATTTCTGTAAGATCGAACGTCTTGGATTCCATATGTCAGCACAATCACGCAACATTTGTCTTTGTGTGCTTTTCTGTAACTGGGTTAGCATAATGCTCTCCCTTTTGATCTGGATTGTTACAAGTGAGTGGTCGAGTTTGAACATAAAATCCCCCGTAAGCCCAACTGTTTGAACATTAGGCCCTCAGCTGGCGGCTCTGTCTGTGAAGACTGTAAAACCTTTAGGAATGAGGACTCACTGTTACAGATGAGTGGGGACAAGTCTTGAGTCGTTTATAGGCTGTTTCATTTTCTGCTTCCTGTCTTCTGACTGTGGATGCAGTGTGACCAATCGGCCTCCTACTCTTGACACACACCTTCCCTGCCTACAGCTGTCTTCTCTGCCATGGTGGTCGTGTGTTTCTGAAACTGGAAGCCAAAAGAAGCCCTTTCTCAGTTGCTTTTGTCAGAGTATCTTGTTACCGCCACAGGAAAAGAAGCTAAGATAGCAGAAGCCTTTGGTTTTTTTATGAGACTTTTATATATTTTGGATATTAATCGTCTATCAGTTGTGTTGGGAAGTCTTTTTCTATTCTGTAGGCTGCTGTTTTGTGTGAATGATGGTGTCCTTTGCATACAGGAACTTTTCAGTTTCGTGAAGTCCCATTTATTGATGGTTGATCGTAGTACATATGCTAATGGCATTCTCTTCCAAAGTCTTTTCCAATGCCAATGAATTCAAGACTATTCCCCACTTTCTCTTCTATCAGACTAAGTATATCGGGCCTTACACTGATGTCCTTGATCCACGTGGAGTTAAGTTTTGTTCAGGGGCCTAAGCACGGATCTATTTGCATTCTTCTTCCTGCAGCCATTCCGTCTGACCAGCACCATTTGTTGCAGAGGCTGTCTTTTTTCCAGAGTGTATTTATGGCTTCTTTATCAAAAACCAGATGTCCATAGATAGTCCAACTTATGTCTGGGTCTTCCATTCCATTCCATTGATCAAAGTGTCTGATTTTAGGCCAGGACCATGCTATTTTTATTACTATAGCTCTGTAGTAGAAATTGACACCAGGGATGATGATATACACTGATCTTGGAAGACTTCAATACCACAGTTTCACCAACAGACAGATTACCCAGAAAAAAAATAGAGAAATGCTAGAGCTAACTTACATCATAAACCAAATGGACACAACAGATATTTACAGAACATTTCACCCAAACACAAAATAATATACCTTTTTCTCAGCAGCTCCTAGAATTTTCTCCAAAATTGACCGCATAATTGGATACAAAGCAAGTCTCAATAGATAAAAAGAACTGAAGTAACTCCTGCATTCTATATGACCCTCATAGATTAAAGCTGGATATCAACAATAGAAACAACAGAAAGCTTAAAAACTCAGAGTAGCTGAACAACTCACTACTGAATGACAAGACAGAAATTAAGAAATAAATTAAAACCTTTATAGAACTGAATGAAAACAAAAACACAACATGCACAAACCTATGAGGTGCAAGGAAGGCAGTTCTAAGAGCTAAGTCCACAGCTCCAAGTGTCTACACAAAACAAGTTGGAGAGATCTCACATTAGTAACTTAACAGCACACCTAAAAGATCTGAAAAGGAAAAAAAAAGAAAGGAGAGGAAAGAAAAGAAGTCACACCCCATAAGGAGTAGACAACAATCATCAAACTCAGGGCTGAAACCAATAAAAGGAAAACAGCAACAAAATACAAAGAATCAATGAAACGAAGATTTGGTTCTTTGAGAAAATCAACAAGATTGAGAAAGTCATATCAAAATTAACTAAAAGGTAGTTAGAAAAGATCGAAAGTAACAATATTAGAAAAGAAAAGGAGAACATAACAGACACCAAGGAAATCCAGAGACTCCCTAAGGACATACTTAAAAAACCTGTACGCCACCAAATTAGAAAATCTAAAATAAATGGATAGTTTTCTCAATACATGCCACTTACCAAAGTTAAATCAAGATCAGATAAGCAGTTTAAACAGGACTCTAACACCTAATGGAACAGAAGCAGTAATTAATTCCTGGGAGGCCTGATTTTTTTTAAGGGAAACAGAGGAGTGGATCTGTTGATCTGGGAGAGAGGGAAGTGAGGGGGGGGGACTCGGAGGAGTGGAGGGAGGGCAAACTGTGGTAGGGATTTAATGTATGAGAGAAGAATTAAAGTTAAAAAAAAAATTGTCTCCCAGACAGTTTTAGCACAAAATTCTGTCAGTCTTTCAAAGAAGTGTTAGAACCTACATTCCTCAAATTATTCCACAATGTAGAAAAAGAAGGAACATTGCCCAACTCATTTTACAAGGCCACAGTCACCCTGATACCCAAACAACATAAAGACTCAACAAAGAATGACAATTATAGACTAAAATTCTCATTAAAATACTTGCAAACCAAGTACAAGAACACATCAAAAAGATGATCCACTGTGATCAAGTAGGCTTCATCCCAGAGATGCATGGATGGTCCAATACATGAAAATTAATAAATGTAAGCCACCATATAAACAGTATCTAAGACACAAAATAAATAATTATCTCCTTAGATGCAGAAAAAGCCTCTGACAAAATCCAATACCACTTCATGATAAAAGTCCTGGAGAGATTAAGGATACAAAGGTCATACCTCAACATAATAATGGCAGTTTACAGCAAGCTCTTCGACAATATCAACTTCATTGGAGAGAAACGCAAAAATAATTACTAAAATCAGGACAAGACAAGGTTGTCTATTCTCTATACCTACTAAATACAGTACTTGAAGTTTTAGCTAGAGCAATAAGACAACTGAAGGAGACCAAAAGGACACATATTGGAAAGGAAAAAGTCAGAGTATCTTTATTTGTAGATAACATGATAGTATATCAAAGTGACTCTAAAAGTTCCACCAGAAAACTTCCACAGCTGATAAACACTTTCAGAAAAGTAGCTGAATATAAAATTAACTCATAAAAATCAATATGCTTCCTATATATAAATGACCCACTGTATATTATATTCATTGACTGAGAAAGAAATCTGGGAAACAATATCTTTCACAGTAATATATATATATATATATATGTATGTATATATATGTATATATATGTATACATATATATACATATATATATGTTTAAAATCTTGGGACTTTGTTTTTTGGGGGTTTTTTTTTTTTTTGGTTTTTCGAGACATGGTTTCTCTGTGTAGCTTTGTGCCTTTTTCCTGGATCTCACTCTGTAGACCAGGCTGGCCTTGAACTCACAGAGATCTGCCTGCCTCTGCCTCCCGAGTGATGGGATTAAAGGCGTGTGGCACCACCGTCTGGCAAATCTTGGGACTTTCATGATGAAATTTTGTATTCAGACCTTCAGTTTGTATCAGTATGTGATTTAAGCTGTAGTAGTGTTTCTATTATGAACTTAGGTGGCCTTTTGCTTGGAGTATAGTTGTTAAGATACAAAAATAATTCTCAAAAGTCAGTAGTCTTTCTATACACAAATAATCCATTGTGTATATCCATTTACTAAGAAAAAAATTAGGAAAACAACAGATTTCACAATAGCCTCAAAATATATAAAATATATAAAACATCCTGGGGTAACACTAACCAAGCCAGTAAAAGACTTGTATGACAAAAACATCAAGACATTGAAGAAAGAAATTGAAGAAGATATCAAAAGATGGGAAGATCTCCCATGATCATGGTTCAAAAGGATTAATTACACAGTAGAAATGGCCATACTACCAAAAGCAATCTATAGATTCAATGCAATCCCCATCAAAATTACAACATAATTCTTCACAGATCATGAAAGGATAATTGTCAGCTTCATATGGAAACACACACACACACCACAATATGATTGCTAAACCAATCCCTAAATATCAAAGAGCTGTTGGAGGTATCACTGTCCTTAACCTCATTTTGTTCTAAAGAGTTATAGGAATAAAAACAACAAGGTACTGGCAGAAAAATAGACATGTTGACCAGTGAAATTCCACTGAAGACCCAGTCATAAATCCATATTCTTGTAGACACCTAATTTTTTATAACAAAATGAAATGAAAACTAGAAAAGCTACAGCATCTTCAACAAATGCTACTGGTCAAACTGGATGGCTGCATGAAAAAAAACCCAAATAGAGCCGGGCGGTGGTGGCGCACGCCTTTAATCCCATTACTTGGGAGGCAGAGCCAGGCAGATCTCTGTGAGTTCAAGGCCAGCCTGGTCTACAGAGTGAGATCCAGGAAAGGCACCAAAACTACACAGAGAAACCCTGTCTCAAATCCATATTTATCACCCTGCACAAAACTCAGCTCCAAATGAATCAAAGACCAAAACATAAAACTAGATACACTGGACTTGATAAAAGAGAAAGTGGGGAATAGCCTCGAACTCATTGGCACAGGAGAAGACTTTATTAGCACAGGCACCAAAATAAAAATTTAATAAATGTGATCTCATGAAAGTGAGAAGCTTCTCTATGGCAATGGACACCATTATTTGGACAAAGTGACAACCTACAGAATGGGGGAAAGATTTTTCCTAGCTATGCATTCAATAGAGGACTAATTTTAAAATTAAAAAGGATGCTTTAAAAATGGGGTACAGATATAAACAGAATTCTCCAAATTAGAAACCCAAATGACTGAGAAACACTTAAAGAAATATTCAATCTCCCTAGTCATCAGGGAAATAGAAATTGAAACTACTTTGAGATTTTTATAATATAACCTTCAGAATAAAACAAATGATAGATGATATTGGCAAGAATATAGAGTTTAGGAATAACTCATTCATTGCTGGTGGGACTGCAAACTGTACAGCTACAATGATAATCAGTGTGGTGGCTCTTCAGAAAGATGGGAATCAATCCAACTCAAGATCCCGTCATTGGGCATATATCCAAAGGATGCTTCATTCGACCACAGAGACATTTTCTCAGCCATATTCATTGTTGCTCTATTTATAATAGCCAGAAATTAGAAGCAATCTCTATGTCCCTCAATGGATGAATGGATTAAAAAGAGAATGTGGTACATTTACCCAATGGAATATTATTCAGCCATTAAAAAAATGAAAATTGCAAGTGAGTTGTAGCCGTAAGTTTTCTCCGGTCCTGCCCAGCTCTACAGTCCCACAGCCACTTATAAAATAATCATTCAGAGGCTTAATATTATTTACAAACTGTATGGACTATGGCAGGCTTCTGCTAGCTAGCTCTTTCATCTTAAATTAATCCAGTTCTATTAATCTCTGTTTTGCCATGTGGCTGTGGCATTACTGGTCTGCTGGCATCTTGCTTCTCCTTGGGTGGCTGCTGGCATCTCCTCATTCTGCCCTTCTTCTCTCTGTCTCTCTACTTGGATTTCCCACCTGTATGGCGATATTTTATTTGTACTGAAATGTGATTTTATTTGTATGTTAATAAATAAAGTTGCCCGGGGGTCAGAGCTATTAGCAAGCCATAGCGAAAGCCGGGCAGTGGTGGCACACGCCTTTAATCCCAGAACTTGGTAGGCAGAGCTAGGTAGATCTCTGTGTGTTCAAGGATACAGCCAGCATTGGAGACACATGCCTTTAATTTCAATACCAACCATAGAAGACCTGGAGGTCTGTACAGACAGGCAGTGACGAGGCAGTCATGTGGTTGGGTTTACAACCAATGAGAAGGCAGAACAGAAAGTCTTTATAAAGACAGACACACAGGAAGTAGGTCTCTTTCGGAGAGGTAGGACCACCGTGATAGTGAAGGGTAAGGTTTTTAGTTCTTAGCTATTGCTCTGACCTCTTGGCTTTCATCTCTGTATTGGCTCTGTGTTTCTTATTTAATAAGACGGTTGGTTACTTCTACATACCTGCCTCTAAGCTGCCTTGCCATAAGCCAAAGCAGCTTATTTATTAACCAATGGGAACAACATATATTCACAGCATACAGAAAGACATCCCCTAGCAGTAAGTGGATGGAACTTGGGAAAAAACATTCTGAGTGAGGTAACCCATACTCAGAAAAAAAAAATGTTATTTATTCTATATACTCACTTGTATGTGAATATTAGCTATTAAGTCACTGATACAAAGCTACAGGCCATGGAACCACAGAGGTTAGGTATATTCTAAGAGACTAAGGGGGACTAATAGTTCTCCCTAGGAAGGGGAAATAAAATAGATAGCTATGGATGGGTGAGGGTGGGTGTTGGAATGGGAATATCAAGCAAGGGGATAGAGGAGAGTGGGAAAGGAGGAGAATACTGGGAAAAACAACTAAAATTAGGGGTTATTTGAGGAGTGATATGGAAACCTCATACAATGGAAGCTTCCTATATAGATATATATGAAGACAATCTAAATGAAATTGCCAAATAATGGGGGAGACAGATCTCTAACTGGACATCTCTTGTCACCAAATGAAGCTTCCAGTACTGGGAATGAGTCACATCTAATTGAGTTGTTGGCCAAAGGGATCTGAGAGGAACCCTCAAACAACCTAGACTGTTGCCAAGACTATAGGTTGCTCTCTACAAACTGACAACAAAGGCCCTGTTACCGAAAACAACCCCCACATAATTCATCGAACACAGAGAAGTGCAGCTGGTGCCTGCATAGAGCCTTCACCTCTACGAGCTAGAAGTACTAGAAGGTGCAGCATGCTACCAAATTAGATACATTAGCACCAACCTCGCTACAAGCCCTTAGATCCATAAAGGTGTCCAGGCTGCAAGATATGCTAGGGCAATGGTGGCGTTAAGCTTGTGAGAGTAAACAAGCAACATCTGATCTGACTTTGAAGACGCTCATGTGAACTCACATAGACTGAGGCAGCGTGCACAGGCCTGCATGGGCCTGTAGCAGATGAGGTCCTGGAGCTGAAAGGAAAGTGGACACATGTCCCATCCCTAACCCAAAAGCTATCTTCAATTGATAACCATTTGGAAATGAAAATATTTTTTTCTCCAAGGGAGTCTCACTGGGGAAATAAATTTACTCTAATGAGTAGGCTGCATGCCCAGCAGTAGGTGGCCAACAGAAAACTAACTCAATGGCATCTTTGGAGTTTCCTTTTCTCATAATGTCATGTCAGGACTTTTTCTTTTTCATTTTCCTTTTTTTAATTTTATTTTTTTTTCTTTCCTTTTACTCTACAGATCCTTTGCATGTATATTATGGCTTATGGGATTTGTTTGCTTGTTTGTTTGTTTTAATGAGATTTCTGAGTGTTGGAATGAGTGGGTCTCATCTGTACATGTCTCTTGGGTCTTTTCTTGGGCTCTTTTCCTTCTGTTTGTTTTGTCCTATTCTGATTGCTTATTTTTGTTTTGTCTTATTATATTGTATTTATTTTATTATTATCTTTTAGATGCATGTTTGTTTTCTAATGAGAGACACTAGGGGAGTGGACTCAGGTGGGAGGAGAAGTGGGGAGGACCTGGGAGGAGTAGAGGAGAAAATGTCATCAGGATATATCATATGAAAAAATTCAATTTTCAGTGAAAGAAAAACAATTATAGATAAGAAGAGCTTCAAGGCACAGGGCCCTGCTGAGAAGCAGAACTTTGGGGAGAACAAAAGAGATGATAATAGTAAAGACCCAGAGGAGGTAAAAGGACCTAGTACACATGTCTAGAGCAAACAGTCCAACTTGAAGTCACATCAACATATACACCATAGAAACCTTTTACTCCAGGCCCTGCTATCCAATGCATTATGAACAGCTTTCAGAGAAACTATGATGCTCACCTAAGAGGGAAAACAAGTCACAAGGGAGAGAACATCAGAACAAGACTCATCCATGACATTCATGGCCCCAGGAAAATGAAAACAAAATATAGAAACTCATTCTGTGAATCAAGCATGACCCTAATATCAAAGGCAGATAAAGATATCTCAAGAATGCAGACTTCGTGCCAATATCTCTCATGAATATAGATGCGAAAATCTTTAACAAAGTATTATCAAATCTGGCAGTTCATGAAAGGAATTATACACTATGACCAACTGGGGTTTATTCCAAGTAGGCAAGGCTAGATTAACACTTTGACAATCAATCATTTCAATGCACCACATCAATAAACTGCAAAAGGAAGTTCTGTGATGATGCCAGCTGACATTGAAAAACCATTTAACAAAATCCCAACGCTTGTGCATGCTAAAAAATAAATTAAACTAGAAATTTCTGGCAGATCCATAACATAGAAAAAAAATGGAGAAAGAGCAATCCTTTCAACAAATGCTGTCCAGAGCTCTGGATGCGCAAACACAAGAAGGTGGAAGCCAAAGAAAACAGGGAAGAAAAAGAAGAGGAACCCCCAGACAAAAATTTTAAAGTTATTACTTCCTTAGCTTATTGAAGAGCACTTATTTTTAAAAACCCTACCTTAACATATTTCAAAGTTAGTCATTTGTCACCTCCCCCCATGCCTGAAAATAATCTGAGCTTTACTTTCTTATCATTCTGTTTCAAAGGTGTGCCAGAGTGTTAGCTAAAACACTAAAACAAGACATTTTAAAATATACAAATTAGAAAAGCAACTGTCTCTATTCATAGGTTGGCATGGTTTCTGTATAGGAAATTTCAAAGATTTGACAAAATAACTTACGTAACTAATGTGGCAGTACCACAAACTCAATGAGTAATTATTTGAAGTTCAATACTATTTACAATAGCTCCCCCCAAAAAAATTAAGTATGTAGTTACAATTCTAACCAAATAACTATAGTACCTATATGCAGAAACTAAAGCAGTATGAAAATCTAAGCAAATGGAGTAATATTTTATGCTCATGACTTTGCAGATTCAACAATGTAATGATACTGAATAAGTAAGTTGAGGCAAATCTACATATACTCTCTTCAGAAGAATTTTGGAAATGTTCTGCTCCCGAGGGAAGGGATCCTAATTCTCCACTCCTCCAAATTGATTGAGCATAGTGCTTTCCTTCCAAATAGTACATGAGGAAAAAGGGGGTGAGATGATCAAGGTCACTATCAACAATGGAAAGCCATGGTGAATGTGTCACTTTACAACAGTGGTCTACCTCACAAGTATACCCTCAACCCAATTATCAGGAAAGTATCAGTTGAAGAACAGTATACACAATATGCCTCACCAGCACCCCTTAAAAAATTTAAAAGTCAGGGCTGGTATAGCCAGCACACACACACACACACACACACACACACACACACACACACACACACACACACAGCCTTGGGTTCAGTTCCCAACATTAGGAGAAAAGAAAACCGATGAAGGACATCCTTAGAAAATCTAGAAAATTATCATATCCAAGCTTGACCAGAGAGGACAAAACATAAATGGATTCTGAAATTTACGTATTAGGAAGAATTCTTGTATAAGTAAATATGGATGGGGTTGTGATGTATATATCCACACTGTGATTATTTTGATAATGACTATGAGTACAAACAATTGTCACTTTGTAACAGCATGAACATTGTAAATATGTGCTGGTTACAGAAGAATATACATTATAGTATTATGTATGTGCAACTGACAATGACAAGCTAGAGCGTTAAGTTTGCTGAGTACAAGGTCATTCACAATATATTAGTTCTCAGACCCTAAGGAATTTCATAAACGTATTTTAAATAAGTAACAGCTGGCGATGGCTTTCCTCAACATTATTTTTCTGATTATAAAGACTATATTTCATGTCTTTGGGAAGTAGAAATTATCTACAAATATCCTAAAATATTTTTCTAATGCAAGAAACAAAATATCTACATCAGCCGCAGCAAGAATCACTAAAACCAAATGATGATACCACATGCTTTTTCATTTGCCCTGAGCATTAAACTAAAATTTTCTCCACAATTCATTTGTTCAGGCAAAAAGTGCAGTCAAGCTATAGTTCTACCTTACTGAAGACACCCCACCCCTCCAGCTGGCTTGTGTTCCCAGCTCTTGACTTCCACAAAACAGACCTGGGCATCTTCCGGAGCTAGGTTTTCAGAATGGTTCTGCAAGGGGCCAAGATAACATAATTCACTGTGTCTTTTTGTGGGTTTTGTCCTTTTTGTTTTATGTATGTGGTTTTTGGTTTGGGGTTTTGTGGGTTTTTTTGGCCTGTATGTATGTCTGTGTGCCACTTGCACGCCTGGTGCCCGTGGAGGTCAGAAGAGAATGACCAATCCCCTGAAACTGGACTTACAGATATTTGTGAGCCATCATGTAGATGTTGGGAACTGAACTCAGGTCCTCTGCAAGAGTGACAAGTGCCTTTTACTGCCAGGCTATCTCCTAAGCACGTGTAATTTGTTGTTTAATAAGGTCAAGTTCTTCATTGAAGAAAAATGTTTCTTTTGTTACAGGGACTTTATCACATTAGAAATTGATGGTAACATTTTAAACAATTTGGATCCCACGTAGAACCAATTTAAAAAAATTTCTTATGAGAATATCCTTTTGGTAAAAAGAAAAAAAATAATTCTTATTTAATATTTATCCAACCATCATTTAAGGGAAAACATTAATTTAGACAGGTTACATTTCGTGATCTTCACCATGCAAAAATACATAATTTATTAAGCATACTGTAAAATGGAAATCATGATGGATTAACATATTCAGCATTACATATTTGTCTTGTGAAATAGGAATCTCCCAAAAGTTAGCAAATGTATATTACTGCTGTGATTTTTCCTTCACTGAATCAGTTATTCTCTTAAGATGAAATTTTCCATGAATTTTTATGACTTCCTGTGGACAGACACACTGTTTAGAGTGACTATTGCCCAGGCAGAATTTCAGTACATTCTGTCCCTTCTTAGATAATGGCCCCCACTGAACCCAGTGAGATCCAAACATAACAGCAGGAAGGTTACCAAGAAGCATCAAGGATGCTAGACAGCCACTCTTCCCAGATACCTGCGGATTCTGTCTTCAGTCCTTCCATTTGCTGGACCCAGGACTCTAATGCTAAACTGTAGATCTGCCACCTAAAGAAAGGCTGGGAAACATTATTAATATTATTTCCACTAATTTTTTAAATTTATCTATATAATATGTGGGGGGAGTTGCCTGCATATGTGTCTGTGAACTACATATATATGTGCTCTGTGCTGTCAGAGGCCAGAAGAGGACATTGGATCCCCTGGGACTTAAATTGTACACAGTTATGAGTCACTTATGTGGGTGCTGGTCATTAAACCCAGATCCTGTGCAAGAGCAAACAGTAATTTTAATCACTGAGCCATCTCTCCAGCCTCTCAGCTGATACTTTATTAAACAATTCATGCAAGGCAATATCAAAAACTCATTTCAGCTAGAAAATGCCTTATAAGCCAAAGTACTATCATGTTCATTTACATCTTAGGAAAAGCAAGAAGATAAAGCATCTGACCCAAGGTCACACAGCCAATGACCAACAGTGCCAGGCCTACAGCTCTGCTCTTCTGGATCTGGATCCTTCACCCTGATTCCCTACCTTATGGCTTCCAAACTTGGGCTTCAAACACACCTAAGTCTCGTTTCTCTTTCAAATATTCTTCTTAATCATGCAGAACTTTTCTCCCTCTGGATTTTATATAATTCGCCACTGTTTATGCCTTTAGTTTGGTGGAAAAACTGATGATCTCAGGAACATCTTCTGTCAAGAATTCGATCCTCAGGTACTTAGCAGTGAGATGAGCCTTTACTATCTCCAGGCTGTGGGGTAAGAAGGAAACAACTGTTTACACTTATAGTCAAATAGTCACATAGGGAATATCAGATACTATGGTGATATTTTATTTGTGCTGAAATGTGATTTTATTTGTATGTTAATAAAAAAAAGTTGCCTGGGGATCAGAGCTAAAAGCGAGCCATTTAGCAGAAGTCCAGTGGTGGTAGCACACGCCCTTAATCTGATCACATGGCAGGCAGAGTCTCTGTGTGGTCAAGGACACAGCCAAGAGGTGACATGAACTTTTAATCCCAGTACCAACCATGGAGACCTGGGGGTCTATATAGACAGACAGTGATGAGGAAATCATGTGGTTGGGTTTAGAGCCAATGAGAAGGCAGAATAGAAAGCAATAAAAAGACAGTCACACAGGAAGCTCTCTCTCTCTCTCTCTCTCTCTCTCTCTCTCTCTCTCTCTCTTTCTCTCTGGAAGGACAGCAGCAAGTGGTAAGCTAAAGGCTATTTGCTAGTGTTCTGTATTTGGCTCTGTGTTTCTTATTTAATAATACCATTTAGAAATTCATCTACAAGACACTACCCTGGACATGAAGGGATTCCCTCTAGAAGAAGAGGCCCTGCAGAATTTCTTCCACAAGTACAAACTCTTCAGAAAGGCATATGCAACTGTCACTATATATTTTCCATAGCTGTGTGCCAGCAGTCCCTCTGGGTGACCGTTGCTTTGTTTTGCGAGTAGTTTATGAAGTGAATTGAAGTCTGGATCATTGACTTCCAGGCTTATCTGCCTCCTGCCAACTGTGCAGAGAGAGACAGGCTCTCACACTTGTTATGCAGTGCTTTAGAAGGCCAAATGATATGGAGTAAAAAGTTCAGGAGATCTCCCACGCTCAAGTTCAGCAGTCTACACGGGAAACTTTATGATACCACAGTATGGAATCTGTTGCCTGTGAAGTTTGTCAATGAGGACTTAAAAGTATTCTTTCCTTCCACTAGGGAAAATAAAAATCAGGTATGACTGAGATAGAGAGAATAAGAGAGGGGTGGGGGGATCCCTATAAAGGAACACAAACACTAAACACTTACAAAGCAGAGGAGCTCAACATCATAGACACCTAGTATTTTTCAAAATATATTAAAATAAATAAAAACTAAATATAAGATCATTGTTAGTACAAAAAGCATTAATTTACAATTAATATCTTGCAGATTATACCTTAAGAGTTTAATGAATCCAATGAGGCAATAATAAAAAGATTTTATTGCTGATATTTATAAGTACCTAGTGAGTGCCCAGCACTAATGTGTGCTTATTTGTGTTAATAGCACCATGGACTGAGTGTGATGATCCACCTGATTTTATATCTTAAGAATAGAGACCTAAGGAAACCATTCCCTGAACTGTGTAAATTAATGCAGTCTTTACTCTTTCCACAAAGTTTGAATGAATTGATACAGTTTTACTAGGAAATGCTAGTAACAAATTGCTCAATGTTCATTACATATTTTCTTCTCTTTAGGTAACACTGATCAGAGGCAAATCCACACCACTGAAAGATGGAGATTAGAGTTAGAAAAATACAGGAATTTCTACAGTTACGGGCAAATAATGAAAAAGGAGACCACAAATAAAACAATACTGTAGACATATTAAAAATATGTCAAAAGAATATATTCAGTTGCTTTGGGAAATGACCATGATAGAGTTTTAAATGAGATGCTGTTTTTAAAACAGGTAGCTCCACACTGAAATGTAAGAGAGACCAGGCATCCCCAAACCCTGCCTTCATGATGAAATTTTAAGTTGTATATTAGCAACTGGAGAGATAGCTCAGTGATTAAGAGCACGGACTGTTTTTCCAGAGGACCAGGGTCCAATTCCCAGCACAAACATGGTGGTTCATACCTATCTAAAAGAGCACCCTCTTCTTAAATTTATACATATGTAAATTCTAGACTTCAAGGTAGTTCCATTTAAATGTTTTCTTGTTTGTTTTTTGTGGGGGGGGGTGGTTTTGTTTCGCTTTGTTTCTTGCTTTTGTGCTGTTTTCTTTTCAGAGATTTTGGTTTTGCTTTTATTTTTGAGACAAGGTCTCACTATGTAACCCTCACTGCCCTAGAATTCAGAGTGTAGATCCGGCTGTCCTCAAATTCACAGAGATCCATCTGTCTCTGCCTCCAAGGAGCTGAGATTAAGGGCATGAGTCACCATGCCTGGCCCATGCTAAACACAGGCCAATGGGATGTACCATTCCAATGTAATCATGTATTGGCAAGCCTCAAGACACAATCTCACAACTCTAAATTCAGACTAGAGTGAGGGGGAAAGGGGCACCTGAGGATTCAAAAATTGGAAGCAGAGGAAGGGTGGGGTCAGATCTCCCACACACTTCCATAGCCCAGGATCACCTGCACCCCAATCAAAAGGGTCAGCTCTACTGTGCTGCCCCGACTAGGTGCAGAACCCACTCCCTTGGTGCCACAACTGGTGAGCGGCAGGATCAGCTCCCTGACTCTTGTGACTCCAGCACCAGTTTTTCCTGCATGCAATAGGTGACTAGAGCCAAGGGACAATGGGCAAGGGGTTATCTCTCCCTCGCCCACACCACTATGTGATAGACTGTGAGTCTAGCTTTCCCACTATTCAGGGCTGGCTCACCCATACCCCAGCCAGCAGGGCCAGCTCCACTCTGCTGCCCTGAAGAGGTACAGAGCTCACTCTCCCGAAGGTCGCAGCTGGTGAGGGGCAGAAGCAGGTCTCCCTAGTTCTGTAGCCAGGCCGACTCTGTGCAGCCTTATTCTCATTGCTTTCGGTGGTAACAGGGGCCGTGGACATCAACACAGACCACGACTGGGCAGGATCACAGACCTACACATGGCCCCTGGAAGCAGCCCAGGCCCAGACAATGCCATGGCCCCAGGTGGCAGCACAGGCTATTCAGATCTGTGTGGTCCCCGCCGAGGCTCAGCCCTCGGACATGGCCATGGCGCTGGGAGCTGGCTCCAGTCCACAGGCAGTGGCTGGGAGCTGCATCTTTGTATGCCTCTGGGCACCAGCCCATCTGAGAGACTGAAGGACTAGGAATCCACATCGGGCTGATTGTCCAGAACTTTTCTTAGCTTTCTCAGGCTCTATGTTTGGATATTTGAGCCACATTGGATGCCATACATAGTCGGATTTTTCTTTGGGCCACCAGCTCACAAATAATGACACAGAGACTTATTATTAATTATGAAATCTTGGCCTTAGCTTAGGCTTTTTCCCAACTAGCTCTTATAATTTAATTAACCCACATTTTTTAATCTATGTTCTATCACATGGTGTTACCTCTCTTCCACTTTGTACCTTCTATTTCCTTTCCTTGGCTCCTGACATCTCTTGCACTCCCAGATTCCTCACTGTTGTCATTTCTCTCTGTCCAGAAGCCCCACCTATCTCTCCTGTCGAGCTGTTGGCCATCCAGCTTTTTATTACACCAGTCACAGCAATACATCTTCACACAGTGTACAAATATCCCATAACAGACTCAAGCTATGGTAGGACCACAGACCCAGAAATGGTCCTCGGCAACATGGTCTTTGTGGTTGTAGTTGACATCTCAGATTGCCCAGATCTGCGTCGAGTGGGAGAGAGAGAGAGAGAGAGATGACCTACCCCCTCCCCTGCCACTTGCCACCTGTGGCAGGTGGGAGAGCTGGCCCTGAGGTCATGAGAGTGGGGGAACTGATATTTCCCCCCCACTGGCAGCGGCACTCAGGAGAGCAGGCTCTGCACCTGGCCGAGGCAGCACAGTAGAGCCAATCCTGTTGTCAGGGGTGCAGATGAGCTGGTCAGGGAGGCATAGAGCAGGAAGACTGACCCTCCTCCACATGCACACCACCAAGTCTGCCATGTGGTGGCATGGGTGAGGGAAAAAATGCCTTCCCTCCCCTCCCTGCTTGCCACCTGGGGTAGGTGAGAGAGCTTTTGTTTGGATTTTTGGTTTTTGTTTTATACTTTTAAATTTTGTTTTGTGGGGAAGTTACAAGGGCAGAGGGTGGAAGCAGGGGATAGGCAGATGAGTGGGATTGGGATGCATTATGTGAAATCCACAAATGATCAATAAAAAGTAAAAAAAGAATTGGAAGCGTCAGTGTCCCATGGAAGTTATTCCTTGGTTTGTCCACAGCAGCAGGCATCATCTGAGAATTGTCTCAAAATTAAAGAAATTAGGATACACTGAACCCACAGCTTTTTATTTTAAATGTATAAAATACAACTTAAAGGTCATTTGGTGATCTGCATGATTTATGGTCGCACACTTGGAATAGACACAGAGGCAGGCACAGGCTCAAGGGTAGAGGCCTGTTTGTCAGGGCTTTGGGAGTCTTACCTGAGGGCCATTGTTTGCCTGTATAGAGTATTCGTTTATTCAACTGAAACTTTTCCAAACCAAAAGGTTTCTAGAAACCTAGTCTGATGTCCAGGGGAGAATTATTATAGTGTAGGCTCTATGCAACTTTCTATTTCATTTCTTCTTATATTTGTTGTATATTAATAATAGAACAGTAATATCAGAGTTCAGGAAGGTTTTGAAAAGGACAAGTGCAAGCCTTCGACGCAGAGCTCTAGCTGCAACCAGAGGGGAAAGAACTGGCCAGGACAAATCTCTTTTAGAGCTCTAGGGACCAGGCGATCCTAGGCAAACACTACATGAAAAGTTTTATAGAAACAGGTGGCCATTGTTCAAAAGGCTGCACAGTGAGGGAAACACGCCCTGGTTTATGATCTGGAGTTACATTCTTCCTTCTTCCTATAGCTGACTGCTGGTTTTGCTTCTCATTATCCAAATTCACCATTTTTTTTTTCTGGTCTTTAATAAGATTCCATTCTGTTTCTGGCAAATCATTTGTGCTAATAATTTCTGGCTCAGGATTTCTCTATGGCCTTGTGTGAACGATGGTGTGCGGCTTTGCTAAAAGTCTATTTGCTAGAAGGTAATTTTGGTTCAAGAAGAATTAGCATTTTGTAAAGCAGATGGTGGGTAATAATTCATCACACCTTGGAAGTTTCAGTGCTGCTGTTGTTGCTGGAATGAAAACCAGGTGCATTGGACAGCTGTTCCGGTGCTATTTGCCATTGTTTGAGGTGATATAAAACTTTTCTCTCTTATCTGCTTAAATTTATTTTTTTCCCATTTTTTTTTAACCAAATTTGCAGTTCCCCAAAGACTCAATGACTGGAGGACAGCATGTTCTTATAGGGTAAGTTTATACATACAGGCATACATATATACATACATATGCACATACCTATATGCATACATATTCCTTGTACTACAGAAATTATTGAATAATTTAAAACTTTTTCACTTATGTGCTTTGCTAGATCAAATTCACACCTTAAAGATATATTTCCAAAGTAGACATTTTGACTCATCAAGTAAGAAAAAGACTAGAAAAGACTAGAAATTTTGTTTGCAAATGAAAAAAAAAATCAAGTAAAGTCAGACAGACTGGTGCAGGGTGCATGGATGACTCCAGCCCCAGCATGTGGAAGGTGGAGATAGGAATATCGGAAATTCAAGGCTAACCTGGACTATATAGTGAGTTTGCGACCAGCCTGGGCTCTGTGAGACCTTGCCATGAAGACACAAACAAACACGATTCCCAGCCTGGAAAGCTGTTGGCAAAGTCAATTCTTCAAAGCAGTTACGCTGTTTGGCTTTATGCATGTTCAGATCTGCAGAAATCTGGTCTTAAAGGTTCTATTTTTTTACCTTCTTCAGGTAGCCTGCATGGCACACCATATGGGAAAGAAGTGAACTAAGGGTTCTAGTCTAAGAAATATGTACCCCAAAAAAGCAAATCCAGAAGGCAGGTATCCTCCAGAATGATGCCTTGACAGTGAGAGAGAGCACAGGAGCCAGCATGACAAGATGAGGAGCTAAGAAGGTGCATTTCACAGCTCAGTTTCACTCTGTCCGTGGAAAACTCTTATGATTCTAGAATTCGAATGTGAAGATTAAGTCATAGCTCTGCAGAAAACACACTCTCTCTCTCTCTCTCTAAGAATGCAAACCACTCACCCACTCTTTAGTATAAACAAAGAGTTTTGAGGTATACAAAGGAGCATCTACAGCAAAAAGCCAAGCTCCACTTCTGTCTCTGAAGAGCTTCCTGGGGGCACGTTACACAATGTCTCCCAGTGGAATCGGGCTCCAGTTGACTATACTGCTGAACTGGTCAATATTTGGCCCTGTGTTTGCTTTCATATCTCGGATCCCTCCTCTGTTGTCAGGGCTTTGTGGGAACATCCCCAAGGAGCCACACGGACAAGTCCTTATCCCAGTGTTTGCTTCTTCAGGAACCCAGCCTAAGACCAATGTGTTGAATGCTCATGAGTTTCTCAGAAGTATAAGAACACCGATTTCCAAGTTTTCCTTGATGGGAGGCAACTAGGAAGGCAAAGCAGTTTCAAACTCAGTCTAAGGGCTGAATGAACTCTAGACTTCCAGAAGGGGACACTTGGGGAAGAGGGAGGTCAACCCCATGTGCATTAAGCATTATTTTCTTAGGGCAATGGAAAGTAGCCACAACCTTTCTTGTACAAATGAACAGAACTCTATTTCCCCACCATTCTGGAAGCTAATAACTGGAATCCAGATGCTATCAGAGTATTTCCTCTAAAGGCTCTAAGGAAGGGAATTTTCTTGCCTCTTCTTATCTTTGGAAGTTTGTCTGCAATCCTTGGCATTCCTTAGTTTATGGGTCCTGCATTTTCATCTCTGTGTCTTTCCATGATCTCTTATTAGGACACTATTACTAGATTCAGAGACACCCCTCTACCAAGTATGACTTCATCTTAACTTCATTATGTCTTCAATGCAATCAAGACTATTTCCAAATAAAATCACTTTCATAGGGTCCAGGAGAGAGGAGTTGAGCATTTGTGGGGGACACAGATCCACCTGTAACTTGCTATACAAGCTGACCTTACAGACAAACAAGGCAGTAGCTCTCTCTCTCTCTCTCTCTCTCTCTCTCTCTCTCTCTCTCTCTCTCTCTCTCTCTCTCACTCTCTCCCTGCTCATTCATGAACCCCAACTACAAGGAAGACAACAACCAGGACAGTAACTACCACAGAGATCCTGAGAGTGAGGATGAGAATTTTTAAATAGACTCCTGTGGAGAATGCATTGAGTGACTGCCTTGGAACCCTGTTGTCCTCTTTTATGGGAGCAGCAGGGGTGATAGAAAAAAGCCTTCTTTAGACAAAATGAGGGCCCAAAGCTGTAGCTGAATCTGAATTTGTATCATTATACAAATTATCTGGCATAAGAATATAAAAATAGCTTACATTTGTATCAATATACAATAATCTATAACCGTGCAATTTATCTAAGGCTGATACTTTACTGAATTAGTTTGCTAGTATATACAATAATCTACCTTAATATCCTCTACCTATCCATTCCCCATTTTTTCTTTTCTTAAGGGGAGTACAGAGTCTAATGTTTTCTTCCACCCCCAACCCTATAACCATTATCTATAACCCTCAGAAATATGAAACCTTTGGGAAAAGGGGGCATTGTTTTCTTAGAATTTGATATGAAACTTTAGACTCACAAATAGAGAATAGATAGAATATTTTCTTTAATTTTGCCAAATACAAATAGACTAGATATTGTAACTGTAATTCTTGCTTGGTAACTGTTCTATTATATGTAATTTTACTATGTTAAAGCTAAAACCTTACTTTTTGATTAGACAGAAAAGGGGAAGTGCTGTGGAATGTCGTTCTGTATGTTGTAAATGTGTGTTGCTCTGATTGGTTAATAAATAAAATGCTTATTAGCCAGTAGCCAGGTAAAAAGTATAGGTGGGATAAGCAGACAAGGAGAGTTCTGGAAAGAGGAAGGTGGAGTCAGGATTCTCCAGCCAGACACAGAGGAAGCAAGATGACAAGGCAGAACTGAGAATAGGTACCAAGCCATGTGGCTAAACATAGATAAGAATTATGCATTAATTTAAGTGTAAGAGCTAGTCAGTAATAAGTCTGAGGTAATGGCCGAGCAGTTTTAATTAATATAGGCCTGTGTGTGTTTATTTGGGCCTGAGTGGCTGTGCACCAGGTGAGACACAGGAAAACTTCCAGCTGCACAAAGCAGCTTTGCATCTAGACACACAGTCCCTGCCAGTAGAAGAATCGTACTCTTTTAGCACTAAGAAATATAACCAGCCAGGAAGAAAATAACTACCTGGCATTTTCACTCTTGGTCTATTGAATCTCAGAGTACCCCTGCTAAATGGAATCCCTGTCTTATCTCCACAAGCACACATAGCTTCCAAGTAAGGTATTCCCCAGGTCTGGAGCTTCAACTATACACATTTTTAAAAGAAAATATCCCTAGGTTCTTGAGTTATTCCCAAGTATAACATTGTCCTTGAGCACATTTCCAGCTTCTTGGTTGCACTGTCTCTTTGGTTGCTGATCAGGAGGCAGGGGGATGGAGAAGGAAAGGCTATTGAGCAACCATGAGAGCAAAATGCCAGTCACTAATTATCCTAGAGCTCAAAGATTCAGCATCCTGATTAGCACAGGCCTGGCAGAAGCACAGAGTGAGACAGGGCATTTATTCCTCAATTAGAGAACAGAGGACTGCTGCCTCGCAGATGTATAAAGAGAAGCATTTCAACTTCAGTGCTCCTCAAACACAAGCCTGATTTAAAAGACAAAGCAATCCCTTTTGAATGTGCATTATTTAATGTTCTGAGAAAAAATACAAAATAAAAATAATAAATAAATAAATAAATAAATTCTAAAATTAAAAAAAAAAAAAGAAAAAAGACAAAGCAGGGCCCACTTGGGGTCTAAGAACGGCACCAAAATGCTCTGAGGGCAAGGTACTCCTGACTTTTTTCAGCTTTTATGTCTTAACCCAATTAGTAAGTGCTTGCTGAGCTAAAAACAAAAAGGAATACACAAGATTGCACATGCAGAACTGTCTCAACCCTCTTAAAAATATACACGAGGAAGGAAAGGATGCACACTTGTGGTGATATTTTATTTGTGCTTTAATAAATACAGTTTGCCTGGAGATCAGAGGAAAAAGCAAGCCATTACAAGTAAACAAAGAAGTCAGGCAGTAGTAGCATACGCCTTTAATCCTATCACTTGGCAGGCAGGAATCTGTCTGGATCTCTGTGAGTTCAAGGACACACTGGAAACAGAGCCAGGTGAGGTGGCACACAACTTAAATTCCAACACTAGTTAACCATGGAGTTCTGGAGATCTGTACAGACAGACAGAAAGTAACAGAGCTGGGCAGGAAGAGGAAGTGATGTAGCTGGACAGAGAGAGCAAATCAGATAGTAGAACAGCAAGGCATATAGGTGTGGGTAGACAGGTAGTATCTCGCATTTGGAAGCTACAGAATTGGTGAGGTAAGGTTAGCTGTGGCTTTCCCTAATTCCATGATCTCTCAGATTTTCATCCCTATATCTAGCTTGGTGTTTTTTATTTAATAAGACAGGTTAGCAATTCATCTACACACACTAAGTTACAAAGGTAGCAATTTTTCAGAATTGTAAATGCACTATTATTTCATCTGCTTTTGTGTTTTTCAAGTTTTCTACAATGAGCATAGATTGGCAGTAATGCCTCATTAATAGCTTACTAAGTGTTGGATACTTAGGATGAACACAATATAATGGGAAGCAAAACAGTACAAAGTATCAATTAATTCCAAAAAGGAAAAATAATTTATATGAAAGGTGTTATCTCCATTAGTTGATTTACTTGATTGCTTATTTGATATCTACTAGTCAGAAGTCAGACCCAAGTCTGCATCATTACATTATCTTTCCCATGAATTAATTTTATAATCAGAGAAGAAGCCATACTAATGTTAGCATGTGAGATATAGTAAGAACAGTAGAAGCAACTGATAAATAACAAATAACACATAAAATTAATCAAGATATTCAGAGAGAATAAAAGTCTATAAAACATTTTATCTTGGATTTTCTCAGCACAAGCTGTCCAATATCTTTTCAGTATAAAAATGCAGTTCACCTGCCTCATTCTGTATCTTGATACAGAGTACCTGGAGGGTGGGCAGGCTCTGTGGTTCATGGAGATAGGGCCACCCCAGGAATCTGAGACAGAGTCTACATCCACTCTGAGGGCCTTGGTCCTTTTGAGAACCCACATTTTCATTTGTTCATTCTTCTGTCCATTAATTCAACAAATACTTCACTTGTACCTAATATATCAGGCATTATGTTAGGCTGGGCAGGTAAGTGTAATAAACAGAACAGGCACAGTTTCAGTCCTCACAGAGCTCATTGTCTCCCCTGTGACTGAGGACTTCAGGAGGCTGTTGAAGAAACTTCGTGGAACAGGGTAAGCCACCTGACATTGCACTTACCACACAGACAGTGCTTACTACCTTTAACCACTGGTATAAAATGGAGTTTATCTTATCTTACTTGAACAAGTGTGAATGATAACCTCTATAACCTTTAATGATTCATTGACTACAGTCTGGAAAATACACTGATATTTTTAAACTTATTTAAATTAATTGTAATTTACAACCCTTCTTCTTTCCCTTTCTTCCCTGCAAACCCTCCTATCAACTCCCCAGCCAGTCTCCTTCAAATTCATGGTGTCTTTTCGTTACCATTGCATGCATATACTATGTGTATATACAAATACACTCCTAAATATAGCACATTGAGTCCACGTAATGGTATTCATATGTATGTTTTTAGGGATAACCATTTGCACTGGACAACCAATTGATGTGCTCTTCCTTGGGGAGGAGCACCTCTCCTACTCCCAGTTTTCCTCAGTTGCTTTCAGTTCTTTGTGTAGGGTTGAGGCTTCATGGGCTTTTCTCCAGCTATTCTGGCATGTTCATTGATGTCCTCCTTGTTCAGCTCACATTTGGGCGATTGTGTTGATGAGACTTCATGTTCATAGCTTCTGATGTTACTAGAAGACCCAATCTCACCAGGAAAATACACTGATTCTTGAAAGAATCTTCAGATTCAGGATATGAGGAAATAAGCTCAGTTTTAGATAGAGTTCTTCAGATTGGGATAACCCAGTTACATTTCAGCTGTTTGTATGTTAGCTGTCAAAATTCAAATTTGTATATGATGCCTCCAATTAAAAAATGATAACTCCCTAGACAAGTCAGAATAATATTTATCTAGGCAGATTCTTGTGACTTACAATGTTGAATGAATCTGTGAATTTAGAAGTGAAGGAAAAAGCATAGAGAGAGTTGTCTTTAGCAAGTTCCTCCTGTTAAAGTCCTGCAGACACATGTCTTGACTTCTATGTAAAACAAATTTCTTGTCCAGCCACTAATTTGACCACACTCACTTCATGCAACAGGGACTTCTGTTGCTTTCTGATGCAGCTCATTTCTGTCTTTTCAAAGCAAATACACTTCAGAGCTCCTCATATTATACTGAACTGAAATCTGCCCTCTCTGGTAATCACTGCTGGCTCCAGTTTCATGCTTTGGTTAAATTAGTTAATCTATTTCTCTTCTGCATAAGAGCTCTTCAAATATTCAGGCTCCTTTATTTCTCCTTCTTTTCCTATTCACCAAGTTTTCTTTCTGTAAACAAAATAATCTTGTTTTTCCACTGTTGTCTGAATTACACTGTTATGAATCCTCAGGCTCTTTCTACTCAGTTCCGATAACCAAAGGCTCATTTGTTTGTATCATTTGTGAAAGATCCAAAAACAATAGTACAGGTGTGGTCTAAAGGAGTTCATAGATGAATCTCATTATCACTATTTTTGTCCTAGACATTATGCCTTCATTTGTATAGATCATTAGCAGATTTGCTATTTTATCCCTACTCCTTCATGCTGCTGACTCACATAGTATTTTCTATAATAACAATGAGGTAGCTAGATCTTTTAAAAGTGTGCTACAATGAAGTTACATGTTCAACATGCTGCTCCTGCTCCTTATTTCTGTGACTTGTTCCACATTAAGCTGTGCCTCTTAGACTGGAAAGGCTGATCTTTACTGATTTATGTTAATGGGTTCTTCTCGTTCACAATTCCTTTCCATCCCAAGTCACTGAGCAAAACACTAGCCAAACAGAAAAGACAATAGAATTATATGTTCTTCACTGATCCTGTAAAGTTGTTTCTGGGTTGACATCAGTCCACAAACTGGCAACCAGTCAGCAGGATCAATGGGACTAACCAAGCATTCGATTCTGTGCTCCTGTGATTCCAGAAGGCACATGTAAGCTTGGATGGCACACACAAATCCCTGTCTGTTGGATTTCCCACTTCCCTAGTTTGGGAGCCTGCTGCTTTTGACTGTCTTCTTTCATAGGACAAGTGATGTCTCTAGTCTCTTTACTCTCTTCCTTTCCCAAAAAGAACTGCTCTACATACATACTCTACATACATACAGCTGCTGACATCTGTGACTTTTGTGTTCCACAAACAAGGCCAGCATCATGCATCGTGCAACCTGTGTGCAGGGCCCAGGTTCATATGGGCATCACCCTAAGGCTACCGCCACTACCTTGAAACCCATAATATTCATCCTTATGTAATTTTTAATTGATATAAGTGTAATCAGGCATTAAGCAGTAAATAAAAAATACTGTTTCAAGTCAAAATGGAGAAGAAAAAGAAAGAAGAAAAATAACTTCATATTTAGGTTCCTTCTGTTTGAACAAAGGGCTCCGTATTTTCATTCTGCATTGACTCCACAAATAACATAGCTGACCCAGAATTGGTGCCACTGATGTTGCTGCTCTCTGTTACATTGATGGGTTCACAGCTTCAAGACCTGTGCTCCTGTCACTACCACCCACCATCTTCAAAAGCCACACTGCATCAGGTCATTTTTGTTCATTCTTAGTTCTAGATGGTAAAGGCAAACTTTCAAAGGAAGTTTAAAGTGGCAAGTGTCTTAGAACCCTGTAAAAGTTATGGAAATTATAAACTGTTTTACTATTCCCCAAAGTAACCACACCAACACCATATCAATCAAGGCCAGTATTACAACTGGTGGTGTCTTCCAGCTTTGTGGATGATTTATATTATATTAAAACACTAGAGAGAAGTAAGAAGAATACAACTGCCCAGGAAAGCATAGTGGTTGTGGGTAGGGGGTTAAGCAGAATCCAGCACGCTTATGTATCAACATGGGTGAGGGGAGGGACTGACAAGGCTCCGCCCCTAGCTGAAGAGTTATTAATAATTATTTTTCTTTAGGGGTGTGGCCACTGGTAGGTTGCCCATGCTCTACTGGATGTCCACACCCCTGGGCATATAGTCAGCACCAATTGAACTTGGTGGGCTGTTCCTAAAAACAAAAGGATATGAATCTGGCAGGTGGATGTGAAGGGAGGATCTTGGGTAAGTTGGAGGGGGAGTTGGGACTGAGTATAATCAAAATACATTGCATGTACATGGAATTTTTAAAGAATAAATTAAAGTATTATTTAAAAACAAGAATGATCTCATGTACCATAGATAATATCACATTGTACATTTCTAAAAGTTAGAAGGATTTTAAAAGTTTTTACCTCAAAAGAAAATATGAGTGTTTGAGAAGATAACTATGTTTAATGTGACTTAAGCATCATACAGTGGTCATTGAGATGGCTCAGAGTCTAATGGCTTGACACCAAGTTTGATGACCTTAATTCTGTCCTCAGGACCACATGGTGGAGAGAACTGATGTCTACAAGATGCCCTCTGACCTATACACATACACACTGTGATGATATATGCACACCCATGTACAGATACACAAAACACACAGTGAAAATACGTTTTTATTTATAAAAATATATATTTATAAAAAATATATATTTATTTAAAAAATTTAAACATCATACATCACATACATGTGTCAGAACAGTTCATGGCACCCCATTCACACCTATGATTTTCAGGTTTTAGTGAATCAGCTAAGTATTTTTAAAATTAAATAATAAATTTAAATTAAGATATTTTTAAAAAGAATGATCTCATAGTTTCTTGGTTTCCATGGCAGTAAAGATATAAAAAGGTTTACATTCCTTGTGAAACTCTCTTGAGGATTATCCTGAATGTCCATTCCTGTTGGCCAGGCTTTTTAAATCCCTGCAGATCTGAAGCAGATTAAAAGTTATAGGGCACAGATGAGATTTATGTGACAGCCTCGTGCATCATTTTTCACACCTCAGTGACCTTAGTCCCCAGAATGCTATTTTTTTGTTATGAGCATCAACACTGGAGAATTTAACAGGTTGTCTTTATTTTGCTTATTTCTCCAAAATCCTGCTCTACAAACTTTCTGGCCTTTCAGCTACAGAAATGATTTCTCAGGGATATATAAAGGTGTCAATGTTACCAGGCGGTCTGATGATACATGGCACACTTCTTGCCAGAGCAAAGGCGTTGGGGAAGGTGTTACTTTGAATCAAACACTGACATGAGGCCAAAAATCACTCTTCTGTGGTCTAGGTTACAGATGTGCAGGCAGATGTGGCACTGCATGCATGAAACGGACGCTACACATAAAGAGAGCCAAGCCAGGCAAACTTAAGAACTGGAAGGACCTTGTTGAACTGTTCTCACATTGTCTAACCTGAAACTGTAAACTGAAGACACCGTGTGTATGCTTGGATGTTAAGAGAAAGAATGAAAGAGCACACTCTTTCCTCACTTGGTGGATTCTCAGTCATCACGGTCTACAGGAAGCTTCTGTGGTCTCAATCCTAACTGTCATCACTGTGCCCAACATACTCCACACCACCACTAAGACCGCCGCCTCTTCCCACTCAGCACATCCTAAACACCATTGCTGTGACCACCGCCACCCACAGACACCTACTAGTACCCCAAAATAAAACGCCTTTCCTATAGTAAAGGTTCAGCAGATGCTTGAAGAATAAATGAACAAACCTAAAATTAGAAATGCCCTCCCAAAATGTTTGCAATGTGGAATTGTCTTCTTTGTAATAAATCACTGGTGCTCAGCTTCGCTCTTTCCAGCTACTAAGGAACACTTAAGGAAGAACATACTGAATGACACTCGGTGACCAGAAAGAGGTAATGTGCTTAATTCCAAAAGCAATTTCCAGGCTGGGCTTACTCACGGGAAAAATATGGTTTAGTGTTTTGTAGGGCCGCAGGATAGGGAGCAGTAACTCAAGTCAGTGGACCTTGTCTTCCCAGATTGAGCAATCGATGCCCAGTGGGAGTCACCTATTGGAAGCCAGAGCTGAAACTGTTGTAAAGAAATCTTACTCTGCCATTACTTTTATTTATGACACAGATAGGTTTCTACAGATGGCAATTCTATGCATGGAAATTCATATCTGACTCTAACACGGGTTGTTAAACTCCTCACAAACTATTTCTGAACAATTCCAGGGGAAATGAAGTCATTTTGTTGATTTTTAAAGCTTCTCTCTTTTTGTGTGGGGTACTTGCATGAACTTTAAAAAGAGTAGGATGAACATGAAAATGAGAAAGAGATAGCAACAAGAGACAGGAAGAAGAAAAGAACAAAATATTGAAACATATGTTCATAAACACAACATCACATCAGTCACTGTTACCAAAACTCCAAGGGATTTCCAGTCTGTAACTTCTAATGCGAAACTCCTTCTAAGTGGTTCTAATTCTGCTTCTAACACCAGGATGTTGATGATGTGACTTGAATCCTCTGTCAACCCTGAAGTTCAAGGTGCTAGCCAGGCACAGTGGAGCCTTTAATACCTGCACTCCAGAGGCAAAGGCCAGTGGATCTCTGAGTTCAAGGACAGTTTGGTCTACAGAATGAGTTCGAGGACAGCCAAGGCTACACAGAGAAACCCTGTCCCGACTCCCATCCCCTGCCAAAGATTCTGGTGTTATTCATCCCGAGGTAAATATTCAAGATCTTTTCACATTCTTCAATATTATAAAATTCTATAAATGTTTGTTGTTTTGTTATATTTTATATTTCTTCCTCTTTCTCAATTAGAAGGCTAAATTCCATGCCAGGAGGGTCGGACAACAGATGCACGTCTCCTCGGGGAGCTCAGAGGCATTCCTATTTAAACTTACACTGTGTGAGAGAAGCTGCTTTATTCTGCTGCCAAATTCAAGAAGACTTATAGGCACAATAACTATGTTTGGATTTTAAGGCCTTTATTAATCAAATCTCCCCAGGGTTGCATGTTGATCTCATAGTAATAATTCACTATCCTACAGCAAAGGGAAAATAAGACAAACAGACCAAGTTACATGTTGCTCGGCCATTGGTGGCACTTTCAATGTGCATGCCCCAGAGAAAGAGCAAAAATAGTTCAGGAATATCCATCCATGTACTTACCAGCCAGCATTCATCAAGGAAGAATAATCTACCCACTCCCATTACAGCCCTCCTGCACTTCCAGAAAAAAGAGGATGTAAGAGAAAAAGGAGGAATGGTAGGTTTTTGTTTTCATATTAAGAATTACATACCCTGGGTAACCAAGCCTCCATTTTCTTTATTCACTATATTTTTGTTTTTTATGTTAATATTGATTTCACTTTTTAAGTTTCACTCTGTTAGAGCTCCCTTTTCCCTCATCTTCTCCCTGCCAATAAGAACTGAGAAGAGCAATGTATCCTAGAAGTCAGACGCCCAGGAAACTACACAAATGACCTGTGGATCTTGGCTGATGAAGGAAGATGTCTGCTGTGGTGAGACTGGGCAATATGACTATCTACTTCCCATTTGGGAATTGACTTATATATTTGCTCCTTTGAAGTTAACTTTCAGAAGTATATTAAGTAATTTGAAGCCCTTAAGTATAGAATTCAGGACATGGCACTTAAAATTGTATCATTAGTACAAACAGTAGTGATAAATTGTGAAAGTGTCATCAGAGGAAGATATACTATTTAACAAGTTCTCCTACTGGTAACTGCTAGTTTCCATACCTATTTTTCAGTGAGATATTGGGGATGGAATTTAGAGCCTCTTGCATACTGGAAACATGTGCTACCACTGAACTAGACTTCCAGGCCACTCAGGACAATTTTTTTTGTACTGGAAAGACATGAATTCATCCAGAATATTAATGGAATTGTGACCACCTCACTTACTTTAAAAGAAGAGATATTTTTCAATCTTATTTCCCACTGTGAACTAAGAATCCCTTGAAGATCTCCCATGGAATTAATCCAGCACAAAACTAGTGGAATGCTGAATACCAGCTCTCCAAATGAAAATCCCTCATTTGCAATATTTACCCATTTCTATGCTGTAAGTGCTCCTACTGTGGTTAATTTCAAGCTACCAATGGTGTGACAGCTAGCTTGCAAAACACCTAATAATTTAGCAGTTGGCTGTAAGCCAGTGTGTGCTCCCACAAGTGGACTGCAGCGTTTCAGCTTCATGGGATTAAGCAGTCTAAGGTTTCGTTTCAGAAAGTAAACATCTTCATTTAAGAAACTTTTGGTCTAGTCACAGAATCCAAATCTCATTCGTCTTCAGTGCCACATGCTGACTCCATCAAAATGCTACCAAAACAGCCTCTCAAAAAGGCAAAGTTGAGTGTTTTGCTCACAATAGTAAGGGGAGTAATGGCCTTGAAAGAGCTGTAGTAGTATCTCAGACAGAGGACAGTAAAGGCACATCATTCAGGAGATTTGGAGAGAATCCGGTCTCAGCAAGTTTTCATTTTATTTATTGTTTAAAAAGTTCATACATGTATACAATATATTTAAATCTTAGCCACCCACCACCACCTCCCCTCAACTCCCAGGATACACCAACTTGTTTCCCTCCCAGCTTCACAGTCCAGTTTTTATTAAGATTGTTGTTGTTGTTGTTGTTGTTGTTGTTGTTGTTAGTATTATTATTAATAACCCCTGAGTCTACTTGGTGCTGGGCATGTGAGAATAAGGGCGGGTCTATCTATTTACTAGAGCAAGAGCAACCTAACCATGGCCACATCCCCAAAGAAATGTAACTTTTCCCCCTTTGACAGCCATCAACTACCAATGGCTACTCAGCTAGGGATTGGCTGGGCCTCTAGAGCCCATCCTCCATCCCTACTGGTGTGGTGATATTGTGCACCCTAATAAACTTATGTGGGGTCAGAGAACAGAACAGCCACTAGATACAGAGGCTAGAAAATGGTGGCACACACACCTTTAATCCTAGCTTTCTGAAGGCAGAGATCTATCTGGATCTCTGTGAGTTCAAAGCCATACTGGAAACAGCCAGACATGGTGACTCACGCCTTTAATCCCAGGAAGTGATGGCAGAAAGCAGAAAGGTATATAAGGCATGAGGACCAGGAACTAGATCCTGGTTAAGCTTTTAGGCTTTTAGCAGCAGTTCAGCTGAGATTCATTCTGGATGAGGACTCAGAGACTTCCAGTCTGAGGAAACAGGATCAGCTGAGGAACTGGCAAGGTGAGGTAGCTGTGGCCTGTTCTGTTTCTCAGACGTTTCAGCGTTCACCCCAATACCTGACTCCAGGTTTGTTTTTATTAATAAGACCTTCTAACATACTGGAATTTTTACTGTCTTCACTGGCTTGATCTTGTGCAAGCCACAGCTGTCTTAAGCTGATGTGTGCATCAGCCATGTCATGGCCAGAAGACAGCATTTCACAACACTCTTCCCCATCTTCTGACTCTTACAGTGGTCTGACCTTCTATGATAATCCCTGAACCTTGGAAGAAGCTAATTGATATAGATGATATATCTATGACTGAGCATTGACAGTTACTTATCCTCAGCATCTTGATCCAAGCAGCATGGTGTTAAAAGTATAGTGGTGAACACAGCTACCTTCCAAGTTTTGTTGCTGATGTATGATAAATAGGAACTGAAGACAGACCAAACATTTTATATTACTTCTTTTATTTTGAGATTATAATAATGTCATTACCCTCTTCCCTTTCCTCCCTCAGGACCCTCCTATATACCCCTTCTTGCTCTCTTTCAAATTCATGGCCTCTTTTTTTACTATTATTGTTACTATTACTTTATTTATTATTTACTATTATTATTGTATAGGCATTACATAAGTATTCTAAATACATTATGGAGGGGTAGAAGATAAATCAGAAGTGTAGGTAGAGTTTTCCTGACTGGCCCACAGTCAGGACAAATCTCTGACACCCGCCAGTCCCACAGCCATTCAGACCCAACCAAATAAACACAGAGACTTATATTGGTTACAAACTGTATGGCCATGGCAGGCTTCTTGCTAACTGTTCTTACAGCTTAAATTAATCCATTTCCATTAATCTATACCTTGCCACATGGCTCGTGGCTTACCGGCATCTTCACATGCAGCTTGTCATCATGGCGGCTGGCAGTGTCTCTCCGACTCAGCCTTCCACTTCCCAGCTCTATTCTCCTCCTTGTCCCGCCTATACTTCCTGCCTGACCACGGGCCAATCAGTGATTTATTTATTGACCAATCAGCAACACATTTGACATACAGACCATCCCACAGCACAGAAGAAAGAGAGAGGAAGGTAAAAACAATAAAGGTGTCTGGAAAAGTCATAAGGAATCATATCAATGACAAACCTGAAAAAAAATACCCTATAATACACTTAAGTCTATGTATAAATACACATATGTAGTTTAAATTAAACGTTCCCATCAGAGCTGACAATGCTCCCCCCAAGAGGTGAAGACCATATAGCAAAAAACCTTGACACCAGAAGCCATTCTCTAAGTTGTTGGTCAGGACTGTCCGAGAGACACCCAAACGTTATAGATTACTGCCTTGTCATTGGTTGTCATCCAGCGGTGGAAGGTAAGTCTTTATGGCTGAAGAAACTAAGCCAAGGTTTTTACATGATAGTTTAGGATAAGTAAATGCAATAAAGCAATGGTTTCAAGATAAATCTTGAAAAATACATACTTATTTGATGCTATTATCCTGAAGGGGGATATTTATCCTGATGAAAGTCAATTGAGTAGTCCAGTTTTCAGATCAATGGGTTGAGGGAAAATTCATAAAACTATGAAGTTGCTTATAACTTTATTTCCCTGAAAAAGTTTCCTGGAATATTACAAACCATGTCAACAAAGTCAGCTAAATAAGATTACTTTAATGAACATATCAAAGTAATAAAGTGTTTTGTAGTATGCCTAGTTTGGGTTTCTATATCAAACTTCATTAATCTGGGCCCTTACCTTCCTTGTTACAACTGGTAATTTTCATTCAGAAGGGGGGCTGCCATTTGTCACTCTCCATTTGTCTGCAAGGTATTCAAAGTTAGGAACAATTGCTGATTCCTACTGAGGCCCGAGGAGTATTCTGGTGATCCAAATTAGAGAACCAATTGTGATATAATCATGTTAATACAAGGATGGAATCACATGCTAGATCCATGGAAATATTACAAAGTATCTGCCCCTGCCCTTCCCTGCCTTCATAATGTGTATGCCATTCTTAACATAGTCTCAGTAGAGTCCAGTTGTCACGCTGTCCTAAAACATTTAATGTGAATGGTCACTTCAATCACTAGTTCAGTTTATTAATCATTCATTCATCAAATAGCAGACAGTACCAATTAACTTTCAGGCTGTAATAAGCATGCAGGTATTAAGATGGACACAATATTGCCAGTCTTTACATAGGAGTCATGTGCATTTATGTTAATATAAAAAAACTGTATTATCCACTAGAGCCAAAGATGTATTACCAGGTATATTGTTAATGAAGAAGCAGTTCAAAACATTGTATTCTCTATTATTTCAGCCCTTTCGTGTCCTTGTAAGGCAATGAAATGTTCATAAATTCTTTTAAAAAAATAGAATAGAAATAAAAGTGTGCATGTATATGTGTGTATGTATATCATTTTTCATTGGAAATGATAGGAAATGAAGACTGACAATCCAGACCATTGATGAACTTATTCTATGACAGCAAGGTTTCTGATTGAAATAGAACAAAAAATTCAACATCTGGAAGGCTCCTGTGACATTAAACATGAAGAGAAGGAAATGTTACTAAGACAGTGCTGTGGTACTGCAGTGTCAATAGATGAAACAATACAGAGTTAAGACATCAGTGTCAATCCGGGTGTCAGTGAATGTGCCATCAGGATTAGAGAAACAGATGTTCACTTGAAGAATTCAAGGTGAGTATGGCCAAGCCCTCAGATAACACCAGGGGTTCTCTATGTTGGAGGCCTACTTACATCTTCACATGAAGGGGATAATGAGACTTCTGAGTGCACACAGGGAAGCTAATTTCCATAATAACTTCACCATGGTGGTGGTAAGGTAAGCAGACTAGAATGGTCTTGGGTTGCCTTGATTAATTACAGTTGTGTTTAAAATGGGCTAGTGTAGCTGGAGATTTCTCCAGTCCCGCTGGGGCCCGCAGCCATTCAGACCAAAGTAAACGCACAGAGACTTATATTACTTACTAACTGTATGACCACGGCAGGCTTCTTGCTATCTAGTTCTTATATCTTAAATTAACCCATTTCTATTAATCTATAAGTTGCCACGTGGCTTGTGGCTTACCAGAATTTTACATCTTGCTTCTCATGGCAGTAGTGGCAGGCAGCATCTCCTGACTCAGTCTTCCAATTCCCAGCATTTTCTTCTCTACTTATCCCGCCTGCACTATACTTCCTGCCTGGCTACTGGCCAATCAGCATTTTATTTATCAATCAATCAGAACAACACATTTACAACATATGGAAAGACATCCCCAGCACTTCCCCTTGTCTTTTTTTTTTTTGAAAAAGTAAGGTTTTAACTTTAAAACAGTAAAATTACATATAACAAAACAATTATCAAGCAAAAATTATAGTTATAATATCTAGTCTATTTATATTTGGCAAAATTAAAGAAGATATCCTATCTATCCTATGTTTGTGAGTCTAAGGTTTTATATCTAACTTATCTTTTATCATAACCAAGGAAAAACATAATTATATCAAAGACCTCAGAAGGATATAATATTACCTGAGAAATGGGAGAAGGATGCAAGCAACTTTAGGGAGTCTTGTGAGAGTAGACAGAGACAGCTGGCAGCCTGAACAGTCATCCAAAGTTCCTCTGTACAGTTGGGGCATCTGTCTTCAGCCCACAGGCCTAGAGTCTCTCAGCCACTTCTCTCTGTGTCCTGTAGAATGTCTCGGAGTTTCCTCTGTGAAGCAGAAACCTGAAGGACCATTTTGCCAAGCAAAGTTCAGTGGTCACCTTACTATGGGTCCTGCATGTCCAATCGATTAAGTAATCCAGGCAAGAACAGATTTTTGCCCAAATGACTATTTTTGCCAAGGTGAAGATAAACTCCATATGGAGTGTCTTTGATGCCCATCCTCTTCTCTGAAGTAAATTCGGTGCTGCCAGGAGCAGACATGTCTCACTGTCCATAAAGTCTAAATTTTTAAAACATTTTAAATGCCATATCTAACTGATTTTGTTTTGCTTTGTTTTCTTGCTTCCCATCTTATTTTAGTTTCTCATGTGGTTCCTTTTTGTTTGTTTGTTTGTTTGATTAGTCTTTTAGCAAGTGATTTTCAGAGAAGGAAAAAAATAGCAAATAACAAAAACCTCATCACAGGGCAAACCTTGATTTCTGCAGTGGGCTTGTCATAGCTTGACTAAATGAGGCTTATTCTCACATATAACACTCCAGGTGTAGATTCAGCTGCACAATCAAGTTGTCCAATTGCATTCTAGTGAAAAGGACAGGTTTTTATTGAATGTATGCAGATGTTTCATTGCTGTATAAGGAAGAACACTCTATAGAATTATTTCTGAATTCCAAAGTGTCAATGAGAATCAGATACCATTAAAATATCCTCAACAAGTTTTTCCTAAGTCTATTAAATTCAGTGCTAGTGATAGATAGCACTTCCTGATACAACCATTGAAATGGAATGCTAAAACTAATATCAACTATATTTCAAATTAATAGCTATTATTTAATATCTCCTATCAGTTCATTCAGTGTTGTGTATAATAATCCTCCACATAATATTTTGGTCAATGATAGACTGCATGCAAGGTGGTGATCCCATAAGATTTGACTGCCTACTGGCTTCATAGTGATCTTAGTTTGTATAAGTACATTCTGGTACTCAGTGATGAAAATGCCTAACAACATATCTCTCAGAATTTACCCCCATTATTAAGTGGCACATAGCTATCATTCATTCCTGTCCCATTACATCTTGAGCTATAACATCTGCTTTCTGTCTTCACCAAGTGTACCTATTTCCAGGATTGTGCTGGCTAGCCTCATGTAAACTTGACACAAGTTAATTATCTGAAATGAGGGAACCTCAACTGAGAAAATGTTTCCATAAGATCCGGCTGTAATTTTCTTAATTAGTGATTGATCAGGGAGGGCCCAACCCATTGTAGGTGGTACCATCCCTGGGCTGGTGGTCCTGGGAGCTATAAAAAAGCAGACTGAGCAAACTATGAAGAGCAAGCCAGTAAGCAGCAACCTTCCCTGGCCTCAGCAACAGCTCCTGCCTCTAGGTTCAAGCCCTGCTTAAGTTCTAGTCCTGCCTTTCTTCAATGATGAACACTGATATAGACATATAAGCCGAATAGACCCTTTCTCCCCAGCTTGATTTTGGTCATGGTATTCATCATAGCAACAGCGACCCTAAGTAAGACAAGGATGAAAAGAACCCTAGAATTTCCAGCTCTGCCCACTGATAAAATTTAAAAGGAGAAGTCAGAAATGCATGTTCAAGTTTCTGTTTCTTTTTGGTTTGTGAATAGGGATGATAGTGTACATGTGTCTGAGTATGTGCAGATGACACGTGTGCACACATATGTGTGTTTAGGTGTACTTGCATGTAGAGGCCCGATGTCAATGTCTGGTGTCTTCCTGAATCACTCTCCATCTTTTTTGTTTGTTTGTTTGTTTGATTTTTGATTGAGACAAGGTCTCTCACTGAACCTAGAACTCATTAATTGAGTGAGACTGACCTACCAGCAAGCACCAGGCATTCTACTGTTTTTAATCTCCCCAGTGTTAGGGCACAGAGATATGTGTCCTACCTGACTTTTCAAGTGGATGATATGAATCCAGACTCAGGTCCTTGTGCTTGCACAGTAAACACTGTATTCACTGAGCCATCTCCCCTGGCTTCAAGTGTCTATTCTTTGACATATCAATAGTTTAAAGTATACACCCCATCTCATGAGGCTCTGGAGCTGTCCTTTGTTTAAAATACATTCTGCAAAGACTTGGAGTAATTGGGATACAGAGCCTGAACTGGCCATCTTCTGTAACTTTGGCCTGTGCTAGTGGTGGGACAGGATATCCAACCAGCCACAAAATCTTCAGCCTACAAATGTGTCCTGACTGCTGGAGAAATAGTGTTGCAGAACTTGTGGGAGTGGTCAACCAAAGACTGGAACCACTTGAAGCCCATGCTTGACACTGCCTGAACAGCCAGGAACCAGAGGCTGGATAGCTCAGAGACCTAGGGTAGAACTACACACGACTGGCAAGGAAAAAAAAAGTCAATCAAATGATTCCTAATGATATTCTGCTATACTCATAGATCGATCAGTGCCTAGCCCAATTGTCATTAGAGAAGCGTCATCGAGGAACTGATGGGAGCAGATGTACAGACCCCACATTAGGGACAAACATTAGGTGGAGCTCAGGGAACCCCACAGAAGAGGGAGAGGAATGATGGTAGGAGCAAGAGGGGTTTAGGATACCACAAGAAAACAGCACACAGAATCAACTAATCAGAGCTCACAGGGGCTCACAGAGACTGAAGTAACAATCACAGAGCCTGCATGGGTCTGATCTAGGTCCTCTGCATATGTGTTATAGTTGTGTAGCTTGGTGTTCTTTCTTGTGGGACTCCAAACAGTGGGAGTGGGGAGATATTGCTGACTCTGTTTCCTGCTCTTAGGACTCTTTTCCTCCTACTGGGTTGCCTCATCCAGCCTTCATAGGAGGGTGTGTGCCTAGTCTTATTGCAACTTGTTATGCCTTGTTGGTTGATATCCTCAGGAGGTGTTCTCTTTCATGAAGAGAAACATAGGAGTGACTATTGGGAAGATGGAGATAGAGGGGGAAATGGGAAGAGTAGAGAGAGGGGGCTCGTCAATCAGGATATAGTATTGGAGAGAAGAACAAATAAAAAAATTAAAAATTTAAAAAAGAAAATATGCCCTGTCTGTGACATATAAAAGAACCTTCAGACAAGCATTAAACATAAGCTAAATGTTGTTTAGCAACAAAACAATGAGATAGTAAATTCATTACAGTGGTCAAAGGTATCAGAATAAAAGAAAATAATATCTACTATTTGGGGGTAGTACATGACTGTTTTTAAACTGTGTGATCAGTGTTTTCTCTGCTGGTGAAATTAATGAGAGCACTGACAGATCTCAAGGGCTTTCCTATAAAATATGTAGTTCCTGAAATATTGGTATTAATGGTATTTTACAATTTCAAACTTAACAAGGAAAAATTAAGCATGTCTTTTGATTTGACAATTCTTCCCACACGCTTCTCACAACAGTGTTAAGCTAATAGTGAAATATGGAGCCTACCAAACACATTTTTAAACATTCCTCTTCATAAGGTAAAAGATAGCTCCTTGTGGATTTTTTAGGGGCCCTCTGGGAACTCACAAAGAGAGTTTTAGGTGTAAAAAAATGCTGTTTTATTAAATATAATTTTAGAGTCTAACATTGGGAATGCAAAATGAAAGGAGTGATTGGAAGATACTTTATACCTTATGAAGATAATATCATGGGCAGGGCTTGGTGATGCATATCTGTAATCCCAGCAAGTAGGAAGGCAAGAAATCTTTAATCATGACACAGTTTCAATTTTATATTCTTCCAGGGTTTTTTTCTATGTAATAGAAGTTGGTGTTTGAGTTGAAAGGGATAATTGAGCCTGGTGTGCTCACTGGTGTTTATACTGAAGTCAGTGACTGCCCTCCCCAGAGTTCATCCAGGCTCCCATGGATGGTTTCAAACTCATGGTCACAAAGACTTCCTATTTAAAAAAGCAAAAACAAAAACAAAAATCCACTGAAACTATTTTTTTAAGATTTAAAGAAGATTCAAGAATTCTGTGGAACAATCTTTGTACACTGTAAGTATATATTGCTCTCATTGTTAATAAAAAGCTGATTGGCCAATAGCTGAACAAGAAGAGATTGGGCGAGACAGCCTGACACAGAGAGAATGCTGGGAGGAAGAAGGTTGGAGTCTGTAGTTTCGAGCAGATGCAGAGGGAGCAGGAGATGAACATGCCATGCTAATATAGGTACCACAACATGCCAGAGTGTAAATAAGGAATATGGGTTAATTTAAAATGTAAGAGCTAGTAATAAGCCTGAGCTATAGGCAGAGTAATCTTAACTCTCCTTGTTGGTTCTTTGGGAGTAGGCAGTCAGGCAAGAAAAACCCCATGTACAAATGGCATCCAACATCCAGGGTCATGTACATCCACATAAAGCCTAGAAAGCTTTTTTTAAAAAGGGTTCTAAATGCACAGAAATGGAGCCAGATGTGACTTCCTAGTCTTGTGTCTCTCATGCTAGCTAGAGTACAGAGACACATCTCCTGGCAGCTGCTAGCATGCTGTGAATTAAGCTGCATGGAGGTCCTACAGTTTCTCACATAGGTCACGGCACAGAAAGGCTTCTCCCAATCACTGCCTATGGGCTTGAGCTACCAGCACAAGCTCGACCAGCACACTGCATGGTGGGTTTAGGGCTTTTTGTTCATGCAGACAGAAAAGGTTACAGATATGCAATAAAGACAGATTCAGATGGGAAAAAACCTCAAAATGGGTTACAGTGTGTTTAAAAATACATGCAGGCTCGGGAGAGAAAAGAAAAAGGTAGAGAAAGTCCTTAAAAAGGGAATAGAGTAATAAAAATAATATAATAAGCCACATAAAGATGGGAAATACACAAAGAGTCTGGATCCTGTATGTTATTATGTTGTCTTTGAATTTTTTGGCTGCTAAGAGACACTGGATTCTGAAAACTGCTAGATTCAACCAACCTATATATTTTTTAAATATCTTGAGTTCAAAATTCAAGTCAAAAGATGTGTTACTTTGGGGAAGAGGTTATGCTTTTATTTCCACAGGAAATGAGGGGCTATGGATTCATTCTGGGTTAAGGAAAATCAGATTGGATCAAAGAAGACCCCCTGAAAAATCTGACTACAAATATAAAAAAGAATAAACCTAGAAGAACTACAAGACATGTGATGTACATTTTACCTGCTCAAACATAAAACAAAAAAAAAATCATCTTTAGCTGACTTACCTACAATGCACAGTCTATGCTTGTATTAATGCAGATATGTATGCTACCTTTAAAAGTTTACATATTTTCAGAACAAGGGAACCAAACACCAATGAAAATGGATGGCCCAAGTGATCTAGCATTTCAATATGCCTCTGTTACAGTCTCCTCAGAATTCTGCATCCAGAACAGCTTCACAGCCGCTGGCTGAGATGATACAGCCTCACAGAATACTCCAGTCAGGACTTAACCATAATCCTAAATTTTCTCAGGGTCCCCCAAAGATAACAGTACCCACAAACAACAGGAATCAGTCTAGTAAACAATACCCACATTCCCAAAAGATAGATTATCAGTATAGATTATCATTTAAGGGGGGGTTGGTTACAAGTTGTTGTTGGTAATGGTCAGGAAAAAAGCTGAACAAAGGAGATTAGATTCAGGAATCTCATTCTAAAAAGAAAAGGGGGATACAAAAATGATAGGATAAAAGAATAGATAATTGAATATACTTTAAACCAAAAAAAAACAACTATTAATCTTAAATATTTTCATTGGCATGGATTTTGGTTTATTGATACAAATTTAAAGTTAATTTTGTTACACTGTATATATATTTCTACCCTTGTTTAAGGTCTTGTGTTTATGAAGCTCATTTAAAAATGTGATGTATAATCAAAAAATACAGATTAATAGTCATCTATAATAGTCAAACTTATAGTCATGTTAGGTATGTTTTCAAGGAACAGTGTTATTCAGGGTTATCTGTCCACCAGATAGAAACCTACATGCTAATGCTTGTGACTACAGACTTATAAACTAGCTTAGCCAATAAAAAGCCAAGTCCAGACCTATATGGAAAAGAACTCTAAATTTGCCTCTACTTAACTTAGAAACTTTTTTTCTTGAAGGAGAACATGAATGTTTTCCTTGCTAAAACTGTCTTTTTCAGCAACTTACTGAACTCTGGTGGGCATTTCCAGTGTAAAGATTTATTTATTTGGCAGTTCTTTCAAATCCAGGGCATTTCCTGCTATTAGCTAATCACTGCCTCCCCTGCAGCCTCTTTCTCTCTTTCTGGAACTCCTACAACTAATGCAGTGAGTCCTATGAAGCTGACCTTGTCTCCTCCCCAGTGATTTTCATCTTTTGTTACTTTCCCCCATGTTTCTGCCTCAAATGTGGACTTTCTGTCCAAATTAACCACTGAGTTCATTAGTTAGAAATAATGATTTTTTTTAGTTACACAAAATTTCATTTGTGCTATACTTGGTTCTACTTGGGTGCTCTGGATTTTGTGTACGTGTATAATTAATCTACCTGTTTTTGGCTAATTTACTAAGCCTGTGTCCTGTGCATAATGACTCACTCTTCTGCTGCTTGGACCTTTAGAGAACTGTCATTTTGTTGTTGCTATTGATAACTCTTCAGAGCTCATGTCTGTCTTATTCCCCCATGCTTAGTCCTCCTTGTATTCAGCTGTACTTGGCCTTTCGATGGACTGGAACATCTGATTTATCTGTACAAATTTAGCACCAAGCCCTCTTTTCCAAATCAAGGTGAAGTACAGTAGGAACACCCCTCTTTAAGCCAATCTCTCCTCCATAGGCCTTGCTTGCTGATTCTCACCCCAAGGATCTGTAGTGAGGCCCTCAAGTTTTTTTTTTCATATGTAAACATTTATTCTGATATCATAACAAGCAAGACTGACAAGATTACATCAGGTGGTAAGCATATTCTGACCTCAACCCAGAATGTTTCAGGCATACAGTATGGCCAGCAAGCCCAGGAGAGTCTGAGCTTACTTGATGCTTTCTGTGCTACTCAGCACACGCACTCTTGACTGCAGTGTGAGGCAGTCAGACATTGTAGTAGGACAGGCCCATAGGGTCAAGGAAATTGGCTCAGACTAGTTGCCAAGGCATGTACATAATGTACTTCCTTATGAGCCAACCTAGAGTCTGCCTGAGGGCCTAGCAACAGGCACTGTCAGAGTTCCTAGTTGCTGTCAAACTTCCTGATCACGCTCAGCCAATGAGGTATGACCATGCAGACTGGGTACTGGGAGGAGGGTATATAAGGTCTTTCCTGTTGTAGAATAAAGCAGTTCATTATTTGCCTTCAATTGACCCTCCATGTCTGTGTCATTAATGCTGCCTGTGCCTTCTCACTCCCTCCCCCAGGGGAGTCATTAGGATTCAACAACAAGACATGAACTATGTAGGACTGGAGTTTAGGAGACTAATCTAGTTTGATCTACATAAATCCTAAACTTAGGGTGGTTGAGCTAGAGTACAAACAGCTACCCACCTTGCTGAAGGATAACATGTTTATGGAGGCCCTCAAGTTTTTAACCAGCCCACAAAACAGGATTTCCCCACTAGTTCTATTTACAAGAATTTCCTTGCAGTCAAGGTCACATTTGGGTAAGGTTACCCATCAGCTCAGCAAAGTCAAATAGCTTCAAGTCAGAGGCAGAAGCAAAAGAAGCCATGGTCTTTAGACAAATCTTCAACATGTATAATTTCACATTCTTCTTCTGTCCAAGCCCTCAGACACTGTGGCTTTTGTTGGCCCATGATGATGTGTTTCAAAGTGAAGCAGGATGCAGGTCAATGCTTATCGTAGAAAACTGTTCATAAATCAAGTGAGAAGCACAGGAAGATCAAACTGTGTTTAGCAAGTAAAGTTAACATGAGTCCTTTTCCCCCCCTTTTTATTTAAACTTTTTTTCATATGCTATGTTTTGATCCCATTCTTTCCCCTCCTCAACTCTTTCCTGACCCTTCCTCTCCACCCACCCAAATTCATGTTATCTATCTATCTATCTATCTATCTATCTATCTATCTATCTATCTATCTCTTTCTCTCACTCTCATGAAAAAAATCAAAATGAAACAAAAATCTCACAAAAAACAAATAAAATTTATGGTGATATATTGTTTCCCCTAATAAAACTTATCTGGGGTGAGCAAATAGAACAGCCACTAGGTTAGACATAGAAGCCAGAAAATGGTGGCACACACACCTTTAATCCTATCACTGTGAAGCAGAGATCCATCTGGAGCTCTGTGAGTTCAAGGTCACACTGGAAACAGAGCCAGGCAGTGGTGGCACACACCTTTAATCCCAGGAAGTGATGGCAGAAAGCAGAAAGGTATATAAGACGTGAGGACCAGAACTACAGGCATTTAAGCTTTTAGGCTTTTTAGCAGCAGCTCAGCTGATATCCATTCAAGTGAGGACTCAGAGGCTTTCAGTCTGATAATTTGTGGAAACAGGATCAGCTAAGGAGTTGGCAAGGTGAAGTTCACTGTGACTTGTTCTGTTTCTCTAATCTTTCAGCATTCACCCCAATATATGGCTCTGGGGTTTTTTTTATTAATAAGACCTTTTAAAATTCATGTTATAAGAATTCATTTTGCATCAGCTTACTACTCCTGGTATTGTGGAATACTAGTTTAAGGTGTGCTACATTCATTTATGCTGTGGAATATTTGTTTAATGATGTAAAGATGTGTTGCATTCTTTTATGTTGCATTTTTTTAACTCTGTGAAGCTGTGTTACTTTGCCTGCCTAAAACACCTGATTGGTCTAATACTGAGCTGAATGGCCAATAGCAAGGCAGGAGAGGAATAGATGAGGCTGCCAGGCAGAGAGAATAAATAAAAGGATCTAAGCTTGAAAGAAAAGGGAGGAATGAGAAAAGGAGAAGGAGAAGAGAATGCCAGGGTCCAGCCACCCAGCCAGCCATCTAGTTGCAGATTAAGAAGGAATGAAAGATATATAGAATAAACAAAGGTTAAAAAGCCCAGAGGCAAAACATAAAGAGAAAGAGGATAATTTAAGTTAGAAAAGCTGGATAGAAGCAAGGCAAGCTAAGGCTGGGCACTCAAAAGTAAAAGTAAGTCTCCATGTATTTATTCGGGAGCTGGGTGATGGGAACCCAAAGAGTTAAAAAGAAAGAAAACCTATGTCTGGGCATGAAATATGGTTGATATATCCAGTGAGATTTCATTGGAGAAAACTTACTTTCCCTTTCTCAGCAATCATTAAGTAATAATCAATATCTCTTGGCTACAAATCCTATGACCTAAGATAGAGATCTGCCTGCAAGATATACTGATGCAATAGTGGAATAAATGTTATGGGAGTAACCAACCACTTAAAAATTATTGGATTTAGGCCGACTTCATGAGATGGAACCCACATCTGACACTGCTAGAATGGCCAAGAACCTGAGACTAGATAATGGGCATAGGGGAAAGCCTAATACTATATTTCTGCAGAGAAAAAATAGCAATAAAATGATTCCTAATGACTTATCACTATACTGATAGATCGGTCCATCTGTAATGTATGTCTTGGTTCAACCTGATACAGGAAATAGCCATATCTAGTTTCTCTACATTGCTAAATATCAGTCTAACATTAATGTTCAGTTATACCCTATCCACTGTTTAGCACCCCATTAACATGCTTATTTGGGTTCTTTCTGTTTTAAATTTCTATACTTTAAGGCATGGGATATTTAAAGTAAAATAATGATGCAAGTCTAAAGATACAGTGGATCAGAATAGAGATCTTGGTAAAGAGGGTACAATTATACTCCATCTTCCTCTAAGTAAAAGAAAATCATTTGTGTTTGTTTTCTTGGTATTGTCTTTTCCTTAAATTGCAAACTCTACAGAAAAAAACATGTGCATGGATGGCGAGGCTGCTGAAAAGTTCTAGGACTGGCAGTGAACCCTACACTTCTCTGCCTTTCATAGACTTACTTAGTTAGATTTTCTCTTTTTCTTTTATCTACTGTGTGACAAAAATCTAGACAGCTGACCATGTGGGCTCAAGGATCAGACACAAACAAGCCACTTAATTGTTCAGAATTGTGTAATTGAGACGTTTGATGTGTTTGTTGTTTTTGTTCTTAGTCACTTAGTTCTAAGTGCTCTAGATAAAAATCATTTTTGGACCATACTGAGTTACCACTCAGCTCACAAGATTAAATTTAAGACCAGAGTTAAACCTCTGGCCAACGTAGTCTATCTTTGCCTGAATCTCTTACATGTCACCCTCACAATCCAATACACTCAGGAGACTGATCACTACAGGTGCCCTCCTTAAGATAATAGGCCTGACTTTGTGAAAGTCCATAAGCATTACATGAGGCAGTTCTAATGGCCCTAAAAAGATTTTATGGCTTCATAAACAAGAGAGAAACTGGAAGTGTTGTCAATATTATTAGAACTTTGAAACAAGTTCAAAGATTTTCTTGCTTTATTCCTATTCAATGTCCATAATTATCCACAGAGGCAGTAAGAAAACAAGCCTAGCTGACTATTTCAGCAGTAATCTGGCTCTGCCCTTTTCTCTCTATGGTTAGAAAACATTACCTGCTTTTACTTAATTGATTTGCATTTTAATGTCTCTTTCCTGTTTATAAAAAATGTACAAGCAGAAGGAAGAATATTGCAATTTACTATAGCTTCAGTAAACAAGAAGTATTCTCTGATAGCATTTTGCTCAGTTGACTTTCAGTCTCATTTATACATATGTCTAATGGAACCCTTTGTAACTATGCATGTTATTTGGTGAGGTAGAGAATGAGGAGCCGGTTTTAATGTCCATCATCACCTTTTCTCAAAATCATATTCGAACTGATTCTTTTTTCTAATGGTACTACCCAACATTATTGGCTTAGTTTTCATGCCATTTTCTGTTTTCCTTCTTATATTCCACTAGACACCAATTCACAACTCACTTGGACTCTACTCTCTGTGTACATCTGCCATCGGTGTTTTCCTGTGGTTGTTAAGGGACAATATATTTTTTGGGTGTGTATCCAGGGAAGTAAACTTGAAAACTTTAAAGCATTTTAATACTAAAAATTCAGGTTTTTACTAGTATAATCTTAAGGACTCTCCCTTTATCCACTTTGTGAGGAACGTTTTCCTTGGTCTATAATTTTGTGTATTTTTATTTCAGGTACAGAACTCCTTTATGTGTTTGATAATACACTTAATTATAGTTTCTGTTCTTCATCTGGTCTCACTCTTAAGGGTGCCAATTATTCATAGTTTCATATTCTGTCTCAAATCTATCGCTTTCTTTCTTATAATTTTCATTTTTTCTTTATATAAAACATTCTACATTAACATTCTCAAGGTGGACTTTAATTTTAAATTAGAGTTTTAATTTCCCTGGTTTCTTTTCTTTTCTTTTTTTTTTTTTTTTTTTGATTTTTCGAGACAGGGTTTCTCTGTGTAGCTTTGCGCCTTTCCTGGGACTCACTTGGTAGCCCAGGCTGGCCTCGAACTCACAGAGATCCGCCTGGCTCTGCCTCCCGAGTGCTGGGATTAAAGGCGTGCGCCACCACCGCCCGGCTGGTTTCTTTTCTTAACATTGGTCATTCTTGTTAAATTTTCATAAACCCTTCTTTTAAATCCAATGATACACATTTGTCTGTTTGTACATTTGTTTGTCTGTTTTGACGTCTAAAGACTCAAAGCAGGTGCATTTTGGTTGATCTTCTTTTATGGTGACCTTTCACTCATATCGTTAACAGTAGTTGGCACCTATCACTAGGGTTATTGCAGTATTTTTTAAAAGGCTCTTGGTCCGTGCTTTCTTTCCTTGCTTGTACATATTCAAAGAAGGAGAAATTTTAACCAAATTTGCTGATTGACAAATAGAAAGGACAGCCCTCCCATCGTTCTCTACAACATACCTCCAGCTCTGGAGGCAGTTTTCTCTCAGACATTTGACTGATTATGGTTGTGACTAGTGTCTCTCAGTGTTCATATGGTTTGTGTGGTAGTGTCTACAGACCTAGTCCTAATGTCAGATCTATGGCAAGCAGCATTAACCTGCATATACTTCATGTAGTAATAATGATAATTATTATTAATATTATTATTATAAGATGATCTCACTATGTAACCTATGCTGGCCTCAAAATTGTGATCTCTTCCTGCCTCAAACTCTAGTGTGCTACCATACTTGGCATATAGTTCTTTTAATGAGCAACTAGAGACAGAGTCTCTCTCTCTCTCTCTCTCTCTCTCTCTCTCTTTCTCTCTCTCTCTCTCTCTCCATCCCTCTCCCTCTCTCTCATTCTTTCTCTCATAAGCAAGCATGCTTGTGATGTGCTAAAAAGATACCAGTTATATTATCCACTCATTTTAGTGTTTTTCTTTTTCTTGCTTAATATAAAGTAAGTTGAAATATAACTAGAGAATAAAATATAATTCTTCTATGTGTAGTTTGATGAATCCTTACCTAGTGTATATATCTATCTGCCCACCAACCAAATGAACAATTAAAGCATTGAAGATGCTCTGATAGTCTCATAAATTCAGCACTTTCTACACTGTAACTAATACTTTCTTAGAAGATACTTTGAAGCAAGTGATTTCCACTGTACATTTTCCTTTTTTTTTTCTTTTGTCTTCTTTTCCTCAGTCCTTTACCTAGTAACTGTATCACTGGGGGATGATTTCTGTCTGCAACAATTGCTATTTTGGTGTTTGTCTAATAGTTATTTGTTTCCAGAATTTCTTTTTACATATTTTTCTTTTTTCTTTTTTTTTTTTTTTTTTTTTTTTGGTTTTTTTGAGACAGGGTTTCTATATATAACAGCCCTGGCTGTTCTGGGACTTGCTTGGTCAACCAGGCTGGCATCAAACTCACAGCAATCTGCCCTCTGCCCACCTCTGCCTCCCAAATGCTAGGATTAAAATCATGTATGTACCACCACTGCCCAGCACATCACTATGTGTGTTTGTGTGTGTGTGTGTGTGTGTGTGTATGTTTGTGTATACATTATATATAATGAGCTTCATTTATTTACTCTTTATATATGTATGGGTTTGAATTATAATTTATCCTATCATATCATATCCTATATTTGTATATCATATCCCCCTTTCTTCTTTTAGAAAGATATGACTATGACCAATAACAATTTGTAACCAACAACCTAAACAAAGACAAACATCCATAATCTATTTTTTTGGGAATGGAGGCATTGGCAGCCTGGACAGTCATCCAAAGTTCGTCTGTAAAGTTGGGGCATCTGTCTTCAGCTCACAGGCCTAGAGCGTCTGGCTCTATGAATTATAATTTATCACTATCATCATATATTTTATTGTTCAGCATCACAATGTTGCCCTTTTGGAGGTTATTCTCCTGTCTTTGAGTGTGTGCGAGAGTCATTTTAAGATGTTATGTGGGAGGCAGAGAGACGCTGTCAGCCGCTGACGCCATGAGAAGATGTAAAGTACTGGTATCTTGACTTCAAAATTTGGATGTAAGGATGTGTTGCTTTGGAAAGGAGGCTCTGCTTTTGTTTCCGCAGAAAGCAAGAGGCTATGGATTTGTTCCAGATTAAGATACATCAGGTTTGACCAGCCAAGACCGCCTGAAAGGTCTCTGATGACACCATGGCCCAGATGATCCAACATCCAGAATGGTTTCAAGGCAACTGGCTTAGACAATACAGCCTCATGGACTACCCCATAAGCCTAAAATTTTCTTTATGTCCCCATAAGAATACAGCACCCTCATCCAGCAGGAAGTAGCCTAGAAAACTATGCCTCCATTCCCAAAAAAATAGATTATGGATGTTTGTCTTTGTTTAGGTTGTTGGTTACAAATTGTTATTGGTCATAGTCATATCTTTCTAAAAGAAGAAAGGGGGATATGATATACAAATATAGGATATGATATGATAGGATAAAAGGGTGGATTGTTGAACCTACTTTTAAAGAGCAACTTTCTTAAAATGTTTTACATTGGTATAAATTTTAGTTTATTGATACACATTTAAAGTCAATTTTGTTATAATGTATGTATATTTCTACTCTTGTTTAAGTATTATGTTTTTACAACTCATTTAAATTGTAATGGATAATTAAGAAATACAGATTAATAATTAGTCTTCTATGATAGTCAAACTTGTAGTTGTGTTAGGTAAGTTTTCTAGGTATACATAGATATATTTCAGATAGATAGTTAATCTTCAAGCACTTCAAAGACCTACATAATATGGCATTTAAAATGTTTTAAAAATTTAAACTTTCTGGACAGTGAGACATGTCTGCTACTGGCAGCACCGATTTACTTCAGAGAGGAGGATGGGCATCGAATACACTCTGTATGGAGTTTATCTTCTTCTTGGCAAAAATGGCCATTTGGGCAAGAAACTGTTCTTGCCTGGACTGCTTGAAAAAAAATGTATCAACTGGACATGCAGGACCCATAGTAAGGTGACCACTGAAATTTGCTTGGCAAAATGGTCCTTCAGGTTTCTGCTTCACAGAGGAAACTGCCAGACATTCTACAGGACACAGAGAGAAGTGGCTGAGAGACTCTAGGCCTGTGAGCTGAAGACAGATGCCCCAACTTTACAGACGAACTTTGGATGACTGTCCAGGCTGCCAACTGTCTCTGTCTACTCTCGCAAGACTCCCGAAAATTGCTTGCATTCTTCTCCCATTTCTCAGGTAATAATATATCCTTCTGAGGTTTTTGATGTAGTTGAAGACTAGATAGTTATAATTTCCTTAGTTATGTTAAAAGATAAGTTAGATATGAAACTTTAGACTCACAAGTATAGAATAGATAGAATATCTTCTTTAATTTTGCCAATTATAATAGATTAGATATTTAGTAACTGTAATTCTTGCTTGATAATTGTTTTGTTATATGTAATTTTACTATGTTAATGTTAAAACCTCCCTTTTTTTAAAAAAAAAAGGGGAAGTGTTGTGGATGATTATTTGATAAATGAAGTTCTGATTGGCCAATAGCCAAGCAGGAAGTATAGGTAGGACAAGGAGAGAGGAGAATTCTGGGAAGTGGAAGGCTGAGGCAGGGACACGCTGCCAGCCGCTGCTGCCATGAGAAGATGTAAAGTACCGGTAAGCCAGAAGCCATGTGGCAACTTACAGATTAATAGAAATGGGTTAATTTCAGATGTAAGATCTCGATAGCAAGAAGCCTGAGCCATTAGGCCAAACAGTTTAAGTAATATACAAAAAAAAAAGATGTTATGTGATTAGACATAGAGCCGAGTATTTATCCTCACATTTTATTCCTTCTGCACTGAAAAGTGGTATTTTGAAGTCGAACCTGGGTCCTGGCTGTCTGTACTCACTGCTACTGCAAAGCCATTGGTGCTCTCATCTCCAAAAACAAATAAGACTGCAGAACATACATTTATGAATATTCCCATGCATATGTATACTGGTATGCTTTCTATTTCACTGATTTCTCTCTTTGTTTTTAAAACCATCACCTCACAACAATACTCTACTGTCTTGGTCTACAGTTGCCTTAGGTCTCCCAGATAGGCACACTTGCCTGTCGCCTGTCCTTGGAAGACACAGGGATACTGGAAACCTCCTGAGGAATCCTCTGAAGCTTCTCTAGAAATGGAGTTGGAAGTGGCAATGTCCTTCCCCATACCCAGCTCTGTCCTCACAGTCTGGCTCATGGAAAGCCCTTCACTAATTTCCCCCACAGACCCTCTCTCACAAGTGCAGGAGATGTGGGATGTCATCATAGGTCTACGCCCCTTACAAGTCTGCCTCCAAAGAGGCTGTTTTACAATCACTGACTGTCTAGCTTGTTGACAATCAAAAAATTGACATTTAAAGAGCTCCAGGCTGTGGTTTATATAAATCTTATAGATTTTTCTCTGAGTTCTGATTGGGAACAAAGGAATAGATTTGATCACGTCTGTAAGAAACTTGATGGAGTCTGGAGAAGACAAGAGAAGATGGATGAGCCATTGCCTTTCCTGAGAATTCTTAGCTGGGGCCACATAGATCCACATAGCAGAAACAATTCCGAATCCCAGGCAGTGCCAAATCAGACTATCAAGACACAGGGGCCTCTGCTGGTCTGTACACTTTCATAAGAAATTGAAGTAGCCTGGTGGCAGTGGTGGCGCACGCCTTTAATCCCAGCACTCGGGAGGCAGAGCCAGGCAGATCTCTGTGAGTTCGAGGCCAGCCTGGGCTACAGAGTGAGTTCCAGGAAAGGTGCAAAGCTACACAGAGAAACCCTGTCTCTAAAAAATAAAAAGAAAGAAAGGAAGGAAGGAAGGAAGGAAGGAAGGAAGGAAGGAAGGAAGGAAGGAAGGAAGGAAGGAAGGAAGAAAGAAGCTGAGAAGCTAAATAAGGAACCAGGAACTAGATGTCAAGAGTTGGTCACATTAGAAATCTCTCTGTGTGCTTTATACTTCTGAGGGGGGGTTAGATGACATTTAGGAAGAGTTCTAAGGAGAAGCATATTAGATATAAACAGCTAAAGCAATACCAATAGTGTGAATAATAAATAAATTTCCCTGCATATTTTTGTCCAATAAAATGTGCAGCTACTCCAATTCTATAAATGATTTCTTATAACTTTTAAAATTAAAACTGCCACCAGTTCCTTTGGTGCTGCTGCCGGAGTTTGGGAGCGAACCTCAGTGACAGAGCCAAGTGGTCCTGCAGCGTCTGCCTTGCTATGGTTTTAGAAGCTGTTCTTGCTGGGACGTATTATCCACCTTTCAGTTTCACAAGCAAGAAGAGTGACAGATGGGTTACCAATAATGATCACAAGTAGAAATGACAAAGAAATTTAATATGGTCTTCATCAATCTGATAGACTGAGCAGCTAAGCCAGAGTCCAAATCTCCTTCATTTCTACCTTGATGATAGATGTTCCATCGTGCTCCCTTGTGGTGGCTAGTTTTAGTTGTCAACTTATCACCATCCAGAATCCCATGGGAAGAGAGTCTTATTGAGGGATTGTCTAGGTTTTCTTTAGTGGGCATGTCTGTGGGGGCTCTTGGTTATGTTTACTGTGGCAGGAGTCAGGCCATTATGGATAATTCCATTCCTGTGGTTTGGTTCCTCGGCTGTAAAAAGGAGAGTGAGAAGTGAGTACAAGCATGCATGCGTTACTTCATTCACTTCTTCTGACTATGGATGCAATTTGCCCAGCTGCTTTGAGTTCCCGCCTCCTTGACCTCCCTGCAACAATGGACTGTAACTTGGAATTCGGAGTTACAATAAACCTTACTGCTCTGAGTTGTTTTTGCCAGGGTGTTTTATTACGGCAATAGAAAATGAAATTAAGACAACCCTTAAGCATCCTGTCTCTCGTTTTTTTTGTTTTTTAATTTTTTTTTTTTGGTTTTTTTTGGGTTTTTTTGTTTGTTTGTTTGTTTGTTTTTTCTTGGTTTTTCGAGACAGGGTATCTCTGTGTAGCTTTGTGCCTTTCCTGGAACTCACTGGGTAGCCCAGGCTGATCTCGAACTCACAGAGATCTGCCTGGCTCTGCCTCCCAAGTGCTGGGATTAAAGGTGTGCGCCACCACCACCCAGCTCTGTCTCTCGTTTTTATTATCAATGCAGTAGGAAGAGGAAACATTTCCTGAGTTGAATATAAGACAGAGCATATTATATTTTTAACTGTATTCTCATTATGCACAAGAGCGTAGCTGAAAAGCAAGATACCCTAAATAGAGCTGTGGAGGCACTGATGAACTGTTTACTTTATCATGTCATCAATTATTATGGCCAGAAAATCAATTGTACTGATCAGCTCCCCACACCATTGTGTAGGATACATTTCATCACACATTGATATGCTGCCGTTTATTACTTCAAACTATCATTGTGTGGCCAATTTCCAGTATCTAGTAAACTGGCAACTCTTCAAAAATTAACTAGAATGAGATCATCCCTTATCCAGTTTTATGTGATTCATTTGTTTTCTTTACTATAATCGTTAGTGCTTCTTAGGCTTCTGGCTGTTTTATTACAGACCTTACTTTTATGACAAAGCAGGAATAAACATTTAAGCTAATGCTTATGAAACAGTGTGGTGGGGACACAATGCAATCAATGGTGGTCAGAGGCAGAGGTAGGAATAAGGCTTCTATCTGAGATGATCAAGGAAGCTTTCACAGAGGACTGAGTCCTGAGCTTTTCTATGGCAGCAAATAGATTTTGACAAGGTGAAGCCAGAATCGGAAGCCAGCACATTCCTGATGAACGAAACAGCCTAAGACACATATGAATACCCCATGAATGGCAAGTAGCACAATTTGAAGAAAGTGTGGTGTAGTAAAGATATCGCAAATGTAATTTAGAGCATGTGAGTCAGAAATAAGTTAGGGAAAACAGTCTAAAGGGTTGAGAATTTCTTTTGCAATTTCTCCTGAAAATAGAATACACTTAGAAATATGGTTTCCTTTAAACAAGAACTGAAGATTTCTCTAATTATTCTACATGTTTCCTTATCTACAGGAACAAATACATTCAATTTTTTCAGACTTAATGTCTTATCTTGTACTATTAAATAAGTGCTTTTTAAAATACGTTGAAATGGTTCCATTGTTATTGAGCACATTTTATGTCAGACAGCGACACCTAATGGTAATATGTTATTTTGCAGCCAATTATGCTTGGGAATTGAGACTGTGATGGATGAAATGAGAAGAATCCTCCAAGCAGGAACACCGCTGAACCTACAGTAAAGAGTGTGACAGGCTTAACTAAAGGTAGCAAAAAGTTTGGGAAGAACCTACAGTTTCCTGAAAGAATTATTAAGTTCCAACACAGCCAGCATCCATCAGTTTGGGACTCTCTATGTCCATGTCCCCTACATTCACCAGAAAAACCTCAAGTGTTTCTTTAACTATTATTTCCCTTATAAGAGTGAAATTTTCATCTAATAAGTGGTTCTTCCATATGCCAGGGTGATAATATATGTACACCAACAAGACAAACAAAATAGTCTAACGCCACATGTAAGCAATGAACAAGTGTAATAGCTTTTCTTGGTGACTTGAAAAGCAAGTGATGGGTCAAAGTGTCATAAAGTACCTTCAGTCTGCTGATGTGCCCAATCAACTGCCCCCAGGGGCCACCACAGCATGTGCCCTATGCTTTTCTTTCCTGTTATTGTGATAAAACATCATGACCAAGGCACCTGTAGAAGCCAGAGTGTATTTGGACTTACAGCATCAGAGAGTCGGATTCCATCATGGTTGGGGAGGTATGGCAGTAACCAGCATGCATGGCAGCTGGAGCAGGAAGCTGAGACTTACATCCTCTTCCTCAAGCACAAAGCAGAAATAATTGGAAGGAGGGCAAGGCTTCAAACTCTCAATCCCACCTCCAGTACCACACTTCCTCCAGCAATGCCATACCCTCCTGAACCTTCCCAAACAGTGCCACTCACTGGGGAATGAGTATTCAAATTCCAGAGCCTTTGGGGGACATTTCTCATTTAAACCACCACATGTCCGAAGATGGCTGTGGCTTTGTGCTGGGAACCTTGTCCCTTGGTTGCACCCTGAGAATAGAATGGGTGATGATTAGGGTGAGGATAAATCCATCCAGCTAAACAGGAAAAGACTGTCACATCCTGTCAGTATCTATGTTACATTCAAAACACACGTCCTATGGCCCGCCATGTAATGTCAGCAAACTTTCAGTTGTTTCAGTGAGCGGGCGTCTCACTCTGCCTGTGCTGAGTGTTAAGACCTTTCATCACCCAACCTCACTAGCACCTCAGCCTGCAGGAGAGAACGTGTGAAAGCTAATGCAGAACAATGGGTCACTTCAGCTTGTCAGCTCATCAACAGTACAGCCTTCTCCTTATATCCTCGAAAACTATGAAAATAAGAAAGGTAAAATAATCCTACCTGTCTCTCTCAGTCTGACTAGGGACTTTTCATTTTCATCTTTACTAACCTTATACAATGATTTTAGTTCTTATTTATAGATCAGACCACTTAGATAACTCTGTTATATTTCTGCTATGATTAAAATTTGTGGCTCTCATTCACTTTTCTAAATGACATTAACTTAATACTATGGATTAAAGACCCATTATGCACCTGCCAACAGTGTCAGAGACAAAGAAAAGGCAGACCTAAAACAAACAGATTTGTTTTCAACACCAGTTCTGTGTGTTCCCTTTTGTATCCAAGAGAAAACTGTCTCCTACAGGCCAGAGTCCATCAAATCCTCTCGCTTGGCTCACCCTCCATTCATATTACACAGTAGCTGAAAGATGCTGCCAGTTTTTTTGTGTCCTGTTCTCGTCTGCATTGTACAATCCCAAGAATACCTGGAAACTGGAAGCATCATGGGGATCAGGGGAAGAGGAGGGTGCTCAGCAGACGTGTTGCCTGAACACCAACAGGCAAAGCACGTTGAATCATTGTTGGAAATGGAAGGATTTGAGGAGGAATGTAATCAGGGTATATGAGCCTCTGCTGCCTTTTCCCGCCCTCCAGAGGAAGAGAATTAATGTGCGTGGAGAGCACTGATGCTGCCCCAGCAGCCTGCTGTAAATGGGCCTGCTGGGACAGATTCCTTCATGGATCGCCAAGAGAACAGCAGACAGAAGTGTCCCCAGGAAGCTGCCCACCAGCCTCTGCCACCACAGCGTCCCTTCCCTCCTCAGCAAGGCACAGCCTGAGACCGTTGTGTCTCCTCCCATCACTCCCTTCCTCACTCCCTTCCCCTACCTCAAGAAAATGATGTCCCCAGGCAGGACCCCAAATGACAGAGATCCCTTTTCGTTCATCTTCGCTCATTTCCTTCAGCATGAACTCAAGTGTGCATTTTCTTCTAAAACCAGAGCGGGACAACCTTTCTAATAAAACAGGGCAGCATCAGCTTTACAGAGTCTAGTCTACTTGACTGTCAGCATCTCTTTGAACGTTCCAGTGGTTCCTTACCCCCTAGCAGTGTGTGAATTCCCTGTAAACAGCATATGGGGCCTCTTCAACTCATGCTGAAGTTTTTTTGTCATTTGGTCACCAAAAAGAAGAAATAAAGTCTGAGTTCTTTATTATCATTATCACAAAATACAATAAAGTGGGCAACTTATTAATAATAAAGGGATTTGTTTCTCACAATTCTAGGGCCTGGGATATTTGTGATCAAGGCACTGCCTGCTGGGTTCACTGTGTCTGTTGAGGGCCCAGACTATGCTTCCAAGATGGCACCTTGAGCACTGTATCTTCACATGTTGGGACAGACAGAAGAGCAGGGGGCTTGTTCCCACCAACCCTTTCCTAAAACTGCTAGCCCTGTTCACAGGGCAGAGTCCTCATAGCCTAAGCAGCTTCTAAAAGTCCTGCTGGCCACAGCCATGCACCTGGGAATAAGTCCTCGAATGAATTTTGGAAGGAACATGAACAGTCCAACTGTAGCACATATCTTCCTAATCTTGTTTACTCCGTGTTAATCCATCCAAGCCCCTGCTCCTGCTCCTCCCCTTCATTCTCTCCCCTTCATTCTTATTTTCATGCTTTTCTTGACTTGGTCACATCTGTTCTTTCCTTTGACTTTAAATATAAGCTGAAACTCATGTCTACACTCCTCTGCCAACATCTCTAATTAAAACATCATTATGGAGCCTTTCCATCTGAAGGTTTCATTTTATCACCCTCCCCCTTTCAGGCTCCTCTCTGAGCTCAAAGTCTGACTTCGTGAGGTGGAGGGAGGTCCAGAGAACTTGTTTTCACCATGATTCAAGGTCAGCACATCATCACATGGGGTGTTTCTATGCCTGGCTTGCGTGTGCAAGCTGGCTTGTCTCCAGTCTCCACTAGACTGCACGCCAGAGAGACAAAACTGGGTAAGCTCTCTCTAGATTATAATTTTCTAAACTTTTGCAGATAAATATTTCATGCATAAAATGTGTCTTCATCTCTTCTCTCTTGTAACTAACCAAATACCACAGAAGAAAAGAGGGATATTTTGCCTCAAAATTTTGATCCAAAGCTGGGGAACCTCATCTCATGATGTCCTTCTTGCTGGAAGAATCCTTAGACGACACAGTGAGAGATGGGAAGCATGTGTGTATGTGTGTGTGTGTGTGTGTGTGTGTGTGTGTGTGTGTGTGTGTGTGTGTGTGTGTGTGAATGCATGTGTGTGTGTGTGTGTGTGTGTGTGTGTGTGTGTGTGTGTGTGCATCGTGTACATGTGGTGTGTGGGTTGGTTCAGTGGCAGGCATGTGTTGTGTGCATGTGTTTTGTGTGTGTGTGTTGTGTCTATTGTAGATGTTGTGTGCTTGTGTTGTGTGTGGTTGTTATGTCTGTTGTATGTGGTGTGTGCATGCATGTGTGCATGTTATGTCTTGTATGTGTTGTGTATTTGTGTTGTATGTGTATGTTGCATCTGTTGTATGTGATGTGTGGATGTAGTGTATGTGTATCTCTCTCTCTCTCTCTCTCTCTCTCTCTCTCTCTCTCTCTCTCTCTCTCTCTCTATTCTGACCTTTCTTCTCACAAAGCCTCAAGTCTTCAATCGTGCCCCATTCCGAAGGTCTCATCTAGTCCTCACCACGTCTTCTAACCACCATGGTCAAATACGTTTGCCACTCTCCATGAACCTCACAATGGGCATCAAACTCCAGCGTGATTTCAGAAGGTAAAAGCCATATTCAAATCATAATTTCCAGAAAAATGAAATAAAGCAAAGGTATAAAACTCAAACCTAAATCTTTTCTTAGTAGGTTCAGTATACATAAAGTAAAATTTAATGTGTGCAGCAAAACATATTTCATCTTTGAAAATGTCTAATTGAGAAAAATCCATGATATTTTCTGGTATGAAAGTTTGACAGTATTAATTTTTTTTATATTTTCTTAAATCATTAAACCATTTTAATATATGTTAACTAGTAATAAATGGTTTATTCTTTCTAAAAAAAATTTTAAAAATAAAAGAATCAAAATCATTTTGATGAAAATAATGACTCTTTAATATAATTGTCTCTTGTGGTCATTCTGTTATTCAAACAAAAACTTATAAATGAAATAATGGCCAACACATGAAGTGACCTAAAAATAATTTGTTCAAATTCCATACATATCAATGTTTAAGTGTTTAGGCAACCAAAGGAACTTGTTTCCTCCTGTGAGTTTATCTGAATCAAGTTGAGTTGAGAACAACTTACAGGTGATAGTGGATGATTAAGAGTTTCTGTTTTCTTCTAACAATAGTAGAGAAATGAATCATCTATGTGGACAAGAAATTTCCAGCCTCGGCTTTACGCCAGGTTGTCTTGAGTCCTTTTTCATCTTTATCCACACCCAAACCAAACAAGGATATTTATCTTTCTGTGCTTATCAATAACAATTCACAATAACTCATAAAGTTAAATTTTCAATTCCAGTTATTTCAGAGTAAGTAATGGATTTCAAATGTTATACCATTCTGGATTTGAATTTACCAACTATCTTTAAAATGCATGGCTTGTTTCCATTTGGCATACTCAGTTCATCTCTTTGTGTGTGAAATGAACCATATGCACTCTGACTCCAGAATTTGTCTAGACCTCTTCAGCAATGCAAGTGCCCTTATCATGCTTGAGCATCATGATACTGACAAATATCAACATGTTTTTAAATGTATATTCTCAAATTCTGCACAAACAATTCACAAGGCTCCCAGCATTAGCCCACAGACAGGACTGTAAATAGCAGGGTTCTAGAAAACAATAATAGAGGTTGAGACAAACCCTGGCTTCCCCCTGTGTGTGTGTGTGTGTGCGTGTGTGTGTGTGTGTGTGTGTGTGTGTGTGTCTGTCTGTCTGTCTGTCTGTGTCTGTGTCTGTGTATCTGTGTGTGTGTGTGTGTGTGTGTGTGTGTGTGTGTGTGTGTGTGTGTGTCTATGTGTTTGAGTATACACACCTGTGACTGTGGGTGCACAAAACCTGAGGACAACCTCAGGTGTCCTACTCAGGAAGGCCATTCACTCCCCAAGATTTGATGCCACTGTTTGTGCGATGAACAGCTAAGTGGCCCTTTTGGCATAACTTTAAAGACCCATGATCCTCTTCAAGATGCAAATTATGTTTTTCTATTATGCAGTATATAATATGGTAGATGCTTCTATTGACAACTTTTCTAAAACTGTTGCAGAAAATGTTTCTCAAGAACATTTTAGAAAGCAGAGACACACGTTAACTGTCACAATGGCGTTGATAAAACGGGCATTTTTGGAGTCATGCAGTATAAGCTAGAGGTCTTTTTAAAAATTAAGGACCAAGCCCTGTGTTAATTTTCCACTTGATAGAATCTAGACTAACCTAGGAGGTGAGTCTCTGGGTATACCTGTGGGGGTTTACTTGCCTGCATTAACTAAGATGGCGAGATCCAGCCACTGCTCCCTGTCTGAGGCCCTGGAACACATAGGTGGAGAAAGCGAGCTGAGCATCAGCATTCATTACTCTGTTTCTTGGCTGTGGACATCGTGTGACCAGCTGCTTCGGGCTCCTGCTGCCTTGAATTCTCCGCCATGGTGATGTAAACTACCAGTCAAAATAAACCCTTTCCCCCTTAATTTATTTTTGTCAGAGTATTTTATCACAGCATCAGGAAAAGAAACTAAGACACCTTCATTACCAGCAGAGCCTCAGCTTCTCCAAACCTGCTTTAAATCCCACTGCTAGAAAGAAAACAGGATGTGGGCTCTGACTTTGACAGCCTTCCTAGAGGTGCTTTGGATCAGCATCTGCCCTAAAACCGATCATGGACTCTGATTCAATGAACCCTACAGTGTTGACTCCCTCCTCTGTCACTTGTCAGGTGCTGTGGATATCGCTCTGGATGCGGTGCATGTGTGTTGCTCTGATTGATTGATAAATAAAATCCTGATTGGCCAGTAGCCAGGCAGGAAGTAGAGTATAGGTGGGATAAGCAGGGAGGAGAATTCTGGGAACAGGAAGGCTGGAGTCAGGAGCCACCGCCAGCCACCACCATGAGAAGCAAGATGTAAAGGTACCAGTAAGCCAGGAGCCCTGTGGCAAGGTATAGATTTATAGAAACAGGTGAATTTAAGAAGTAAGATCTAGCTAGCAAGAAGCCCGAGTCATTAGGCCATACAGTTAGTAATTAATATAAGCTTCTAAGTGATTATTTTATAAACGGGCTGTGGGACTGTGGGGGATTGGCAGGACCTGGAGAGAAACTTCAGCAACAGCCAGGGGTGAGCTTACCAGAGGGAAGTATGGGTAGAGTCTTGGATCTACACAGTATCCTTCTGCCTTTGCATAACTGTTAGTCACTTGCACCTTCTCCAGTTCCTTTTCATTCCAGTGGTAAGAAATCACCTGGTGGGTGATAACTTCAGCACATTAAAACTTGCACCAGATGGCAAGCCGTTTAGCTCACCATTGAAAGGACAAGAGAGGGAAGCATTTATAAAGTGCAGGGGCAATAAAAATAAAATATTTGTTTGGTTCCAATAGACCATCTCTTGTTACAAGGTAATTGGCAATGTGTGACTGGGTAAGCTTGAATTTTGTTTTACCAGTTCACCGTTGGCATTGGGTTTCAGTTTGCTTATGAAGAAAGGCAGGTACAGGGACCATCACAATCCATTTGATTGTTTTATCAGTCCACTCCCTAAGAAAGCCAGCTTCACTGTGGGAAAATAAGTGCCAATGACATGCACAAAGATGCTCTGGAAGGATAAGTAAAAAGCAAATTGATAAAAGTAGAGAAGAGAGTGAGAGGCGATAGGAGTTCCCAGAGCATGTCTTTGCAATGTTTTGATTCTAAACTATGTCAATGCATCGTTTCTCTCTCTCTCTCTCTCTCTCTCTCTCTCTCTCTCTCTCTCTCTCTCTCTCTCCCTCTCTCTCTCTCTCTGTGTGTGTGTGTGTATGTGTGTGTGTATGTATTTCTCCCACAAGACTTTTTTGGGGTGACCAATTTCCAATTTCACTGCATTCAGGCTAAGAAAACCAATGAAGGTACAATATGGACAGAGATAAAGAATGGCAAGACTTCATAGCTTGCATTATTGAGGCTACCGAGTCAGTGACATGACATGGAGATTATTTTTGTTTCTTTCTTATTTGTGTTCCCTGGAGAGAGACCATATGGGGCTCCTGACAGAAAAAAAAAAAAAACCCAGCACACCAGAGTTACCATATTGAAATGGTGCATGGCTTCAGGACAGAACAAAAACATGTACATTAGTCTAAATATTAGGCCAGAATACTAACCCCCCCCCCCAACAGCAAGACTGAGTAATATATGTCTTCCTTGTGTAGCTGAGCACATAATGGACCAAATGTAGTGACTAAGCTGACTAATAGTTCACTGCTAGATGACCCATCTCGATGTTAGAAGTCTCTATCGTTGTGAGCAAAATTTGTTTTTCTTACAAGCTAATGATAATATTGCCCTCAAGTGTTATCATTAGCTTGTGAGCAAAACAAATTCTGTTAATCATTCCCACTTCTCCAAGCCTTGTTCACTGAATAATATTATCAACTGGCTCCTCAAACCAGGCATCGGGGATTTGGTTGAATTAGTAACACCTCAACGATCATTTATGGCTGAGACAATAAGCCTCCAATTTCATCTAATTAGAGAACAAGTTCATTTACCTAAATCCTCACTAATATTTTGAGTTGACAAACAATGATGCAACCTTGATAAGGACAATAAATGAACGTCATTAAAGCCACTGCTCTTTTGTTCTCACTTCAGTGGGCTAGCCCCTGAACCCCCTTTGTAATTATAAAAAACCGAATGTGAGTATCTGTCTCAACAGTCATCATCCCAGAAACCTCACGAGACGCTCCCTGAGTCCTGAGTTGCCACCAACCACTAGAATACTGCTCTTACATTTATGCTAAATTCTTAAACACTCAGAGACAGAGACAAATGTTGCTTGGTTCCTTTATCATGAGAATACTTAAATATTATTAAATCTAATATCTCCCAATAGACTCTAACTCTTACTCCAAAGATGTTTTTTCTAAAAGACACTAAGAAGCACCTTTAAATCATGGTTAATAGTATTTCACGTGGAAGAAGAAGGCTGGGCAAGCCTGTCACAGTTTGGTGTGTGACAATTTTGTTTCACCTAAGACTGTACCTGCAGACATAGCTGTTGTATGGGTGACCAGCCATCTTAAGATAAACGTAAAATTGTGAACACAATGTTGGTGAGAATGTTACATAGAAATACAACGGAAAATAATTTTTAAAAATGCACAGAATAGTGGTAAAGTACAGAAACAAGAACTGAGTGGAAGGAAAAAGCAAATTAGTAGAAAGAAAATAAATACTAATGGATGACAGAAACCCTGATGAGTTTGGCTTCATAAGTGACAGGTGACCATCTACATAGTTCATGAGGGGATCTGCTGGAGCAGAACTAGGTGTCCTGTGAAAGTACCCATCTTTGTCCCAGGGCTCTCAAAACATGGTAACCCTGAGTAAGTCAACAATCTACAGAAAGTTCACTCTGTACTTGAACACACTTGGTGTGTTAGGTGGCATTCCATGGTTGATGGTGTATTTGGGGCAGTTTTTTAAAGAAAGATTTGTTTGGACTCATGGCTTCAATCCATTACAGCTCGGCCCTGTCTTGAGGCGACAGTATGTTATGAGAAGAGTATGTATCGGAGAAGGTCTGTTTGCAAAAAGCAAGAGATAAGAAGGGACTGGAGTTCCATGTCTCCTCAAACAGCATGCTATCTGTAACCTTCTTAAGAGTCCCACCACCTCTACAGTGCCAGATCCTGGCAGCCAGCCCCTTAGCATGGAGGCCTTTGGAGAGTGCTTCCAGACCACAGCCCTTGGCAACATTATTATTGAAGGGAAAAAAGAAACTTTATTGAACAAATAAGAAATGGGATATCCAGAAAAACATTGGGAAATTATGGTTTCTATTCCCTCAACAGAAGTTTGGGCAGGTCACTTCACATTTGTGCTAGGCAAAATTAAATGTCACCCACTTCTGCCTTGTGCAATGGTCAGAGCTGGGAAATTGCTTTATGAAAACTTAAAAATATTAAAGTAGTAATGTACCATAAATATTTTAAGGCAATAATAAATGTAGTAATTTATTTTGAAGTTAATTGCTCACTTGAGATGTGTAAACTTGCATTTCCTAGAAACCTAGGAAAATAGCTAAGCTTCTTCAGTTCCTGAGAAATGGAAGTGCTGCTTATTAAGGCAAATGTCAGTATAGCAAAGAAGGTCAGCCTGCTCCCTTACTTCTTTCTATATATGAGTGTAAATAAAGGCCCAGCAGGTGTCTGGAGACCTGTTTATCTTTCTACGAATGAAAGTGACAGCTGTTACGTAATGGGTGTGGAATCTGAGCCTTACTATGTCCCTCACTTAAGTCCTGCCCTTTACTCTGTGCATCAGCCAATCGTTTTGACCCTGATTGATTCCTAAACATCTATTTTCCAACTTTCACAGGTGTTCAAGAAGTGCCAAGATGCTGAAGAGCAAGTCAAGATGCTCCACTTCTGTTGGTAGACTGCCAGCCTTGTGTGGAGCCACAGGAGCCCCTGACTTCAGTGGAACCGGGCACCCTGAACATAGCAGCATTTATGAAGCATTCAACTGCATTGCTATTCTGAATGCTGAATATGAATCTACACATGTATGTAGATGTGTGACTACCTAGAGTAGCTAAGTGGCCTGGAGCCTCACAGGTAGGTAGGGGTAACTGGATGGGAACTCCTCTGAACTGTGTTGTCCAGCACAACAGCAACTGCTTCTGGTTTTTCATCTTGCTCTGTTTTTTTTTTTTAAACCTAATGGTCATTTTTATTTCACATGCACAGTCTCCAAATTCTTCATTTTGATTTTTTACATGCCTGATCATTATCAGCATCTCTCATTTTTGATGTTTCATTTCTAAAGCTTCTTAGGAGTTTGACGTTTTCATCCCCACATGGGGGTGCTATTCTGGGAGGCTGTAGAACCTTCAGGTGGTGGGGCCCAGCTAGAGGGAGTCGGTGTAAGAGGTGGGATTTTGAAGGGTCTATCCATCTCCTGCTCACTGTTTCCTGGTTCACTGTGGTTTGAACGGTACCCACCACACAGTCCTGCTGCCGTGAACTCAGGCGCCCACCATGTCTCCTTTGCAACAAGGAACTGAAATCTTCTAAAACCACCATTCAAAATCAATCTCATGATGTTTCTGTCAAGTTTTTGGTCACTGATACAAAGGTAATTAATAGAATGATCTTCCAGTGTTTTATTAACTTTTCTTTTGTTAAAAAAAAATTTACCTAGGTAACATAGCATTTGATCTTCCTTCTTCATACCACTGTCTATGGTGATATTTTAATTGTGCTGAAATGTGATTTTATTTTTATGTTAATAAAAAGTTTGCCTGGAGATCAGAGGTCATTAGCAAGCTAGGAACAGAATTCAGGTGGTGGTAGCCCACACCCTTAATCTGATCACATGGCAGGCAGAGTCTCTGTGTGGTCAAGGACACAGCCAAGCGTGGTGACCCAAATCTTTAATCCCAGTACCAACCATAGAGACCAGGAGGTCTGTATAGACAGGCAGTGATGAGGAAGTCATGTGGCTGGGCTTAGAGCCAATGAGAAGGCAGACCAGGAAAGCAATAAAACACAAGACACACAGGAAGAAGGTCTCTCTCTCTCTCGGGAAGGAGGACAGTGAGTGGTAAGGTAAGGTGGTCTTGGCTCTTGTGCTCTAATCTCTGGGCTTTTAACTCTGTATTTGGCTGTGTGTTTCCTATTTAAAAAGACTGTTAAGAATTTAGTCTACAATTGTCTGTACAATCAACTGCAGAGACAGCCTGCATTAAGAGGTGTGGGCATGCCTCATCCTTAATAAAAGAGGAGGTACCTAGTCTCACTGCAACTTGATATACCATAGCTGGCTGACATCCATGGAATGCCTGCCCATATCTGAAGACAAACCATAGAGGAGGAGTGGATGGAACTGGGGATTGGGGGAGATGGGAGGTTCGGGGGAGGAACTGGGATGAGGGGAGGAGGGAAAACTTTGGTTAGGATGTAAAAACAACAAAAATAAATAAATATAAATAAATAAATAACCCTAAAAAGAGGTGTGGACACATAAGTGTGTATGCCTTTTCATGTGTTTAAAATACAATATTAGACATATTCATTTATGTAAACATAGGCACATTTTAACGTAAAGGGATCATACCCAAGACATACTTGTACAACTTGGTATTTTTAATGATTCATGATGACCCTTACATGCATGTAACTCTATTCTTCCAACAGATGCAGATAATCAAATGTTCCTTGTGTGAAGCTCTCCCTAACTATCATATGTGGAATGGCATTCCATCCTTCTCTTTGTCTTGCTTCATTTATTCTTGGGTTTTATCAGCCCTGAACCTGTTTTCTTATTTGTCCAACTTCCTCCACTAAAAGGAAAGTTCTGTGAAAAGAGGAATTGGGTGTTTTTCCCAGCCCACTAAGCAATGCTGGCACTTCAGAGTTATTCAAGACCATTTTTTTTTGTGGTATTGTCCTTTAAAAAGAACATCAGTTGATACAGCACAATGGTGTATCATAAGCCCATTGACCCACAACCATGCCTACACGGGATATTGTACCTCTTCTCAGATTTTGTTAATCCAATAGCTCATCTTCATCTCATTTCTCTGAGAACATCTTGAGTAAATGATCAGTTCATATACTTTGCCCTTTTGGCAGTTAGGTTTGTTTTCTTATCTATATGTGGGAGCTTTTTATATGCTCTTGGCAGTGATCCTTGAACCTTTTGTGCTGAAAACAGTTGGCCATATTGTCTCATTTGTACACTACTATTTAGTCATGGGCCCTGGGTGTTAGCCAGCCTCAGTGAACATGGCTCTTGGTTAAGACCAGAAGTTCTACCGATTTAATCTCACTACAAATCATCCTGTTCCACATCATCTGAGGCTTCCAAAATCATCTGTCTGCAGGTATCATTTGCAAAGCTTCCTCTGAACCATGAAGATTTCCCAGGAGATTCTCTGGACTGTTCTTTTCCAAAGATCTTGCCAGAGGACACAGTGTGGAACTAGCTGATGTTCATGCCTCATGAAAAGTCAAGATACAGTATCTAAGGAAGGACATTCTGTGCCTCCAGACCTTGCCTTGTTTTAGTCTCAGGTTTTTATCAACCCAAAGCACACAGACAAATTCTCAGAGAGATGACTCCTTAGCTTATGTTGTCTTTTAGTCATGCTACCCGACCTCCATTATCAATCTGCCGGTTAACAGATGCTCCATCTTAAAACATACCAAGGAAAGTCCAAGGCTAGCTGAATGCTAGAAGCTAACAAATCCAGACAATCTTGCCTCCCTTGTTACCTGATTACCAAGAATTTGATGTATTTCTCTTCAAATCTATTTATACAGGATAATTTTGCTACAATAATTTCCTAATTAAATATTATATAAGAGATTTAAAAATGTGGATTAAAAAAGACGACGACTTGCTTCTGTGAAAATGTGATTGAACACACTTGGTAAATTAGGTGCTGATGGCTTTGTTATTAAAACCGGGAGAACTATAAAACCTGGAATTTCCTAGAACTGCAGAAACTTAAATGCACATTTCATCAAGATTGCATCATAAAGAAAAGGTCTTGGCTCTACATCAAGACTATTAAATGGCTACACCTTTACACAAATATTTCCTGCATCTTTTTATGATTTCCTGTTGTGCCAGATTTTTCTGCTGGCCCACTCTTTCTACTTAAAGTATGTGCTGCAGGCCAGCAGCAGCACCGGCGAACTGTCCCCATTCATTCTGTGCTGCTGTAACAGAATGCCCGAGACAGCCATTTATAAGGACAGAAATGCATTGGTTTTAAATCCTGGAAGCTGGAAACACTCTAAGGCTGAGAGCCTGGTGGACTTGGCACCTGACACATTGTGTCCTCCACCGGGAGGGCAGCCAGCACTTCATCTGGCAGAAACCAAAAAAGCCAAGACTTCGCACACAAAGTGCCCATATTCAAGGTCTCACCTCTTTGAATCTTTACAAAGGAAGGTAAATTTCAGCATGAGTTTTAGAGAGGACAAACTTCCAAGCATGGCAGGGATCTTGTTGGAAATGGCAGGGTATGAAGCCCATTCCGGAACTACCCATGTTAGGAAGGTCCCAGATAGCTTTACCTGTTAACACATCAAAAGCACCGAGAGAGGCGGTTCCCCAGAGAAGAGGACTTGCTTTGAGTCATGAGGACAGAGTTCAGATCCCAGCATCCATGCAAGAAGCTGGGCATCCCACACATGACTATAACCTAGCGTTAAAGTCAGGAGGGGACTGGAAGAAGGAAGGTGATTGCCGGTTTCCAGCCTCAGTAGGAAAACACGAGCCCCAAGGTGACAACAGAATAGATGGAGAAGGATAGAGAAGGGCATGCGACACTCGGCACTTGACACTCGACACTTCTCTAGCCTCTGTGTGCGCTCACAGGAATACACCTGTGCGTGCACAAAGCTCACGCATAAATAGACATATACACACAAAGAAATCAATATTTTAAAAGAAAGAAAGTAAAGTGCCAGTCAACGGGGCATTTTCTCTGATGGCATGGAGGCAGAGCCAGGTGGATCTCTGTGAGTTCGAGGCCAGCCTGGGCTACCAAGTGAGTCCCAGGAAAGGCGCAAAGCTACACAGAGAAACCCTGTCTCGAAAAACCAAAAAAAAAAAAAAAAAAAATGTGTACAGGTAAGGAATTTTCTACATGTGGTTTAGCACATTTCAGAGATTTCTTTTAAATTCCATACTGACAAAAAGTGTGGCTGAAGTTTTCCTGTGGTCCCACCCGGTCCCGCAGTCCACAGCTGCTTATAAAATAATCACTCAGAAGCTTATATTAATTGTAACTGCTTGGCCATTAGCTCAGGCTAACTACTGACTAGCTCTTACATTTAAACTCAGCCCATTTTTGTTCATCTAGATGTCGCCATGTGTTCCATGGCCTTACCTGTTTGCCATTACATGCTGCTCCCTGGATGGCGGGCTGGCATCTCCTGACTCAGCCTTTCTCTTCCCAGAATTCTCCTTGTCTGCTTACCCCGCCTATACTTCCTTCCAGGTCAATCAGCGTTTTATTAAACCAGTGTGCAAAAGCATTATTCCACAGCACAAAAGCTTAGTTTCTTCCACAGAACTGATGTTCTTACCTCATTAATAGCAATAATCCTATTAGTTTTCTCCGCACACACCCAGAGCATATCACAAGGGAAGGAAAGGTTGCCTCTAACTCACAGTTCCAGGGCAACTTCAATCCATCGTGGCAGAGAAAGCATGGCCCTGTGAACGTCTCTGTTCCTGGTGTGAAAACACGGGGGAGCTCCTGATATGACAGACACCAGGAAGCAGAGAGACCTGGCCAGAACCAGAAATGGGCATCATCTTCATAAGCCGGACATTGGCAACTGCCCTTCAGGCCACACTTCCTAAAAGCTAGCACAGCCTTCAAACTTGTGCCACAAGCCAGAGACCAAAGCATTAAAACACGAGTCTAGGGGATGAGGGAGACAGTCAGGTCCAAGGCATCTGCTAACAGCAGTCGCCATTCTTGATGTTTTACAAGGAAACATACAGAGGACTTCGACTCATCTCTGTCTCCCATTCTTGCCCGTTTGATTTATGTTTCATCTGGTCTGGTAGATTGTATCTATATTGTTTTCTTTTTACTGAACAGGTTTGTTAAAATCAGTTCAGTTCTGACTCCCTTAGTATGATTTGCAAAAAGTAGGGAGAGAAATTGAGAGGCATTCATCAGCCCAGTGTTATAAAATCGTATTCGGTCAGACGACTTTTCACCTTCCTGACCCCAGCCCCGGATCCTCCCATACCTCACATTCTTCCCTAATTTTTTGACCTTGACCTTTATTGTGACCCAAATATCTTTTTTTAAATTTCTCTCTTAATCTCTCAAAATTCAAAATTATACCTTCTTTTTGAGGATTCCCTGGTCAAGTTGGATCAAATGTTCTGATGCGGGGGGACACTTCCAAAGACATATTCACACTTAGCCTCATAGTATGCCCATTTAATGGCATATGTAGCTCACAAGAGTGCTTTGAGGGAAAAGAATATGTTTTACTTGGGTTGACCATAGAGCCTACTGCTCATCTGATATTATATTAATGAATGATTAAACATATGAATAAATTAGCCAAGTATATAAAATGAGAATTTCATTTTGTCTAATTACCAAACAAAAAAAAATACAGATTTGGCATAGAAAGCTAGTAAGTAAAATTACCCCTCTGCCACTTTTGTTTTTTGTTTGTCTTGTTTTCTCCTTTCCTGACTTCATTCACTATTAAGGGTATTTGGTTTGGTGCCTAAGGAATGTGTTCAAAATAGGCACATCAAGGAAGCATTGGGATGTGGGGTTCAGTAGAGATGATGCGTGTGTGAGGAAGATATTTCTATTTAACTGGAATAATGCTACTTACCACAGAACTTCTGGAACCATTTCTAAAAATTTACAGGGCACTAGGCACCATGCAGACTGTCTCAGGAGGACCTGCAGGGAAGCAAGATAACACTGACTCTGGTGTGAGAGACAGAACAGTGGCAGGCAGAAGGGCTGGCACAGAGTCAGTCAGGAAAGTGAAACTCTGGTCTGAGGAGAAGCACAGTGGTGGGAAGATGGACTGGCATGGAGTCAGCCAGGAAAGTGGGACTCTGGTGTGCAAGCCACCACATCTGACTGACCTGGAGATGAGGGGACAGACCTGTGGCAAGCCCAGTTGAATAGCTTGGGTTCCCTCAATAGAATGAACTTCATGGACAAGTGCAGGGGTCACTTTCCCGGGACATGGTACTAGTTAATAAAGTCACTTTGTTAATTAGGGAACGCAGAGCTATAGAAAGTTATCAATTCTCTCACCTTCTTGTTCAGATCAATGCTGTCAAGCAGAAACAGAATGTTACATGAATGTCATTTTAAAACTTCCAGTAAACACATAAAAAGTAAGATGAAAAAGGTCAACTTAATTATGGTAATATCTAACCAAATATTCCTAAAATGGTATCATTTTAGTACTTAATTCATATTTATAAAATTATTAAATATATTGTCCATTTGATATACTAACTCCTTGAAATCCACATCTCAATTTGGACTGATCACATGTCGAGTGCTCAGCAGCCATGAATGACTGACGACAATAAGAGAAAGGGAATGCTTCCAATACTGAGAATGCCAAAACAGTAAATCATCTAACTGTAAGTAATAATAATAATAAAAAACAGTTTGGGCTTTGTAAATCAAGGTATCAAGCTTATATTTCTATTCTCGAATTTTGTGATTCTAGCTAGCTCATTTAATTTCTCCTAACCTTTCCCAACCAGGCTATGTTGCCAAATAACCTTCCAAATTTGTTGGGATGAATAGATGAAGAGAATCAGCACATCCCTGGATGACCACAGGAAACTCAACAAGTAATAATATCTTGATTGTATATCCAGATAAAAGAACCCCAGTACAAGCACTCTGTGGGCGATTAATCTCCATAAAGCAAATTAGATTATCTCATTTTAATCTGTTTTGAAAAATCATAATAATGGAAGAGAAAGATTGTCATTTCACTGTAAGCTCTTGCTGACCCTGCAGTGTGTCAGTCTATGAGACTGCCTTACTTCTATGAAAACATAGACGGAAATGTCTTCATATCATCACCTCCAGAAGGAATCGTTCAGAATAGATGCTTCATTATTTTGTCAGATGTCTTCACTGTGTTCTAACAAAAGCTGAACAAACTAAGTTGTCCAGAACTTTTCTCTAATAAAAGAAAATGAGGTTGCAGGACAAGTAAGGTTGATGACACTAAATTGGAGAATAAATAGGAAATACAGCTTACTAGTACTGAGACAGAAAAACCATGATTAATTCAGCTGAAAGTTCAGTATGAATAAGTCTAAGAGACAGAAATTCCTGGGAGACACAGGCATGTCCTGCAAGTTTTGGTTCCGGGGGGTGGGGGGGGGGGGGGGCGCGGGGAGACTCTGTCGGGTTCTCATACTGAATGTTAGGTAAAAGTTCCTGTGTGCTTTCAGTAGGAAGAGAAAATAACTAGACCCCACAACAATTTATAGACTATTACCATTTGCCTTGGGTTGCCTGCCAGAAATTAAAGGTAACATCTTATTGCTGAAGACACTACACATTTTAGATAGAAGACTCGGAGGAATCAAGCTGGAACTGAACTAGCTTTCATAGTGCCAGATGGAGCTATACAAGCTGCCAAGGAAGAAAATCAATCAATAGTCCTACTGAGCTGTAGTGCCTATGAACAACAATGACTAAAACGTCAAGGTACCCCAAAAGGTGCAACAGTGGTATTTACATCCTGGGAGTAACCAATGGCAGACTAATTTGGCTAAGGGCCCACTCAAGAGGAGGGAATTCATTCTTGGTACTATAAACCTAGGCCCATCATTGAGGAAGTCATGGACCATAGAGCAGACCCTACTTCTACCACTTCAATGAATCAGTACAATTTCTAACTGCATTCTAAATCTTCTCCTTATAACTACAAATTAGTGTAACTCTCATGCCAATCTCATGCATCATTAAAGATTTTTTCTTTTTTGCCAAAGATGGAGATCATTACAGAAAGTCACAAAAGGTAAAAATATTGAGAACAACTGATAGCAGGATGGGGGCCCAGACCCGGTTGACACATTTACAACTTCTTTGTATGTGTAAGGTTTAAGGAACATTTCAGAAGGACAGACAGAAAGAGTGTAAGAGCTAGAGGGCCAGGATGGGATTTCTGCTGCAAGTGTTTTCTACACATGACAGAGAAGCTGTACTCAGGAAATCTCAACAATATGGCTGCCTAAACAAGACTTTAAAAATGACAATACCAATTGACACGCCAACATGGATGGAGGAAATCTCACAAGGCTTCACCCCCAGAAGAAGATATACAGCAATTAATTAGCAGCTTTTAAGAGAGAGAGAATCAGTCTTCTCTGAGGACAAGCCCTTGATGGGTTAGCCAATCCTGAGAAGTCAGTCTTAAATACATTTGAGCAATACTAAATGGTCTCAGCAGGTTGATTTTATATATATATATATATATATATATATATATATACACACACACACACACACACACACACACACACACACACACACACACACACAAGTGTATAGCAATAATAATGTAAAAGCAAATGACCATGATTTTGAGAAAGATTGGGAGACCCAGGAGGAACTGGAGGAAGGAGACAGATGGGAAATGAACAAAAAATACAACACACAACAAATAAATAAAAAGTAAACTTAAAAGCTACTTCATTAGAAAAAGTGCCAGAGTATCCTGTTCTTACAGAGATCTGCCTCCAAAAGGAACTATTGTCCAGTGCTGAAGCTGTGGGAGTCACACAAGAGCCCAATGTAACTTGGGGGAAAGAGACCAAACTCTAGTCCCCTCTCAGTCCTCCTGTCTCATCTAAGATAGAGAGCAGAGGTATAGTGGGGTAACCTGAGAAGAACCCTAAAGTTTACCATCCAAGAGTGCAGGGTCCCCCAAAAGATTGAGACTTCATCGGTCATTCTAACCTCCTCCACACCTTATCATGGCGTTCCTAAAAGCTCTGTTTTGTTTTTTAACCACAGTTTCTATTGCAGAGCACATCATCGTGTGCAGTGTCAATAAAAAACTTTCAAGGCATACTAGAAGAGAAAGCAAAAGTTTTAAGAGAGAAGTGTCAAAGATGGCACGTGTAGTGGGCTATTATAACAGAATTGAAAAAATAATTAATTTGCTAGGCGTGTTCATGGAAGAGTTAATATGCAAGAAAAGATGAATAATGTAAGTAGGAAGTCCAGTCTAAGAGCAGATCAGAAGGAAAGGCAAGAGATGAAATCACTGTAACAGAAATGAAGTATCTCTTCATCATAGATAAGAATGAGGAGAAACTCTGAGCTTCAAGATTCAAAAACAAAATCGTATGGCCTTAAAGATGGTTCTCCATGGTTGAGAGCATTGACTGTTCTTTCAAAAGACCTGGGTTCCATTCCCAATACCCATACTGTGGCTCACTCTGTAACTTGAGTTTCAGGGATGTCTGACACTCTTTTGGTTTCCACAGATACCAGGTACACACATGGTGCACAGATATATATGTAGGCGAAACACCCATACACATAAATAATATTTTTTTAATTCCAAAATTGTAAAGAAAAAGGACTGAAAAAATAAAACAGCTCAGAACAGGGTATCCAAGAACTATGAGACAACCACAAAAGTGTAAACCTTGTATACAAGGTTTGAATGAGAATGGCCCTTATAGGTTCATATATTTAAATGCTTATTCCAAAGTTGGCTGAACAGTTATGGGTCTGGGGTTAGGGTGGGAGAGGTTAAGAGGTGTGACCTTGTTGGAGGAGATGTGTCAATGTGGGTAGACTTGCCCATGCTATTCTTGGTTAGTCTCTCTCTCTCTCTCTCTCTCTCTCTCTCTCTCTCTCTCTCTCTCTCTCTCTCTCTCTCTCTCTCTCTCATTGTCTGCTTATGTAAGCTCTCAGCTACTTCTCCAGCACCATGTCTGCCTACCAGCTGCCATGTTCCCCATCATGGATGGTCATGGACTCTAACCCTCTGGAACTGTAAGCAAGCCCTTGATTAAATACCTTCTAGATTACTGTAGTCATGGTGTTTTGTCATGGCAATAGAAAATAAAAAGTACTAAGAGGAGAAATATTTGAAAAATATAACTGAAAATTGCCCTAAATTAATGTGAAACTCCAAGACACAAAGCATAAAATGGGATAATGCTCCTCAAATTATGTTTATCATACACAAACTTTAGAAAATTAAAAAAACAAGGCTGGTGAGATGGCTCCATAGATAAACACACTTCCCACCAAGTCTGATAATCTGAGTTTGATCCATAAGAATCATGTGTTAGAAAGTAAAAACTAGTTCCTGAAAATTGTCCTCTGACCTCCATGCCCATTGACATACATACACTTAAATAAGTAAATAAATAAATGTAAATATTTTTAATTTTATGGAAAAACAGAGAAAAATATCTTGCTTATAAAATACTAAGATAAGAATTATATCCAACTTCTCAGAAACCATGCAAGTAAGAATATAGAGTGACATATTTAAATTGATATTTTCAAAACTTGCAACCAGAATTAATAAAAACTGTAAAGGTGTCCTTCAAAACAGAAGAACAGTTGCTTTGAATATATTTGAGGGAAACACAAAAAAGTTGTCAAAAGACGATTCCATTCCTAGGGTAAAAGGAGAACAGGGTCAATTTGTTGGGTGGAGATGGGACTTGGGAATGACACATTACGAAAGACAAAGTACATGTGGGAAACTACCGCGTTAGAAGACAGGGAGATGCTGGCCACTGGGAAGCCAAGAAGGCTGTGAGAAAAGAAACTCCAGGGAAAATGACACCCTGGTCAGAAACCTAGAAATCAGAGGGAAGATGCTGTACCGAAGAGTTAGAAATATTCTTTTAGAAATAAAAACATAAATTCATGTTGCACTGGTCAGAATCTGGGTTAAAATCACTGCACTGTCAGGGAGTTCTAGTGTGAACTTCTTCCATGTGCTGTGAGGACAAAGGGTAGGGGGACTCCAGAGCTGGTGAAGGAAAGCAATCCTTTGAAACGATAGGAAGCAAGGAAAAATAGTGTTACTTTTAGATTGAGCATGTGAACTGGTAATTATTAAACTTCTTTACAGTCATCTTCCAATTTCTTTCTACTCTTCCATACTTTCTTTTATGGTTGCCATTGGCAACAATTCAAGAACTAGCTCTTGCCTCCTAAGAATGAGGAAATTCTACAGACCCAACACACCAAATACATCAGAAAGAACAGCTGATGGGAGGGAAAGATAGCTTGGGGAAAATTCTTTTCCTTTAACAAAATGAAATAATAGTGTTTCTAAACAAATAAAAATAAAATAGCGTTTCCACGGCAATAATTATTTCCTGCATGTTGGTCTATTTTCTTTAGGAAGTTAAACTGACACAGATTTTCCAAGAGACATGAAAGTTGTCAGCCAAGTCTAGAACTAGTTTCACTGGTTGCTTTCTGAAAGTCAAAAGCAATAAAGAGTGGGTCTTCCAATGGAACACCTCTTCCCTTGTGTGGTTTGGCATGGGACCCTGCCCTGTCCACAGTCCCAAAGGATAAAGCCAAGAAAAACTTCCTACACCATCCTACCCTATCATGGTTTAAAATCTACACACTCACTGCAATGCCATTCATGGCCAATTTTCTGTGGGCCTTGTTGGCACATTTTTTTATTGGGACAGCTAGAATTGCTAATGAAGAATACCACCTGAACTAGCTGATTTTAAAGCTTTTCCTCTTCAACTCAAAGTAAGGGGCATACACACATATAGAACACACATTTATAAGATGCATACACACCTAGAATGCGAAGACTATACCATATTTCTAGATGTGCCCCACAGTTACCCAATATTAAACACTATATATATATATATATATATATATATATATATATATATATATATATATATATATATATATATACCCCCAGGAAGTATCAGGTTTGGACATGACAAAATTTGCCATTGCCAGATGAAGAACTTTACCTTTTTTTTTTTTTTCCTAAGGGAGCAGCTAATGTAAACCATCCAGCCTTGACATTTCTCAAGGTAAATATTAGGTACCTTTGGAGATGATCCTGTTTTGGGAAATTTACCAGGACATTTTTAAGTCCCTCACATAAATATTCTCTTAGGGAGCTATGGTGCAGAGGCTGTTCTGGCTTCATTCAGTAAATGTGTATATTCAAATTTCGTAGGCTACATAATAAGAAGAATAGGATGTAAAAAAAAAAATCTACAATTCTTTATTTTTCCCAAACATTATTTTAGTTCTTGGGCTGTATTTCAGTGTAATTAAATCAGTCAGTTTCCTTCCATGTAAACCCTTCAGTCTGAATTATTCTCTCCCCCACACTCTGCTTCCTCTTCACTGGTGTACTCTGATTTCCTAAACTCAACCAAGGCAAGAAGAGAGTAAGAGACAGACCATAAATTCTGAAGGACCTTTTCAGCTCTGGCTTTTAATGAGGTTGTGAATACGACTTTCCAAGGTTTGTTTGCTATAAGGAAGGCTGCAGAAAAAAGGACACTTTAAACATACTCAATATAGATGCGTTTATTGTCCCTAGTCTTCTTTTCAATGTCGCTCCATTTTATTCCTTCTGCAAACTCCTTTCCCCAACAAATAAGCGCCTTTCTATATGGAAGTTACGGTTCACGTAAAACCCAAAGGCAGCCGGCTTACCGTCACCACTTGTCATAACAGAAACACATTTCTTATACACAGACACACAGAAAGACATATACACACACAAAAAAAAAAAAATGACACAAAGAGAAATCTCACAGGACAAAGCAGCCAGAACATTTACAGAAAGTCACACATTTTACTGTATTTATTATCTTTTCTGAGAAGTGAATGTGCAGGAGCACTCAGATACCTGCCTTCAGGGAGAGCGCCATGTTCTATTTGGAACACCCTGCTGAGTGCCGTGGTGCCCAAACCCTTGTCTAAGTTCCCCTGAGAAATGCTGTTTGTTCCTCAGAATGTGGCTCTCCACTTACTCCTGTGTTTGCTGGTAGAAGGGATGGGATTCAAGGAAGACCAGTGGGCTATCGAGACCTTTGCAACCAAAAGATGGCTCCCGAAGAAACAACACTTGTTTTTGTTGTTGTTTTATTTTTCTAGAAAATGACTTTGTCTTGAGCTGAAGGATAAATCATCTCAGATTGGGTCTGTGTTACTGGTGGATTGTTGGAAGTTCTAAAAGAGACTGGTCGCTTGGCCAGTTGCTTAGGTCTTTAGGACCTGTCATTGAGTGAGTTCACTCCAGAAACCCTTGCTGAGCTAACCAATTGTGCATATGCAGGCACAAACAGACTTGTACAAATCAGCATGCAATCTCCTGGGTGTGAAGATTTTACAGCATCCCTTAGTTAACTAATTTATTTTATGTGCATGGGTGGTTTTTGTTTGTTTGTTTGTTTGTTTTATGCATGTGTGTCTGTACCTCGTGCCCACAAAGACCAGAAAGAGTATAAGATTCCCAGGAACTTTAATTACAGATGATTGTGGGTTACCCTGCGGGTATGGGGAATCGAACCCAGTCCTCTAAAAAGAGCAATAATTGCTCTTCACCGGGAGCCATCCCTTCAGTCCTCTTCCACACTTTCAATGTGGGGATTTTGTTTTAAGATCCCATGTGTGCTAGTTTCTGTTCTCTGTGATTTGAGATGGCTGTCCCTCTTGTGGAAAACATCTGGTACCCAATTCGTGGTGACTAACAAGCAGGACTAGAATGCATACTAGAGTGGCCACAGAAATGACTGAGTGGATGAAATGGACTTTCATTCTTTCCTAACCTTTGGTTGAATCCGAGCTTACAACAACTTTAATGAGCATACGAATCACTAGGGATCTAGTTTTAAAATCTACAGATTCTCACTCAATGAACTGGGGTGGGGCAAGAGTCTGCATTTCTAACGGATGGGGCTAGTCAATGTGGAATGTCACAAGTCCATAGGTGCACTCACGCGGAGAAACAAAGGATTTCCTTAGGAGAGTTTTGCCCCAAACATCTCCCTCGTGGCCGGTGGTGCCAGGGCCGGAAGGACGAACAGAAAAGACTAGCCGGCGCCAGCAGAGGGCAGCCGAGGGCAAGGCAAATTGCATTGGCTCCCACAAGCAGAACCAGCATGAACTTCTAAGGGCAGTCCTTCCTAGCAATAGAAAAACCATCATCAGACACTAAGAGCAGTCAGCAAAGCTGGTCAGCCTCGATTTTCTGGGAAAAGCAAAGAAAAGTCGAGGAGTGACCTTCTTAGGTGTTTTCGAACTTCTATCCTGTTAGTCAGTGAGTCAATGGTTCTTGATCAGACTGGGAAGGAACTGGAAGATTCCATCTCCATAAGCAACGGATGAACAACCAAAGGAAAACTAGAGTGCCTAGAGAGGTCGCTGATCACCAGGGAGGTGTGGACCCACATGTGGATGGCACTGAAACTGGTTGGGCTTGCAACTCAGTGGAGGCTTTGAGTTTCTCAAGGTTTAGGACGTGCTACCAAAGCTTACCTGCAAAACAGTTGAAAGTCAGATGAGACTTAAAGGCTCATAACCAAAACACTGGCCCTTCACCCAACCTTTATCTTCCTCTCCCCAAGGAATGTTGCTTCTGAAGACTTGGCCTGTTTCTGCTTTGCATTCGTATTCACCAGTGTATATAGCATAGTCTTTGTGTTGGTTATTTTTCTCATTGCTGACAAGCAACAGTTTAAGAACAGAGGGCTTCTTTGGACTCAGTTTAGTAAGTCCATCCCAGTGGGAAGGGCATGGTGGCAGGAACTTGGGGAAGCCATCACATTCTGTCTGCAGTCAGGAAGGAGAAGGGAGTGGAGATAACCCAGTTCTTCCAGAGAATCCACCTCGAAGGTTCCACAACCTGCCAAAACAGAGCCATCAGCTGGAGACCAAGTGTTTAAACTTGGGGCCAATGGTGGACCATTCAAATGCAAACCATAACAGATTTACCTCTTGATTCACTAGCTATCAACTTTTTATATCATGAATTAGTAGTTCAATTATGCTATCTCTTTTCTTTCATTACTTCCCAAATATAACTTATTTTATTTTTGGTTCACAGTTTCATTCACTACCTCGAAATTATGACTATGTAAAAATTATTCATCAGCCGGGCGGTGGTGGCGCACGCCTTTAATCCCAGCACTCGGGAGGCAGAGGCAGGCGGATCTCTGTGAGTTCGAGGCCAGCCTGGGCTACCAAGTGAGTTCCAGGAGAGGCGCAAAGCTACACAGAGAAACCCTGTCTCGAAAAACCAAAAAAAAAAAAAAAAAAAAAAAAAAAAAAAAAAAAAAAAAAAAAAAAAAAAATTATTCATCAATAGGTCAAGTTATACATAAGTAATATTACTATGATAATATTTCAGTTCCCATACAGCTTTCTGCTTATGCTGGAAATAATAATTGTGTTTTCACCACTTTATTAAATCAGTATAATCCCTAACTGCATTCTAACTATGTCTTCCTTCTTATGCTCATAGCTAAGTTTGGTCCACATCCCCCAACAGAGAAACCTTCTCTTTGCAACAGATGTAGAATAAACCACAACCAATCAAAGTGCAGTGTGGAGCCCAGTCCCAGTGGATACAGCTACAAAACACTCCAACACCTAAGACTCAGGGAACGTTTCGGAAGAGAGGGCAGAAAGACTGTAAGAGCCAGAGGATCAGAGAATTTACCGTGAGACAGTCTTCTAGTAGTATCAGAAGCTACACCCACAAAGTCGCACTAACATGACTGCCTAAAAAAAGACCTGGAGAATAAAGACACCAATAGACATGCTGAAGTGAACTGGAGAAAGACTCAACCCTACACCGGCAGAACTACAGGCAACTAAGGAATGCTGAGTGGGAGAGACAGTCATTCCCAGGGCAAAGCACACCAACTAGTTATCCAATACCAAATAGCCCTGAACACATACATACAAGTAACAGACCGAGCAGGTTATATTTAGGAATATAGAAGATATATATTCATATATATGTTGCATGTAATTAATGAAAAAAGAAGATATGTATTCGAAAAAGAGTAAGAAGGGGTATGTGAAAGGGTTCTGAGGGAAGAAAACCAATGGGGAAATGATGTAATTATAATCCCCCAAAATAAAAAGTAAATAAAAATTGTGTGTTATCTTCCATTTCCTAGTTTGCTCTCAGCAACTGGTGTGATTTTGCTCAGCCCCTTCTGCAAAATGTCTCTAGAAAAGTGAATTCCCACGTGGAGGCATTCGCCAGACTCTTCCTTGGTTTTGTATTTTCTATCTGGTGCCATGTTTCCTGGAGCCATCGTTTTTATACTTGATCTGTTTCCTTCTGTCAGTGGAACATGTCCCTGGTTCACCGTGCTCCATCGTCCATCCCCTGCATGGGGTTCATAGGGGCTTATTGACATCAAGGCCCCTCCCCACCTGTCAATGTGTTCATACCCATTCTCCCAGGGATCTCTCCTGAAAACTCACAAGATGGATGCCTCCTAAGCTTTGGCCTGGCTATGATAGCGTGTCCAAACTTCTCACATTTAAAGGTGAGCCTAGCATGTGTTTATTTCCTGAAGTGTTTAATGTTAGGCCATTAGTTTCTGGCTAGCACATTGCTCTTGGATGAACTAATAATAAGGTCTTCATTTTTCTAACATATGGATTGTCTTTTAGTTTGAATGCCCATAGGATTATTATGTTTAATAAAATTTGTCTTAGTTTGGCTTTTCGAACCAGTTTTCCCAAGTATTTTCTCTTTAAATAAATGATTTTTTTTTTCAATAAAGTTTTCATGACTTGTATATTTAACTTTTGCCGTTCTCTGTGTATTTGGTTTTTTTCTTCGGGAGTTCCTGTGATGTACATTGGCTCCTCTTTGCTTATTTGTATCATTGTCATTTCCAAATCCTTTTTCTCACCGTCTTTGTGTCTTGCTTTCTATTTTTTCTTTTCCCCACTTCTCTTTCTGTTAAGATAATATCCAGTGTGTTCCCTTCCCAGTTTGAACATCTCTGAAAGTTTTGATTTTTGTTACTTTTATGCCTTTGTTGGCCTTTACATGTTTCTTTCCTGTGGTCATTTTTGAGTTTTTCTAGTTTCTGGTATTTTTTTCTAGATTTTTCACAAATTTATCAATTTATTTTAACTCTCTTTGAAGCATATGACAACAGGTGGCATCTGTGCTGTGGGCATATGCTTCCCTTGAATTAGTCAATGGTACAGACTACATGCTGCTTCCTCTTTAATTTTTTTTAAAAATAATTTTGTATGAGGCTTGCTTGTGTGATCTGCTCTTTCTTAGGAGGGAGGATGAGTCTGGTCTGCGTCATTGGTCTCGGTCCACAACTGTAGAACCCCTTCGCTTGCCCTTTTTAAAGATGGAAGTATATGGCCTGGATCTTGTTGGGATGTTCCTTCACCACAGCTCACAAGCCAGAAGAAAGTGGTGTCAGTGTTACCCGGATGGTCTTAAGTCTTTGTCACCTTGAGAGGCTAAGTCTAGTAAGATTGGGGAAAAGCAGCAGGAATGAGGTGTCTGATTCTACCTCTATAAAAACTGCAGTCATTGTGGTCGGGATGTAAAACAAATTAAATAAATAAATTTTAAAGAATAAAAATTAAAAAAAAACTTCAATCATTAACCTTGATGCTTACATTTCTACCAATATTATTCCAGACCCACATGGCCCACTGGGTCTGTGGTTTGAGGTGTTGGCCTCCTCATCCCTTTGTCAGAGCACTTCAGCGGGAGGGAATCCGTGACACCAGACTTACACAACCCATTCTGAACCTCCGGCTCGGTCCTTGAAATAGGATAAAGGAAAGTCTGTGCCGGGAAGATGAGACAATGTGGAAGTTACCCACACATGAAATCGCCTCTGTGATTTAAGCTGTAAGATGGCATGCCATTGTGTGTTATTTCAAAGCAGAATTATGAAATATGTGAAACTGTAATTTTATATGTTAACAGCCGTGCTTTTGCCTAACAAGTTTTTCTGTTTTTTCCACCAGAAAACAACTTTCAAAGAAGCAGTGATTTTGGCCTTTTTTTTTTTTTCTCTCTCTCTCTCTCACAATATCAGAACCTTGCTTCTGCCTGGTACAGAGCCTGGCACATCCTGGGCCCTTAATAAATATAAAACTGGAAAATGAATTAATGTGCTAACTTCGCCTTAAAGTGTATTCCATAAAGAATAAGACAAACTCCTAACGCTTAAAATGATGATGAAATTGCCGGACTGAGTCTGTGTCACAGGCTCTGCCCAGCGTTTCAGTTTGCTTTGCTTCTAGCTCAAAACACCACTTGGCTCATCGTCATCATTACCAAGGCCAAAATCCGGCAAAAATCCGGCAGAGCTGACCTGCAAACCTCTGTCCTCCAAGCTGGAATAGGGAACATCTGCAATAGTAGGGAAAGCTCTTGGGTCTGGCACTAAGAGTCTCAGAAGCGCTCTCTCTCTCGCTCTCTGTCTCTCTGTCTCTCTGTCTCTCTGTCTCTCTCTCTCTCTCTCTCTCTCTCTCTCTCTCTCTCTCTCTTTCTGTCTCTCTCTGTCTCTGTCTCTCTCTCTCTGTCTGTCTCTCTGTCTCTCTCTCTCTCTGTCTCTCTCTCTCTCTCTGCTTTTAAGTAAACAGAGTTATTCTAATGGAGCAATCTATCAAACACTCAGGCCTGCTGGGGTGGGGGCTAAAGGCACAGCCGGGCTCCGCCCCCCAGAGCTATTTATTCGGAGAAGATACAAGAGGGAAGCAGGAGCCTGGAGTAATGACAACTCAGTGCAGAAACAATAAGGCTGGCCTCCTCTCCGCTCGGGCGTGGACCGGCTCTGTGTGTTTAAGCAGCCAGCCCTTCCATTACCGAGAGGCCCCCGGTTAGTGGCGGCGGTAAGAGCAGGTGGAGCAATCAGCAGATTAATGAGCCCGAGTTGGGTCGCTACAGGTTTTCTCCCTCCGCACTAATGGAGGGCTGTCAAAACCACCAATTTGCTTCATCGCCGCACAATACTTGATAAATGAGTAACGTATTTATATCATGAGATACACGGGGTGGGGCAAAGCGTGCAGGAGGGAGTGAGACGTTACCAAACGTTCGCATGCAGACTCACATTTTGGCCTTCACTCACAATGCTCACGACAACACCGTGAAAGGGCGCAGGTGGAGTTTAACCCTTTTAGCTTGTGCCAGAACTCTAAGTTCTTTAGAAAGAAGAAAGGATCCAACCTACACGACAAACACTTTCATCAAGTGGCTTTCTTCAGATGCCATGAAAGCATTTTGAAACATTCAAGTTAAAAAAAAAAAATCCTTATTTTCTCAAAATATAACCTCTTAAACACTAAAGACCTGCCAGACCAAGTCCCATCAAGTAACAAGGCACAATAAGAAGCTTAAAAAAGGGTTAGGATTAAGTTACGTGTGTATGAATAAGCGCGTTTTTTGTTGTTCACATCTCAATCCTTAAATGATCCTAACTCGTGTATGGAAGGTGTCTCCTCGTCAAAGCACATTTGTGTTCTCAGTGTGGGTCCCAAGGAACCGAAAATTTCCCCGGGGCTCCCCAGTCTTCATAGACAAATATCTAACCAAGAGCAATAATTCAGGTTTTGCATGCCCCTTAATCCAGCCTTCTGCAGTCCCACTTCTGCTAGCCAGCTGCTTCTGAGTCTCCATGAAGTGTCTCTCCCGCAAAGAGAAGTCTTTGCCACATGCACACAGATGCTCCCCCTACCGGCTTTTTCTGAGGAGACACCATCCCCAAATGTCTTCTTGGCCTTTCCTTTGTACTCTCTATAACCAAGCTCCCAACTCTGCAAGATGGCCAGAGCTGCCAGGTGCCCAAAGCAGCATCCGACTCAGAAGGTAAGAAGCTAGCTAGCGGGCACACTAGTACAAGGGAGGCCGGCTCCAGCAGCCCTGCCCGCTGTTCCCTGGGTCCTAGCACAGTCTAGCGTGCGCCCTTCAAGAACGCGCCTGCGTCTGCTCCCCTGTCTGCCTCAAGTCCAGTGGCTCTGGGAATGGGGTGTGCACCCCTCTTCCATCATCCACACAGGCGCACACATCCTCTTTCCAAGGAAAGTCGAAGCCCCCATTCAAATGAACTCTTCTGAGGCCTTCCTTACTATTTTGCCAACCATGCGAGGGTGTGTGTTCTGGAATCCTGACACGAAGGAATCTCAGTTCCTCCTCTTCCTTTTGTCTCGTGGCCAGGCAGGTCCCGGTTTATGTAAAGTTCTCCTTCACATGATTTTGCTCTGGCCTTTCCTTCTGTTTGCCGACATCTCTTTCCCCCACACCCTGGGCTTGGCATTACTAAATATATGTTTTCTTTTTAATTCTTAGAGAACTTCATATAACATGTCCTAATCATATCCAGTCCCAGGCTTCGCTTCAACTCCTCCCAGAACCCACTCCTCAACATACACTGTATTTATTTGGTTTTGGGTTTTGGGTTTTTTTCCTTTTCTTTTTCAGAAGCACCTACACAAGCAGATGTCTTGGTCCTGGAGCTCTTAGAATCTCCCCATCCCCTGTCCCTCAACGTTCCCTGAGCCTTGAGTGTAGGGATCGTCTTGTAAATGTAGCAAATGGAAGTCAGTGCCCTGTGGTCAGTTTTCGCTGCATTTTAACCAGTTAGGCCTTTCTGTAAATGATCTCTATCTGTTGCAAAAAGAAGCTTCTTTGACAAGGGGCGGAGCTGCCCTTTCCTGTGTGTGGTTCTAAGGCTAAGTATTTAAAATGCAGTTGAAATATACCAGCTTAGGAAACCGGCAGTAACAGGTCTTCTGAGTTCCATGGCCTCACCAGCCACAGGTAGTTGATTTAATTGACAGTGTTAGGCAACGAAGTCCCTCTTTAAGTCCTTAATAAGTGCCATTGGTTACCTCCCGACATAAGTGCCACTATTGCGCCTTTTGGAATCCCTTGCCATTGCTGTGATTTGTTGGGGCTACAGCTGAATAGGAGGGCTGTTGGTTGCTTTTCTCTGAGGGCATCTTGCATGGCCAGCATCTTAGTCAAGCTACTAAAGGTTGTTCAGTAATTAGGTCCACTTTTTGCTAGTTTATACTAAAAACTGCTAGCAAAATAATAATCCTTTCCTTGAATGTATGGGCTTGTTTTTATAACTGACTTTCTGACTTTCATTTTACCATTCAAGTATTAATTATGATGGACAGGGTGATCCAATGCATCTATCAACCAGAATTTATAGTCATGCCTCTACACAATGCCTAAATGACTTTTGTGAGCTTCTTCCCACGACTTGTTTTGAGTCTAAATTTCATCATCTATAAAATGCGATGAGCATCTTCCTTGTAGGATTGTTAGAAGGAGAAAAGAATGGATAGGAAGTTATTTTCAAATGTAAAAATATAAAAACTCAAGAACGTCTTAGAACTCAGTACTGTCATGACCAGGTTGCCTCTGACTTTTCAACCTTTTCTCCAGTTATTCCTTCTTCCAGTTTCTCCCTTTTTGACTCACCATCCTGCATCTTGCTCTCAAAATAAGTATTTCACTTCTAGATAACAATAGTTTCTTCAACAGATAACCCAAAATGTCAGAGCTTAATGCAAGAGGAGTTTATTTCCTAGCTGGGTATGGTGGTAAATGCCTATAATCTCCACACTTAAGAGGTTAAGAGAAGATGAAGGGGTCAAAGTTCAAGGTCAGCCTGGACCACATAGTGAGTTCTAAACCAGCCCAGACTTAGGGAGAAACAGTCTCAGACACTAGAGAGAGAGAGAGAGAGAGAGAGAGAGAGAGAGAGAGAGAGAGAGAGAGAGAATTTCTTGCTCACTTAAAATGTAGCATAAGCATTTCTCATTGACAGTTTCTTTTCCAAGTGAATTCCAAGAAATTCATGAACCTTCCAACTCACGCCTTTATTGTCATTAGCGTGTGGCTTTCAGGATCACTCTAAAGAAGAGTGACATGAAGAATCTCAAAGGTATGTATCAGAGCTCAGATGTACAATGTAGTCCACTGGCAAGGACACAGATTATTTTGTTCCACCAGTCAAAGCACACAGTCTCAATATATTCTCCTTCCAAAATATCCTCCAAAGATCAGGGTATATCATCATTATCAGGATATACCATCTCGTCTGTGAAGTCCTTTCAAACCTGCTAACTCAGTCTCCAAACTCCCAGCACATCCTGATTTCACTACACTTGGACTCACTGACTTTCCTTTTAATAAAGTTACAGAGACATTTCTTAGCCCCATTTCTTCTCAGGCTCTCTGACACATTTAAATCTGAAAGTGCTTTTCATGAGTAAATGCACCCATGCGTCGCTGGCCCTGACTTCAGAACTTCTTCATTCTTCTCTTGCCTCTTATAAGATCTCCTGCTAGCTCTGTTCTTTCATCCACTGAGTAGCTATAAGAGTCACTCCTCTTCAAAAATGGTCTTCCTTCCATTTCAAATGTGACATGCCTTCCACATCTAAATCCTGGATCAATCACTCACTCTCTCTCCACAGCCATTATCCTAGGTATTTGCAAGAGTTCTGTGGTAACTTGTCTCCAAAGATCAAACAAATCTCCCTTCCCTCCAGGGTGAACCAGCTCTTGGAATCCACACTCTTGATAGTCACTTCCCTTTCAATCTGGTCTAATTTGTTATTAAGTGGAAGAATTGTTCACTGCTGTAAAAATCTCCAAGGCTGAGGGTCTGAAGCATCTTGGTTTCTGAGGAAGAACATTCTTAGAGTATCCGCTGTGTCATGAGAAACTCAAGACTCATGGCAACCTGCTTGACATTTCCATGTGTGCTTCTGGCTAACAGCCAGAATCAAATGCTAACCGTGGGAGTAAGGCGAGGAGCTCTGTCAGATTTTGCCAGCCTCAGCTACCAACTGGCTGAAATTACTTTGAGATTTTGAGGAAGAACTGCCCATCTGAACCCCGTCAACCCTTAAAACTCATGAGATAATAATAGTAAAATAATAATGATTAATAGTAATAATAATTGTGTTCTACATTACTATGCATTGTTATGGTTCTTTATACCATAATGGGTATACTATATTATATCATATTATATTATATCATATTATATCATATTGTCCTTCCAAATAATTTTCTCAATAGGGATATATTTCCTGGTTAAAGAGAAAGAACCCAGTCTTTCTAGCTAAAGACATTGACACAATTATGTTTCTTTCCTTTTCTATGCTAAGCCATCCATCAGAATATAGTCTCCATCATTCTAGAACCTGAAGCTTGTATTCTAAGCATGATTGCTTCTTCAGATACTGACTCAATAAGTACTTCACAAATAAATTACCGAAGAGCTGAATTATTATGGATTATAAAATTAATTTCTAAATATATGTCAGAGGGTCTTTGTAGTAGTTTTTCTTAGCAATTCAATGATAGTAGAAGAATGACTGTTGTTGAGCACATAGGTGTTAGATGCTATACTTATAATCATCTTAACTCTCATAGTAACACCGACATGCTTCATATTTCACTTTTTGTAAAAGGAATAAACCAGTGTTGAGTAGTCAAATTCCTCATCAAGCATCCCATTTAAACACTTGCATTCAAGATTCTTTTGCTTTTAAACCTTTTTGGCATTTTTCAAATAAAATTTGTTGGTGTTTCTCTTCTCCCTTTGCCTTCTCCCTCCCCCATGAAAATTCACAGTAGGACATTCTGGCTAATGGTAATTGGGGAGCTATGGTCCATCTTCAAATTAACCTAAAGTCCAAGAGCCGTTGACTAGGGAACATTCTCAGACAGAGATCCTCCAGCTCCTAAAGCTTCTTCAATTGCTAAGTCAGGATATCTGATAATAGAATTTTAGTTGTGACATGACATGACATTTACTAGAGGAGGGTTAGTATTTGTTTGTAACTAGCAATCCATGTAATGAATGGAGTCGCTGTTAAAGAAATAGTAGTAACAATAGCAATAAAAGTTAAGATGCTAAAGTTGTAAACAGTAAAGAAGGTTTACAAAACTTTGTTCACTTTATACCGTGTTCATTAGTGTGACATAATAAAAATTTCCAAATCCATTTTCTGCCTATATGGTAACATGAATTCTAGTAATTTGGTGTATTCTTCGTTGCTTTTGGAAATAAATAGAATAAACATTAAAGTATACTTTGAAGATAGCAGAAAATTAGGGAATTGGATTTAGTGCTAATTTTTCAAATAAGTTTAAAATATTTTTAAATACTATCAAAATCCCTTAAACCCACCTTCAATGTTAAAATAAATTCCAGTTCCCTTTTCTCCCTTCTGCCTGGGAGAGCCTCAGCTGCCCAGAACTCTGGGTCAGTTTGGAAATCTCTACTCTAAAACCACTAGCAAAGCCCAAAGCCTTTCTCTCCCTCTGCTCCAGGCAGCCCAGCCAGGGAAGTCTCCCAGTTCTGCAGCGGCAGCCCAGCTGGCGGAGCCCATCCTTTGGAACAGGCACAAACCTCACTTTTCGTTCCGCTGCTGACAGCACGGAACGGTGTAAACTCAAGTCTCCTTCACAGTTATTCATGCAGCTCGGCTTCTGCCCTGTAGACGTTCCCAAGCAGATGTGCGAGTGCCCAGAGACAATTAAATTATGACTCATCCTCCAGAACGCCTGCTAAGGCAGGCTGCCTGGCTACCAGTGAAAACATTTCAGCAGTAGCTGATCTTTTCCGTTGGTTGAGGACCAAGTCAGACTAGGCATGGCTTTGAAGTTATTTCTGTCTCGGTGGATTAGAGGTATCAAAAGGAGCAGCTCCGCAAACCTTCCAACAAATATTTACAGTTCTGCGCTAAACAACCTGCACTATCCTTTAACCTTTACTGCCTTGTGAAACGCTTGCCAGCCTTCTCCAAACTCACGCACTTGCCAGAATTAGGAGAGAGGGCAGAAGCCCAAAGGAAAGGAAATGCAGAACACCAAGGCATCCCTTCTTGCTGTGGAGGAAAACATCTTCTTTCCATGCTAACCTGGCTGCAGAGGTGATTTCCCCTTCCATTGTCCCTCCATCCCACAGCGCCCCAGGCAGACAGGCCTCTGCCCCTCAGCGATATTTCTCGGGATCAGAGGGACACTGGCTGCCCTGAAGCCAAAGTTTCTTAAAAGTGCCAAAGGGTGGCTCCGAGCCAGCCAGGAAGGACATCAAATGCCGGCAAACACTGAGTGTGTGAACACTGACTTTTTTCAGCCCCTGGGACACCGCACAACATGCAACCTCTCTCCGTGAAGGTTTGTAAATGGAAATGATCATCATTGTTTGCTTCTAAAATGATGAAGGAATTAGTTGAATGGATGCCTTTAGCCATCCTTTTCTATTTTTAAGATGCCACATTGTGAACACAAAGATCTCAAAGTAATATCCACAGAGAATAAAAGGATGAGAGGAAGAATTCAGAAGGTGAACTGTCACAGTCAGTGGGCTGAGAACATCCAGTCCCTTACTTCTGTCCTCTGTCCTCAGAAGAGGAATCAAGCCCATCACAATTGCAATAAAAAAGACCCCCAGAAGCAGGTCCACCAATGGGCACTCCAGGGACATTTGCTTAGCAACAGAAAAGTCACACAGTGAGGCAGGGCTGGGAAGATACCATACCGGGACATAACAACCAGTAGGGCTTTTCTAAGTCCCGTACATGGCATCCAGGGACCTTCGGAACTTCCTGTGTGAGTCTGAATCCCCAGAACAACAGAGATAAGAGCCAACAGTACATGTCACACTGCTAACTTACCGTCTTCTATTACCTCACACTGGTGAGACCCAGAAGCACAGACTCGAAGTAGATGAACTCAGTGATTTGGTGACAATGGTCTCGAGTGCTTTATTCATTGTTCATTCATTCACGTATTCATTCATTGAGCCAATGTTTCTATTTCTCTGTAATAGGCTAAGTACAAAATAAATTATTGTTTTATTATCCATTTATTAAATTAGTATATTAATGATGTATAATCATATTATAATTATAGCTAATGCAATAATTATGCTAATTGATTATAATTAATATAACTAATTGTATTAATATATTTAATGGTTAAATTATTAGTTAAGTTGAACATAGTCTTCCTTTTACCCTAATCACTAAGTGCACAAGTATCCATAACATAGGTTAGAAATAGATGTTTGGTCATATTATTGCAGATAAAGTCTACACTAGTCACACAGAGAAAACATTTCAGATAATAAAATTAGATTCTTTAGGATAGGACAGCTATTGGAGAAATCTCTGTATCATGCCATTTACCTATGATCATTTCTGGATTTTAGTATGTGTTTCTCGTTTGATATTGTTCTTGCTGGTTGTATTTCTATTTTTGTTTATGTTATTACCTCTCCCCTCTCCTGGACAATATTTGATAATCGTTCCTATTGTATATAGTCTTGTATTAGGCTAGAACTTTCTTATTTAGACAAAAGGGGGAGGTGCAGTGGATACCTGTTCAATCTATGACCTTGAAGCACTGCCCCTAGAGATGCAGCAGGTAACTGTCCTACCTACCTATGGCCTTGAAGTACCTGCCCTTGGGGCATGGCTCAGGGGACCTGAGACACATGTAAGCCACTTCCTCTCTCCCTAGAGGGCTTGGATACTGGGATGGACTCAGCCAGAAGAACACCTTGGGACTCTACCTGGGACATCCAGGACCCATGCTGTAGGGAGTCTTCCTCCCTAATAAACCCCTTTACCCTTTAAGCAGACTCCGTGGTTTTCTCATAATACCTCTCTCGAGCTACCAGATTTGATATGTGCTCAGGGAGTTCTTTCCTAACCCACAAACCTAGGCGTAGGTTCTTTCTTCCCTCAAATATTTTATAAAGCCATCGCTACATAGCTGCCTCTCTAAATTTTTTAAACTGTTACTATATGGATGTTTTCCTTGTTAATCGTGTGATAATAGTAATAACAGCATTATTATTATTATTATTATTATTAGTTTTGTTTGGAGCATAAAACATATAACAAAGCCAATATTGTATATCTTACACACTTTGAGACTATGAAGTGAGAACAGTGGTCATGACTCCATGAAACAGCTATTACACTGTAGTTTGATCATTTCTATTGGTAGAAAAAAGTTCCATGTCACTAAAGAAGCTCATAACATTTTCTTTAACTTTAGAATTCAGAAACCTAAAAAGGACATAGAATCAAATGTAATAACATTTTCTGTTTTTAAAATTTTAGGGCTGGGTGGCGGTGGCGCATGCCTTTAATCCCAGCACTTGGGAGGCAGAGCCAGGTGGATCTCTATGAGTTCGAGGTCAACCTGGTCTACAGAGTGAGATCCAGGACAGGCACCAAAGCTACACAGAGAAACCCTGTCTCAAGAGACCAAAAAAAAATTTAGAACACACATCTCAATTTTAGCAAAATATTTTAGGGAAAACATACACTAGCAAAATAAAGAGAAATAAATACATTAGCGATACCAATCTGTTTTAATAAAGAAATAACAGCTCCATATAAATACCACAATTCTTTCAAATTATATCCTTTTGTGCATTTAGATTGATTTCAATCTTTAAATTTTAAAAGCACAGTTTCGAGGCTGATGTCTAATACTTGCTTAAATTTTCAATTATTTCCTTAGGGAAAAAATTAGAGAAAGCTAATTCCTCAGCCAAAAGACAGGCACATTTTAAAGGTTTTTGATGAATATTAACAAATTTTCCAAAAATCATAAGACAGTTCAGTATCCTTCCTTGAACAAATGAAAGTGATTATTTCTTAAAATCAAGTATAATTATTTTATTATTTGCTAATGAAGATATATCTTATTTTCTTTAATTTGTTCTTAATCATTGATATTGAACATTTTATATACATATAATTTGTGACTTTTTTCCTTTTTTAATTATTTTCCCTTGTACATGAAAATTACACACCTGGAATTTTTCACTTTTAGCAATTATATTGCTGATATATATATATATGTATATATATTATATAATATAATATATATAAAATATATATACATTTTGAGACAGGGTCGCATGTAGCCCAGGCTAACCTTCACCTCCCAAGTGCTTCTTTGCCCTGCAAAACAGGCATTTTACTACCTGTTTATGTTTTCTTTATTATAGTGGATTGATGTAGAGAAATGAAATTTAGTCAAAGTCTATCTACCTTTCTGTTTGCACAGTTTCGGATTTGGCATCCAAGTTTAAAAACCATGGCACCCTGCAGATTGTAATGAGATCGGGCAAAACTTGTCACACTGTAGTTAGGGATTTGGCAGATCTATAGCCTTGGTCTCCCTGGAAGTTGTTTTGTATTGTGGTGATACAGGAGTGGATTTCCCCCTGTACGTTCTGCAAGTAACTATCCAGTTGTCCCGACACCACTTAACAAAACTCCCATCCCTTTCCACTATTTCCCCCACTTAATTACATACCCATTTTTATAGGCAAAATGAGTCCGCTCTAGACTTTCTATTTTGTCTTTTATGGAGATTCTATGCCTTGGCTGGTCCTGGGCTCTTATCACTTCCTGTAAAGGTTGCTACAATGAGGTCCTCATGGCTTATTTTGTTTGGTTGTTTGTCTCATGCATTTGTGTTTAACATTTATCAATATTGTTGTGAAAACATTCAACCATATATAAAAGCATATGGAATAATAAAATAAGCACCCATAGATCTATTACCCAGCTTATGGCTTCTTAGGATCAGCCAAACAGTGGCTGCCTTTGTATATATCCCCACTTACCCCTCCATAAAGAGAGATGACAGCTGCCCTGTCACTGTCCCAGGTGTTCATCACCCTCTGCACACCGATTACATATGCATGCATTTCTTGACAATACCTGCTATTAACATTTTTGGAAAATTTTATTGACATTGTGGTGTTAATACTGTTTCCTATTTTTATTGCTTTTGCCCTCCATTATGTCTGAAATTTATATGATTGATATATGTAGTTCTAGTGCCTTCATTCATTGCCTCAGAATAGCCCATTAAATAAGGGGATGCAGCATTGACGGATACTCTTGTGTGTCTTGTAAGCCTGTGTAGAGGTTCCTTAGGAATACATCCTTGTGAGTAGAGTGTTGGATTATGAACTTAACACTCCTGTGACCATAGGTAGAGTCTAGTTGCTCCCTGGGGCATCCATTCATTTTTTTCTAAATGAATTTTTTAAATTGTCAAGTTTTAAAATCTTTCCATTGAGCTTTTCAGTAGAATTTTTTTTAACTTCAGATATTAATTCAGAAGAATCAGCATCTATATACTATGAACTCTTCTCATTTCAGAATGCGACCTTTCTGAACCTTCTGCCTCATCATAGTTTTGCACCTTTTCATAGTCATGAACAATTCTTAAGCTAATTTATATGCATTGCATATTTTCTTGCTATTGTGAATTAACTTTTTTCAAAAGGGAATTTTTTAAAACCAAAAATTTACTTTATTCTTTTATTGACATTGAATTTAAGCAGATTAGTTCCCCCAAAAGATGAAAAATATGTTAAGAACAAATAACTGCACACATCCATAGCATTACCTAAAATGTCAAATGAAAGGTCAGCATTAAAATTAAATTTCAGCACCATTATAAACACTGCTGGTCCCTTTCATTTGATCCAAACCACTCCTCAGTTCTGGTTTTTTCTTAGCCTCTTTTCAGTGGCCCCTCCTGACAGATTGGTCACATGAACTGATCTAGAATATAGAACAATGTGCAAAATGTAGGCTATTAGAAACAATCTTCCACAGGCTTTTGGTACCACCTTGTAATATCTTAACAAGTTTCCCCAGTAGCTGGATAGATGTTGATAAACACTCAATTTGAACCATAAGCTCAAAACTCACTTCTGACCCCAGTGTAATACCTTCCTGTCTTAGCATTCGCCTGGCCATCAATGTAAGTTGTCAACCACCTATGAAGAGTCAAGGACTGTTTTCAATACTGCTAAATACAGCAAAAAGTATGAAAAGACCCCAAAACATTGTTCTTGCTGTCAAGAAACACGTAGCTTTGCTGGAAAGATGGCTAATGAGCATGAGGAATTAAAGAGTTTAGTAGATACAAAGAATATTCTCATTTTTGTACTACTCACAGTTATACAAGAGATTGATAGATATTAGATAGATGATAGAAGAGAGATAGAGAGAGAGAGACATAGATACATAGATCGATACATAGAAAGATAGATACATACATAGATAGATAGATACATAGAAAGATAGATTAGATAGATAGATAGATAGATAGATAGATAGATAGATAGATAGATAGATAGATAGATAGATAGAGCTGTCTATACAAGACACAGGTATGCAGATAAGTAGTGCTAGAGCAACATTAGAGACATTTTAGTTTCTGCTTTATTCTTTGAGTTTGGAAAACCACAAAACTATTCTTCCGTTATCATAACTATATGGGAGATTTAACACAGTGTCATCTGGCCAGACAACAAAGAAGCACAGGGGATACCACTGAGTCCCTTTAGACTATAGTGTTCTCTCCTGCAGTCCCTACTCACCGTCCCTTACTTCTTCACTCTCCTGGCTGTGGTTTGCTTTGGAGAACACTTTCTTAGCCCCTCAGCCCCACTCTGCACCCCACGCCATCACCAAATGCTGGGTTTCAGTCTCATTTAAGCAGTCTCTAGAATGAAATGGATTCTCAGAACTTTGAAAGGAGTTGGGGGGCAGGGGCAGTCCTGAACCCATGAACCCTGGATACCTGGAATTAACTTCACCACTGTTTTCTAAAATAATAATAATAATAAATCCTTCCCTACATGCTGTTTTAGGGTGACACTTGGAGTAACATCCAGTAAGGAAGGATTAGTCTGTTCTTTGTCTTGCTTTGTGGAGAGCATTAGTAAAGATCTGAATACAAAAGACATATACACAGTCTGGAAGATTAAAAGTAAATCGCAAGCTATTCTGATTCTTCAGAGGGAATTAACAGTATCGCGTTCCTTAATCTTCTGCAGAGGGTTTATAGAGTAGTTTCATAAATATGATCTCCTTTAACTCCCCTAACAACACAGTCAGGCTGACTGAGCAGGTAATATTATTCCCACCAAATGCATAGATCTTAGGGCTAGAAAGAGTGTAAAGACTTTTCCTGAAGATTAGAAAATAGATTCAGAGCAGTTAACTGAGGTCATGCAGCTGATGGACAGGGGACTGGAAAACCATGTTCTGATGTCAACAATTGTGTCTTTTTCTACACCATCTCCATAGAAACAGGGAAAAGCATCCACTCTGTAGTCGGTGACCATGGAGGAAGACAGAAGTCTTCAAAGGTCTCCGTTGTGAAATGTCTCTGTTTATTACCTGGGTATAAAAAAGTTATAGGAATATGAAGTATACAGTCATTTACGTTGGGGTTTGTGTATTTAAGTCAAGCTGATGGTGTAGCCAGCACTTCCCCCTCAGTCTGCTCTACCCAAGCAAGAATTAGTTCCCCAAGAATCTCACTTATTTGTTTCAAGTGATGCCTGGCCCTGAATTCTCAGGCTCCCTGAGAAAGGAGCCCATTTCTCAGGCCAACTCTGATGCTTAAGGTCCAAACAGTTCAAATTTTTAAAAGCCCAGTATATACCAGGGTAGTGATGCAAACAAACAATCCCAGTACTTATGGGGCAGTAACAGCAGCAGAAGTCACAAGTTCAAGCATAAAGTACATAGTAAGTTTGAGACCAGCCTGGGCTGCAAGAGATCTTGTCTCTAAATTAATTAGTTAATTAATTCAAAAAAACCATTACCACAAACTGCAACTAAAAAGGAACAAAACTTTACAATCTTTCCAAAATCAAGGCCATGGGGTATTCCCAGAACATGGACACCTTCTAGCCCTAAGCTCTGCAGACTAGTCTTTGAGCACATCAGATGTAGAGACAAGGTAAAAAAAAAAAAAAAAAAAAAAAAAAAACAGGCAAGGAAGTCAGAATTAACTCCTCAGGAGACCTCTCATATTAAACAGCTGGCATGGGAAATGCAAAGGCGAGACAGGGTGCCTGAAGATTCCACTCCACCTTCCTTCCCCTGGCCGCCTAGCTAAGCCCTTCACTTGGCAAGCTCCAACCCATTTGGGACAGGCAATTGGGTCACCATGTCCCTGTGACATCAACACCATTCAGACACCAGATCAAGTAAGACAGGAATTTGATCCAAGACGGGTTTTGGAGAACCAAACTCAGACTGGAAGGCTGAACCCCTGAAAAAGATCTGTCTCGCCAGCTGGCCAAAATAAATACGTGCAAAAATAAAAGGGAAAGGAGAGAAAAGCAGATTATGAATAGTTTTTCCAGACATGCAATTCTAAACCTTAGTCCTGATATGCACTTAAAAAAAAAGCTATAGTCTTTTGAACTATTGCATCACTAAAAACCAACCTTATCTTACTTTTAATTTACTTAGATTCATATAATTGGCATAGTAAGATTAGTTTATTATCCTGAACATTAAAAAAAACTAATACAAAAGTAAATTGCATATCTGCTTACTATCACAGGTGTAAAACATGCAATCCTCTTCCTGTACCCTGACTCTCAGCACTGAGGGTCACTGAAATACATTCTACAGTTGAAACGAGTTTCTTCTTGAAGGCTTGAATTTTTTTTTTAAATACTAATTTCAATAAACATGAAAAAATGCCTACTGTGGACTGTGTATTCCTAATTCCAGGAGTTTTAGTTTTTTGTGTTCATGAAAGAAAGTTAAATACTTCAGGTTGAAATGTTTATATATAGAAGGTTTCACTGCTATTCCCAGTAACTGTAAAAGTGCTTGTCACTTTAAAAGGTTTTAATCTTCCAACTATAGAATATGGGGGTGGTTTTGTTTCTACTTCTAATGAACATCATCATTTTATTGTGTTCTGAAATGATAGCATCAACTGGTTAATTTCAGTTCCGTAGTCCCAGAGAAAATATCAGGAAAGTAAAACCATCATAAATAACAAATTAATTATGCTAAAAGTTTAACAGAAAAAAAATACAGTTGGTAACCACACCACTTGAAAGTAAAGTCTTCAACAGTATGGAAACACTTCTTCCAAATCTGGAAACATTATGTAAAATGTAAAGAAGATATCCAGATAACATGTAAAACACAAAGAAGATATCCAGATAATATGCAAAATGCAAAGAAGATATCCAGATAATATGTAAAATGCAAAGAAGATATCTAGATAATTAACTGCTATATTCACTTGTTCTAAGCATTTCAGGCCTTGGAGAACAGCATGTCTGCAGCCCGTCATGCCATCCATATCCTAAATAGCTTTTTAATGACACTGTTCTTCTTTTGCTGAATTGGGTCACATAAAACCTCCCAGAGAAATGAAAACAAAAGACAGATAAAGTTCCCAAACTCCTTCGACAGCCTGGCAAATGTGCTCTTCTCCTCACGGAACACGTTTCCACAGCAGCCCCTCTGACCTTTCTAATGAGCATCTTACAAGATTCCCTACTGTCGTAAAAAGAAAGAGATATTATTAACTGGGGAAGTTCATATCCCATGTAAGCCTCACACATTAAATATCACATAATCCATTCGCAGGAGAGCAAGAAGAATCAATACTCTAAGTACAGTAATCTCAAATAAGCTTAAATGAATGCTTTTGTATTTGTATAGCAGTGACACATGCTGAACCTTAAATTATGGGCAAACAATTTAATACAAAGCATATAAACACTTTCCCTTAGTTTTGATGATTTATTTAAACTATTAATTATGCCTTTGATGCTGTATCCATTTACAAATGAGTTATGCAATTAATAAAACACCCAGAGAAGATACCATTACTTGGTGCTACACAGCATAACTAATATTTCATATCAAAGGATATTGCCTCCTCTTACTGTAATTTGAGACAGATCGAAGTACTCAGTATTACAAATCTTTATATAACTCATCCAAGCTACTACTTCATACCAAATCTTTCTAGCCAAATAGCTAAAAGTGTATTGTTTGAAATTTCTAAAATCAAAAGTGTATGGATTATAGGGGATGAATAATAACCTTTAAAATATCTACTCATCTTGCATTGATGCAATGTCTATGCTTCATACATTTAATTATGTCTTACTAAATGCTTACCACATCAATGGTATCTGGCTTTATGGTAACACTGAGATTAATTATATTTCTCTAATAGTGTCTAGAAGAACACGATATTCCTTTAATAGAGCCTTTGATGGTGGCTACAACCCTTCCCCCCAGCTACATTCCCAGTTATTAAGAGGCTATCTTGTAAAAAAAAATTAAACAAAAAGAAAAAAATGTACAGTACTGAATCATCATCACTTCCAAGTTTTGTGTTTCAGCTAAAAGAAAACTCAGTAAAGCAAGGCTCCTCAGAACTGGAAGAGCACCTTCAGAGTCCCACTCAGGTCTCATGGTGGAGCCCAAGAGCCTGGGTGTCTTTTTCTGTCACTCTCCAGGGTTAAGCTCAAAAAACACTCTGTACAAAAGCAAAAAAGTGCCCCTTCGAAATCAGCAAGTCATTGACCCAGCAACGTTTTCCCTCGCATTTTGATAATTCATGTATAATGAGGCTCACCCCAAATACTACCAGCCTCTTCAGCAAAGTGACAGAAGAGCCCATGGCCTTCTTACTGTGAAGAGGGATCTTTCAAGTGGTGGACAAGAGACCTTAACAGTCTACTGTAAAGGAGTTGCATGCATCCTTTACCTGCCAGAGTTCTCACGTATTAACCAAAATCTGGCAAACGTCAAAATAGTGTCTACCTAATCCTATTTCTGTACTCTCATGTAAACAGAACTCAAAGGGCCCAAGTCTTATGGCTGGAAAATTAGGGTGTGAAGAAAAGACAAGCCTCTTCCCCTAACACCAACCATGGAGTGCCTATGGAAAGAAAACTATCCTTGAAGAATGAAGAGCTGGAGTTTGGAGGCTGAGAGAAGTGACTCTCAGCTGGGAGACTCAAGGAGGGCCTTCTGGTGGAGGTGTTCACCCTCTGCAGGAGGGCCTGGAGAGTGAGGTATAGGGATGGCTTTTTTTGTTGTTGTTGTATTTTGGTCTTTACAAGCCAATAATGAAAAATTTGCATTCTGAGTTGTGTTATTTCAAGATTCAAATGTTAAATTAGCACCTCTCAAAGCTCTGGAGCTCTCCGAGAGGGGTTTCATAACTAGGAACAGGTATTGAATAGAGATGTAATCGTTCAGTCTCCAGGAGGTCCCATTCCTTCAGAAACTGGAAGAACCGAGAGCCTATGTTGTAAAAGCTTGAAAACCAGAGGAAAAGATTTTTGCTGCATCAATTTGAATGGGGGTTTCCTTGGCACATTATCATAATGCAGATTCCCGTGTTTCCAGGCAGTGTCTGGCTTAAAACAGTTAAAATAAGGCCTGAAATGTGATGGAGGTTTTTGTTGTTGTTGTTCTTTGTTTGTTTTTGTTTGAGATAGGGTCTCACTATGTAGCCCTGACTGGTCTGGAACTCACTATGTAGACAAGGCTGGCCTTGAACTCACAGAGATCCACCTGCCTCTGCTTCCTGAGTGCTGGGATTAAAAGTGTGCACCACCACACCAGGCAATGTGTATTCCTAATAAGCTGCATTTGTGATTGTCTGACACAGACTATAGACTTCTATTTTGAGAAATGCTGAATTTACATTCTCAAAATAGGAGTCTTATATGTTTTTAAGGAGAAAAAAAAATGGGAAGAGAGTTCACCAAAATTAGGTAGGAAAGGTGAGGGGAGATAAAATAGCCTTGTGATTATCAATATGAAACCATCCGGGAAGGAAAGGGTTTGATTCTGAATGCCCCAGAAAGAAAATTAGATCTGGAGAGCTGATAACTAAGTAACTCACACATTTCATAAAGTTTGATGGACAGTTCCACAAGGATTTTTCAATAGCCATAAACAACTCGCTGTTATAACAGAGGTCTCTGAGTGTGACTCCTCTTGACATTACAAGTGTAAAGAAATTGCTCGAGTTCTTCCCCGCTTGATGCTCAAGAACTCGATAAGCCTTTGCTGTTTTAAAAAGACTGTCATTTATTGCTTGTGGGTCACACAAGAGCTTAATGGCAGAAATTACTCTTAAAGCCTTGTCCTGTTTCGAGCACAAGGTCAGTGCTAGCCATTTCTCTGGGAGATTCCGTTTTCCTGTGAACTTCCAGGGAGACGTCTCAGAGTGACTTTGCATCTAGAGAATAAAGTTCCAGCTTTAGGACCTTCCTACATGATGAGGCTAGCCTCTAAAGTGGCAGTCTAGCCTCTACTCATCTTCACTTAACAAGCTTTCATTGTCCACTTGGTCTGTGTTATTTCAAACATAGTATAAAATGTTAGATTCCTGAAGCATAAAGGACCCTGTAATTTCTAAGGGTGGCAAGAGCCATCCTTTTCAGATTGTAGATGTCTCCCCACCTAAAGACCACTGAGCAAGGCCTGGGTGCCTCTCTTCCTTGCTTCCTTTCAGAATTCTGATAACAAACAAACAAAAAACAGAGGTCAAACTGCTCCAGTTCTTACCCTACATATACAATTTGAGCAAATCGCCCAGCCTCTCTGCTTCAGTTTTATCTATAAAATGGGCATATTCATCAGAACAACTTCATGGAGTAACCAGTCATTTAAGATATAAAGTCCTTATCATTTAGCAAACAAGTTTTCCTTTTATTTTCTATATTTTATACAGATATAATGGGTCCCAGTAGGAATGAAGGTAGAACTTAAATTACTAAATAAAGTCATGTATGTCATTGAATGTAGTTTGAGAAATGGACTATGCTGTATCTACAGATGGTCCTCAATGCAGGATGCTTCAGATTTTATGGTCCATGGTTTCAAAGTCATTAGCCACGCACATTCAGTAAAAGTGACACTTCAAATTTTGTACTTCAATCTTTTCCCAGATCTACACATCCCTTACTTGTCGCTCAAAAAGGAAAAAACCTGTTCTGGTTGAATACGAGGCACTTCCTCACTATAAAAGGCTCCTGTGCTGAAGTCTTGATTCCTGTCCCAGTTTCTTTTCCTGCTGTTGTAAACACTCTGAAAAAAAGCAGCTTAAAGGAGAAAGGGTTTATTTCGGCTCACAGTGCAAGAGTACAGTCCATCTTGGTGATGAAGTCAAGGCAGCAGGAGCCTGAGGCAGCTGGTCACATGACATCCACAGTCAGGAAGCAGAGAGCAATGGATGCTGTTGCTGCTTAGGTCCCTTTCTTCACTTACATGATCCAGGATTCAAACTAGGATTTTTCTATTCTATCCAGTTGACAACAGTAACCTCATAATTCAATCCCTTGTCAAGTTGACACTCACACACATCACTTTTACACCACAAGCTTTCCCCCTTTGGTCCCAAAGGCCCACAGCCATCTAAATATGTATTCAATTCAACACCAAGAGTTTCTATAGCCATTAATAGTTCCAGCACTTGAAAAGTCCAAAGTCTTTCATCTGTGAGCTCCTATAAAATAAAAACCAAACTACATACTTGCAACAAATAATAGCACAGACTAAATACTGTTATTCTAAAAAGAAAGACTCAGGGCATAGCAAAGAATAATCAGACTAAAGCAAGAACAAATGTGCCAGAGAAATACCAAATCTTGCAGCAATGTGTTTAGACTCTGGAGATAATTATGAAATTGACTGGGTTTTAAATAGCTTGGATAGTCCCATCACACCCCTAAGCCACCTACAAAACACATTTCCTCCCTCTTTGGCAATGTACTTACTAGTCAAGGCTCTTTAGAGCAGTGGTTCTCAACCTGTGGGTTGCAACCCCATTTGGGTTGTGTATCAAATATTTATTTGCATTACAATTCGTAGCAGTAGCAAAATTACAGTTATGAAGTGGCAACAAAATAGTTTTATGGTTGGGTGGGGGTCACCACAACATGAGGAACTGTTTTAAAGGATCAAAGCATTAGGAAGGTTGAGAAACACTGTTCTAGAGTGATAGAATGAATTTTTATTAAGAGGGAATTTGTTAGAGTGGCTTATAGGCCATGGTCTGGAGAGTTGGACAATGGATATCTCCTGACAGAAGGGCCAAGAATATGATGTCTCCATGGTCTTCAGTATAACATCCGTATGCTAAAGAAGTAGGTTCTAATACTAGTGAAAGAATGCCACAACAGCAGGCTAGATGGACTTGGCAGTGATAGTGAGGACGAATAGGCAAAAAGCCAACTCTTCCTTTTTCCATGTCTTTCTATGCCACCAGAAAGTGTGACCTGATTTGGGGTGGGTCTTCCGACCTCAAATGATCCAGATTTAGGGCATATTTTCCTACCTCCAATGACCTAATCAAGAAAAATCCCTCAAAGATGAACCCATGGTTTTAGTCAACTCAGATGTAGTCAAGTTGACCACCAAAATTAGTTATCACAGACATGCTGCTCCACTCCATGTCCACAGCTTTCCTTGGCAGACATTGGCTCTAACATTTCCAATAGTGTTCAATGTTCTGGAGCCTTCACCATAACCTACACTTTACCTTCACAGCTTCAAGTGATAGCCTCTCAGGGCCTTCTTATTGGGACTATAACCCTACCACATATTGCCTGCCATCAATTTCTCTCTGAAATTATGGAGCAAGACTATGATCCATTCAGTCTTGCCTCTATTATGCCTACAATCCAACACCATGTGAATGACATTGGCAAATTACTCTGCCAGCTAGGGATCAAGCCTACCCCCCTTGGATGATGACAGCCTCAGAAACACTTTCCTAGGTATGAAACTGCATTGAGGAGCAGGAACTTCCTTAGGGACAATCTCAGTGCAAGCTTTCTCCTTTCACATGAATTTACATCTTTACAAGTTAGAGCCATTTTGGGGTGGGGTCTTGCCCCCAAGGCACCTTGCCTATTTCCCAGTGCAGAGCACTAGGTTTCTCTTTGATGGAATTCATCTTTTCAACAACTACAACTTCTTTGTTGTCTGTACTCTCCTTGTCTGAAAATTTAAGCTTGCTGACAGACCTCTGCCAATGAAATTACTTCATTATACTTTAATTCAGGTTCACTCAATACATTACTCAGAGGTGGGGCTTTGGAGAACTTGGGAAGTAATTGGACCATGAAGGCTCTGCCTTCATCAGAGAGTTAATCCATTGATGGATTCATACTCCGGTGGCATTGGAATGTGGTGGAAACTTTCTTGGGAGTGGGACCCAGTTGGAAGAAGCCAGTCTCTGGAGCATGTTTGTAAGGGTTCCATCTTGCCTAAGTCCTGTTTCTTTGCCTCCTGGATGAAGTGCTTGGTTTTCTCTAGTATTTTGATTTACTGCAGGCCCAAAGCAATGGATCCAGAGGATTTGCTGTTGAAACCTCTGAAACAATGGTCTAAACTAAATCTTCCCTCCCTTTGTCTATGGGAATATTCTCTTCCCAAGACTCCAAACAAAAGACTCACTAACACAATCCCAAAAGCCTTAGAGTTCATTCCCCAAATTCATGAAAATTTATGTGAAGTTTTAAAGTTTTGTTACATGGCATAGCAGTACCTTTTAATATACTGCTGAAAATTGCTTTCCAACTGCTCTTATCTCTCCTGTCCCCTCCCCATGTCCCTGCACCAGTTCACTAGTATTTAAGTAAAATGGGTACTCGGTTACTCACAATTCCCCTGCTAGTAAATGAATCCCTGCTTCAGAAACTATAAAAGAATAGTCTCTGAGAAAAATCATATTTTCCCAACAACACTACCAGGAGAGGTCTAGTATATTAAATGATTTCCTTGACTGCCAAGGATTTTCAATTCTTTTATACTTCTCCCCCACCTTGTCTGCTCACCATCAAAGATCAAATATAGTAAGCAAAGGGCTTAAGAATTGAAAATGGAAGAAGCAATACTAGAGAGGCTGGCATTCTGTGGAGATGAGAATTCCCTGCAAAGCTATGACACAGTTCATACATTATTCAGGGAAAATTACACTCAGAAAAGTTGGGTTGAAATGCAGCATATTTCTCCAGGGCTACTGGAGAACTTGTACATTTTCTATATAGGTCTCTAAGACTAATTAAATAAATGAGTTGCCATTTTTTAAGGGGGCAATTGCATCTCTCATTTTCATGGAATAAAACAATTTAAGATAACTAAAAATATAAACTTGATCTTCAAAAGAAAATTCTGTCTCCAGCTTATAGAGCAAATGTCTTTAAATGGTAGTCTCCCAGTTTAATAAATTCAGAGACATAAGGTAGAACCTAACACTACAGGCAATAATAACAATACTAATGATGGTGATGATGAAATGATTCCTAACAATATTCTGCTGTACTCATAGAGCAATGCCTTGTCCAGTCTTCATCAAAGAGGCTTCCTCTGACAGCAGACAGGAGCAGGTGCAGAGAACCCACAGCCAGATATTATGTGGAAAGAGTCTACATTGGAGGTTTCCATTGGGTCCCTCCCCACAGAGATCAGAGAACCCCATGGAAGAGGGGGAGGAAAGAATGTAGGAGTCAGAGGGGATGGAGGACACCAGGAGAACATGGCTCAGTGAATCAACTAAGCAGGGCTCACATGGGCTCACAGAGACTGAAGCAGCAAGCATGGGGTCTGCATGGGTCTGCACCAGCTCCTCTGTGTGTGTTATAGATGTCTGCTTAGTGTTTTTGTGGGACTGCTAACAGTGGGGGAGGGTGTGTCTCTGACTCTTTTGCCTGCTCTTGGGACTCTTTTCCTCCTATTACGTTGCCTTGTACAATTTGATTAATAAAATAAATTTTAAAAATTAAGAATTTCATGATTTATGCCAAGCTCTCTCAAAAACAAACCAAAAGGCAAAACTACAACAAAATGAACACAGCTTTGTAAGTCAGAACTCCACAGAGCCAAGAGTTCATTTCTAGTTATTTTCATCTTCTCAAAATACGACTCAAGGTAGTTAACTGAGTTATATAATCTGTATGAATTTTACAGCTAAAATCAACTATTCATGCAAAACAATTAGGGGTCTTTTCCATAGACCTTAGAACTGAATAAATAAAATGTATACTTCAACGTGTCATGTGATGAGGTATACAGCAGCATTACATAGACTTGTTTAACCTATTACCCACTTGAAATAAGATTTAAGGAATACTTTCATATTCAATCTATAAGTGATACTTCTTCCACATAAATTCCATTACTTTTAAGTAATTCTAAGTCATGGTTACAAAACCATCTACATAAACCACCAGTCTCCCAAAATTCTAGCTTTCTGCTAGAATTTGTGTCATAATTCTGATAGATATTTTGAGACATTTTCAGTGACTTTATGTTTTAAACAGTGGCTTTGGTGATCTTTATATTTCCAGGGAAGTGAAAGTTCTAAAATAAGGTAAAACATCACTTGAGTTCACGACAGTCAATAACCCCTCCTACTGCATATATATTACACTGTATTTCTAGAAAGGATAAAAGGCCGCAATTGGCCCATAGTTTTAGACAGCAAATTTTCCATAGCGATATTAGTGGCTATGATCACTTTAGCTATATTTCAGGAAACTCTATGTAAACACACACACTACAGCTATGTGTTCCTACGAGATGATCAGGGTATAATCACGGAACACACCTTCTGGCAGAATTTATCTGAAGGAGTGGGCCCTTTGAGACCCTTGCCCTGTTGACTCTAGATCAGAGTCCACCATAAATACCCAGGGGAAAATACAGTGTGGATTTTTTTCATTCACTGTTTTATTTTTGAGATTATAATACAGTACATCATTTCTTTCTTCCCTTTATTTCCTCTAAACCTTTCCATATATCCTATTTGCTTTCTTTCAAATTCATAGCCTTTTTTCTTATTTACATGCATATATATACATACACACACATATATATACATATATACCTCCTCAATCTGTATAATGTTACTCATATGTATGTATTTATGGCTTTACGGTTGACCACTGGTATTAGATAATCAATCTGTGTGCTCTTCTCAGGGAAAGACTATTTCTTCCACTCTCAGCATTCTTTGGTTGCCTGTAGTTCTTTGCATAGGGTTGAGATCTCATGGGCTTCCCCAGTTCCCTCTGGCATGTCTCATGGTGTCATCATTGTTTGTGGTGATGTATGGTGTCCCCAATATATTGCATACTCTAAGTGTATCTGAGGGTCAGAGGAAAAAGTCAACCACTATAGTAAACATAGAGGTCTTGCAATGGTAGCACATACCTTTAATCCTATCACTCAGGAGGCAGAGCTCTGTCTGGATCTCTGTAAGTTCAAGGCCACACTGGGAAAAGAGCCAGGTGTAATGGTACATACCTTTAATCCTATCACTAACCATAAAGGTCTGGAGGTCTGTACAGACAGACAGAAAGTGACAGAGCTTGGCAGAAGAGGAAGTAATGTAGCTGGGTGGAGAGAGGAAATGAGATATAGAACAGAAAGGCATATAGGCGTGGGTATACAGGAAGTACGTCTCTTTGGAGACTGAGGTGTCAGTGAGGTGAGGTGAGGTTGTCTGATCTCTCAATTTTTCACACCAATATCTGGCTCTGGGTTTTTATTAATAAGACCATTTAAGATTTGTGCTACAGTTGTTCACTTCATGTTTAGGTACTCATATTGGTGAGACACAATCTCACTGCAAATTCTCTGATCTTCTGGCACCTGCAATGTTTCTGTCCCCACGCCACTTCTTCACATTGTTTACAACTCTGCATTTGATTGGTTGTGGTTTTCTGTAGTGTTCTACATTTGATCTGTTTAAAACAGAAGTTTCCTTGATGAGGGGAGAGGACTACCCTTTTCTGTGGGTATGAAGACAAAAGTTTAGATTATTGTTAGGATTTATGTTGGGTTAGTAAACTAGTGGTTGTAGACTCTCCTCCAAGATCCGTGACTTCACTAGCACTAGGTTTCCTGTACCAGGCATGGTTTCACTCTTAAGGGGGTTTTAAGTCTAATTAGAGAGCTGTTGGTTACCGCTAAGATATACATGCCACTTCTGCATCCTTGGGGCTACTGTACCATGCTAGTTGTTGATGGGGTTCATGGGTGTCATGGCTGGGTAGGACTATTGGTCACTTCCCTCCTTTGGAAGTTTGCACAGTGCCTTCTGATACCATGAATGCTAACACTCAGGTAGGAGGAATTCGGGTCAATTCCAGCTCCTGGGCCTTTGGGCCCCTTTTTTTGAAGTCCATGGTGTCTTCAGCAATAGGGACTTACCTTCCGTCATCTCTGGGGGCAACTGAGGGCAACAACAAAAGGCTGTATGTTTTGGGAGACTCTTGCACTTCCATGACCAACAACTCAAAAGGGGGCTTCTCACATCTGTTATTGGGTGTTTTGTTAGAGGGTCTTTGTCTCTTCAAGAGACAATTGTCAGTCCAGATGCGAGAAGTTCATTTAAACTACATATGTACATTGATACACGGAATTACACGTGTTACGGGGTTTTTTAAAGCTAGTTAATAATGATTCCTTGATTTTCAGACATATATGTTTTATTTTACCCTCCTCTCTCCTTCTGTACTTACCTCCCTTCTCCTACCTAAAGATGGACCCTTTTCCCATTCCCCTCAGCAGTTCACCTTTACCCTGCTATTCTCATTTACCCTATTTCTTCCTTCTTCTGTATTTACCTTCAGCACCCTCCTGAAAGAACCCCCCATTTCCCAGTAGTCCTACCCAGCTATGACACCCATGAACCCCATCAACAACTAGCATGGTACAGTAGCCCCAAGGATGCAGAAGTGGCATGTATATCTTAGCGGTAACCAACAGCTCTCTAATTAGACTTAAAACCCCCTTAAGAGTGAAACCATGCCTGGTACAGGAAACCTAGTGCTAGTGAAGTCACGGATCTTGGAGGAGAGTCTACAACCACTAGTTTACTAATCCAACATATATCTTAACAATAATCTAAACTTTTCCATTTCCCCAATAAGACCACTTGTATCCTGCGAGTCCACTTTCTATTGCTCTCCAATCCCTTTCCTCTAGCAACAGTTTGTTTTTACTTTCCTGGTTTCTGCATTCCTCCAAGATATGTACTCACACCTGAAGATTTGGAGCTAGGAGCCTCCAGTGAGAAAGAACATGCAACGTTTGTCTTTGTGGGGTCTGAGTTACTTCACTCAACATTGTCTTTTTGGTTCCACCCAAAGTTTATGATTTCATTCTTATTATAGCTAGTGTGTAAGTACCACATTTTCATTATCCATTCCTCAGCTGAAGGACGTTTAGGACGTTTCCATTTCCTAGCTATTGTGACTAGAACAGCAATGAACAACAAAGGCTGTGCAGGTATCTGTGGAGTAGGATGCTGAGTGCTTTGGGCATATGCCAAGGAGTTCTACAGCTGGGTCGTATGGTAGATTTATTTTTAGTTTTTTGAGAATTCTCTACACTGGTTTCCATAGTGACTGCACCAGTTTGCAATTAGTGAACAAGGGCCTCCTCTTCCCAGCATTCCCTCCAGCATTCGTTGTTGGCTGTTTTGTTGATCTTTGTCATTCTGACTGGGGTAAAATGAAATTACAGTTGTTTTGATTTGCATTACCCTAATTGCTAATGACAATGAACATTCTTTGAGTTATTTATTAGTCATCCCCCCGACTTCTTTTAGGAACTCTTTGTTCGGATCCCAGGCCCATTTTTCAAATGGGTCATTTGGGGGTTTTTTTGTTGTTGTTGTTATTTAAGGGTTTTTTTTTTTTTTAAAAAAAAAAACAACTCTTCTGTTGTTGTTGTTGTTATTGAGTTCTTAATATATTCTGGCTATTCATTCTCTGTCAAATGTTATGCTGGCTAATTTTATGTCAACTTGGCACAGGCTGGAGCCATCGGAGAGGAGGAAGCCTCAATTGAGAAAATGCCTCTGTAAGAACAGGCTGTAGGAAAGCCTGTAGGGCATTCTCTTAATTGGTGATTGAAGTGGGAGAACTCAGTCCACTGTGGGTGGAGCCACCCTGGACTGGTGGTCCTGGGATAAGCGAGCAGGTGAGCACGCCAGCTGAAGCAAGTCAGTAGCAAAACTCCAGAGCCTCTGCATCAGCCCCTGCTTCCAGCTTCCTACATTGATTTCCTGTCCTGACTTCCTTCAAAAATGAGCAGTGATGTGTCAGCAAAAGCCAAAGAGTCTGTCAATCTTGTTTATCTTCTCAAAGAACCAGTCGTAGATTTGTTGATTTATTGTATTGTTTTGTTTCTATTTCATTGATTTCTGCTCTAATTTTTATTATTTCTTGACATGACTGGGTTCATATGTGGTTTGTTCTTCATTCCCTCAACTTTTTGAGTTGCATCATTAAATCAAACTCATTTGTGCTCTTTCTGATTTTTTTTTTTTTGGTTTTTTTGAGACAGGGTTTCTCTGTGTAGCTCTAGCTGCTGTCCTGTAGCTGGATCCGTAGACCAGGTTGGCCTCGAACTCACAGAGATCCACCTGTGCCTCTGCCTCCCTGCTCTTCCTGATTTTTTAATGTAGATACTTAGACCTATAAATTTCCATCCATGTGTCCCAAAGATTTCGTTGTGTTGTTTTCATTTTCATTTATTTCCACAATTTTTTTTTTTTTTGGTTTTTCAAGACAGGGTTTCTCTGTGTAGCTTTGCGCCTCTCCTGGAACTCACTTGGTAGCCCAGGCTGGTCTGGAACTCACAGAGATCCGCCTGGCTCTGCCTCCCGAGTGCTGGGATTAAAGGCGTGCGCCACCACCGCCCGGCTTATTTCCACAATTTTAAAAATACTTTTTCTTGATTTCTTCTTTGACCTATTCATCATTCAGTAATGAGTTGTTTAATCGCCATAATTTTATGTGTTTATTAGAGTTTTTGCTATCAATTTTAAGTTTTATTGCACTCTGGTCAGATAGGCTACAAGGAGTGATTTCAATATTTTTGAATTTGTAAAGAATTGTTTTGTGTCCTAAGAAGCAGTCTATTTTAGAAAAGTTTCCACTTTCTGCTGAGTAGTATATGTATTCTTTGTGTTTCAGTGGACTCTTCTGTATATTTGTTAGATTCACTTAATATATGATATCAACTAATTCTGATGTTCCTATTTATTTATTCTTTTGTCCAGATGTTGGAGAAAACAAGGTTCTGAAATTATCTACTATTATTTGGATTGATATTGATCTTTGTATTTAAACCTATAGTACATTTTTTTAATAAAGTTGGGTTCCCCAGGGTTTTTGGTGCATATATGTTTAGGAGATTAATATCTCCTTGGTTAAGTGTTCCCTTGATTAGAATACAGTGTCCTTCTTTATCATTCAGGTTAATTTTAGTTCAAAGTCTGTTTTGTCAGAGAGATGACAGGGACACCTGCTTAATTCCTGTTCCCGTCTGATTGGAGTGCTTTTGCCCTCCTTGTTCTCTAAGGAAGTTCCTCTCTTTAAAACCAAGATGCGTTTCTCAAAGACAACAGATGATGAATTTGGCTTCTTGATCCATTGAGGCAGCCTGTGCCTTGATTGGCAAATTGAGGCCATTGATATTTAAAGTTATTATTGAAATGTGCGTTAATTATGGTCATCGTGTTAGAGATTTTTGGTATTGTTCGTGTTCTTGGTGAAATTTGTGTTTATGGCACTGCCAGGAGCACTGGCCACAGAACAGCAGAGCAGCTCCAAGGAGACTGAGAGACCCATGGAAGCTCCAAGGTGGGTGAGGAGCAGCTAAGGAGTCTGCAGAACCCACAGTATCCCCGGAACAACTGGGAAAAAAAAAACAAAAGACAGGTCCTATGTGAAGATGCTTTTAAAAATTGGACTCAAAAAACAGAAGGAAAGATGACAGAGCAGAGCCTTGCGTGGGAGAGAATGGCGAAACCAGAAACCCGGCAGCGAAGGGTATGAGAGCGATATGGGAGCATGGCTGCTGTGGACAAAGAACACGCACTGCTGAAGGGGGCAGGTCCTTGGCCAAAGCGCTTGCCTGCAGCATGGAGCCTCAGGAAGAAGGGGAACTTCACAGACATGACTCTGCCCACAGGCTGCAAGCACAAAAGTCAAGCCCAGTGAACCTTAGGGCAGCCTGCAACTAGGGCAGGGAGGTGTGTGGTGGACTGGAGCTCACACAAATCCTGCTTCCCTGCTCCCCGTGTCTGGCCTAATCACAAGATCACCCTGACTCTGGGCAACAGCAGGATACAGGAGAGAGTCTCAGTGATGGTCTAGTATTTATGGTGCTTCAGAAACTAGAAACCTGGAGCCAGGTCAATGACTCATTGCAGTGAGTGTATGTAAAGCTGTTTAGGGGAGAAAAAATATATATATACTGTAGCTTGAGTTTTCCTGCCTGGCCCACAGTCAGGACAAATCTCTCTCACCTGCCAGTCCCACAGCTGCTCAGACCCAACCAAGTAAACACAGAGACTTATATTGCTTACAAACTGTATGGCCGTGGCAGGCTTCTTGCTAACTGTTCTTACAGCTTAAATTAATCCATTTCCATTAATCTATACCTTGCCACATGGCTCGTGGCTTACCGGCATCTTCACATGCTGTTTGTCATCGTGGCAGCTGGCAGTGTCTCTCTGACTCAGCCTTCCACTTCCCAGCTTTATTCTCTTCCTTGTCCCGCCTATACTTCCTGCCTAGCCAATGGTCAACCAGTGTTTTATTTATTGACCAATCAGCAACACATTTGACATACAGAACATCCCACAGCAATATACATATATATATATGTGAGTGTGTGTGTGTGTGTGTGTGTGTGTATCGATATAGAAGGATAGATATAGAAAGATTATAGATATTGTGTGACACACTACAGGTTACAGTGCCACTATGATGAACAAATACATAATGGAGAGGTGGGAGAGATGGAGGAACAGAGCTGTGTTCGGTGGAGAAAGGCAGAATTAGTACGAAATGAAGAGAGGTGACAGGTGTGGGAAAAGGCTGTGGTAGATGAGGATACATGTTGATGCTGAGTAGAGGCTAACAGGGTGCTTTATAGCAGCCTGGAGCTTGGACAGGTTTTACCCCAAAATGTGCTGCCCAGCCACACAATTGTCCTGGCTCTCAGATGATGTATGGTTCATTTTCTCCACTGGATGTTCTTGAAAGACCTTCAGATTGTGCTGCCCCTGGAGGCCATGTTGGTATCTGTGGTTCCTGCAAGAGCCAGAAGACTTGGGGGTGTCAGTGGTCAGTGCTCTGCCCCAGGCCATGTTGAAGCCAGAGATTTATGCATATCACTATGGTCTGGGCTGCCACTGGAGGCCAAGTTAGTGTCCATGATCCAAGTTGCTACTGGAGGTCATGTTGATGTGTGTGGGCTGTACTGTCATCTGAGGCCATATTCATGTCTGTGGTCCATTTTGCTGCCAAGGGCCATGTTGGGGTCTGTGGTCCTGCTGCAGTCAGGGGCCATGCTGATGTGAGTGCTACCACCAAAAGTCATACAGATGTCCAGGGTCTGTGCTGCTGCCTGAATCCATGTTGATGCCCAAAGTCTGTGTTGCCACAGGAGGCCATGTTGAGGTCTGTGGTATGTGCTGCTGCCAAGGACATAATGGTATTTGTGGTCTGTGCTGCACCTAAGGATCAGGTTGACATGTGTGGTCTGTGCTGCCTCTGGAAGCCATGTTGAAGTTCCTGGTCCATCCTGCAGCTGAAAACTCTGTGGATATCTGTGGTCTATATTCCTGCTAGAGGCCATGTTGATGTCTGTGGCCTGTGCTGTTGCCAAGGACATAGTGGTATCTGTGGCCTGTGCTGCCCCTGGAGCTATGTTGATGGCCAAGGGCCATGCTGCTGCCGGGGTCTATGATAGTATCTGAGGCCCCAGCTGTAGTAGAGGACTATGTTGATGTCCATGGTCTGTACTGCCACTGGAGACCATGCTGAGGTCTGTAGCAAGTGCTGATGCCAGAGGCCACATGGAAGCCCATGATCTGTGCTCCCACTGACTGTAAAGGGCAAGGACGCTTCTTGTGAAGTGGTGTCAGTGACTGCAGACTCATAGTTGAGAATGAGAGACTTAGGTGGCTTCTGGGACAACCTATCCACACCCCCCTCCAAAAACAGATCATCGTCTACAATTTTATGTTCTTTTGGCTCAAAGTTAAAAGAAAATATAGATTACCAGAAGGACTTTATTATTGTTCTCTGTCCAAACATCTTATAACTTTAGTTTTTCATCAGTCAATAAAACTAATTTACTCTTCAAAGTAAAAAATTGTGTTTATATTATTATGGCCTTGTATTTCTTTCCACAGTCTCTCTGCTATGTGCATTCCTCTTTCTAGCCTCAACAGGAAGCCATTGAATAGTGATAAGGATGCTGAAGTGTAGCTCTCCATAACTGATGGCTTCTGGTGGTGGTGGTGTGTGGCGGGGGAGGGAATAGGATTCAGTTTTCTTTAAGGGACTGGCTACTGAGAGTGTGGCCATGCATCAATGAGTATGTGAACAACATAGATTGGATTTGGGGTTTTTTTTTTGGTGGTAGGGGGTGCAAAAGTGTGTGTGGGTGGCTCTGGGAGGACTGGCAAATGAGTGTGACCAGGGTGCATTATGTGAAATTCCCAAATAATCAATAAAAATATTATGTTGGAAAGAATATTTAAAATTTTAATATTATTTAATAAGAACAAAACTATGCATAACTTGAATTATAAATTAAATTACCAAAAAAGTAATTAGTTGAATTACCAAATTTGCTGATTATATGAAATGAATAAACTTTGCTTGTTTTGTACTTTTTAAAAGGATTTAGGACAAAGTGAGTTCCAGAAAATTCGATATTTGTGATTTTACTGACTCAGCCTAAACAGAAATACTATATAACTTTTTGTGGCATTTGTAAAAGTAGTTGTGAAAGCAGCTGAGTGAATTCTCTAGCTATGATTTTGATATCTAGTGCTCTTAAACTTAAAATGGTACGTCTTCAGCAATGTGCTCTGTTTTTCCTTGTAGAGTGGCAGAAAAGGAAAAGGAACTCAGAGTCTGACCAGTGTGGGTGATTACGGCAGCCTCGGAGGTCAGCACACAGTACTTTCGGAATTTAGTGCTATGCACATGCTAAGCTGTGCAGTTTTTGTTGAAGGAACTACAAGAAACTAGCTCACTCATCGTCTACAATTTTATGTTCTTTTGGCTCAAAGTTAAAAGAAAATATAGATTACCAGAAGGACTTTATTATTGTTCTCTGTCCAAACATCTTATAACTTTAGTTTTTCATCAGTCAATAAAACTAATTCACTCTTCAAAGTAAAAAATTGTGTTTATATTATTATGGCCTTGTATTTCTTTCCACAGTCTCTCTGCTATGTGCATTCCTCTTTCTAGCCTCTTATTTGAGGCCAGCCTGAGCTACCAAATGAGTTTCAAGTCTTCCCAGGGTAGACCCTTTCTCATCAAAAAAAAATCAATCATATGCTACAGAAATATTAAAATTAAAAATTTTTAATCAGAAAAATCAAACAGAAATCACTTAAACCTCCTTTATGACTTTATGAACTCTGAGCCCACAATTCTACTCTCATAGGTGCTCACTGTGAAAGGTTGGCATTATGACAATAACCTAAGACATTCTATGAAAATATAGTGTAGAATGTTCTCCATGTATGTACTTTGTTTATCACAAAATAGGATATTATTATAAGATATATTTTGCTTAACATAACCATATAGAAAAATAAGGTATCTCTGCAAGTTTTCTTGGATAGAATAAACTTGGGGAAGGAGAAGCTGAATGGCTTTATGATTGAGTGAACTAAAGCAATAACAAGCTAAACTCCATTTACTTTATAGGAACTTATGAATAAAAGGTCAAATGATGAAATGTCCCTACTCTTTTGTAAATATGATCAACATGTAAAGCCAGGAACAAACACATCTCCTTCTCTCTGTTCTAGGTCTAACACGTACCACTATCCTCCTTTACCAGTGTAGTCTTTATAATAATTTTTCTTTAAAGGGAATAATAATTAATAGCTTTGCTGTTGTCTTGCATGCACTATGCATGACTATATTAATATCTGATATATCACCATCCAATTATACATCGTTATTTGTATACATCACACCTTCATCATCTTGACTGAGCTCTGTTTTTAGCTACCTTCTTATTGACTAGTCTACATGATGGGTCATTTTTACCAGAAGCTGATCCCATCCATGATGCCTTAACATTACTTATTATCAGTCTTATGGTGCTAAAGGGCTGTGTGTACTCACGCGTGAGTGTACGTGCATTAGAGCTGTGTAGTCTTAGGCTTCTCCTCAGAGGAAATGTCAAGTAAGAAAGCACTACAAATGCACATGCTCCCTGCTCTTACCTTCTAGTGTCTAGACTTGCCTAGACAATCACAGGATATTCTCTTTAGCATGGAAACAAGTAGTGACCATTAATCTATAGGTTGTTTAGTTATAGTGCTCTGTGTGAGTCTGCAGACATTTTTATAGTGGAGAAAATACAATAAACACCTGCATGCCAAGAACTATGATAATCATGAGCAATGCAGTGATGAACAGACAGACATAGTCCTCACCTTCGTGGAGTGTCCAGTTTAGTTAGGAAGATGGTCTTCACCCAAGAATATACAGGCACGAAAAAGATTTCAAAAGACTAGATAGCTGCATCGTGGAATCATATAACAAGAGATACACCCTCCTCGGTAGGGAAGGATATCTAATAAACAAGCCACATACTAATAAGCAAGTCACACACTTCCAATATATAATAGTACAGAGTTAACATTCCAAGTTCAAAAGGAATGGACAATGGCAAGGAGAAATCAGGGCAAAGCAAGATGACAACTCAGCAGGGCAGACATCACCAAATCCTGCAGCTCTGTGTGTGATAGAAGTTCACAGTGTACTCACCTCGGTGATAACAACCCTGGGCAGCTCCATCCCAACAAGCTGCCACCTGAAGTACGTATAGCCTTCCCACCTGAAGTACGTATAGCCTTTTGTGGGGCAGTGCTAATATCTACTCTTTGCCCACAGTTTTCCTTCATGGATATCCCATGGTCCTGGGCACAGTTTCACATAATGGATTATCAGGAACTCTCTATAGAGAATCTGGTGCAGCCATGCGTTACTGTCCTCAGCAGCCTTCTGGAACCTTGATGCATGCCTGTGTGACTCTATAACTCTTGCGTTTTTTGTGCATACACACACACACATATATATGTATACACACACATATACATATATACATACACACACACATATTTATATATGTGTGTGTATGTATATATCACAATGATACTGCCAAGATCCACTGCTAATTTGGTTCCATTGGAACACAGTTTCAGTGGCCCCTATTCAGCTTTTCAGGCTGATCCCAGGGAACCACTTCTCTAGGCTTTGGAGAAGGGAATCCAAGCCTGTGTGATGTCCAGCTTCTGAGAGAGTCCTTCTTCTCTGGAATCTCAGCTGTGTCTCCAACGTCTACACTTCTCTCGGTATTCTGATATTTCAAACTATGAGAAGAGTCCATGAAGCTATGCTTACAATGCTTTAGACCATCTCTAACATTCATCTCAAAACCCTTCCATATTCCTCCTGTAAACTATCTCCAGAAGCCTAAGAACTAACAGGGTCAGATTTGTCACAGCAGTAGCCTCACTCCTCAGTACCAGTTTTCCCTGGGTGTCACTTTTCTCGTTGCAATGACAGAGCATTTGACAAAAGCCACCTAGAGAAGAAAGGAGTTAGGTCAGCCTGCAGTTTGAGGGGCTGGTCCACCCTGGCTGGGGAGGTGTGGGGGCCAGGAGCATGAGGATGCTGGTCACATTGCATCTGCAGTTATGAAGTAGAGAACACAGTCGGTTCCACTTGCTTTCCCTTCTTATTCAGTACAAGGCCACATCCCAGGGACCGTGCCACTCACGCTCATGGTGGGTCTTTCCAACTCAATTCAATTTCTCTGGAAACTCCCTGACTGACACACTCTTTCTTCTCTTAGGTGTTTCTAAATCCCAGCAAGCTAACAGGCAGGAGTAACGACCGCAACATCCAACCTACTTCTTACTAGCAACGTGCGTGTCCATCTTCCTGAAGCTCAGTTTCCTCGTTTAATAATCCCTACTACGTAATAGGGCTGTTGAGAAAGCAGAGGGAATGGGTGTGGTCATGGAATCCCATACTTGACTTAAAGTTCTAAAAGTGATTATTATACTTTCTTTTTTCAAGTTGTAATTCTCCTCTGTTCATCACCAAACTCTAAAATACTTCACTGCAGAAAAGACTGCGGCCATTAGAAAAGTAAACATCTGAATTAGCAACAAGTTTTTATAAAATCTTAGGACACAATGTTGTTTAGCAATTACAGGCAACAAAATGGCCCACCCCGTTATTATAAAAAGAAAGGGGGTTTTATATAGAGAATGGGTGTTCAAACATGGGAAGGTCTGGGAAAACAGGCTCCTTTAGGAGAGTAAAGTAGGCACGCTGCTGCTGTGGCATGAAGAGTATGCTCGAAAAGCCAGAAAATAGGCAAGCAGTTGTAGTTGTAGGAGGTAAGAAGATGTGAGATCCATGGCTGTGACAGCAAGCCGTGGACATGAAGGTTGGCTTCAGTAAACTCAATCCCAGAAAAGTAAGAATGTCTTAAGAGTGAGGCACGTAAGACAGAAACACTGGCGTGAGATGCGTAATGAAGTTGGCTACTACAGTAAAAGTAACTGCTGTCATCATCTCCCAGGGCCATGTGTCAAGAGCCTCCATGAACCCAGAGTCTTGGGATACTGAAATGCATCAAGAAGTGGAAATAGATGAATCTATCCAACAGTCACTTATCTTCTGTCACTTTCAAAAGTTCATCTGAAAGAGGCACATAGTTTTGTACATCTGCAAGGCACACAGTGGGCACTAAGAGAACCCCCAGCATCTAACACTTCCAGTTCAGCAAAGGAACCCAGGGCGGTAACGGACATGTATGTGCCCCGGAAGGAAATCTGTAGGTAAACGGGGTCAGTTTGAATCTCACCTCTGGCTAAGCCAGGGAGGGACAAATGAATCTGGAGACTAGTGAGAACAAAAAAGATTCCAAAAGACAAGATAATGTGTTTTATTAATCAGCTGAAATAACTCACTAGGATGAATTGATACATTGTGCCAGGGAAATTATCCCTGAATGATATGATGTGTCCTCACTGTAGCTTACAAACTACAATCAACTTTCTATTGTGACATGCTGGCTGTCAAGTTAAAAGTTAAGGAAGTTCAGGGACAACTGTGCCTTATCACTGTGAAAGCAGTCCTCAAAAGTCCCGGGGATGACTTAGGAGAATAAAACACCCAGAAGGAAAATAAACTGAGTGAGGCAAATCTGAGTAAGTTAGACATCAGGAAGCCTTGATTACTGAAGTGACGTTAAAACAAAAAGGACTCTCTGCTTAACCCAAAGATCTCTCAGAAACATCCCATAAAGAATTCTTATGCAGGCATTGTGGCCCACACCTGAAATCCTAGCACTTGGGAGACTGGAGTAGGATGATCATGAGCTCAAGGCCAACCTAGACTACATAGGAAGATCTTCTCTGTAGGAAAAAAAAATGACCAAAAGTTTCAATTGTATTCACTGGGTGCTATAAATACATTTATTACAACCATACACAGATTTTTATACATACTTAGTTGTATATTTGTGAAATCTGAATGAGAGAAAGAATAGATTATCTCTAGGAAAAGGAATGCTCAAAATTCCTCGTAGGTGTTATTCTGGAAGGTAAGCAGCGCATAAAAAAGAAACATGTTGATGTGCTGGAAGAGCATGGGGGCCAGGAAGAATCCAGGCTGGTATTACAGTATGTAAAGGGGAGAAAGGAGGCGCACTAGACCTCAGTCTTTTATACCCATCAGCTAATATTTATTCTTTTCAAGCTGGAAACCGTTGAATATGTTTAAATAGGCATTGAAAAAGGCTGATGATTTTTTTTATTATTCTACTATTTCAGAAAATACTTTAGGCACTAATATTCCTTTTTAAGACCTTGTTTCCCATGAAGATATTCACCTATCAAGGTACTAGGTGAACTAGAGAGCCATTTCTTTTTACTTCACCGATGTAAGCAAGACTACATGACACCAAATTCATTTCTGAAATCATGGAAAAGTTTTGTAATTAATATAAATAGTTTTTTAATATATTAAGTGGTTAAAAAGAATAGCCACTTAGTACATGCAATAAATACAATAACAATGGTGGCATTTCTATACAGCAAATATACTTCAGTTTCAGGAAGACTATACACTTAACTTAGTGCAGAAACCACAAGAGTTTGTATAATTACATAGCCGGGGGACATTCTTCAAGGTCAAGGGCTTGGTTATAGTCACTCATAGCTTCCTCTATCAGTCCTAATTTGCCACGAACTTGTGCTCTGAGATTATACACGTCAGCTTCATTGGGCTTCAAAGACAGGGCTGCAAAAGAAAACAAAAAGTCTAGATATGTCGATATCAATCTCCCATAGCTCTCATTTGAAGTGTTTTTCTTCAAATGTAATAATGCGATTCAATTAGAAACACCAGATGTTTCTAAAAAGACTAACGCAGGAAGCCGTGGTCCAATGCCTTCCTCTGGGAGACTGGCATTGTTTATATGTGGTTTCCTAACAATTCTAACTCATCTCACCAATGTGTTAAGATGAGATATTACAAAACAGAATCTGTACCGGTCACATTAAGGATGTGGTACTACACATGTGGATTCTATATAAACCAAAAGGCTTGATGATGTTCTACTTTTGGAGTCTGAAAAGAGGGATACTAATTGCTATCATCTTCTCCACATGATTACAAAACACCTACCTATGCCAAGGTCTTCTTCGGCGAGTTCATACTGCTTCAAGCAGAAGTGGAAAATTGCTCTGTTAAAATACAGTGCAGCCCAGTGGGGACAGTGCTCAATTGCACATGAAAAATCTTTTTCTGCTTCTTCATATCTCTTCAATAATGTGTTTGCAACAGCTCGATTCATGAGAGCATGCTTATTTTCTGGATTAAACGCCAACGCCTTTGAAAAGTAGTCACTGGCCTATAGAATGTAAGAATAATAAGCATTTTAATGTATCTTAATTAACAGATATCGAGAAATTTGAAGTCCTTTTATTTTAATTTAATGTTAAGCCCAACAGATTTCTAAGAAAGCAGTGATGGCATTTCATCCCAAATATCGAAGTGTTTGTAAGAAAAATGAGAAGTGAAAGCTGCCTGGTGCTTGTTCTTCGTTTTATAACCATGTTCTAGTCAGCTCTCTGTAAATGTGATATTTGAGAGAGTCAAAATGGAGAAAGTTTCTATTTGGGGCTGGCTGTGTATGAGGTTTCAGACCCTGATCCCTGGCCCTGTTACTTTGGGTTTGTGGCCACACAGTAGATCATGGTGGGGCAGGAGGCAAGGGGCTGCTCACCTCATGGAAGCTTGAAAACCAAGAGAAAAGAGGCATCAGGGATCAGGTATCTCCTTCAATGGCCTTCCACACACACACTGACACCCCCAGCCCCTTGAGCTATCTTCCTTCTAGCAGGCCTCATATCCTAAACATTTTATCACCTCCTAATAGCATCAGGGACTGGAGACAGAGCCTTCGCCTCATGGCAAGGAGATATTTAGGGTCCAACACATAATACCATGCACAAGCAATTCTAGGCAATGCCAATGGTAAAATATTTGCTGGGATGCCATGTCCCCACTTCCTACAACCCCAAATCTCAAATCCCTGAACAGAACAACAACAAAAATAAGAAGTAAATTAGAGAAGACAACCAGACAAAAAATAAAATACAAATAAGGTAATTAGCAGCTCACATATAAAAACAGATAAAGAGATGAAGCAATAGATGGGTTTTCAGAAGAAGATTCTAAATTGCACTGAAAGGAATATAAACTTCACTGTACTAAAATCAACTTGTTGATGAAACCAAAGACTAAATTATTCAATGTTGGCCATGGACTTGGAAGATGTGGACAACCAAGTGAAGATCAAAACTGCTATGTGAGCCAAACATTACACTTGGCCTTTTTCCTCTTTAAAAAAAAAAAGAGTCTCAGCAACCAAACCAAACTAGTGGGAACTCATGAACTGTGGACCAATAGCTGTGGAGCCCCCATGGGACTGGACTAGGCCTTTTGCATAGGCAAGACAGTTGTTTAGCTTGACCTGCTTACGGGGCCCCTGGCAGTGGGATCAGGATCCATCCTTGCTGCATGAGCGGACTTTGTGGAGTCCAGTGTCTACGGTGGGACACCTAACACAGCCTTGGTTCAGGGGCAGGGGCTTGGACCTGCCTCAACTGAACGTAGCAGGCTCTGTTGATGCCCCATGGGAGGCCTTGCCTTGGAGGAGGTGGGAATGAGGCATGGGTTGAGGGGAGGGGAGGTTGGGGAGGGGATTGGAAGGAGGGAGGAGAGGGGCACCTGTGGTTGGTATGTAAAATGAACAGAAAATTTCTTAATAATAAAAATAAATAAATAAATAAATGTAAAAAATACAAAGCATAAAAAAGACTTAATAAAATTACTCTTGTATATTCTATACTTATGTATTCATATTATACATAATTTATAAAAATGTATAAGATTGTTGCTATTACATATTAATTTTATATCAGAAAAAAATCTCAGATTTATCCTTTTCCTTGGTGTGAAACTTTCTTAGTTTTCTACTGAACTAGGGTCACCCACTTGCAAATCTATTCTGTTTTTTAACTCAATCTGCCAATGCTTTTATTTTAACCCTTATTTGTAACTTGGTTTTCAAAAGAACCTTAAATAGAGGTCTCAGGTCCTAGTCCAAGAATCAACTGCTATAAGCCTGCAATGAGGTAAGTATCAACATTGAGAATAAACAAGTAACCTCTCATTTTGCTTCTTGACACAACTGTGGCATCTGATCACATGATCATCTTTCAGTAATTTGTTTTTTATTAGGTTTTAAGAGTCCTGATATACATCAAACAGAATTAAAGAAAACTGAACCTTCTACCGTATGGAGACAAGATGTTGACTGGACATCCTTCTATTCATGTTCATTTCTAACTCCCTGAGGGATGACCATCTGACTCCTAATTTAAATTCTATCTATAAGGGGAAAATGAACAACACACTCAGTTTGATCTCTTAGGCTACATGCATCTCGATCTCTTTGCAATCTGGATTCTACCCTTTCTATGAGTTATGTTCTTGCTAAGGTTGCAGATGTTCTCAAGCCCTGTGGACATTTTCTAATTATTTCCTCCAAAGCATTTCCATGGCATTGACTCTCTTCATCTTTCTGTTCCTAAATTGCTCTCTCCTTGTGTAAGTGTTGCAGCTCTAAGAGGGAGAGTTTTCCCATGAAGGTGTTACAGTCCTGGAGGGAAAGGTATCCTGGTAGTCAGGAGCCAAGGAATACCACAAAGTCATGCCACACAACAAACCTCACACTAGAGATTTATTGGGAGAGATCCAAGAGGGTGGCTGCCTCTGCTCAGGAGAGAAGCAGCAGGCACCTGGGCAGGAGATAGGCTTATCTAGAGTTTCCAGGGGGGGAATTGGTGGGATTTCAAGCCAAGACCAGGTATTGGTGAGAATTAGAGACCAGGGATCAGTAGGATTTTGAGCTCAGGGATTAGTGGGTTTGGGGGCTCAGGAACTGGTGGGTTTTGGTAGGTTTTCAAACCCAGAAGTGGGCTCAGACCTTTATCCTACAACTGGACCCTACCTAGTCTTGTTCTGACCTCTTAGAGCATCTTCTGCCCTCATTAAACCATTTCCCTCCAGTTTTCCAGGGATCTCTCCTCAAGCTCATCTTCCATCCAGGCTAGAATAAATATTGATGGCATGGTGGCTACAGTTCAGACCAAGGATCCAGAATGCTGGGTTCAAATCCTGCCTCTACATGGACTGAGTTATAAAAGCTCTATTTGATTAATTTCTTAATCTGCCAATGAAAGCAACAAACTCTTACTTCCATTGTTGATGAAAGGATGAACTGGGCGCATATGTCTCATATGTGTCTCGTATAACTGAGCATATATCTCTTCTATAAAATACTGAGAGAGGTATGCCAAATGTAGTAAGGCTCAGTCAATTACTACAGATAATTCTTACTTCCAATGTCTACACATGAAGAGGCAACACAACCTTCAGGCGATTCTTTATGAACTTCGCTAACTTTGACTTTTGAGGAGCAGTTACATCAGGACTGTATAACCCTTCTCATCCCTGATGGCACCTGTTTGATGCCGTGCTGAAGTACAATGTAAGGATTCATTGAGACGGGGTCGGAATCGGCACACATCTGTGAACAGCTTAAAAAAAACTCACCCTTGAGGAAAAGGTTGTATCCACAGACATCAGAAATGGAGCAAATGAATGTCTCCCAGCACTACTGTCTTTGTAAAACAATCTATGCTTTCTTTTAACTCATCATCAAATGATGAGCAGACTAGGCAGTTATCTAATCACAACAGTGTGCCTTCTAACAACGGGAGCAAATCACGAAGGGTCATATCCTAGTGCATCTAATTCTGAACAACAGAGCTTTATTTTTACTATTGTTCTGTGTCTGTGGGCATTTCGCCTTCATACATGCTTATGCACTACATGTGTACGATGCCCTCAGAGACCTAAAGAGGGCATCAGATTCCCCTGAGAGTGAATTGCAGATGATTGTGAGCCTCCATGTTTATGCTGGGACTCAAACCCAAGTCCTCTGGAAGATCAGCCAATGCTCTTCATAACCACTGAGCCGTCTCTCCAACTCCTACATCATAACTTTGTATTATAGCTTCCAAATTATATTACTGAGAAAATTGAAAACCTATTAATTTAATGAGATTACTTGTAGTAGAGGAGTGTGAGATAATTAGAAGCTAAAGTAATTAAAACTCTTGAGTCTCAAACAACTGATCTGATGCCCTCAAATCTATAATTAACGGACTAATCAATCATAAAGAAGATTGAATTTATTGTCTAAAAGTCATCTATAGTTAATCATTCATACCAAGTGTGGCATCCAAATGTGTCTTTAAAGCACTGTTACTAACTTGATAATAAACAGGAGTCAGGTTTTGTATGTGTTTTAATTCTCTGGAAATTATTCTTTTGATAAGGCACCCTTCCTCCTGTGCTAAGATCTTCCTTCAGAAACAACTGAAGGGGACGAGGAGAGGGCATAGAAACCATTTTCTCCTCAGAGAGGCCTAGACATGGCAGCCCAGCTGAATAGCTATCATTAACTCTTGTTAGACTCTGAGCTAACACCCAAGCATCCATCACACCAAGACAGGAAACAGCTTTAGGTGGAATATTACATGAGGTAGTATTTCTGTGATGTTGGGGGAATAGAGTCACACTTTAAACAATCATTGATATTTATTTTTATTTTATATGTATGTGTGAGTGCCAGCATGTATGTACATGCACCACATCCATACCTGATGCCCAGAGAGGGCAGAAGAGGACACCAACCCCCCCAACTGATGTTACAGATGATTGTGAGGCACCATGTGAGTGCTAGGACAGAACCTTGGTCCTCTGCAAGAACAGCAGGTGCTCTTAATTACTGAGCCATCATCTCTCCAGTCCACCCATATATATATATATATATATATATATATATATATATATATATATATATATATATAGTCTGAGCTACATGTTAGAGCTAAACCAATAATTTTACATGTGACAATCACTGAGTTATTAAAGATGTTTAAAAAATAAAGTTCTTTATCCTGCAGAATTTAACCATCTACAAAAACAGAATTTTGCCTTGGGGATTTTATTTTTCTCAATCTTATGAATTATATTCTTTTTTGTGGTAATGGGAATTGAACATAGAGTTTCACATTTGCTAAACAAGCACTCGACCACTGACCTGTATCTCCAACTTTTTTTTTTTTTTTTTTTTTTTGGTTTTTCGAGACAGGGTTTCTCTGTGTAGCTTTGCACCTTTCCTGGAACTCACTTGGTAGTCCAGGCTGGCCCCGAACTCACAGAGATCCGCCTGGCTCTGCCTCCCGAGTGCTGGGATTAAAGGCGTGCGCCACCACTGCCCGGCCTCCAACTTTTTTTATGACAGTTTTCCACTAAGGTATTGAGGGTCGACTTGAACTTGCAATCCTCCTGCCTCAGTCTTTCCAGTACCTAGCATTACAGGCTTGTACCACTGGGCCCAGCCTCTTTAACTAACTTACACTGCAAAAAAAAACATTTCTGGGACCCAGACAAAGAATGAGCTGAAGTGTAAGGCAACTGACACTGGTTTATAAGCCTGGAAAAACAACCGCCCGTTAGCATCTGAGCAATGACAACCCAGCCATGTCTTAAGACAACTACACCATCGATGACTGTCCTTGCATCTAATCCTTGCTGAGAGCAACCAGATCCATCCCAGAAATCAGCGAGTTGTAAAGTTCCATTACTTAGAATGGAACATGTGGACAGGCTGATGCAAGAATGACAGAGCAGAACCTTTTGTGAAGCAGTAAGTGCCCTGTAGCAAATGCTCCTGCAGGGTCCAGAAAGGGAGGCTGGACAGGGAATGCTGACAAGAAAAAGTTGGAGGAGCAGTGGGGACAAAGGATGAAATGGAGATGGTGTGTGGAGAATCTGAGACAGAAATGGAGAGACAGCTACTGTAGACGTTGGTTAGAAGGTACTTCTGTGGAGATCTGTAGTGAAATGGAGGAGGAAGCTGGAGTGGGTATGAGGGGGAGGGGCTTCCCCTTCTAAAGATAGTAGCCAACATGGCCACACACACCTATAATCCCATTGCTGTGCTCTCTGGAGGGAGAATCAGGACGATCACAAGTTGGACATTAGTCTGGGCTATGCAGGGAGACTGTCTCAGAAAACAAAAGCAAAAACAAACACACAAAATTGAAGATTGTGGATTTGTGCTAGTATGTTAATGAGAAGAAGATCCATGGTAATTTTTGTTCATGGTAGAGAAAGTAAACAAATAATAACTATGGGCCATAACGATAGTTTTATAGTCACTAGAGCAAAACTATAAACCTTGCTATAAATCAGAAAAACTAAAATACTCAAAAGGGAACACAACACAGAGTAAAATACATTTAATGCACACATAAAGCATAGAAAATATAAAAATCCTTCCACCTGATTAAATTCCCAACTGACATTCCCAAGCAAGAGGGGAAATTCAAATTTCAGGTGCAAAATTCTAGTAAGCATTATGGCATATATTTACCATGAATTTTAAAATGGTTAAGATTGTAAGTTTCACAATATTTGTATCTTACTCAGTTTTTAAAAATAAAGACCAAAACATATGGGGTTCTGCCAAAACAATACTCAGAAAATGGACACAGCATTAACAAATTATAATATAAATTAATAAGTGGCAGGTAAATTCAGTCAACTCAAAATGGTAAAGAACAAGGTGAATTGGGGAAAGCATAACACAGTGACCATACCTAAAAAGGCAAAAATTTAAAAAAAAAGAAGAAGAAGAAGAAGTTGGATCCTGTAAGTACATCCCACTTCAAGTACAGTAAATTTCAATATTTATCTCATCTAAAAGCTAACAAGTTTTTATTTCAGACAGTATAAGCTGAAATGGCAAGAGATTAAGTAGTCACACAAAACCATAATTAAAATGTGTCTCTTGGGGGCTGGAGAGATGGCTCAGAGGTTAAGAGCACCGACTGCTCTTCCAGAGGTCCTGAGTTCAATTCCCAGCACCCATATGGTGGCTCACAACCATCTGTAATGAGATCTGGCACCCTCTTCTGTATACATAATAAATAAATAAATAAATAAATAAATAAATAAATAAATAAATAAATAAATAAATAAATAAATGTGTCTCTTTATTTCCCGTGCTCATGCGACAGATGATTAGAAAACATATACACTAAGATGAATTAGATACTCCCAGCATAAAGAGGATCTTGAGGGAAGTCTACCTGCGATATAGAAGAGAGGATTCCACTAGAAGCTGGATAGAGAAAGAGAAGGGTCAAATGCCGGAAAATTAAAATCAGTGTTTCTGGACCAGTACTGAATGGTCAGGAACACTGAGGAGCATAGATCTACACAAGTAGCAGCAGTAAGGATTGAAAACTGTAAGCATCTTCATGGAACAGAACATTATTTATTAACCTAGGACATAAAGGCTACACTTCGAAACTGTATATAACATAGAAGAATTTAACGCCAAAAGAACACGTTAAGGAAAATGCACATTGCCTGAGAAAACTGCCGGTGGCGAAGGTAGATGTTTGCGGCATTGAAGTAAGCCAGCGAGTACTTGGGGTCCAGAGAAATGGCCGCTTGATAGTCCGCAATTGCACTCTGTTGTTGACCCATAAACTCATGGATCACACCACGATTTGTTAAGAATTCTGCGGTAGTATTGATCTGCAACATAATCATAGGAGGAATTGGCATCTGGGAATAGTATTAATCTCCAATTTCATGTCTGTGAAATGAATGTTAGGACATCCACTTGTGAGAAAAAGCGCTGTTACAGGGCAGGTCAAACCCAATTACAGCGCCTATTTCCATCAAGGGCTTGGTATGAAACTGGTTTCATGTTAATGCTTTATTGAATGGCTGCCATAAAACAAATAATTTTAGAGCTTTACTCAAGTTCTTCCCAAGGAATAGACATGGGGGACATTTACCTGTTAATCTGTTAAATGAGAGAAGAAATTAAATAGAACAGTCAACATGTTTCACTGTGCTATGTAGAAACAATGACCTTTAAGTCTTGTCCTTTTTTACCCTTTATATTACCCCTATAATATTTCAAAATTATAGAAAGTAAACAAAATCTGGAAGAGAATTCAAAGCATGAGAAGGCTGTTCCTTCACTATAGGAAGAAGCTGAACATCTATATTGTTCTCTACTTGCTTCAAACTTGGTACATCACCATTCCATTTTTTAATTCATTTTGTATTACAAAAATACTATTTATGTCTTATGAAACATACAAGTTGCATTTGATAAAATAAATTGATTCTTATCAATAACTTGATTTTAAATTTTAAATGCATCTAGATTACAAAATAAACCATAATAACTCTTTACCTTAGACATAACTCTGGGGAAACAAAACATTTCTCTACATATCACTTAAAATAGGTAACAGAGAACAACATACTTAGACTTATTCATTGATAGTCTGAATATATGCTAATAATAGCATCATCAATATAGTTTTTACCTTTAAGGCAATGTTAATATCCTGCATCGCAGCGAAATAATTACTCATTTGAAGACAAACCACAGCTCGTCCTTCATAGGCTAGATAGCTCTTTGGATCAGCCTCTAGGGCAATAGTAAAGTGAATCCAAGCTTTCTGGAATTTTCCTTGTGCCTAAAATAATTATTCAATTTCATGAAGCAAGAAACAGTCTGTAGCATGACAAATGTTTCTGATTCTCACTCATTAAAATCTTTGGTGAGGTATATATTACATGATACTAAAGCTAAGGTATTTTAAATTAAAAACTAGGCTACAAAATGAGTATCTTCAATGAACTAATTCCCGTTAAGTATTTATGATCAAATTATATTCAAATAAATTTAATTTTATAGTCATATACTATACCAATCTTAGACAACTTAAAGACATACTACTATGTGTCATCCATATTTCTACGAACTGCCAAAAAACTTACATTGAAATCCCAAGTAGCCATAAGTGGTGGCACACACCTTTGAACCCAACACTCAATAGGCAGATAGGCACATCTCTGTGGGTTTGAGACAAGGTAGTGAGACCTTGTCTCATGTGTGTGTGTGTGTGTGTGTGTGTGTGTGTGTGTGTGTGTGTGTGTAGATATGTAGTTATAGATAGATAGATAGATAGATAGATTTCTAGATATCTATAATATATGTATAACACACAAGGTAAAATTAGTATGTGCTATACAAATGAATGGAGTAATAGTGCAAATGAATTGTTCCACATCTGGAATTTTAGGAACACTTCATACACTCCACAGAAGATGCATGTAAATCTACCATGCACCTGTTCATAACAACCTTAGTGCCAACTGGAAAAAAAAAGAAAAGAGGTCAGGAGACAGGCACCATTAATAGAAGGATGTCAGAGTATTGCCCAGAGCAGGCCAGCTGGCAACTAAACACCTCCTGACAGGCAGGCAGGGAGTTAACTAATTTGCAATGGCCCAGCGTCTGTTCTTCATCTCACAGGCTCAAATACTAACCTGCCAGAGTCTGAGAGGCTGGCACACTCTAACCAACCTGAGCCCAGTGACTCTCACATAAAGATATAAAGAAATATAACTACAAAGAGGAGGACTAGATCCTCATTCCTGACTGGTAAACTCTGAGTCAAGTGCCTGGAAACCTGCAAGCCATCATAAGTTCATTTAATAAACAAAGAATTAGGCAAACTGAAGTTGGACTATCAGAATATTAAACTGCAAACCACCTCACGGTAGGGTTGGATTTATCGGTTGTTCCAACATTTGCTGTGCTCGCTGTGATAGCCTCAGTCCTGGGCAAACAGGAAGGAATCTACATGTATTTGTAGCATAGGCTGTCTCTCCTTTCCCTGGACAGCACGTGGGCAGCTCTAACTCTCCTCTATTCGCCCTTCCCTTTCCTGATTCACTTCTCCATGCTGACGTGCTTTTCAATCCCCTTTCCTGGTTATGTACCCAGTGGGATCTTCACAGAATACAATTTGATGGCATGTCTCTGATTAGGGATATTCCTATTTTAACTAGATTTCAGAGCTTTTATTCTGTCCCTTATTGACTTCTCTAGTCTCGTCACAAATTTCCCTGTATCCACCACATTCTACTCATATGGACGCTCTGCCTCTTCTTACAATGTGTCCTAACTGGTTGTTCCTTTTGTCTCAAGACTAAATCCTAACCCCAATCCCTCCCCTACCTAGCTACTAGTCTTTTACATCTCAACATAAATGTTAATTTATCAGTAAGTTCTCTTACCCTTTAGTTGGGCTTCTTGGTACAAAACCTTTTGGGGGATTGTTTTTGTTTTGATTTGTTTTTGTTGCATTTATTATAATTACAATCTAATAGTTACTCATGCACATAACAGTGCCTCTCTCTCTCAAAACTAGGAGTGTAACTATTCAAAAGAAACTATGTTTTCTATAGAAGGCTGTCTCTGGGGGCCGAGAGCTACTCCTCATCCACATTATAGGTACTCAGCCTGTGAATGGTGTAAGCATACTGTGTTGGCCGCCAGTCAGCTCTAGCTCCTTTTAAAGTCACCCAATCTATTCTTTAAATGGACTGTGAATTGTTCATATTTTGATTATAATACTAATTTTAGATTTAATTCTAGGACAGCCATCTTTTTTTTCTCTAACACGTTCCCAGGCATTGGTTGCGATAACAATCCATCCCATCTCTTCCAGCGTTATCACATCAGTCTTAGCTGAGCTCGGGCTCACCTGAGCACATTCTCGGTATTTAATTGAGCCCCTTGCTCCCCACTTTTAGCCTCCATATTACAGTAAAGGAAAAAACTAAATGTTCCTAGACTGAGAAATAACATCCGGCCGCATCGCCAATAAAAAGCCAAATATCTCTGTCCAAACAATGCTCTCAGTGATGAAAATGCTGCTCTATTTTACCTGCAAGTTATAGCCTAGACTAACTCTGGCTTTTAAACATGACGGGTCAATATGCAGCGCTTTCAGGAAGTCCTTCTGCGCTCGTTTTAGGGCCTCGTCCTCTCCATACTCCATGTAAGAATTCCCCCGTCCAATATAAGCATCCAGAAAACGTCTGTTAATCTTAACAGCTCTGGTAAAGAACTCAACAGCTCCTTCAAACTCTTTAATTCTAAAAAAAAGAAAAGAAAAGAAAAGAAAGAAGGAAGGAAGGAAAACGTCATGCCTTCAGGTGAACTGGTTTGCTAGCAAACTATTTGACTTTCCCAAAAGTTTTTTATTATCTATCATAAGAAGTACATAAGTCGGTATGATCTAAGGAAGTCTAGAAGAATCTCTGGAGATTTGGATGAGGAGAACAAGAAAAGTAAAAATCATTTTCAAGGGCTGCAAGATGGCTCAGTGGGTAAAGGCACTTGCCGCCAAGCCTGATGACCGGAGTCTGATCCCAGGAACCCACATGGTAGAAGGAAATAGCCATCTAATATCCACAAGTGTGTATGCTCACAGTAAGTGAATAAATATAAAAAAGTAAAACTCATTTCACACCACTATGTGGGATGTTATTCCAGAATTCTGTTTTTCTAAAGGGCAGTCCTAAACTTTGTTTTAACAGTGATAAGTTACCAACACAGGAAAACATGCACTGATATTGACAACATATGTTATTTAAATTACAATCTCAATCCAACTAACAATGCTTCAGTCTACAGAGGACCAAATATACAAAGACAATCTTATAAGCTTCTATCACCTAGAGATGCCATAACTACATTAGTTTCTATAAGTATTCCTCATGATTCTCACATAAAAACAAACTTGTGCAATAATGCCTCCTACAGATTTGTCCCATAATTGACTGACTCATAGTATACATTAAAACATATGTATATATATATATATATATATATATATATATATATATATCTTTTCTTTTTTTTTTTTTTTTTTTTTTTGGTTTTTCGAGACAGGGTTTCTCTGTGTAGCTTTGCGCCTCTCCTGGAACTCACTTGGTAGCCCAGGCTGGCCTCGAACTCACAGAGATCCGCCTGGCTCTGCCTCCCGAGTGCTGGGATTAAAGGCGTGCGCCACCACCGCCCGGCTTTCTTTTCTTTTTAAGGAACATCCCATTTCATTGAGGACATCAGTGAAAACAATGGCCTTGCATATGGCTTAACAAGTATTTTTTCAATGCTTGTCCAGAATGGCAGCAAAAATAATTGAGGGCTGGAGAGATGCTGTGGTTGAGAATGCTTTCTGTTCTTGCAGAAGACCCAGGTTAGGCTGCCAGCCACCTATGTCAGGCAGCTCACAATCATTCCTAACTATAGCTCCAGGGATCTGATGCTTTCTGGGCTCCTTGGCACCCTACACAAGTGTGGTGCACATAAACTCATACAGGCACACACACACAAATAAAAATAATAAATCTTAGGGGAAAAAATCCCTTGTGATTCTGTGTCCACATTTTTTTTTGATCAAATACCACTCAAAGGTGTGCATTGAGTGCCATCTAGAAGATCACAGGAGGATCAACACTGAAGTAGTAGGGTCACAGGACACATGGCTTCGGATGGATCAGACAGGCAATGATTAACAACGGCCTTTATGACTCATAGAGTAACATCTGACTTCATTTTGTGTGTGATTACTCAGAGATCACAGGACCATCTCCCTGGCTGTTTATAGTGAAAATGCACTGCTTTCTCAGTAACTGCCACTAGTTAAGATGTACCAGTCCATTTGAATGTGGGGTCACGGTGCCTCTCCAGGTACCATCTTGGTGGATTACATTAGCAATTCAACATTTGGATTAGCCCTATTTATCAAGAATAAAGATGGCATAGGAATTCTGTGTAAAATGCATTTGTTGATAGGTTTTCTTATATTCAGTAATTCTACCAATGGGTAGAGAAGTGTTTAGTTACAATATGTACCTAGATGGTCTAAATATTCTGTATTTTTCCAGACCATTGTCATATATTCACTATAAATTATTGAGCATTCTATTATATTGTCATTCAGTGTGTATCATATCCACTGCTCTTCTTACCCATCAAGGAATTTAAAACTCTGCTATGGGGCTTATAAAATACAATCTTTCATTTTGTGTAGCCTAACCAATTACAAAAGTCTATAGCAGCAAGTCCGACAGTGAATCAAAGCCCATTACTCTGTAGGGCAAGTGAACGTATTGTGAAGGGCTGTTGCGGCTATCCAGTTATCAACGCTCACTGATGTGCACTTCAGTCCATCCAGCTGAGTAAACAACGTAAAGGGAAGATGTGGACTTTCTAAAGTCAGCTGATGAGCACCTTAAAATCATCCCTGACTGAAAGCCACAGCCAGGCCAGGTGGCAGAGATGAAGACAAGGTGCCCCTCCCCCCATCCCCTCGCTTACTACACCACCAGACACAGGAGAAAATGACCTGGATGCTCTGTAGAAAAATCACCTCCATTTTCCTGGAGATGGGTCTGCCACCACATCCCTCTGGCTGGATTAAGCCCTAACATGGCAGTTATCCAGTGGAAAGATCTGGAAGAATATCTATATCACTTCAGAGTAAGTGTTTCTTGACCTATAAGTCATTAAGCATTGGCTGCCACATATACAAAGTACATTAAAAGTTTTCCTAAATAATTTTTTTTTACATGAACCTTAAAGTCACGTGACCGCTCTCAGGAGGAGCTCAAGCTTACAGTGTCTGCTCTGAGTCACCCACACAAGCCCACTGCATTTACAGTAATCACAGATGTGACCAGAGATGTCCTTCTGAACTGTACAAACAAATCACAAATACCTCCAAACACTGAAGAATGTGGCTTGTAGAGCTAAAGACTTAAAAATAGCTTACGCAAATACCAAAAGAAGTATGATAAATGTGTTTGCAATGTACAGCCAAGTAATAGCTATCATTTTTTAAAATACAAAGATGGCTTTTTCACTGGGATCTAAAAGTTCACATTACCACAACACTCTTGGTGATTAAATTGAGCAATAAGTAGGATATTCACCCTAAGGAATGTTGTCTCCTGGCATCCACAAGAGTAAGAGCTAGAAATATACAAAGAATGCTTCAAAGGTCAACTCCCTTAGTTCAAAGAACAAAGCCCTAAAATTTAAAGGTTTATAATTTTTATAAAACTTTCAGAGTTAAAAACTATGTTTTTCCTATCAAAAAAAAAAAATGTCAAAAGTAAGTTCCATAGTTGCAGGCCATTCTTCCACAGTGTAAGCATGTTGCCAAAATAATTTTTCTAAAAAAAATAGATAATCACTAAATATTCCTTGTTGTTAAAGTTCAGTAAAACTGTGAAAACTCAACACACACGGAATTAAAACTCTGAGCTGTGGAGGCTGTTGATTTAAATTCCTAGAGAACAATAGAGAGCCTAGAGAGCTGCTGAAGGTGGGTTATTTGGACCTGCACAGCAGTAGCCGCTTTAAGGAGGCTTGGCTGTTGTACCCCAAGATCGCACTTCATAAAGATGCGAGCCCAGCACAGGGAGGCACTGGCCAATCCTAACAGCTGTTAAATAGAAACGAGGCTGAGCGGAGTTGTGGGACGTTTCAAATGTTGACAGACGCAATGATCTCAGGCATTTTGGCCTGCACACGTCCACCAAAGTAAACACATCAGTCACCATTCCATTTCTTCTTAAGAATGACAAGTGCTTAAAGAGATGGACCGCACAAAGATCGATGCATCAAAACAGACAAAGGTATGACTGTGTATAATGAAAGGTCTGAGACCAAGTTTTAACCCCAAGGCATCTGCAGAATTTACAACCACTATATTACTTTTTCCTACAATAAAGAGCTTTACTTCCTGTGGGGAAATGTAGCTGTATATCTACATCCTGAAAAGGAAAATTAGAATGTCGGTTTCCCAAGTAATTCAAACTCTATGCTAGTCTTTTAAACCATGTATTGTCACAAACATGCCTCTATAATTTATGAATCACCCCAATTTACTCCTCCAAAGGAACTGGCATTCTTTCCCTTACCAAAAGTAATGGTACAAACTATTATTAAACAATAACATTGTTTCCATGTTAAAACCGCTGCAGTTGTTCTGAGGGTTGTGGGTTACTGTTGTTACTTCTAACTGTCCTTGTCTATAATGTGTTTGTATAAAAATCTCAGAAAGAGTTAACTCTTCAGTATTGAATTTTTGTAGATTTTAATATATTTTGTAGACATTTTCTTGGATTGTTTTCAGTAGTTTTAGATACATAAATATCTCTGATTGGTGCAAATTTTTCTTGAAAATATTTTAAAATCACTCTCCTTTCCAAGAAATGGGCTTTCTGAACAAATTATTTTATGACTAGATATTTCAAGGTATACATACATTTAATCAACCTTTTGTGCATAGGCTTCAATCAAACGAACATCTTCAGTGCATGGTATAAATATTTAATTGGTGATTTGGTACAAGTCAGTTTCTTAGAAGGCTCAAGGGTGTTACTGATAGGGTCCTCAGATTCATAGAAGGATTTTTTTATATGCCCATCACCATTTTTGTAGTCTATCACAGCCACACTTCCCTCCGTCCTTCCCGTTCCCTTTTGTCTTCTGGATGGGGCTGTAACTGGTTACGTCTGCTGACCCCGCCTCCTTGCTTGCTTCCCCTTTGACAACCATGGCGCTCCATACCTGTGGTGGCACATGGCCGTAGCTTGACAAAGGCTCACGCTAGTCTGGCTGATCAGTGCAGCTTGTTTATAATCCTGAAACAATTTTATAAGATCTTGTTAATTTGTCATGTATCTCCTTAAAACGTCCTTCTAACTCTGATTCCACTTAAGTATACAGCACATAAAGCATTAAACTAGACATCTTCCTAAGCTTTCGGTTTTTTTTCTTCACAGAATCTCATCTAATTAGAATGGATGGAACAAGGAATGCCAATCGTTATTAACATTCCGAGTCTGTGTGACTTGTATCCACCTTAAGAACAGGGACTTTTCCTGCGGTGCTGCTCTGTGGTATGTAACACAGTACCTCATTTACTTTCTTTTATTGTTTATACCACTGGAAACTTCCCTTCTTGGGCAGAAAAGAAAACTCCCCTGGAAAGAACCTTTGGAATTACATGACTTTTGGACAGTTAGGTGCCAGGCAGGTACGTGATGATAAAGCAGAACATGCACTGGTTAAGTTTGAACCTACTTCTGGGAGGAGGTGTATGATTCTGTGCAAGGATCCAGAAGCCCTCCTGAAGTGGGGAAATGGCAACTCTAACCCTAGGATGTGAAATTTAGAAAGCAAGCAGGACTGAATTTGAATGGCCCTGGAGAACAGGCTGTTTCAGAGAATTTTTTTAAAGTGCTGAGTCTGCAAGAGAGGCGGCCAAAATGGACCAGAAAATAAAAAATGTTGTCTGAAGCTTGGAATCACCTCAAAATCTTACAGAATTATTTTCAGCATGAAAGCAAATAAGAACAGTACTAAACTTGAATTCGTAATCAAATGATACCTATAAAACAAATGTCATGTTCATACGATATATTATATGCCTATGTAGTGACTATATATGACTTATTTTACTGGTTGCTATCGTGAGGCAAAACACCTTCTAAAGTAAGCACCCAGAACCTCCAAAAAAAAAAAAAATGGCCACGATCTTCCCGAGAGATGGGCATCAACAGGAATCTCCATGGGCATTTCTGGCTGTTACTTCACTTAAGTTAAGCTGAACCGTGGGGAGATGGTACGCTCTCCTGGCGTGGCAAAAGGAAATTCTTTCAAATGTGCTTCTTAAAAGTAGCCATCACCCTCTAGCCCCAGAAGGCACTGCTCAACTAGAGAGATCTTAACCACTCATTTCCCTCCCCTTCTCTTCTCACAGCTCCCCTGGTTGTCTTCAGAGGGAGAGCCTGCTTGTCTTAAGAAGTAGAATGGATTCTTTGCTATCCCTAGGGGTAAAAGATTGGGGAATAAGGTCAAATTGAAAACTTGGGGTCCCCATGAGAGAAAATGGCCTCATTACCAACCAGTCTCAAAGTGGGGATCCTACTCTTAAGACTGCGCAGCACATTTTCAGACTAAATGGAAGGATCTGGATGGAAATCAGAAATCTGCTATCTCATTAAATATAATCTAAGTAAGCAATCTACCAAGCATCTCTCGTTCTGTGTCTGAGAATCGTTACTCATCTCCTGTGGAAGCTTGCTGCCCTGATTTACCATGCTTCTCCCTCAACTCCCCTTCTCTGGGAACTACAGATGGCCACATCTTTCTTACTCCCGTCACCGCCAATGTACTTGAAATTGGAACTGATGCTGTCTCCAGATCCTCAAATTCTGCCAACTTACTACTTATTTAAACATGACCAGCTTTATTCTGTAATTTGTAAAGAGATCCAAAGGTGTATCTATGTCTATATTATTACTTTTATTCTTACTAAAGTAATTCATTATATTGTAGGTGGTATCTTATAGAACTATAGAATGCTAAACAGTGACCCTCTCTTCCACTTTTCCTTACTCCTAGTCCCACCCCTTAAGGACAACTAACTTTATATGTTACTCTGGTGTTTACCTTGAAACTCCTAAAAAACATGAGCGATATATCATATTTAGCGTTATTCACTCCTTACATCTGTGAGTTTAGCTCTCTGATGCCATCACTCCACACACTTGCCCCTATTCCATCATCTTTAAGTACCTGTGACAATGTGTTTTGGGGGGTACCAATTTTACATCCCTTAAATGTCTGATATTTGATCTACAGCTGCTCATATATATATTTAAATTTAAGGCACCAAACCCTTGAACAGTACCGTGTGACAACTAAATATTATGTCTATTTTTTGAATTCTCTTATTGAACCTATTTTTAATTCCTTTGTTTCACCTGGTAGATTTGTAAGAAGGAAAAGGCACGGGCAAATGCTCCTAATACAACATCAAGTACCACTAGCCCAAGCATTCCAGTCCAGATGCTTCCTGATTCAGCTGGTCCTGGGGACATCAGACAGTTGCCCACTATCTATCTAGCTCTCATGCCGCTTAAGGCTTCGATCAATTGATCCTTCCAAAAATCTTTTATCCTGTAGATAGGCTTTATGACTTTATCTTGGTATTTTTCTTATCACACACTCTTATAACCTTTATTGTTTCTTCTCTGTCTGCATCATTTATATGTTTTTATTTAATTCTTAGTGACTTGTTTTCTTTACACAAAGGATCACTACTTTACTTTTGTTTGCTTTCTTGTATAACTCTATCCACATCATTATATTTGAAGTGTATTTCTTGTACCCAGAATGTGCTAGATACTTTTCAAAATTCCCATCTGACATGCCATTCTTTTATTTGGTGACTTTTGACCATTTCTACTTAATATAACTATTGACATCATTGGATTTGAGTCTCATATCTTATTGCTTGTTTTCTGCTGGTCTCTTTGACATGTGTTTCTTTATCCTATCTCCAAATTTATTTTGAGGTCTTTTAATGTTTTTAATATCATATTTCAATTTTTCAGTTTTCTTTTGATTGAAAGACTATACTCAGTTAGAAATTTGGATTAAAGAAGGGCTTAGAGCTATAGTTCTGTTATGTGTATAGGGGAAGCTTGTGCATCTCCCCAGAGTAGGGCGGAAAGAGGCCTTACCAGAGAATAGAAAGAGGCCAGAGTGGACTGACTTCAGTGTAGAAAAGAAGACTGGTGATAAAGACTAAGTGAGTGTCAGTCACAGCAAGTAGAACCTTGAATTTAATGGTCAGGAATTCAGGTTTTGTCAGGTGGGATGGGTCACTGCAGGTTTGGGGCAAAGGAATGACTGAATCTGTTCTATGTTTTAAAGCAGTCTGTTTGACTGCTATGTGGAGAATTCACATGCCAGGGTAAGTGTGAAAAGGCAAAGCCAAGGGTACGCTACTTCAGCAGGCTAGGAGACAGAAAATTCTGTTCTGAGATCTGAGTTCAAATCTCGCCTGGGACTTCCCCGGTTGAGAAGAAAGTAGCAATTAGAACTGATACAGTTCAAAATTTGTTTCAGTGACAGAAAGAAGCAGCCTTGCTAATGAGTTAAATGTGTGGTAGGTGAAGAGGAGGTCAAGAGTAATTCTCTCCTGACTCCCCAAACATTAAAACTGCCTTGTAGGAAAGGACACGACATTTATAATCTAGTGGAACCTGAATTCAGATCCTGCCTGCCTCAGTACTTACTGCTCAGAGGTCTTATTTAACCTCTTTTGAATATTCATTTCCTTATCTCTAAGTTAAAATTATAAATTTGCACCATTGTCAAAGCTGGAATGTAGCAAGGAAATATTTCATTATATAAGGTTATATAGATGTAACAAATACATAAAATGACCATCACTACAAATGGATATTCCATATTTGTCTTGTTTCTAAATTTTAATTCCAAAAATTACTGTCAAGTTATAATAAACATTAAAAATGAGAATTGCAAACTATATTTATTCTATAATGCAACAAATTGAAAACTGCCTGTTTCTTTCCACTATGCTTCCATAAATTCCAGTCGTGAAGGCCTAGTCTTAAAGGCTGAAAAGGATGTTCTCAGTAGCCCATTCTACACACCTATGTCCTACCCAGTTTGAAACAGATTTATTTTGATAAATTTCAAGAGGAGAAGGAAAACTGTGAGTGAGAAAGAACATTATAGAACAGAATAAAATACGTACAAATAATTTTGTTAATTGAATTTTCTATGTACTTCCTTTGGGAGATGATAGTCTTAATTAAAAAATATTAATATATTAACCATTCAGCTGTAATTAAAATGAAGGGAAAGTACTTACTTAGGTTTCATAAAAATTCCATTAGTTATCCCAGATATTTCAATACAGTTCTTACTAACACTGTCACTCGTTAACACAGCTATTCTGTAGCAATACATACTAGTTTCTGAGGCTGTGTGAAATCGAGTAGGTCATTTGCCCACATCCATAGGAAGGCTCACCTCTAGCGCAAAGCCATACTGCTTTAGTTCAGTGTAGATGAGTCCACGGTTAATGAAGGTATTTAATGCTATTCTTTCTCCCGCATCAAGAAGCAGCACAATGCCATAATCTCTTAGAGCCTAAAAAGAAAACAGTCACTTAGAGCCACGGTGCAACTCTTTAGAGCCTTGCTTATGCCCCATTGCCCTGGGACAAATATGCTTCTACCCAGAGTGGGATCTCAGGATCAATTCTGGAATGTGACTTAAGTCTAGGCTCAACTTGAAGTTTCCTTTTAGCTATAGTATTATGACTAGTGCTGATTTTAAATAAGTACTCACTATGTGTGTAGTCCACATGCCATCTGTTTGCCATGCATGCTCATATGCATTGCATACTTTGGAAGGAAGGGACTCAACACCCCGCCCCCCCCACACACACATACAACATACACTCACACACACACTGGATACTTTCACCAACTATCACATTCACATGAAAGCCAAGTGGAGTTTCTTGTTTGAAATTTAAATTCTTTTTGAAATTTCATTGACTTCCTCACTGCAGTCTAAACTGCAGGAGGCAAGTGCTTCATCTTTTCATCACTGTAAATCTAGTGACAAAGCATCTTGCCTTCACATAACAGGCATTTGGTAAATTTTAATCAAAGGGAAAAAAACACAAATTTATCAAACGAATAAACCACAATGAAAAGGGATCACAACAAGACTGAACAGGGAAACAGGGAAGTTTGCAGTATGTTGATAAATCGACTAATTGTTTTTAAAGAAAGCAACCTGAGCTCGAAGAATGAATCCACTGATGAGGAATCACTTCCTCTTAATTTTTTCCATTGACTGAGGAGGCAAAGCTTCACTGATGCCGCCTCTGCACTAAGCACTAATGGGTGCATGCTTCTACATTATTTTTAGTGGATGATTTGTTCAAAAGAGCCACATGGTTGGTCAAACAAGGCTCATTCGTGACTACAGTATCAGCTGACTGTAGAAGGCAAATAAACAGAATTTAACTTTCTGCCCACTTGCCCTTCTCTCCTATTTCCCAGCATGTGTGTCCAAAGATACTGTACAATTAGAGACCTTATATGTATCCTATGATATAAATATCAATATTGCTGGCATATAAAATATTTAGCAGTACTTGAAGAACCACCTACACTGTTCATTACACCTTGTCTGGCTCACTACTTCTGTGGACTCACAGAACACAGAGTGTGTAGGATGCCCTAGAGTGCCATCAAGCAGCTGAACATGAGAAAAGATTAAGTGAGAGTTCATGGAAGCTCAGGGTGAGTGGTGGAGATGAGAACTTGGAAGGTGCCTTCTGGTTTGGTTTTTCTTTGTTTTACTGACCCTTGAGATAGAGAGGGTCATACCATGTAACTCTACCCGGTCAGAACTTGCTTTGGAGACCACATTAGCCTTGAATTCATGATCCTGATGCCTCAAATCTCTACAATCTGAAATTGCAGACATTTCCCACTTTGTCTAACCTAAAAGTTTTGGTTAAGACAGCAAGAGCCATAGCTTTCTCTGAATTTGTATCATCAGTTGCTGTTACTAGATTCTGAGTTTAAGAAAAGTAGCTTAACTTGAAGTCTGTTTCCTCAGCTAAAAAAACTAGAATATGCTGTGGGATGTCTTTCTGTACGCTGTGAATATGTGTTGCTCTGATTGATTGATAAATAAAGCCGTTTGGCCAATGGCAAGGCAGAATAAGGTTAGGCGGGACATTCAAACTGAAGAGACAGAAGAAGAAAGGAGAGTAAGGGAAGACGCCAACCCGCCGCAGCAAGGAGCAACAAGATGCCAGCAGACCGGTAACACCACGGCCACGTGGCAACATATAGATTAATAGAAATGGGTTGAGTTAAGTTATAAGAGCTAGCTAGCAAGAAGCCTGACCCATTGGCCACACAGTCTGTGTGTTTACTTGGGACCAAGGGGTTGAGGGAATTGGGTGGGAATGATTCGTCCTGACCGCAGGTGGGACAGGTCTGGATAAACTTCTGGCTACAAGAATATTAAATTTTAATACATTTTAGAGTTCACTTACAAATATTGCAGGAGTGTGAGGTCAAAATTTGCACATGAAAGATATCATTGGAATCTATTTTAGAACTTCTGAATCAACTAGCTTGTAAGATTGCGTGAGTTGGCTGTTTGAAACCTGGGGCCTATGCAGGATCGCTTGGCTTGGCCTGGGAGGAGGGGACTGGACCTGCTTGGACTGAGTCTACCAGGTTGATCTCAGTCCACGGGGGAGGCTTTGCCCTGGAGGAGGTGGGAATGGGGGGTGGGCTGGGGGGAAGGTGAGGGGGGCGGGGAGCGGGAGCGGGAGAACAAGGGAATCCATGGCTGATATGTAGAACTGAATTGTATTGCAAAATAAAAATAAAAATAAAAATAAAGATTGCCAAAGAGGTGTCTTGGTGACTAAAAGCCCTGGCTGCTCTTCCAGAGAACCCTGGTTTGATTCCCAGCGCCTATATGACAATTCGCAACCGTCTTTAACTCTAGTCTCAGGAGATCCAACTTTTCTGATCTCTGTGGGTACTGCGTGCACATGGCACATAGACATATATGCAGGCAAAACACTCATACAATTTACAATAATGATAACAAAAACAAAGAAAGAAAGAAACCAGTGCAGAAATTCCTTACCACATGTTCCCAAGGCCAACACAGCAGAGCATTTGGAGGAAAAAAAAAAAAAGTGTGCACAGTACAAATTCTCCATTCTCCTGCTTCAGGCCCTATGGAAACTTTGACCTTTCGCTAGTCATGACCGACTGCCAGTCTTAGAAGTGCCTTTATCCCCTTAGTAAACCCATTCTTTTCCTTCTACTATCTACATGTGTAGCTGTCCAAATCTGTGTTTAGGGGCACAAGAATCTGGAAATCCCAATGGTGCTCACCATTCCTCAATTTCTGCCTAAAACAGAAATGCTTTGGCTTTATAGTGATACAGTGTGTAGCCTGGTGCTTGCCATACAATAAGCCATAAATAGGAGGCAACGGCTACTGTTTTCATTATTATAGAATTGTAGAGTCAAAAGCCACCATGCTGTTCTAAGACTATGAGAACCTGCTGAATGGAGGAAACTGACGACCAGAAAACCAGCCTGATAGAACCATGATATGCATAAAGGCTCCTCTGCGGGCAATGAAAGAAGAAATTAAGCATGTAAGCTGCCTTCTTCCTGTCTAACTTCATGATCCGCTGGCTGTAGGAGTCGATCTGACAAGCTACTTGATCCAGAGATCCTAAAATAGATTCCAATGTCCACTTTTGTCTGAATATATTTTTGTAACTTTTCAGAGGCGGTAAAAGACAGCAAAATTGAAAAAAAAAAACTGCCTTTGGAGATTGTAGTTGGTTCAATTTCATTATACTTCTTCAGCTTTGTGTCTCAATAATACATATTTTGGGTTTGCTATTGTTTAAGTGTTATGCCTGAAAATGACAAATGATGACTACTTTCAAGTTATTCAAAATTCAAACAAAAAAAAATTCACCATGCTCAGATTTTAGGAAACTCTATCCATAAAGAATGCCTAAGTATGTCAGCCCAGTGACGGAAGGAATGCAGAAAAGCGGGTGAAAGTCGGCAAAAGGGGAGCTGGTGACACTTTGAAATGACATGCCGTCCAATCTGTAGTCAGATGGCTTTCCAAAGCTACCCCGGGATGGTGAACCTAGAAGGAAACAAAGGTGTGGATACCAGCACAGGTTTCCAGCTCCCTGTGGGACCTGGGTAAATTCTGTGGCCTCTCCCTACTCTCGTTTCCTTGTTACCTGTAAAATGAGCAGATGAAATGTTCTGGGGTCCTGGCATCTTGAAAATTACCAATATTTTGCAACCCTATTTTGGTCCCGTTTATTCAGAGTCGTTTACGTGGTCTTCATTTACCTAGAACTGGCTTTTCCGCATAACTGAGATAACAGGTGGGAGTCCCTTCCTTGCCCAGCCCATTGTGTTTGGCCTGAGCTTACCTTCAGGCAGGAATGTGGGGTGTAAGGAAGGTCCTCAAAGGCACCTGCTTGGGAGGTCCCTGCTAAATGACCCTCTAGCTAGCTCCTTTAGCAACTGCCTTGTTAAAAATTAATGATTCGTTTGTCTACATCTGTAGAGGAAGACAAACTTGCTAGGCTAGCTGTCAGGAATGTTACATTCTTCTGCTGGACAGGAGGTTCCTCAGCCTCTGTCCTCCCTGTGACTTCCAAATCTCTGGAAGCTGTAAGCAGCCTTAGCTGAGTTTTACAGACTGAGGAGTGTGTCCACCTAGATCAGTGGGAGTGCAAAGTCTACCGAAAGAACTCACTGCTGCTATGGAAATGGCAGACATGAGAAAGGAGAGACCAGTAGACAGGGGAAGGAAGCAAGAGCAGGGGACAAAACACAAGGAACTTGCAGGTGGGTGATCGCACTGAGCTGATTCTCATTGACATCAACCATATTGACAAAGGATGAGGCTGTAACAGCGGCAAGATTAGAAATCACAAATGAGTTTGACAGCGAAATATGGTTGCCGTAGCAAGTTTTGTAGCACATGAGCAAATCCCTGTCAACGGTCCCTGCAGGTGGAACACATGACTGTACTCTTCACTGCATGTATAGTCTCAGAATTCTACAACAAATACCTCCATGAGCTGTTCCAGCTTGGGTCCAAGTTGTAAAACAGTATTGCTAGTGATCACTTCTACAAAATTATGTACGGCAGTGGATCAGTAAAACATTTACTCAGATGATACTTACAGAATGTATCCTAATTTATACAGGCATTTAAATAATTGTACAGGCATTATAAAATGAATTGACAGTACAGAAACTGCATAAGATAATTTAGCACTAGGAAAGAAATCAATATCATTCTGAAATGGTTCTTCATGGTTTGTGAAGTTTTATGTGTGTATTTACGTAGGAATTATTTTCCAAGATTATAGCAGAAATAAGAAGAAAATACAGGTGCTTTAAACATGTTTACAAATGTTTTAACATGCTGCTTATGAAATATTGTTTATTGATTGCTTGTCTAAGTCAAGGAGCCACTGAATGCATGTTGCATCTCGAATGCTTTAAATCTGTCATTTACTAAAACGGTTATTTACCATCTGAAGTTCCCTTATCTTGGTGTAACACAACGCTCGGTTATAAAATGCTGCGTAACTGTTCTTGTCCATGTTGATGGCTGTAGTTAAATCTGCAATAGCTAGCTGGTAACTCTACAAGGAAAAAGAAAGAGTGAGTTAGAAAGATAAATCATAATAGAAAAGTTCAATCATAAAATAAATGCGCCAGCCTGTCAGTGTTTGAAGTGTTCCTTTAAGATTCTATGTATCATCTTTAAAATTAATACAATGAAGCTAATCTTTCACATAGTCCACTAGGAAGATCTTGGCAGGGATTCTTACAGTTCTTTCACCTCACAAATAAAACTTCACTTTACAAATAAAATTAAGGATGTCAGTAACTTAAATGTAAGCAATTATGGGCTAGAGAGATGGCTCAACAGTTAAGAGCACTGGGCTGATATTCCAAAGGACCCAGGTTCAATTTCCAACACCCACAACTCACAAATGCCTGTAACTCCAGTTCCAAGAGATCTAGCACCCTCTTCTAGGCTCCACAGACACCGCACACGTACAGTGCACAAACGTACACACAGGCAAATGCTCATAAATATAAAATAAAAATAAAATCTCAATAAAAATTAATTTAAGCAAATATTACACAATGTTGCCATATGGCTTGGAGAAAACAGTACTGGTTGTAAAAGGCAAGCAATCCATAGTCCTCTGGTGACTACTGAAGGGCTGACTTACTTCTGCCAGTCACACTGTGGTATCACACAGTCACAACGTTTTCTACTCACATTCACTCTCTCATCCCCTTCCATTCTACTCTGATACCTTATGTCACCATTTCTGAACATAATAATAATGGACATGCAATGCAAGGTCTCACCTTTGCTTTAAGGTGCTAAAGGAAAGTATTCCATATGCAACAGTAATGAAGAGAAGCCAAAACTACAATCAGGGAGAGAGAATCATTCCACGCAGCATCAGATACCACAATCTTTCACTCAGGAATTTCTATTTAGGAAACTCAAGCAATGATTTTGTTCTCACCACATATAAATGCATTATTTAACATGAATAGTACAATATATAAACATTTCAAAAGTCCAACAATCAAGTAATTAAATATAAATCATGGTGGGATATTATGTATCATGTGTATTTAAAGATTAAGTCCAGAAAGCAGAGAACACCATAATTATATAAATAGCACACTCTCACGTCATATATCCGAGGAATTGTAGAAAGTGAATGCCCAGTTAACAAGCAGAGAAACCTCAGCTCTAAACTCCCAGTAACTTGGCAGGAATGGCTTACCCTGTTGTAGTATTTCAGAACTCCTCTGCAGATGTAGGCACGTACACTCTTCGGGTAAAGTCTGATGGCCTCGTTACAATTCAGAATTGCCTTGGAGTATCTGCCCTTTAAACCATAATAGGCTACTCGGCATAGATATGCCTTTTCAGAGAAGGAGAAAATCAGAGATGGATGTTTTAGTAAAATTGTCAGTTCTACCAGAATACAGGGAACTTCAAACAAGTCTATGATACCTAAAGACAATATTAAAATATAGTTTTCCCCATTTCTTTTCATTAAAAAGTTAAAAATACAGCATAATTGAAATAACTTTACAGGGGCCATACTTATGGCTACTACTTAGATTCAGTAATCATTAGCATGTAGCCTACTGTGTTAGCTTTCTCCATTTTTTTCCCTAAACTATTGAAAAACAAGTTGCATACATCATAATTCTTCACCTCATTCCTTTAGTATGAGTCTCCTGTGAAAAAAAGACATTGCCCTACATAACCACACCAACATTATTTATCTAGGATAGTTACTAATAATTCCCTAAAATTATCTAGTATTTAATCAACTCAAATTTAATTTAAAATCAAGAGCCAGTCAAATTTCATCTACTAAATTTTTTGTTTCCCTTTAAATCTATTAGGAGACAAAAATCCATTGATATGAAAGCAATAAACAAATAAAATTTATTGTATATAAATTAAAATTCCTAACAAATAAGTTAATGTATTTGAAATATTTACATATATCACGATTCTCAAAATATTGTTAAAAATGCAGTATTTATGTTAAAAAGTAATACACTCATTCCAAAGAAGAATACAAAAATTTAGATTGTTAAAATATAGTTAAGTGGTGTCAGATATGATAGCACCCATCTGTAATCTCTAAACTTGAGAGGCAGAGGCAGAAGGGTCAAGAGTTCAAGGTTATTTCCTGCTACCTAGTGAGTTCAAGGTCATTCTGTGCTCCGTAAAATGCTGTCTAAAAAAAAAAACAAAAGAAAGGGTGAAAGGAGAGGGGATGGAAGAGGAGAAAGAGGAGAGAGAGAGAGAGAGAGAGAGAGAGAGAGAGAGAGAGAGAGAGAGAATTGCTCTTGCTTTTTATTACCAATTACATACAAACTATTCAGTAGCATCACCAAAACTAACCTATTCTTCCAGTCGCTGATGTCATTTATTTAAATACCTGGTAATGTTTGGGATTGAGAGTAATCGCTCGATTAAAATCCAGAATTGAGTTCTCTTTGTTGAGTTTCACTTTACAAAGTCCCCGGTGATAAAAGGCTTCTGCAAACTCAGGATTCGCTTTCACAGCTTTTGTCAAAGAGTCAAAAGCCTGGAAGAATGTGTTGAAGCACACACCACTCAGTGACAGAACACACGAATTCAGAAGATGAATAAAGTACGGACACGCTACTGAAAAGCTTCACTCGAGGATTCTTTGGGGGAGAGGGACTATTTAAAATACATTCTCCCAAAGAACCTTGTGGAACAAACAAGTATAATCCTTAGAAATAAGTCAGACTTATAATTAAAGGTCCCATTATTTCCAGATAAATAGCTATATAATCCATGTTGTTAGATAACAGTACTTTGAGGTTTAATTTCAACCATTATTCTTTGGATTTCATTAATTCAAAGAAACCACAGACAGCAGCATTCATTTCTCCTTTCTGGTCCAAGAACTACAGCAAAAACATAGTTGTTCAGTTTCAGGATAAAAGGGTGCCACAATTCCCCAATGTATCTAGTCATCATAATCAATTTAAATCTGATTTGAATTCTTCAGTTATCAGTAAGGAAAGTCATAGAATGTTCTAATCATCATCCATTTAGTCTGCAGCACATTAAAATATTCAATTTAACTACTTATAATTTAATAAATCTAATTAGTATGATGACATTATTTTCCTGCAATAATTTCCTACAGTTAGATTTACTATTTTGGTGAGAAACATATATTAGCTTTAAAATATTATTGGCAAATTAGTGTCAAATAAAATGTGCTGATATTTAATTTAAAACAATTCATGGGAATTGCAGGTGCAGACTACCGGTTATGAGCCAAGCTTTAGAAGCAGTTTTGGTCAGTTGACTTCTTGCATTATTGTGGGTAGCCTTCAGAAACAGAACTGATGCAAGCAACCAGTTTGGGAAGTCACAAATAATCGCTGCTTCTAAGCTCACGGATACCATTTGTAAGTTGCCTTCCTCCATGTAGCAAAGACCCAGGTTATACAGACACTCTGCTGAAACAGAAACAGCACTCGGTCCTTTGTCAGAAGCTGAAAACATTTCCAAAGCCTTCTTAAATATTCTCACAGATTCCTGTAAGAATAAGAACAAAGGAAAGAGATGAAAGGGATGTTTTCACTGGTTATTTGTTCAACATCACAACCTTAAATGTGAAGAGAACTCAGAACCCACAGCACCTGGGCCCTCATGTCATGCAAATGCACACAGATCTAACGAGGACACAAATGTCCTTATACAACTGGAGGACCCTTTTCTGGAGGATGAACCCAGCAAGTTCCACCCAGGGGCCATCCTACACACTAGATCTGAAGCAGGTTTGCATACATGGATTTTTGTAACTAGAACTTCTAAATTCTAACATCAGACTTGAACTCGTGGACCATTTGCTAATAATTACCTGGTTATTACCCTGATGACATGTTGGGAAGTTAGCAGGCAATAGAAGTATTGATGATACCTGATACAATTAGTCTGCTTTACTCTTAATGGGATTCAACTAGTTCTAGAAAACAAGTTTCATCAAAAGTTACCCATATAAATTTAATAATGTTTTTATTGGAACCCATTAATGATAAAGAAGTTTAATTTCCCAGATGTCATTTACTAATTAACAAATCATCATATGAATCTAAACACAAATATCAAGTTTAAACACATTTGTTGTTACTGTCTGTCTATCTCTGTTTCTCTATCTCTGTCTCACTATCTCTATCTCTCTATCTCTGTCTCTATCATCCCTCTGTCTCTGTCTCTATCACTGTCTCTGTCTATCTCTCTCTATCACTACCTCCATACTGGTTTCTGGAGAAGTCATTTTTTTTTTTTTTTGGTTTTTCGAGACAGGGTTTCTCTGTGTAGCTTTGCGCCTTTCCTGGAACTCACTCTGTAGTCCAGGCTGGCCTTGAACTCACAGAGATCTGCCTGCGTCTGCCTCCCGAGTGCTGGGATTAAAGGCATGCGCCACCACTGCCCGTCGAGAAGTCATTTTCTTGAGAACTTTGAAGACCTTTCACATATCCCACAGGCATTCATTCCCCAGGTGGACAAAGTCACACCCACTCATTTTTACATGAGATTCCTGCTCTACTTGGGCTTCTGCTGGGGTCCCTAAAGAACAACACCCATAAACTTCTAGAAATCCTCTGATTTGGTTATATTTTATAAGGCATATCTTTAAACATCTACCTCACTGCTCAGTTTAGAGCTCTTGCCACATTCTTGGGTATTTATTACAGTAACAACATAGTTACAGATGCTAAAATTTGTATTCTTTACCCATCGCTGAAAAAAAAAAAGTGACTTTGAAATGTGTTTCCACAGTGAGGTGTCTGTGCATAGATTAACTGAGTCTTTTGTTCTAAGTTCCACAGGCCACAGAGGTGCTAGTTAGGTGGTATTCCCATCTGACAGCTCAGATAGGGAAGTATCTTCTTCCAAGGCCGTATCATTTCATTTTGTAAAAATACTTAAATGGCACTCCCTGAGTATAGCATGTACATTCCATTACTAAGTTTAAGAAACATCAGTCAACAGATTGTTCACCTTGATTTTCTTAGCCTTCATTTGGGCTTTTGCCAAGAGTGCTAAAGTGGAGATCTCTGGTCTACTGGCTATGACCCCTTCCAAGACGTGAATGGCCTTGTCATGGTTTTCACAAAAGGAGTAAATGAGTGCTTGCTGTATTGGTGTCAGCTCAATGAGACCTGAAAGCAAAGGGGAGTTCATCAGGGTCTCTGCTGGGTAGCAAGGGTTTAGAATGTAATCATTTTAAGGGAGTCATTCAGTATCATATTTTTACAACATCAAATGACAAATCAACACCATATCAAAACCTTCTATTAACATAAAACAAAGTTATTACAATTACAAACCAAAAAGAGTAAAATTATAAGCCTGAGATATATATATATATATATATATATATATATATACAGATAGATATAGATATAGATATAGATATAGTGAGTGCTCTCACAAACTTCTCCAAACTCTGAATCACTATACAAGCTGATTATGTAAAAGTAAAGACTGAATTTTCAGACTCTTTGTCTTTCAAGTGAATTCTTCATCTATCAATATCAATATATAGGTATTACAAATAGTAAAAAAAATGGAGAAATATTTAACATTTTTATTTTGAATTAGCTGTATTTACCTTTGTTCATTTCTGCTACTTGATAAATAGTGAGCTTTGCAAGATCATGACACTTCATCATAAGAAGGTATTGTCCCCTGGAAGAAATGACAGCTTTCATTCTAAGCAGAGAAAAGGTAATTAGTCTGTGGGCTTTTAAAACTTTTACTGGGTTCGTTGACAGTTTCATGTGTGTATAAAGTACATTCTGATTACGGTAGACCCATACTTTTCTCATCTCCCTCCCCCCCACGTCACCTCCCTTCTTCCTGATGGCCCTGTTTCACACTCACTCTTTTTCTGCTCTGCTCTTGTCGTTTTAAGACTCACTGTTTAACCAGCATCCTCCATGTGACCATGGGTTTAAAACTCATTGAAACATGGGCTCCTCGGTTGGGCACCCAACTGAAACAAATGATTGCTTTCCCCCAGAATCTATCAGTAGCCAGTTTAGTTCAACAGGGTAAAATGGGGTCCTTTAAACCCCTCCAGATCACGAGTGACTGTTGATTGCCCAGTCTTGTGTGGGTTCATTGCAGACAGCCACAGCTGCTGTGAGGCTGTGACTGAAATGGTTGTGCCATGCCCAGAAGATAACATTTCACAGACGTTCTCCCCATCTTCCAGATCTTAAAGTCTTTCCACCCAGCAATTCTATGATAATCCCTGAGCCTGAGAGGGGGTGGTATAATCATCCTGTTCAGAGCTAAACACTCATTCATCGAAGTAAGTATTCAAAGTAAAGTTAATAATGTTACTTAACTTTTTATGATTATAAAACATTCACTCATTTATACAAGTATACATAAAATCCATTTTAAAATTATAGAGTTGTTTGTTTTGTTTTGGCTTTTGGTATTTTGAGGCAGGGACTCTCTATGTAGTGCTGGCTGTCTTAGAACTTGCTATATAGACTAAGCTGGCCTTGAACTCAGAGAGATCATCTCTCTCTCTCTCTCTCTCTCTCTCTCTCTCTCTCTCTCTCTCTCTCTCTCTCTCTCGTGTGTGTGTGTGTGTGTGTGTGTGTGTGTGTGTGTGTGTGTGTGTGTGTTTCTCTCTCTGTCCCTCTCTTCTCTACCTCTCTGACTCTCTACCTTTTCCTCCAAGTGCTGGGATTAAAGGCATGCACTACCATCCCTGGCAAAATTAAACAGTTTTTAAAAGTCCAAAAACACAAAGTGCTAAAACACAAAATATATCTTTATCAGAAAATATGTCCCATTGCATTTTCCCAGGCCTATTAATCTTGAGACATTATATTTTGGAGATCAGTATCTTACAAAAGGTCTCTATAGCAAATTCTACTAAATTGGAAATACAGTTTTGAGTGTTACATTTTTTTATCCAATTGGCAGAGGGTTCAATTTAGTACTGTGGATACAAACAGAACCAATGATCAAAAGGTACTTACTCTGAGGGGGTATTGCTGTCTATATAGCAAGTCATCTAGAAAGGTATCCAAGACCCTCACTCTCAGAAACTGTTCTTCAGTGTAAGAGTACAGCAAAGGGAATGGTATGGTTGTCTTAACATTTAAATAAAAACAAGAAATGCATGTTGAGAGGTAGATGTTGTTTGGAGATTAGATGTAAAATAAGGAGACTGGAAGAGTAAATAGTGGGGTTCCAAGAGTTCGCTAAGATGTCCAGTTACCCCAGGAAGAATTCAGTTTCTGTGCTCATACCTTATTATGTAGAGCTGGATTCCATCTGGCTGGAGGTGGATAGCCCGGGATAATTCACACACCGCCTTTTTCAACTTGTGCAGCTGTTGAGTGACAAACAGGAATGTGTAGTCTAGTTGAAGCGTCACCTTCTGATGTCTAGCCCCTCCCACAACTTCTGGCAGAACTTTTGTAGAATCTCATCCAAAAATACTCGATTTTCCTTTCTGCTTGTTTTTAGTTATTTCTTTTATTTTTTGAGGTTATAACATAATTACATCTTTCCCCCTCCCCTTTCTACCCTCCAAATCCTCCCATATAACCCTCCTTACTCTTTTTCAAATGCAAGGCCTCTTTTTTCATTAATTGCTGTTACATATGTGTGTGTATAAATACAAAACGTATACATACTTTCCTTAATTCACCAAAGCAAATATAATTCACAAAATCAAAAAAGGAGTCTTATGATTCAATGTCTTTGGTTTTTTGAATTATTTATCTTTAAAGAATGGTCACAAATACCCATTCACATATCATTTTACACTCATGGATGTGATATATTATAGTACGCATATGTTACAGGAATTCTATTATTGTCATGGTCCATTATCCAATTAAATAGGGTCTTTGACTCAAGAGCCAAGTTCACATTCAGGTGGCCAGAATGGATCAAAGAGTTCTTGGAGGGCCAAGGAAAAGGAAGGGTGGCCCCAAGGAGAACAGGCAGGGACAGAAGGGAGCACAGGCCGTTTTGGAGTCAGAAGGCAGATGGTGGCAGGTGCATCCAGGCAGTAGTAACTGTCTTGGGTTCTAATCTTATATTTGCCATCAAGTTTTATAATTAATAAACAGTAAAAGTAACCCCTTCAGGTCTATGCTTCTCTTTCACTTAGCTTTTCTCCCTCAACTTTTTAACATCTATTTCACTAAACTTCACATAGTTAATAAATCAGCATACAAAAGGGGACATAAGAAGTAAAAGTAAATTCCACTATAAAAATAAGATGGAGAAACAGACTTGAAACAAAATAGATCAGTGAATGTGAATGGATTAAAGAAAAAATATAAGAACAGTGTAAAAAGAGGTCCATTCGAGAGTCACAGGGAAAGTAAACATTTATTCTATCCTTAATAACGGTCACAGAACCATAACTTAAATTCCCACACATTCAAAGACAAAAACCAACCACCACTGAAGACATTGCCAATGGAGCACTACACAAACCCAGAAAAATTAGGCCAAACAACCTAGAACTGCCATAAATATGATGGTAGGGTGTGGCTAAAAGAAGGCCATGAACTAATTTATACACAGAAATAAAGGGAAGTGAAATAGCACAGACTATTTGAAGAAAATAATGGGATAGAATTAAGAGGAAATCCAAGAGATGGAATTTGTTTAAACAAATTCGAGAATTTCTGTGAAACTTCTTAATCTGCCCTTGTTCTGTCTGCACAATTAACGAACTGCTGGCACGTTCACACTGGCGTACCTGGTTGTACCAAGTGTCCAGGTTGGTATTTGTTACTTTCCTCCGTCCTGTGAGCTAATACTTGAGAAAGCACTGTAAGGGGGGAAGAACTGGGTTTGACTTGTGCTTTGAAAAGATAACAGTCACTCATGGTGGAGCTTAAGGCTGGGATACCTCTCAACACAACAGGCCAGGGAGCTGAGACCTGACAGGAAGTGGGGTCAGGATATAAAACCCCAAGAACCATGTTGTGAGGCACTTCCTCTAGGGAGGTTTTACCTCATTAAGATTCCACAATCTCCCATAACCGCACCACCAATTGAGAACCAAGTGTCCAAACATATGAGCCATTTTACATTTAAACCATAACATTCCATCCTCGGCTCCACACACCTGGTCTCATCTCATAATACAAAACTCGTTCAGTGTGACTCCAAAACCTCTGACTGTCTCACATTTCCGATAATTTTCAAAAGCCAGAAGCTTCAAAGTCAAGAAAGTTTGTTAGTTGTAGGACTCTTAAGAGCTATAAAAAAAAACCTGAAAACAAAAAACTGCATACTTTCTATATTCAATGGTATGGAGTAAACATTCCCCTTTACACACACAAATACACACACACACAAAAAAAAAGTTGAGCGGGATACAGCAAGAAAACCATCAGACCAAAGCAAACCTGAACTGTAGCACAGCAAATACCAGTCCTAAAGCTTCATGTCCAACATCTGGGACTGCTGAGAGCATCTTCTATGCTCCAAAAAGTTTGGGTAGCCTTGCACCTCTGGCTCTGTCGCCTGTGGCGCATGTGGTCTCTTCCATGGGACAGTGGCACTTGCGTCTGGACATTTTCTCAGGAAAACAGCCCATGTTTCTGACAGCTCCGATAGAAAGTCTCCTCTGCAATTTGGGCTTTGCCTCCACTGCTTCAAATACAGCTCCACGTTTCAGGAGCTCCATGCTACCTGTTGCCTGCTCAACAGCTTTCTGGAACCTTGGTGCAAACTTTTACAGTAGCCTTGCTTTTACATTTTGCATGCCTGCAAAGCCAGAACTGCAAGGACTTGGGTCTGAGCGGCTGCAGGAGCTGGGTGGACACAGAAAAACTCCAGCTACACTTCAGCCACATGGTTCTAGAGTTGAAGACAGAAGAAAGGAGCTATGAATTTCCCCCTCAACACTAAGGAAAGCTGCTAAGACCAGGCACGTGTTCAGGGTGACCCTGAATGGAGGCCTAAAGAGGCCATTATATGAAGCTGTGAAGTTGTGTGGGTTGCCTTGAAGACCCCAAGATGTTAGAGATGCCAGAATTGTGGGATACCTGCCAAGGAGAGCTGCTAACAGGGAGTTGAAACAGCCCAAGAGAAAGGAGTGTGTTGCAGTCAACAAAGCTGAAAGGAATTGGACCTGAAGAGTGTTTTGACATCAGACATGGAGATGCAGAGTTTGGAGTTTGCCCAGCTGGTTTTTGGTCTTACTTTGGTCCAGTATTTCCTCACTGTGCTCCTTTTCCTATGTTTTGGAATGGTAATGTATATCCTGTGCCATTATATGTTGGAAGTATGTGATCTGCTTTTGGATTTTGATTTTACAGGGGCATTATAGTTAAGAGATTGCCATGAGTCTCAGAAGAGATTTTGGGCTTTGGACTTTAGAACAATTTGAGACTGTTACAGAGTATGGGGACTTTTGAAATTGGACTGGATGTATTTTGCATTGTGATATTCTTACAAGCTTATGAGGGCTAGGGAGTGGATTGTGGTAGTTCAAATGTAATTGGTCTCCATAATTTCATAGGGAGTGGCACTATTAGGAGGTGTGGCTTCGTTGGAGTAGATATAGCCTTATTGAAGGAAATATGTCACTGTGGGGGTGGGCTTTGAGTTCTCATATATGCTCAAGCCACACCCAATGCCTCAGTCTACTTCCTGTTGCCTGCATATCAACATGCAGCAGCTCCTCCAGCACCATGTCTGCCTGCATGCCACCATGCTCCCCGTCATGATAATAGATTAAACCTCTGAAACTGTACGCTGACACTTCAATTAAATATTCTCCTTTATAAGAGTGGCCATGGTCATGGTGTCTTTTCACAGCAACAGAAACCCTAAGACATCATTTTATATACAGGCCTCATTCTATGAACCTACACACTTAACCTGTACATACAATATACATGCACAGAATTAGACCAAAAGACTCTAAAAGGCTAACAGTAGCTTTCCCCAGCAAATAAAATTACAGGCAACTTTAAAGCTACTGATTTTCAGAAAGTTCCTCATCATTTATTCTTATTTGCATAAAATACATTAACTACAATAGCTGTATGTTGTTTTGTATAAACAATATAAAACATGTGCTAGAGATATTATAAAAATGAAAATGGACACTTGATAAGAAGAGGCTTTGTAAATAATAATTGTTAACTGTATCTGCTTAATAGATGTTGCTTATAAATCCATAAGCCTCTATGGTTAGCTGAAAAAAGATTATATTCATATATTATAAATTACATTGGATAAATATCTAAAAAATTAAAATAATTTTTTAAATTCAAGATCCCCAAGTCTTAAATACCTTATGATAGGTTTCTGCTCTACAAATATAGCTTTGAATAAATAAAGGATCAACTTTAATAGCCTCAGTAAATCTCAAAAAGGCTTCAGTGTAATTATCCAGGTATAGTAGATATATGAGGCCAATATTTATATAAGCCAAAGTAGCAGTTCTAAAAAGAAACCAAGAAAGTAAAATTTTTTAGAAATTTAAATTTATTTACATTGTTCTTCAATTATTAAAAAGCTAATGAAATATATGAGTCAATTGCAATCAGATATTCTTAGTATTTTACTAAAGCAATGAAATTAGTTTACTGTGGTCTCTTAAAAAACAGAAGCATGGGTGGTTGGGAAGGTGGGAAAGATCTGAGAGGAGGTGGGAGAAGGGAAACCATTATTGGAATATATAGTATGGAAAAACTTATTTTCAATAAAAAGTAGGAACATTCTTAATAAAAGACTTAGTAGTGAATTAACAATTAGAGAGTCTATACTGGGAATGGAAACGATAGTCTCCTAGACTCTTAGCAAAGCTTGACTTAATCTTGGTTAACATTGAATCAATGATTACTGTTCCTCAACTCAAAAGTCTTTGCCTGAGGTCAGGAGAAATAGTGAAAAGCAGTCATTGTAAGGTTTGATGGCTTTCAATGAAAAAAGAAATCCTCTCCACATGGGTATATGTAAAATAACTTTTCAATATCAAATAAATGTTGTTTTCTCTCCTATAATCGAGCGATTGTTAGTATGGGGGATGACCTTAGATATTACTCTGTTCAGTGTGTCCTAAAGACAAGGACAGTGCTTGTCCTGTAAATCCGCGCCCATGGAAGCCCCGGGTGCTGGAGAGCAAGGGTCCTTCCACCCACCTGCTGACCTTATATCCCAAACATCACTCTGCCTCCCTAACCCCCCAAAAAAAAACCACTGCGGTCCTCAGAGGCCTACAGGTGTTACTCCCCGAGTTCAACGTTTTTATTTGAGAGCTGTCTGCTAGGCTGCACAGAGATAGCATGATTTTTTTTAACCCTTTCTGAAAACTTCCATGTTTTTCTTTTGAGGTTATAATATAATCGCAGCATTTTTCGCTTCCCTTCCAAACCCTCCCATATACCCCCTTCTCGATCTCTTCCAAAATCCACTTTCTTCATTAACTGTTATTATCTATATACATGTATTTTATCTGCATACATGAATCCATAGCATATATATTCCTAAAAATGACTTGCTGAGTCTGTGTAATGTTACATGTATATATATATATATATTTTTTTTTTCAAGGATGATCATTTGGTATTAGGTAATTAGTGGGGGTTTTCTCCCACTCTCAGCCTTCCTTGGTTTTCTGTAACAACTTCCATTTTAATGAGTGATGCATTGGAGAGGAGAATTATTCAATTAAAATATATGTTGTACAGCTGGATTTTTGGCTTGTCTAACTTTCAATTTGTGCCTCTTCCTTGTCCTGTTGGCTAAATGGCAATGGATTTTCTTTTGATTTATTGAACAACGTGAAGTCAAGAGTTCCAAACGCGGGGTCTTTGCTTCCACTGAGTTGGATACTGTGTGTAACAATGAAGGAAACCACAGCTATTTTGTCATTATTTTAAAACTTGATGACAGTTGTCCAATGACTTAACATCAAAAAAGCTGTAGCCTACATGTCCTCAAGCCCACTCTAGTCACTTTTTAACTTAATACTGTGAATTTAAGTCTTCTCAGATCTTTTCAATCTCTTAATTTTGCAAAGCAACTGAAATGATCAAGTCTTAGTTGACTGGTAAACTTATTCGAGTGTTATTCTAATTCTAGTGTGACTTTATAATTACAGTCTCATTTGCTACAACGTTACCAATAGTGAGGGGCAAGCTTCTTTTTATTTTATTCTTTTCCTGATTTTATACAAGAGTGAAGTAAGTATGAAAAGACAGGCTTACCTTTCAAGAGAAATAACAGTTTCAAAATCACAAATTGCCAGCATCCAAAGTTTTAGTTGTGCATAGAGTATGCCCCGGTGGAGAAAGCAATTAAGATTATCATATCCATCATTTATGAGAGCTGAAGATATAAAGTACATACCTTGATTTCTAAACAATCATACAAGTTATGTTTCAGACCACACCCTTCCTATTGTTTTCCCTTATTTAACAATCCAAGAACAATGTGGCTATGGCAAGTGTGCCCATTCTGTGGGTGAAAATAATACATTTTTTTTTTAAAAATTGCTGACTGCCAGGTGGTGGCAGCACACACCTTTAGTCCCAGCACTCAAGAGGCAGAGGCAGGCAGATCTCTGTGAGTTCAAGGCAGCCTGGTCTAGAGTGAGTTCCAGGACAGCCAGGGATATGCAGAGAAACCCTGTCTGAAAGAATAGGAAAAGAAATGCTAACTAGTAACACTGTGGCTATTATGGCTCATAAATTCATTAGAGCTGGTGGTAAACTCAGACACTCCACTCACTTTACAAATGAAGCGATTAAGGTCCAAAGGAGCACAGCACACTGACGGGGACTAAGACATAAGTCAATGGCAAAGGCTCATCTAGAATGTAACAGCTGATGGAAGGGTGCCCTTGCTCACAGTGGCTTCTTATTATCACAAAGACATTAAGGACTAAAGAACAGGTGTGGGTGTACTGGTTCAGGAAAGGCATATATGGCAGGTGCTAGGTCTATTTATCTACAGTGATAGGTTGAGGCTATTGAAGGCAAGAACATAGGGGTGGGCAAATTGACTACATATCCCAATTGAAGTGGGCAACTTGAATATATACTGCAAACAACAGAAGCAACCTCCATCACAGATGAGTGGCCCTCACCAGTACCCAGCTTAGAGATCACCTGACAAGTTTCTGGGTTATTAACTCCCCCCTTTACGATCAAAACCATAATAGTGAAACATACGGACTTTTGTAAGATTCAATGCATATTTACTAAGCTTCTCAAGTCCATTCTGGATTGAGAGGTAACATTTTACACACATACACAAGCACACACACACACACACACACACACACACACACACACACACTTCTCTATACTAGATTTGAGAAACTTTAGCCATCGTTAGAGCCTGAAGGCATTCTCACTGCTCAGTTCTCAGTATGATTGACCAGCAAGGAAAGGCTCTGCTGTGATACTGGTAGAAAAACTATTCTTATAGAAAAAAAAAATTTGAGTGATTTAATGACTCCAGACTTTGTTTGTATCAGTAAAATTTGGATGATGATAGTAAATTCTTCATACCATTATTTGAGTACTCTGTGGGAGTATTCCATATAGAGTATCCCCAATAGTGCTCAGACAGTATTAAAGTGGCCCATAAATGTCAAACACTATCAGCACAGAGCCTTGTTTTAATAGTGGTTTATTTAAATCCTTGGGGTAATGTATAGGAAAGGGTTAGGCTAAAATCAGGGTTGTCTGCTCTGAATAATTCAATAGTAGAGATTTTGAATGGTTACGACAGCTTCCGACATGGAGGCTGATGGGGGCAATATAAGAGTAAAGCTTTAGAGGAAGAACAGAGGAGAGACTTCTCTGGGTAGACCAGGTCCGTGGAGTCGGGTGAGCCTATAGGACTCTTCAAACTGGAAGTGCTGGGTGACAGAGTCCCCTTCATGCGTACAACACCTTCGCTTTGGTGCCGCACTGAGACATGAGGAGCGAACTGAGAAAAGACAAACCAGAGGGAGCGAAGACAGAGTCAACTACGAGCAGAAAGTAGACGCTAAGATAAAAAGAGAAGTGAGCGGCAATCTTCAGCCCTCTTTCCCAAGAACCCTTGGGAACAGACATGAAACGTGAGGCGCCTCTCAGCATACATGAGACATTTGGGGGGATGGGATGGTGTGATAGCAAAGTGCCTGCCTTGAAGCACGAGGACCCAAGTTCTTTCCCCAGAGCCCACGGGGAAAAAGAAGGCAAGCTTGGGATGATAGCATGTGCTGTTGGCAGTCTCCGTGGTGGGGAGACTGAAGAGAGTGGACCCCTAGATTTGCTGGCCACAGAACCTAGCCTATTTAGTGAGGCCAGTGAAGGACCATAATACAAAAAAAATTAAATTAAATTAGATTTGAAAGAATGGGAGAGAAAAAATAATAAAATTTTTAAAATTAGTCAACTCCTGAAGTTGTCCTCCGGTCTCTACACACATGTGCACCCATGTACACAGGTGAACAGAACATGTACACAAGACGAATATCCTTAAGTATGTAAGTATTCACAGTACTGGACATTAACCTACATATTACATGAGTGAACAAGTATTAGCATTCCCATCTAGGAAACAGCTGCTGATCCTCGGAGCAGACCCTCACATACACGGCGCTGAGTACCTGACACACTGTAGTCCTGCAGGGCTCTGTGAGGGTTGGTCTTCCTGAATAAGCAGGCTCTGTAGTACAGTGCTAACCAGTTGTTAGGATCTAAGTGGATGGCAACAGAAAAGTCTTGGATTGCTTGTTTATAAAAAGCCCTTTTAGAATACGCTCTCCCTCGGTTTGTCCTAGAAAAAGAAAAACATTGTAATGTGTACTGCAAAATAGATAGTCTCTCTTTTTGTTAAACCTACTGCCTAATTTCTGATTCTTTCTCTTTACTTTTCAAGAGAGTTTAGTTGTGATGTTGTTGTCAAGACAACAGAAATTTTGTAGGGGACACTTTGTTACATAATTATATGCTCATTAATCGTGTCTGTAAGGTAGCTGAATGGTTATTAACTTTATCTCATTTCTTTTACAGGGAGATAACTTTTTAAAATCCCTTCAAAAAGTCATTCTTTATTGTGGATCTATTCTGGGCGCTCTTTTTTTGTGAAGAACAATATTGGCACAAAAGTATTGAGGTGGAGAGAAATATGAAGGTTAGGTCAAGGTATTATAAGACGGGACTGTCTTATCATAAAGACACATCTGTTATTTTAAAGTGTTTGTCTTTATCCCATTAGCCAATGGGGGCCACTGAGAAAAGCTTTCAACACTAGTGACCATTATTTTTGTGATAGTCAAAGCTCAGGACTCCAGAGCTAGTACCCCAGGTATGAACTCAAAATTGATTGAAATGCTGATTCAGTAGGAAGGAAAATAGCATCAGCAGTCCTGTGCTTGCAGAATTAACGTGGATTGGTGACATGCTATCAGAGCCCCTCAAAAGGTTGATGCTGTCAGAACTTTGAGAATCAGCCGGGTAGCACACACCTTTAAATCCCCACACTTGGGAAGCAGAGGCAGGAGGATCTCTGGTCTACAAGGTCAGATCCAGGTCAGCCAGTACTTCATAGAGAGACCCTGTCTCAAAGAATAATTTGTATTATATATTTACATATGGGTCACTCAGCCTATCCTTTCTTCTATAGAAATTAGAGAAAAATATTGTAGATCTTTTACTTTTCAATTTTATGTATGTACTTTAAACTGGAAATAAATGTTGTTTGTCATCACAAAAAAAAAAATATAAAATTTTGATTTCTTAGGACATGAATGAGACATTTCTTAAAGGTAAGGTATTCTTTCTTCAAAGGTCTCAAGATGCCTGCTGCTTTCAAAAGACCTCTATTGGACAGAAGTAACTCCAAAGGTGAGTTCCTTCTAACTTTTAAAGAACAAAAATATCAAATAGGAAGTGCTCGGTGTTCAGATCCTCTCTTACCCCAGTACTAAAAGGGCATGCTCCCAAGAGGAGACGGGAGGAAGACTTACTTCATTTTGATAAAGTAGAAAAGTCCTGAAATAAAATTCAGAATATAAAACAGAAAGAAATAGAAGAAAATAATCCATGACAACAACTAATTCTGGAAAAGGGGGCTATCTACGTCGAGAATAAACTTAGATCCACATCTCTTATGTTGCATAAACATCAATTCCAGGTGAATTGAAGATGTTCACAGAAGGCCTGAAAATATAAAATTACTAGAGAAAAAAATTCAGATAGTACAAATGCAGGCATAGATAAAGACTTTCTTTATTAGATTTCCATACACTTAGGAAATAAGACCGGCAACTGACAAATAGGATCTAATGAAATTTTAAAATTCTGTATGGCAAAGGAAATAGTTAATTGATTAAAGAGACAGCCTGGCAAATAGGAGGAAATCTTTGCTGGCTGTGCATCTGGCTACACAGGATTAGTGTACAGAATATATAAGGAGCTTAAAAGAAAAAAAAAACTAATCCAAAAATGGACTAAAGAACTAAATAATTCTCAAGAAAATAGTCAACAAATATTTTTATTTATTTTATTATTACTTCTTTTATTTTTGAGATTATAATTGCACCTTTCCCCCTTGCTTTTTCTCCCTTCAACCCCGGCCCCCCCCCCCCCCCCCCCCGCATACACCCTTCCTTGCTCTCTTTAAAGTCATGGCTTTTTTTTCATTAATTACTGTTGTATGTGTACACACACTCACACACACACACACACACACACACACACACACACACACACACACACACACATATTCCTATAATTTTTAGAGAGTCTATCTTAGTCCTGCTCAGAATGGCTATTATCAGGAATACAAATTACAATAATTTCTGATAAGGACACTGGGTAAGAATAACTCTACTCACTGTTGGTAGGAATGTAAATTGATGATTGTAAATGGCTCAGTTTCATATATTCTGTTACCCCAGGACAAAAAGGTATGACACCAGCCTAAATACGATGAACAACTTCCTAGAAATACACCAGCTACCAAAATTGGCTCAATAAGAAATAGATAGCCCTTATAGAGCACTGACAAGTGAAAAGACTGAATTAGTAATTTTAAAAACATAGCTGAAACCAGAGGGTCCATAGATAAATTTGACCAAATATTAAAGAATCAACCTGTCCTTTCTTCACTCGCTCAACAAATGAAAGACTTACTCAGCCATTTACCAATGTTTCCCCACTATCAAAGCCACAAAAGACAACACAAGAAATCTACAGACCAGTTTACACTAATTTATATATATTACACTAATATATATTTAAATCATCAACAAAATATTAGAAAACTGAATGTAACAGCATATTAAAAGAATTATACATGATCACCAAATGGGATTTTCTAATAATACAGGGGTCATTAACCTTTACGTAAATAAATCATATACTACATCAGATTGATAGAAAGATAGACAGACAGACAGACGGACAGATGAGTGGATGATGGATGGATAGATAGATAGACAGACAGATAAATAAAATAAGTCAAATCTAAATTGAGGGAGAATCAGAAAAAAACTGACAAAAGCAAAAATACGATCTAAAATTAAAATTTAAATAAATATATTAATATGAGAATATAAAGACAATTGAAAAGAAACACATCTCATAATATATGTATGTAATTAATGTGTAAAATTAGTAAAGTAAATGGTGGAAGTATCATTCTGTAAATACTATGTGGGTCATTGGTTCCCATCTGAAAAAAAGCTGTCCCTACCTCATAATACACATCAACACAAATCTAAAAATTTTTAAAGTAACCTTTAAAATAATTATGAGAAGCTGGAAAGATGACTCAGTAGTCAAAAGTATTGGCTTCTCTTCCAGAGGACCCGAGTTTGATTCCCAGCACCCACATATTGACTCACAACCATCTGGAACCCCACTTTCAGGAGACCTGATATCCTCTTCTGGCCTCTGAGGACACTAGGCATGCATGTGGTACACAGACATACTCATGCTCATAAAATGGCCCTACACATCAAATAAGAAAATTAAATTTAAAAGTTACATTAGACTGTGGGAAAATTATTAATCTGATCTCAAAGGAGAGATCCACTTTCTAAAATTAAAGAAGCTGACAGAAGATTGATAAATTTGAGTACATAAAAGCATTTCATTCTTTAGATTAAAATTCATTCTTTTCATCTGGTGAGATGGTCCACCATGTGATGGCATTTGCTCTAGAGCCTAACGACCTGAAATCAGTCACTAGGACCCACATGTAGAAGGACAGACAGACTCCACAACATGTTCTCTGACCCCTGCACATTGACTGTCACACACACACACACACACACACACACACACACACACGCACACGCACACGCACACGCACACGCACACGCGCGCGCACGCCCTAAATGTAACTATACATTTTTAACCCATTCCCCTCCCACTCACAAACACCTTTTATGTCTTATTAATAGCCATTTCTTACAGGTGTGTGGTGACTTGTCGATGTGGTTTTAGCTGGAAATTTTCTAGTCAGCAGGGACACTGAAGTTGTTCATGTCAATTACCAATTTTTGTTCATTATCCTTTGAGGAATCTGAACGTGGGTCCTGTGCCCGTTTTTCAAGTCAAATTATTTTCTTGATATTCAATTGTTTACATGAAGCCTTAGTCCTTAGGTTATTTCTGTAGATAAGACTTATAGATTTATAGTCACCTATGCTTGTCATCTCTATAGTTACATTAGCTAGGTTATCCAGATTTACAGATACATAGGTCAGATGGACAGGTAATCTTTAAACACTTCATAGACCTAGAAAATATGGCATTTAAATAACTTAGAATTCTATTGATGTGAGAGACACAATTGCTCCTGGCAGCACCAATTTGATCCCGAGAGAATGTTGGGTTTCTAAGACATTTCCATTTGGAAGTTTGTCTTCTTGGCACAAAATGGCCTGCTGGGCAAAAAACTGCCCTTGCCTCGACTGCTGACAGTATGAATGCTGTCCTTTCTGGACAAGCGGGACACAAGGAAAGCGACCACTGTACTCTGCCAAGACAGGGTAAGATGGTCTTTCAGAATTTCTGCTTCTGAAAATGGTCTGTCAGATAATCTAGGCCTGTAGCCAATTTGAATGCACCAACAATGCGGAGAAACATTAGGTGACTGTCCAGGTTGCCAGCTGTCTCGGTCTACTCTTGCAAGATTTCCGAAAGTTGCTTGCATCCATCTACCATTTCTCAGGTACCATTATATTCCTTCTCAGGTCTTTGATGGGATTGAAGACTAGCAGTTATAGTTATAACTTAGTATATATATATATATATATATATATATATATATAATCTTAGATAGAACATATTAAGTATTAGATTCAGGTTCTTTAGGATAGGACACCTTTTGGAATGATCTTTGTAACATGCCATTTACCTATGCTCTAGACTTCTCTGGATTTTAGTATGTGTTTCTTGCTTGATATTGTTCGCATTGGTTGTAGCTCCATCTTATCATTATCCCTCATTATTCCTGGACAATATTTGATAACCATTCCTTTGTATATAGTCTTGAATTAGGTTAGAACCTTCTTATTTAGACAAAAAGGGGGAGATGTAGTGGGTAGCCATTCCAGCTTTGATCTGGAAGTTTCAACCCCCATTGAAACTTCGGTAACTGTCACGCCTACAAGGCGGGGCCAAGAGAGGACCCTGAAGACCCGAGATCCAGATGGGGGAGCTCTCTCTGTTCCTGGACCCTGGACGGTAGAGGTTGACAGAGCAGAGCTCCAGAGAATACCACTGGACTGCGATACACCTTCCCCAGACCCTGCGACCTACCTATCCCTTCATTTGTAAGTTACGCCAGTAATGAACTTTCCTTTTAACTACGTGGAGTGGCCTTAATAATTTCACCAATATATATATATACATATACATACATATATATACATATACATATATATGGTATTTTTCTTGTGCCTTTTCTTTGGATTGCTTCCTTCTGTTTGTTTTGTCTTACTCCTGTGTGTTATCTTTTGTTTTATCTTATTATATTCTATTTTATGTTACTATAATCCCTTAGGAGCCTGCTTGTTTTCTAATGAGAGATAGAAAGGGAGTGGATCTGGATAGGAGGGGAGGTGGGGAGGAACTGGGAAGAGAAGAGGGAGGGGAAATTGTAATCTTAGGGTATATTATATGAGAAAAAAATCTATTTTCATTAAAAGGAAAGAAACAATAAAATAAAATAAAATAAACAAAAAATAAATAGTGAAGCTTAATATACACGCTACAATAAGATATTACAGAAATGTATTTGAACAGATCTCTGTACTCAGTGGACACAAAGGTGACGAATGAAAAAGAAATGTAAAGAAGGAAATGCTTTATATAGTCACAAAGTGGTTAGCACTTGGAAATGCAAAAATTAACTTGACACTGGAATTAGCTCATTGTTTTAAAATGGCTGTCAGATTACGTGCAGCAATTTTTCCTGAAAATACATTTAAATAATAAGTCATTTTGAAATTTTTCATCTAAAGTAATTCTTACCTTGCATGAGTATTTCGGGGCTCAAGTTTTAACAGAGCTGTAAAATCATATATGGCTCCAATCCAGTTTTCATTTTCAAAGCAATGCATTGCACGTTTCATCCATGCATCTGTTCTCTTGGGATCGTAGAAAATACACTAGAGGGGTGTGAGAATGCAAACATATCACACGATCAGAAAAAAAAAAACTAAAACGAGTGCATAGCCAACTTCAAATTACACAAGAGGAACGCACTTTCACATTTGTGTTTAAAGATTAGGAAATGTACCGTCGTCAAATTCTTGAGGGGGAAATATCACCCACAAGGAAAGACAAACAGTAAATACAAGAAACCAAAGCTTTTGACTCCTGATGCTTTCACTGATTAAAAAAAAAAAATTCCTGTGTCTCCTAGTAATGTCAGAAGCTACCCCCATTAAGTCTAACCCACCTGGTTGCCTAAACATGAGCCGCATGAGGACAGCAATAGCAGACATGACTAGGTGGGTGGGGAAAGACCAGGAGGCCTCATCTATACACGAAGAAGTACAGACAACTAAGGAAAGCTGAGAGCAGAAGAAACGGTCTTCCCCAGGGACGAACACACCATTGGTTATCCAACACCAAATGCTCAGCCCTCACAAAATACATAGAAGTAACATTACAGACTAAACAATTTGGAATACACACACACACACACACACACACATATGTCTATGCATGGGACAGCAATTAATGAAAAACAAGGCCCTGAATTTTAAAAAGACAAAGTAGGGATATGTGTGAGGGTTTGAAAAAAAAAAAGAGGGAAGGGGGAAATGATGTAATTATATTATAATCTCAAAAACAAGAGAATTGAAGAGTGGAGTTGCATTGTCTCCTATCATTCTGTCCTAGCAGTAGGTGGTAGAGCTGAGCTGATTCAGCCATATAGACTATGGCTTCATCTCGTCCCTAATGTGAGAAGAAGAAATGAAATGGCAGAGACGTGGCTCATAATTACACACTGCCGTGCGAAGCAGCAGAGGGCAGAGTCACCGTATGTTCAGCTGGGCTGTGGCCTGCCAGTTGACGCCAGGAAGGAACTGCCTGCCGCACAGAGAAGGTCTCCAGGGATGTTATGCTAAGCAGATTGAGAATTGTTTGATTTCAGGCCGCTATATTCATCCGTTGCTAAACTGTTGGTGTCAGATGCAGAAAGTGAGGTGAATCAATAATTATTAATATTAAAATGTTTTCCTTTACTTTTGAGATTATAGTTACACCATTTCTCCCTTCCCTTCCTTTCCTTTAAACCCTCCCATATATTCCTCCTTGCTCTCTTTCAAATTCATGATCTCTTTTTTTATTAATTGTTACATGCATATATGTATGTGTATGGATATGCATACATGCATACCTATATACACATCTATGTATATATTCATAATTTAACCTACTCAGTATGTGTAATGCTACTTGCATCTTCAAAAGAGATTTTTTGGTGACTTCTAGATCAGAAGCTACAAGACCAATAATACTTGCCTTAAATAGAAGTTTGCTAAGCTAACCCAGGAAGAAACATGGCAGTTGGGAATATGCACAAATCAATAATTTAAGTAATTTCCTTTAATTTGTCCATTGCACTCGGGACTAAGATTTATAGTTAAAAGTCAGTAGATGAGAAAGTCTTGCTGGAGCCAGGGGAAACCTGTTCCTTGATGGCAGCCTCAAGGTGTGATTCAATCAAAAGCTCACTTCCTTTTGGGCATCCCAGCACCTACAAATACACACACTTCCCTCCCAACCTTCTTTCCTTCATGGCACTATCATAATTTCATATCTCATGTATGTGTGTCTATCTTCCCTTAAGTAACTTTTCTTTGAGATCTGCATAATCCAGAAACATTTCTATATCATTCACCATTTATCTACTATATTATGCTGTATCTCAGTCAACAAATATTTGCGAGTAAATGAAAGAGCGAATGAGTCTGTGATCACAGCCTCTTCAAGAACCTGTTCAAGAGTTTAGCAAAAGGAGAAAGCAATGTCTTCTATTATGTAAGGAGAAAAGGCAATTTTCAAAGGCCTCTAAAAACCACGTTTCTTAGTCCAAGAATAGAGAACCGGAGAAGTTGAGACTTCTTTGAGGTTGCCTCAGTGTTTCCCACCTACCTTTGATTTCCATTCATCTGCCAACGCGTTTAAGTCATGGAACTGGTGATAACAGCAAACCGGCAATGGACATCCTAGTTCCTAACATAATTTGATTGTAAGACAGGTGATGACTGTTAAAAACTTTGGCTAGGAAGCTGGAGAGACGACTCAGTGGTTGTTAGCAGTTCGTTGCTCTTGGAGAAGACCTGGGGTTTGTTTCCCAGCACCCATGTGGTGTCTCACAACCATCTGTAACTCCAGTTTCTAGGACCTTGATGGTCTTTTGACCTCTGCGGGCACCAGACATGCACCTGGTGCAGACGCATACCTGCAGGCCAAACACCCTTAAAATAAGTCTAAAAAGAATGTTTGCAGTACAAAATCAATCAAGGGAAGCACGGGGCGTTGTAAAGCTTACTTTTGAATAGTCATCAATGGCCAGCACGCTGTTTGTCTTCTCATACAACTCCCCCCTCTTGAAATAAAGGTCAGCGTCTTTGGGCCTGCACTTAATTGCCTGGCTGTAATTCAAAATCGCCAATGTGTAGTCCTTTTTCTCTCTGAAAATCTCTGCCTTTGACAAGTATGCCTCTAAAGATGAAAGGTAAACTCCGTTTTATGATCTTTTCATTAACTGTGAGAATTTATAGCAGCAACTCTGCTCAAAACTGAAGTCCTCAAGTGGTTTTTACTAGTATACTTTATTTCATTCATCCTAAGTTTCACACCTAATTTATTCTCGAGGTCTAAATATTCATTTGCAGTTTCAAGTAGTCTTACACTGAAGTGGTAAAACTAACACTCACCTCTGTATCTGTTTAAAATGTTTCAGTCTTAACAATTGTAGTAAAAAGTTAGGTTTGAATGACACAGCGTTGTATGGACTTTTAGCATACAGACCAACACAGATCAGAAAACATTTAGCCAGCTTGTGCTATATCATGTGGATCTGTGAGTGCCGTGGATTTAAAGATGGGTATGACAATTCCACATTTCTAGAAAGTTCTGTGTCTAAAAGTTTGGGCAATTAGAAAGCAGCACATACGACAGGTATGGATTTCATTTACTCCAAGGCCTTCAAAGTAGCACAGCTCTCGTTCTGAAACTTGTGGTCATGAAAAGACTTACAAATTGACACCGATCTACAACTTGGAGTTCATATTCTCTTTGTGAGACAGGTCTCCAGAAAAGAAATTCAAACAGAATGAGTTATTTGAAAACAATGTAAGGTTACATGAACTCCAAAACTAAAGCAGTCACACCATATTTCAGAACTTGTACCTATCAGTTTATTTCTATTTATAAGAGTGACAAAAGTTGAGATAAAGAGACGAGATGGGTAATGTAACTGTTTCCATTCGCAACCCACCTGCATGGTTTTTATTATATTTATTTATAAAATTCAAGTCATCCAAAGCATCATTAATTTTGTCTTGGAAAAGATAAATGAAATGTCTGTGCCAATAGGCATTTAGAAACAATGGCTCCACAAATATGGTCTGAAAAACACATGTATAAAGAAAATTGGTTAAGTTGATTTTCCAAAGGGGAAAAAAACATTAAATGAGTTTTTCAAACATCACTGATATCAGTGGCTTTACATGCATACAACATAAAATAAAGCCTCCCAAATCAAAAAACAAAAGTCTAGTGTTTTTAATAAGTATTTGAAAATGCCAATAATTGTATTTCACAGCCCCATAAACTGTACTACAATCATTCGCTGTTCAATATCTCAACAAAAATTACTACTGTATAAAGAAAAGCAATGTAAATGGTGAGTTGTGTTATTTTTATTCTTTAAGACTTACTTCCTGGAGGTCATTCATGGCACTTTGCAACTTTCCCAGTTTTCTGTAAATAGCTCCACGCCTACAATATGCGAACACAGGATTTCTTTTCTCATTTTTTATTTCTTGAGTCAACCTCTCCACTTCAGCCTCATAATACTTAATGACCTCTGGTGGAAGGTCACACTTTACATGATCATTTAGTTCCAGTTTGGGGAGCTCTGCCACTGGTTCTGGGATGTCTTTTTGAATATGTATAACTGGTGCACGTGTTTTCTGAGGTTTCTCTTTAGAAAACATCTCAATAACCCATGTTCGAGGATCAGTATTTTCTGGTATTCCTCCTTTACTTTGAACAAATTTATCAAAATTTAAAATCATGGGTACACTGGGAGACCTTATTTGACGTTCGTATACTGGAACTTTAAGGAAAAATTTTTTCTGTCCAGGAAGTATTCCATGAGATGTTGATCTAGTTTCAAAAAGAATGATTAATTTTTAATTACAGAAGCACAATTATCTTTCTGATCAATGATTTAACTCAATCACAAATAAAGTTACTATTTTTCTATTATCAGAAATTGCTAATTTATGTAATTCAAGTTCATTTTTTCAATCATCAAAGCTGTAACACAATAGGAAGAATCTCTGTAAACTAAATGGAAATACATGTTTAGTGGGGCAGCCTCCCTAGATGCTAGAATAACGACAACGGTGCTCCTTTCTGATCTAATTCACAACCTCATCTTCTACCAGCACGATTGCGGCGGGGAATTTAGGAGGTAAGCTGGAAGGGACAAAGGACATGCTTCTTCTCTCAAAGGCTACCAGGGATAAGAACTTGAGGTTTATGTCTTCAGTAAACTATGAAACTTGGATCATTCAGATGCTTTCAAATGATGCAGCTACCGGTTCCTCCTCAAGTCCTCCATTGGCAACAGAGCTTTCGTTAAGTAGCATTGGCTGTATGTGTGGCAGTGTCGTAGCTAAGGGAGACAGGATAAAGACATTCTATTGGAAGTTTGGAGAAAAGTTTCACCCCATCATCTCTTATTTACTCAGTTTATTTTGTAAGGAAGTCATCATGCCAAAGTCGGAGAATAAAATAAGGAAAAGGTTCCCATTCTTTAAAGTCTCTTCTTAGAATCTCCACTCCACATTTCAGTGCAAGCCATTCTCATATGCTCTGCCTGGAGGTCAGTGTGCTGGATAGTATTATGTCGTGTGACATAAGTTAAAGCCATCTTAGAGTAGGGAACCTCAATTGGGAAAGTGCCTCCACGAGACAGATAGGGCTGTCAGCAAGCCTGTAGGACATGTTCTTAATTAGTGATTGATGTGGGAGGGCCCAGTCCACTGTGGTTGGTGCTACCCTTGGGCTGGTGATACTGGGCTCTGTAAAAAAAAAAGTGGGCTTAGTAAAGCATAAGGAACAAACCAGTAAGCAGCACCCCTCCATGGCCTCTGAATCAACTCCTGCCTCCAGGTCCCTGCCCTGTCTGAGTTCCTGTCCTGACTTCCTTCACTGATGGACTATGATGTGGAAGAGTAAGACAAATTTCCTCCCCAAATTAGTTTTGGTCATGGTGCTTCATCACAGAAAGAGGAAGCCTAAGACATACAGCAACTTAATAAGTCTTTCACTCTCTGTACATTGTCTAGTTGTGGGTCTCTGTGTTGATGCCCATCTACTACAGGAGGAAGCTTCACTGATGAGGGCTGAGTGAGGCACTTTAGAAGAACAGAATAGTGGTAGTACCTACTGAGGGTCCAAACCCCTTAAGTACACCAAGGTAAGAGAGTGAACACAAAACGGACATGGAAAAAAGGGATTTTTCCCCCAAATTGCACTTATCTTCCCTAACAGAAGGAACTGACTGAGAGAAGGCATATCCCTCATCTGTGAGATGTGATCTCCCCCTGCATAAGTAGCTTTTGGTGACTATACTGTCACATACTTGCCTCATACCTACATTGAACTACAATCTGTGCGCTCCCCAAAGTCTCTCGGCTGTGAGATGTGGATACTCTTGCAGAACCATAGCTGCCAGCCCCTCACCCTCCCAAATCCATCCTCTACTATATGTCCTTAGATTAGTGGCTGCTGGCCCTAGTTAGTTCTGTCTTGGTTACACTACCCTGGCAATGCCTAGCCAATGGTCTTGGAAGTTACCCTGCATCAGAAACACCCAGGGAGGCTTGCTGAAATGCAGATTTGGGGGCCTTCCCAATCTCTAATTTAGCAAGCATCAGGTGGAGACCTGGGGTTTGTGCATCCTAACAAGTTTCCACATAAAACACACTGATTCAAGAACACACTGTAAGAACCCCTGCCATAGAAGAGTGAACTCGAACCCTCGTGGATCTGAGAATTGATCTGTAGAATGTGGCGTGTCCTTAATCAAGCTCTAGCCCCTGGAGGGACAACAGAAAATGTAAAGGTGAAGGCACATACAGTAACACTACAGCTGCTGAGGCAGAGGTGGGCAGCTGGAGGACCAGGAAGGAGCTGATGTGGTCCAGTGGTCACAGCAGGGCTGACAGGAGAAGTGTGGAGGGGCAAATCCCAGCTAAAACTGCCCTGCTATTGCAGGCACCAAGCACACAGTTACGACAATTACCCACGGGAACATCAAGGTGATAAGAGCATTTTACTTTGCAAGGACCTGCGGCAATAACTAAATGGCTATGGTCTCTCGGGGATGTGACAGATGGGCAGCCTGCAAAGGTATTGTTTGTCTTAGATAAGCAAGAAACTTCTGGGTCTGCTGGGCATAAAACGAAATAGCTGCATGTTTGAGAGTCATGTCCTCTTGCCCAGATCTCAGGGCCAAAAGAGTTCACAGGCTAAAACCTCATTGGTCATGGAGCACAGGCCAGATCCCAAGGAGAGTACCCCACCATGTAACACATGCATCCATGAATTTCCCACCAAGAGATTCCAAACACAAATACTTGGATTTTCTGGAGGTCAGTAGATGCTCACTCTGAACTTATCAGTACCCAATGGCACCGAGTCCATCAATAAAATTAAGGAACTAATTAATCAAGTGATAGGAAGACTATTACTAGACCTGGACTGTCTAATAATGGACCTATGAAGCCCCACCGTGTAGTCATTTTCTCATCGTGGAACATGTGGCAGCAGTGAGTGACTCAGAAGGAATGTAGTGTGGACAAGGAGATAATGGTAATAAAGACCAAGCAGGAGTCTCTTGAGGTGCCCCATCCCACCCCACACCATCGTGCACTAAGATGGCACACGATAAAATCCACCAGATCACTGAAAAAAAATCATATTCATAATAACGGCACCATCAGCAATTTCAAAGACAAATACAGGTGACCACTCCACATCTCCATTTCCTGTTTGCCCAGTGCTAAAAACGCCAAATGTCTGACAGAAAACTACTGTAACTTAGAGTGAATGTAAATTTAATCAAGTGTTGATTACAATGGCCACCTTAGGTCTAGATGTGGGAACTATATTTACTAAAGCAATGGTCACACTTTCTGGCATGTGATTTGCAGCTGTTGGTGTGGCTTTCTTTTTCCATGGCTGTGACATGGTGCATCATGGGAAGCTTACGTGTACACAGCAGGAGCAGAACTATCCACCTTTGCTGGCCTACCCACCATCTTACCTGTCCTACAATGTCACTGTGATCTGCAAAGCTAAACTGATATACGTTCCTCTTAGTGCTCTGTCCGACTGTCATTGTGCCTACCTGCTCCTTGCACAATCTTGACTGTCTGGGAACAACCTTTTGATATTTTCAATGGTGCCAGTAAAAATCCTTGAGAGTATCCTGAATTCATTTTTTTCTCATATCCATGAGCAAATATTGTTGGCTGTACTCCCAACATCTGTCTAGAATATGGCCACTTTTTAACCACTTGTATTGCTATCGTGTCAGACCGAGCAGCCATTTCTCAGATGGATCATTCAATGGCTTTCTTGTGGGTCTCTGTGTTTCCATGACGATTTCTTAACCCATACCACCCCCCCAGTGAGTTTTCTCTAATATGTATTTGATCATTTCAGCAAACTTCTCTCCACTCTCAAGGTCCCTTTTTGTATTTAAAGATCCAAAATATTTATCATAGCCTACAAACATCTCTATCCTCTTCTCAAGTTCACAATGACTTACAAACACACGTTTTCCTTTTTTTTTTTCAAATGTATGTGTGTGTGTATGGTGTGTGTATGTATGTGCACAAGTATGTGTGGGCGCAAATACTCACAAATACACGCAGATGCCAGAGGAGGATGTTGGTTGTTACCCTCTGTCATTTGCCACTTTACTCCTGAGCCACAGTATCTCCCTGAACCTGAAGCTCTATTTCAGCTATGCTAGCTAGCTAGTGAGCTGCTGAGACCCACCTGTCTCTGCCTTTCCTCACCCCCAATGATAGGGTTACAGGCACATGCACCCATGCCCATAATGTTTATGTGGGTGCTGGTAATTTGAACTCACGATCCTATGCGTGTACAAGCATTCTTACCCTCTAAGCCATCTCCAGAGCCTTGACTGCTGGGCACCCTTATGAGTAATTTTACATTTCTCACTTACCATGGCCATTATCCCCAAATGCTTCCTTGACCTTACTTTTTTACCAATCTCTTGTGTTCCAGACACTGGTCTGGGTGCTGACCGAAAACAATAAGCATATCCTCTACCCCAGGGCATTTGCACTTGCTTTTACCTTTTCTTCAGAGATTTAAACACTTCATTCCTCCATACCATTCAGTTCTAAGTCATAGAGGCATCCAAACACTGTCTAACACAGTAGCTTCTGCTGCCCTGCCTTATTCTCTTCATAATACTTATCGCTTCCTTAAGATCATGAGTTCATCTTTCCACTATCATTTTCCCACTGGATTATAAACTCTATGAGGGCAGGAGATTGGTTAGCACTCTTCACTGTCCTCATCGGTAGTTGTCTATCCAGAAGAGTATCTGGTATACAGAAGGTGCTCAATAAATTTCCTCTGAAGAAATGAACTGCTGGACTAAAGCAACAATTTCCCTTCACTACCTGCTCCCTTCTTCCTTCGTCTGCAGTACGTTCCCGCTTTAAAGCCAAAGTGATTATCAGTTCTAAGATCCCTTCGCAAAATAAATACTTGAAATTAAAATGTATGTGTATTTCATTTACAGCCCTGTAAATCTGGGAAAGAGCACAGTTATGTTTTAATTTGCAGAGCCCCTTGGTCTGCTCTGCAAGACACAGTGAATAGAGATAGATTTTGAGAAATCCCACCTTCAACTGATTTCCCCCAAAAGACTTTTTGAAAAGAAAATCAAAAAGTTACTTTTTAACCATAAATGTATGTCCAGTAGAAAAAAAAATCAGTGTAGTTTACTTATTAGTAAACCTCAGAGAAGTCTCTTCTCAACCCATCCCCACCAACTACCTACATCACAGAAACAATCAATGCCAGAGCTTGATGGATAGAATCCCGTATGCTCAATATACTATGCAAGCACACATTTCACATACAAGCACAGGCAGAAAGGCTAATCTGTCCCCACAGGTTTGTTTGACTGTGTTTGTATATGCCCACTCAAAACTATGTTAATGGTGATTTAGTGACCGGACTGCAATATTTTCTAAATTTTTTACAATGAGCCTGTATTATCTTATTAGCTGATAAAAAGAATTATAATATCTTAAAGTAACTAGAACCTGCTAGGCAAGTCTCTAGAAGAATGTAAAAAGCAAATACAGATAATGGGTGAACTTTTACAAGGAAAGGCTATAGTCTCGGATCATTTAAATTAAATAGCCCAAATTAAAAGGGAAGAAAAAAAATGAAAAGCATGATCAGAAAGTCTAGATCCACGTTTTCAGAGCCAAGAGTATGGTTCACGGTTTCTCATTAGAAGGAAGAACACAGTAAAGTAACCTGCTCCTTCATCTGCCACGGAGGGAGGCCAGGCTGTCAAGGTGGAATCTGTGTACACGTAATTAGCTTGAGGTGAGATGTGACATTGTTGAAGGAAACAGGGAAATTTTCAACAGCTTAAATGTGTTACTCAAGATATTCCATTTGTATAAGGATAAAGTTGGTTTTACTCTGACTTTCGAGCTCAAAGCAACTTCAGCAGATAAGCACATCTTCCAGATGAGGAAACAGCCTATGAAATAAAGCGGCATGGCCTGGTCACCAAGGGCCTAGTGCGTGGCAGCTAGAATACAGATTCGGAGATAGCTGATGCATCCTTGTTCCTGGAACTGAACTGCCTCTGGTTTTCAAAGAAACAGAATAAGGAAAAGCTGAACCCTGCCAGTGGAGCAAAGACATCATCTACCAATGGTTCCCTCTTGTCCCTCACTGGCCAGCCTCACGACTTGGGGCTCAGAGTCAAAGATAACTTCTAGAGGAACAGCAAAGCCTCGCTATGATTGTCGGTCTGTGGCATTCTGCCATTTCCCAGCTGAGGAGGGAAGTAACAGGGCCAACCTGTCTCGAGGGGGCTGAAGGGAAATGCATGAGTCTCGGACTTGAGTCCAAATGACCTTCTGCAGGAATAACCTTCCGGAGTGAAGATTTGCCTTGATATGTAAAAGCACGTGTGGTCCATTTCCAGTCTTGAAGGGAGTCGGCCAAGAATGACTGCCACTCAACAAGAGGAAAGCCAGATGTAAACGGTAAGAATGATACTTCTCAGTCACCAAACTGAGTGAAAAAATGTCCTAAATACGGAAATAAAATTATCTGCAAGGTGCTCCCTAACTTCTTTTGAGCTAACTATTCTTTCCTATCCACATTGAAACATAAATTACTTCAAGATTTCAAAGGGAAATAGAAAGTCCTGATGTACCACCCTGGATACAAACAGCTCTTTCACTGCTGGTGGTGCAGAAAGGTCCCTCCTACACTCCCTGCTGTGAACGTCCCAGCATCTGCAACTTTTAAGGCAGCTTATTAAGAGGCAAATTTCTCTAAATGGGGAACATTAGCTAGCTTCCACTTTGAGGGAGCACAAGCATGGTTTTTCCTCCTTGGTTTGTGTAACCTCACTTAAAATTGTACATTCTAAATCTCCCATTGTCCTGCAAATTTTGTTATTTTGCTTTTCTTTAAAGCTCAACAGCATTGATATATACCAAAATGTACACATACAAAAGTATAACATGTAGAAAAAAACAAGGCATATTAGGGGATGAGGAAAGACAGAATACAGGCAGTGGACAGAGTTATAAAAGAGGACATAAAGGTAATTGACTTTCTGGTTCTAACTGTGTCGTGGATTTTTGTTTGGGGTGGTGGATAAGTGCACAAAAATGCATTTGGGATCAAAAGTATAAACACCAGTGTGACGCTCCACAGTTTCTGCTACCAATGTCTACTTTGACTATATAGACGTTCACTGACTCCTACAGTCTTTGGGTCCGGTTGATTTCAGCCTGTGATATTTTTTATTTGCAACTCTTTCATAATAAATTTTGAAGTAAATTTTTAAAATGGTGAAATTTAGTATTCAAGATGTCTTTATGCATTGTAAAACTCCCGGAAAGTGCTATTACACCATTTATTTAGACTGCTGTTACCCGAGGAGCAGTCAAAATGGTGTGGTCTTGTCTTTTACTACGATGACAAAGGCTCATACTTTGAAATCAGCAAATGTATCAAAAATACACAGCAAATGTCTGATTCTTCCCTAGGGGATGTTTTTCAACTAAGAAAACTCTATCTGAACCCTCCTTAAATCTTCCTGCTACACTGGAGCAGTGGAGATCAGCATACAGGAGAACTCCCGCACTACAGCTGGCCTATGTCTCTGCTGTCTCCCACAAAGCTTTAAGTTCCAGAGTCCCAAGATAATAAGTCACCCGCCACACCAAAGAGCCAGCATGTCTTAATAACAAAGTAAATGAAACATTTCTACCACTTGTCACCAGGAAAGTCTTTACTTTCCAAGTGCGCATGAGTTTAACAGACTGTCACCTGAGGCAATCTAAAGGGAAATCACTGGAAACTTCTGTAAGATGCATTGGTTACAAGAAGCATCTGTGCCTTAAACAGTAAACATGGACATACCAGGAGCGGGCACTGTTCCCACTTCAGGTTCTCCACATTTTGAAAATATGCCAGCTGTTATTACCTCCAGTGGAGGTGAAAACATAATTACATTTGTGTGTTGATCCTTGAATAAAGGCTCAACAACACACAAAATGTTTAAATTTGTTATATTTGTTACACAATTCAACAAAAATGTAAATCTGAAAGCAGTGAAATATCAGCAATCTATTTTGATTTTGGAATGGATGGTATTCATTTAGAATAGGGATTGGACCTGTGCATCAAGTAAGTTTAGCAAATGTATTGTTACATTTTTTTTTCTTTTCACTGAGAGACTCTTTCAGACATAAAATGGATTCAGTCTTAAAATAGGAAGCTAAACAATCTGCGTATTTATACTATGAAATGCCTACATATTTTAAAATGGGAGATTTACTCTCCAGTCAGCATATTTTCCATGGAGAGTGAACAGTAACTATAATGAATGAAATCATAAAATTAAGTTCCCAAACTGTAATACTCTCCGCAAGCCATAAAAAATTGAACGGAACCTTTCTAATTTCTTTGGAGGCTTGGATAGCTGTTCATACACCAGTGCAATCTTCTGGAATTTCAATCCTTTCTTCCATAGTTTCTTCCTTTTCCTAGGGTATACAATGTAGGTAATGCCAGCTTTTCGTGATTCTTCAACCAGAGAAACAGACAGGTATTTCATGCTTTCTGACTCGTGCACAGTTTCCAGGCTGCCTTTGATGGAGGGCTCAAATATTCCCTTTTGCCTGGCAATCTGGCGGTCCAGCTCCATCTTCTTCTGGTACAGTAGATGTTTCAGGTTGCTGTCTATGTCATCCTTAACTATAAATGGAGGTGGGGTCTCTTCTTTCCTCAACTCAGCTGTAGACTTTGATCTCTTAATAATAAAACAGAGGTGGAGATCAGCTGAGTTGTTCTACACTTAAAATTAATACAATCGCAACTGTAATTAATGTGACTTGGCTTTATTGAATAAATATTAAACAATATATTCTTAAAGTTGTCCCTGGTATATGTAAATTGTACAAAATAGCAAGTTTCATCATGACATTCTCATGCGTGTATGTAATATACTTTGACCACATTCATCCCTATTCTTTTCTTATCCCTTCATCCTGATGTCCTTCCTCTTCTCAAACAGTCTCCTTTCGACTTCCAGGTCTTTTAAAAATCTAGATCCACATATGAGAGGAAACACAATATTCATCTTTCTTCATATGACTTGCTTCACATCATATGAGGATCTCCAGCCTACATCATTTCCCCTCAAAGGACATAATTTCACCCTTTATGGCTGAATACTACTTAGTTGTGTGTGTTCCACATATTCTCACTTATTTACGGATGGCATCTAGACTGATGATAACTTGTGAATAGAGCCCCAATAAACATGGGTATTTTTATTCTTATTACCTATTGTATACTGATTTTGATTCATTCAGGAACATACAGGAGAGCAGTTAAGCTGGATAATGTGGTAGCTTTATTTTTAGGCTCCTGACCAACTGCTGTTGATTTTCCACCACAGTGACACTAATTTACATTCTCACTAGTAGTATGCACAAGGATTCCCTTTGCCCATGCCCTCCCCAATGTTGGTTGTCATTTGTTTTCTTGATAATGGCCAGGCTGATTGGGATGACATTAACTATCAGGGTAGCTTTGGTTTGCACTTACCTGGTGGCTAAGAATGCCAGACATTTTCCCATGTACTTACCAGCGATTTGGACTTCAAATCTTAAAAATTGCATGCTTACTTCATTTGTCCGTTTAGGGATTGGATGCTTCTCTTGGTTTTTGTGGCTGTTGCTCTTCCTACACTCTGGATATAAATTTCTATCGCACAAATATCTGGCAAAGATTTTTTCCCCACATTTTGTAGGTTGCCTCTACTCTGCTAATAGTTCCCTTCCTGAACAGAAGCTTTTTAATTTTGTGCAATCCCATTTTTTCAGTTCTTGCTATTATTTCCTGAGCTCCTGGGGACCTATTCAGAAAGTTGTTGCTCATGCCAATATCTTAGAGTGTTTTTTTGTCAATAATTTCAAAGTTCCATGTCTTACATTAGGTACATGATGCAGTCTGGATTGGTTTTTTGGACCTAAGGATCTAGTTTTATCTAACTTCTATGTGTGAATATCCAGTTTTCCCAGAACCACGTGTTGAAGAGGCTCAGTTTTGTAATATCTGCTTTCGGCATCTGAGCTGAGAACCTGATGACTGTGGCCATGTGAGTTCTCTACTTTACTATGCTGTCTTTGCCCTCCTCTGTGCTATCACCCTGCTCTCTTTATCATCACAGCTATGCTACCTGTCATCTGAAATCAGGGACTGTCATAACTGCTAACATTGCCCTTTGGGCTCAAAATTGATTTGGCTAGTCGGATTTTTTTTTTTTTTTTTGAGTTTACACAGGGTTTCTTTCATTTCTTTGAAGAATTTCATTGGAATTTTGACATAATGGATGCTTTCTCTGTTATTTATTGACATGATTGTGTGACTTCTATCACTGATTCTATTTATGTGTTGTCTTACATATATTGATCTGCATACCCAACCACACATTTGTATACTAGAATGAAACCAACTTGATCATAATGTATGGGGTTTTGTTTGCTTGTTTGTTTTTGTTTTGTTTTGTTTTGTTGAGACAGGGTTTCTCTGTGTAGTTTTGGTGCCTGTCCTGGATCTCACTCTGTAGACCAGGCTGGCCCCGAATTCAGAGAGATCTACCTGGCTCTGCCTCCCGAGTGCTGGGATTAAAGGCACACGGCACCGTCGCCTGGCTAATGTATGGGTTTTTAATTCTTCACATTTATTTATCTTCTATGTGCCTGACATCATACATGTGTGATGATCAGAGAATACTTTGTGAGAGTTGGGTTTCTTCTCTCCATCATGTGGGAGTTGGGGATCAAACTCAAGTTATCAGACTTAGTGGCAAAAGTCCTTACCTGCTGAGTCCCCTCGCTAGCCATCTTCTTGACGTGCTAATGAATCCAGTTGGCAAGCTAAATTTCACTGAGAATTTTTGTGTCTAAGTTTACCAAAGAAAATGATTTATGAATTCTGGCAGTGGTGGTGGCCGTTTTCTGGGGTTTGGTATCAGAGCAATCATAGCTTACAGGTTAAATTTGGTTGCGTTCCTTCCCTTTTCATTTTACAGAATAGTCTGAGGCTTTCCGTTCTGAGTTCTTTAAATGTCTCGTCAAGTTCTGAAGCTTATTCAAAAGTCAGTTTATAAAGTTAATAGCAGGTTAGCCGGGCGGTGGTGGCGCACGCCTTTAATCCCAGCACTCGGGAGGCAGAGCCAGGCGGATCTCTGTGAGTCTGAGGCCAGCCTGGGCTACCAAGTGTGTTCCAGGAAAGGCGCAAAGCTACACAGAGAAACCCTGTCTCGAAAAACCAAACAAAAATAAAAAAAAAAGTTAACAGCAGGTTAAAATAAAGTCCAATAATTTGGTTGTTTTTCATATAAACACTGTAAATTAGGCATACTATGTTAATTAAACATACTGAATTATTAAAATGCCTTATTTTATAAAATTAATTGGTGAGTCTATTTTAAAAACCACTTCGTATTTCTATACACTGCTATTAACATATACTCTACAATAACTTTCCATTCAGTGTTTGCAAATTTAAATAACAAAAACCATTCTATTCTATTATCTGCTAGTCAACCTAATTTTAGCATTAATATATTAACATAATAATTATAAGTGACTTGCAATGGCTATACATTAATCATTATAATTTTATAATAACATCACGGAAATTTTAGTTTAACCTCTTTAGTGTATCATATTCTACAAATCCTGTCTGTCTCCCCAGTGCTGGGCCATAAGCATGAGATATCATACTCAGCATTTATTCACATTCTGGATATGGAAATAAGGTCCTTGCATTTTACCAATTGAATTTCTGGACTATCTCACAAGGATGGTGTGTATGTGAACGTGAGTGTGTGTGTGTGTGTGCGTGTGTGTGTGTGTGTGTGTGTGTGTGTGTGTGTGTTTGCAACCCCATGTGTATGAATTTAAACCCAAAATCCACCAGCAAGAATTTCACAAAAGCTATTTGTGTATTTAAAATGCACTCACATCCATAGAGATAGTGGCCCTGCATTATTTATTATACTTCCTTTATCATGAAACTACAAGTAACAAAAAGTTAATAATAAGAAATAGTATAACTGTTCAAACTTTGGAAAAGAGCGTAACATGTTTTTTTATTGCTAGAAATACAAACGTAGTTTAGAATATAAAAGCCAAAAAGTTATATTACCTTTAATCGTGTATGTGGTGCACTGGAATATTTTTGGATATTCTCATATGATGCAGATTTTTTTACTATTAAAGACTGTAAAATAATCAAGTAAAAACACATTAACCATAGTTATTGTTCAGCAAGCTAAAGTGTCATTTAACAGTTGAGTAACGATAATTCTAGTAAATTAATAAAAAGTACAAATTCTAATTAAAATATACTTTCTTACTTATTAAGTCATTTGCTTAATGGAGAAGAGCAGGACTTAAGACCTATCACTTCATTTAGTCATTTTTACAGAAATGGAAGTTGCTAATTTTTAATTTCAGCTTGAGATAACAAAAATCAAGAGCCTGTGATGTGAAGGTACTCTGGGGCAAAGCCTCCTTGCTGGTATAAATGGCACTGGTTTGTGAATGTTCCAGAGGTGTGCTGGCCTGGGAAAGATACTTGCCCCTGAACAGTCCTCTTTTTCTACTTTCTTAATGTTTCAGAATTTGATACATACATACAATGTATTTTGATCTGATCCACCCCCCCCCACTCCCTTCCCTACAGTTCTTCCCAACTTCACGTGCTCTGGTTTTAAAATCCACTGAGTCTGCCTAGGGCTGTCTGTATTTGCACAGTTTACTGCTATCTCCTGAAACACAGATAGCCTCTGGTGACCTGCATCCCTGAAGAAAAATAGGCCTTCTCTCCCATAGCAATCATAAATTGCCAATTACTCGTCAGCTACGGTGGACTCTCACAAGCCTGTTCCCACTCCATAACGATATTCTGTCTGGCTTAATCTTTTGCAAGTTATGTAATCCATTTTAATTATAAGAAACCTCAACTTTTCACTTCAGGTTAGGGGACCACATAAACACCACCACTTTCTATAATGTCACCAAGGTGGGCGCTATTACATTCAGAGTAAGAAATCACTGTCACAGTAGAGTTGAAAGCAAATATATTTGCTCTTCCTATCCAAATAAAAAGCAGTATCTATAATCCAAAACAACAGTATCAACTACTATAAACAGGGTATGATTCAGGTACAAAGAGAACAGGAAGAGGTCAGTTCTGAATAGGTAAGAATCTGGACACATCATAGCTGCTGTGTGAGGACCAAAGTATTTCCACAGACTGCAAAGATCTTGAGACCATCCCAGGCCGTGTGAACAGTCCCCAACATAGACAGAGAAATGTCAGATTGCCAGCAATTTTAGTCCACGAGGATTCTAGTGGAGGCAGAGTGTAGGGCACATGGATGTTCAATGGATGGAGAAGCGTATGAACAATACATACTTGAGACCAGTCTGTGAGGTTTGGTAGGCACTCTGGGTATATTTTATGTGGCAGGTGGAGCCACTACTGTGTTTGCTCAGACATCAGTGGCGTAATCACACCTGTGTCTTCCAACTTTAGCAGAATGGGTGAAAAGCAGCAGCTACTAAAGAGACCATATGGCAGGAAGGTATGAGAGGCTCTGCCACCACAATCAAGAAAATGAAAATGGCTTTCCAACCCAGAAAGTGTGTAATTGAGCGATCTGGTTATTTTTAAGAGACAACTAGGTCTGGAGAGATGGCTCAGAGGTTAAGAGCACTGACTGCTCTTCCAGAGGTCCTGAGTTCAATTCCCAGCAACCACATGGTGGCTCACAACCATCTGTAATGAGATCTGGTGCCCTCCTCTGGCCTGCAGTCTTACATGCTGTATACATAATAAATAAATGAATCCTAAAAAAAAAAAAGAGAGAGAGAGACAACTAATGTTCTAGGTGCTACAGATAAAACAGTGATATGGGTAATGACACCCCAGGCCAGTGAGGAATAAAAATATCAAACACACATCAGGAAAAGTAGCCAATAAATGATGCGGGGAGGCGGGGGGAACACCAGTAACAAAACACTGACTGGAGAATCATTACTACAGCCCAAAAGTACTTCCTGGGAATATGCGGGACAGGGGCAGACACACAGTCAGCCTAGATAGCTGACTAGAAAGGGAATGTGACTCGTCCCAGGACACTGAAACTCTATTTGGTGCTCAGCAGCCTAAGATGCCAAGGTGGAGCACAGAGTTGAAGGCCCTAGTAAAAAGAAAACTGTATCTTGGTTATCTTCCTTAAATTTTAGGACATTAATAAGCCACTAAAATAAATTACATACTTACCTCCAGTCCTGTTTACTACTTAAGTAGTAGCCATGAATAGTCAGCGAGGACAAAGAAATCGAAGGGGTACATGCAATCTCCATGTACAGCAGTCACTTTGACTCTGCTCCATGGCTACACACAGCTTTCCTTTTGAGCCAAACGGCACACACACACACACACACACACACACACACACACACACACACACACACACAAGCATTTAAGTCCTAGGCAAAAGGAATTGGAAAGCCTGGAATTTTAGGGGAAAAAATACACACAAATATCTTGCCACTGATTAATGAATACTATCTTCTGTGCATTCTAAGAACACCACAGTGGGAATCAATTGTTCACACAGACACTGCTGGCTGGTCTGAGACAGTCCTCAGAGTCATCAAAGACCAAGAAATGATTTCCAGAGTAACTAGAAATAATTTTCGAGCTAAAGGAAGACATAGTAATCAATTCAAATTCAGAGTAAAAGTCATACATACCTTAAAACTTCTTCTGGGGTATGTATCTGAAATAATCACACTTTCTTGGCTTGCAGACAATTTCTCAATTAAGATTCTACTTGACTGAACACTCTGTGATAAAAAAGATTATATTAAGTATTAAATAATGTCATGGAATATTTTCAGTGTTTATAGTCACTGCTATTTCACTGAACAACATTGTTAGCAAAATAAATAAAAGACCTGTAGTAAAAGAATTGCTTCCAGTGATGCATGAACGTCCAACTAGAGATGTATTAATGCAGAATCCATAACAGGGCTCCGGCCTGAAGTCAAATGGGAACGTGCACTTGATTTCTGTAATGTTAATTCTTAGTACTTATCAGTGACGTTACATCTCAGAGAGTAACACCAGATGTCTTACATATCAACACCAGAATTATTAACAAGATGCAAAATTAGGCCTTATTGCTAACAAATGGCTTCATTTGCAAGCACAAGTAAGTACTCTAAATGTAAACTGGAGTGCAAGTTTCCTTAAATGACATAATCTTTAAATTCTGTCACCCAACTAAGTTACAGTATAGGTGTGTTATTATAAGAGGAAAAATAACCATACAAATTATGCTCATGCATCTTATAGCCAGCGACTCTGGTATTCAGAAACAACTGGAAGACCGAAATGTGACAAGCTGACAGTTTCGTGGTTAGCAGAACCATACTGTTCTTTATTTATCTGATGAAGTGCTAACTTTATGGTTGAAAAATACTGAAATTCAAAAGTCAGTTTTTAAAGGTAGTAGGCTATTATCATTGAAAATGGAAAATGCTAAAGCAACTTAGGAATCAGCATTGAATTCTGCTCATCTTTTTAAAACTGTATGTCTCAGGGTAGTAGTTCTCAATCTGTGGGTCGCAACCCCTTTGGGGGTTGAACTACCATTTCACAGAGGTCTTCTAAGACCATCAGAAAACACAGATATTTACACTACAACTCATACCAATAGCAAAATGACAGTTATAAAGTAGCAACAAAAATAATTTTATGGCTGGGGGTCACCATAACATGAGGAAATGTATTAAAGAAGGGTCACAGCATTTTAGGGTTTCAATGTCATAATGAAACATCCTAACCAAGATTAACTTTGGGAGGGAAGTGTTTATTTTGTTTACACATCTCTGTTCATCATCAAAGGCAGGAACTCAAGCAGGGCAGGAACCTGGAGGCAAGAGCTGATGTAGAGGCCATGGAGGGGTGCTGCTTACTGGCTTGCTCCTCATCGCTTGTTGGCCTGCTGACTGCTTGCCCTATGTTCACATAAGACATTCAAAAGTATACTGGAATACCAAGTGTTATATATTTAAAGAGACACTTAACAAAACAAAGGCAAAAGCTTTCACACCATATTTTGTGTCAAAACAGTGGAACCTATTAACCACCAATGATTGCTTACTGTAAAAAAAAAAAAAAAATAAATAAACAGATCATATACTAAAGCATCAGGAGCATAGACAGAGTTAGCTAGAAAGCAAAAGGATTCGAATCCAGGATTCCAGAAGCTAGGCTCTGCTTTCTCCAGCTCAGGGTTAACAACAGTAACTATATATAGTGCCACTGGCTGAGTTCGTGAATACTGGACTAGCTAATAAACCATAACACAAATATCAATCAGTTTCAAAAAATGTAAAAAGTATGCTGTATGCTATTAATAATTGATAATAAGCTTTAATAAAGAAAATAATATCAATAATATTTTTAACTTTTGAAACTGCTTCCCACCTAAGTGGAATGGCCAAAGAAATGAAAACTATCCCATCCAAAACAAATTATTTTAAAAACAAATGAAGACACTAAAAGATGGTGAAATAAACTCAAAGCTTTATACAAGTCGTAAGTTATATTTGTATTACTTTAAAAGAATAAGAAAATAATTAAAATTCAATAAAAAAAATTAAGGAGATAACTAAAGAGAATATCAACATGTGGTATATTTTGTATATGCTCTAACAAATAAAGCTTGTCTGAAGATCAGAGGGCAGAGCCAGCCACAGAGTTAGCCACAGAGGCCAGGCAGTGGTGGCACACACCTTTAATCTTAGCACTCGGGAGGCAGAGGCAGATGGATCTTTGTGAGTTCAAGGCCACCTGGACTACATGAGATTAATCCAGTCTAAAAGAGAAATAGAGCCGGGGGTGATGGCTCACACCTTCGATCCCAGTATTTTAGAGTCACATGCCTCTAATCCCAGCACTAGGAAGGTTGAGACAGGAAGTGATGGCTGAACAGAGACAGGAATATAAGGCGGGAGGAGACAGGAGTTCGATGTCACTTTCGGCAGAGGAGTTGGCGAGGTGAGAAGTGGCTGTGGCTTGTTTCCTCTGGTCTTTCAGCATTCACCCTGACATCTGACTCCGGGTTTTTATTAGAAGACCAATTAGGATTCGTGCTACATCAACATTCTATGATAAGCAGCGAAGTCAATAATCAAAAAATTTCAAGAGAAAAATAACTAATTTTCACAATGGCAAAAAGTGATGTAATAATTAATCCAAGATACTTTTAATCAAAGAAGGTATACTGAATCCATTTCTTTTTCTGCTGACAGGCCACGGTATCTAACAGTTTGGACATCGTATATTGTAAATCTCACTAAAAATGTATTGATGATAGTTCTTCACTAGGATGTGTATAGTAGTTTGATAAAGGGGAAATTTTACAACTGAAAACAAAGAAAAGAAACAAGAAAGTTAAACGACTTTCTAAAAACCCTACTACAGCTATGAAAATGAAGAAATGGGAAGTAAAATTATGCAACATTACAAACAGAGGTTTTTGACTGACAGGAAAATACATGCATCTCTACACATACAGCAGGTAACACATAAAATACATGGATTTCTGTAGTGAGCTAAGAGTTGACCCAAAAACTACTAAATATGAATAGCTCAACAATGAGTAAAGAAAACATTTAAATTATCAGAAACCCAAAGGTTCAGTTCTATCAAAACAATGAGTTCTTTCAAATTTTCAAAAAGATTCCTCCTATCTGTATCAACTCCAGCATTTTCTTTTTAAATAGATAAACAAAAATTATTGGTAACAAAAATCAACAAAGGAGATAATTCATGTAGGCAGCCACTCAATGTGATGACAACCATCTTGGTCATAACTGCCATTTTGTCTGCCAGGTGACTCGGCATACATTCCAAACCCTATAGGAAAAACAAAGTTGTTAAAGCAGTCAGTAGAGCATGTCATGCTGGCCACTGGCACCTGCACTGTTTCCTACCTGACATTTAAACACGCTAATAGTTTTTCAGAAAGCCCAGATACATCCCGGTTGGCAGGCATCCACCTTCGACTGGCTCAGCATATTAACTCCTCTCTTCCTGCCTTGGGGTATGCAGAACTGCTTTCCAATGCATAGTTTTCTTTTATTCAATTTTCAATTATTTCATTATTTGATGTTTTTTAACTTTTATTCTTTGAGAATTTTATACATACATACAGATGAGTTTTAATTAAATACACCCCTCAATCCCTGATTCCATTCCTCCTTATCCTCCCCCCAACTTTTCCCTCCCAATTTGATGTGTTTTGTTTTTTAAAACCCACTGAATTCCTTTAGTGCTGCCTTTATGGACATTGGTGAAGGTCCCTCTCCTGGATCAAATATGTAGCTTTTTTTTAGTAAAACATCCCTAAAGAAAACTCCCTCTCACTCCACCAGTTGCCGATAGCTCCTCGGGTAGAAGGGTGGGGCTTCACGAGCCTTCGCCCTTTTTCAGATTGGGATTTTGGCTGATTTGATCTTGCTTGGGTCTTGAGGGTGTAGTCATAGACACTGTAACTTCGTGCATACAAGGGCATACCCAACAAATTTATTTTGAGAGGAAGCAGTGACTTAAAATTGCTCAACTAACGAAATCCCACGGACAGATGATTTAGTTCAGAATTCTACCAGAGCTTCAGAAAAGAATTAACTATCTTATTCTGTGAAATGAGGGCATGCTTGGAAAACTGAGACATTGTGGACATCTGGCAGACACCATTTTAGTGTCAACCTGAGGAGAAAATGCAGCAGGTGCTTGGTTGATAAGCAGGACCTGGAGGGAGTCCCAGATGAGCCCATGCCAACAGGACATGTGGCCATGTGCTCCCTTCCACCATTCTGGCTGCCCTTCTAGATTGGTTTGAAATAAAGTTTGCTTTTCCACCAAAGTGTAAGAGACGTTCCATCTGGTTTTCCAGGAGAATACTATAAAGTCTTCGTTGTGAGGCACATATCAACAAGACTACTACCACTGCCAGAAAATTTAATAGGGATTCTTAATTATCAACTAAAATTTGATAATAAATGCTCATTGTCGTCATGTACCAAAAAATAAATGAAAATACCATGAGGATTCTCAACACAACCTTCATGACTTTGTAACTTGAATCACAAATAAAATAATCTTCCAAAAAGAAAACAGGTTATTCTTGTCTAGCTGCAGTAAGTATAACACTTTAAAAAGTGCATTAGTCATACTTATAGCTTATATATGTACACCACAATTTGATAAAATATAAGAATACATTCATATGCACATATAATGATACATGTGACAATTATTTACACATATAAATCATCTCTAAAGTATCATCCAACCAATCCTGACCACAGCAATAACTGCTTGACAAGTTATATAACAACTGTCCAGTAAATTTTACTTCAGAAGCAAGTTATACAAGTTTATTGTTAGATAACAGCAAAAATAACAATATAGAAAATGCTGTATTTATTACCTCATATTTTGGATATAAAGTTTCCCTCATGGTTGATTCTGGAATCGCAAATTTGGGTGCAGCAAGATTCCAAAACATCCTTGAAGTTCCCGGATATGCAGACACCTTTGAAAATAATTATAAAAAAAAATTATAACAAATAATAACAAATGTCCCCTGAATTTAAAAGCCCAAGCTCCTGTCAAATTGTTTCTAGTTGTTGAGAAAATGGCCTGATTTGTCACACAGACTCGGAAAGCCAAGGAAAGCTGGCTTGGAGCACTGTCAGCTTACAGGGAGACAAGTGGAGTCAGCAGTGTTAACTGATGCTGCGATGTGAGGGACTGGTGGACCACCCCGGAGACAAGCTGGGCAGTCCCAGTGAGGCAGAGGATGTGCATGCCACCTGTTTCAGCCATTTCACTTCTTGCTGTGTGTTCTAAACAAGTTCTTAGATATACACATGGGGAGACAAGCATCGGTCATTCACAGAGCATATTAAATGGGGAAATAAAGCCCAGTTTAAGTGATCCTTAGGAGAGAAACAGATAACATTATAAACATTATATATGAACATTTACAAAGCCATTCAGACACAACAATTATAATCCATGGGTGGGACTTACATAGTATTGCAAATAACCGTTTCAGAAAAAATTCAAGCAAAAGTGTTATTTATATAAATGAGTTAGAACACACAAATATACAAACACACGAAGATATTATTTAGGACCATAATGACATCATGTAAAGTATAAAGTCATAAACTAAGAAGGGATTTGTTTTAGAGAAGTAAAACTATTGGCGATGCTACCAGAATGTTGGCTACATGACATTATGTATTTGTTAAAACTTATTGAACTTTAAAGAACAAAGGTTGACTTTCAATGTCACGCAAAGCTTACAGAAACATAGGGAGCAAAGAGGAATCCAGGGTGGGATGCAAAACAAAACAAAACATTCTAACTATTGTCAATGTGTGAAACAACCTCATAAAAGTAGGTGGGATGATGAGCCCAGTGACTGGAAAGGAGTGGCGAATGTAAAACTAAAGGAAAAGAAACAGTCAGTATGGCATTGTGCTTTAGCTGCTGAAGTACCCACAGGAATATGGACTAGCAACCCTGATACTTCCATCCATGGATACTGGACTTCTAAGACTCAGTACGACAGTGGAGGATGGTGGGAGCCAGTTTGCCACTATTGGAGTGAGAGTTTATAGGGAGAGCTAGAATGTTCCTTATCACAGTGGATTAGGAACTCACATTTAGTTTAATATAGATGCTTACATACAGCTACCTTTACAGATATATGTATTTATATTAGTTAGTATATACCGACACACATATTTTTATAAATAACATTTTTATCAATCTCTGTCAAGTCCATAAGTGTATTTTGATCATATTCATTCCCACTCCTCCTATTTCCACCCTTTCTGCCCTTACTGCCCTACCTACCCAACACTGAGTTTTCTTCTTTTTGTCCTTGCTGAGTCCAGTTTGTATTGCTCTACCACTCTTGGAAGGTGAGGTATGCCCTGGGTTGTGATCAGTCAGGGGTCACATCATTAAAGAAAACAGACTTTCTTCTCCCAGCTGCTGTGAAATGTTCATAGCTCCTCAGCTAGCGCTGCCCACCTCCCTACTTCCACGTTGGATTTTGTCTAGCGTGGGCTCGCACAGGTCTCGTGAGTTTATATGTGCTACTGCCCTGCTGGGAACTCATATTCTTCCTGTGTCAGTTGGCAAAGCCTAGAAGCAACAATGTCTTGGTGGTAACAAGCATGCATACTATTTAGATGTTGGTTTCTAATCCCATAAGTGGGATCAGGATGCATCACGCAAACAAATCGGGAAAGAAGTCAGGGACATTTTGTACTGTAAGGAATTAAGAAACTGCCTTTAAAGAAAAAATAAAGATGTCTAGAACATCTTCTAGTTCCAAAAATTAAAGGACTGCCAAGAAACCCTTATAACGATAGGAAGCATTGAAAGAGGCCCAGGGGCCAAATAAAGGAGTTGCCAGCAGCCAAAGTGCAAACCACTTCAGCAGTGGGGGTAGGAGTAAGAAAGTAGAACTGGATTACAACACAAAGTGTAATATAAATATCTACCAGTAATGCTGATTTCAATGAATGAATGAGTGAATGAATGAATGACTAGACCAATTTTCCTGCACAGAAGAACTCTAGTTAATTTTTGTAAATATTCTAATCTCAGGGAGGTAGAGCAAAATTCCCTACTTTTTGACTGCACATAAATTTCTTTGAAAAAAAAAAGTACAGTGTAGGAAAAAAAAAGAAAAGACAAAAAAAGGGGTTGGGGATTTAGCTCAGTGGTAGAGCGCTTGCCTAGCAAGCACAAGGCCCTGGGTTCAGTCCTCAGCTCTGGAAAAAAAAAAAGTACAGTGTAAGCAAGTAAAACTTTATAAGGAAGACATTTGTGACCAAATAACCAGGGTCAACACCCCGTTGAGAAGTTACGCTGAGAGCATAGGCCCTGTAGGTTAGAAGTCTCTCAGCAGTCTTCCTCCTGAGATCTCACAAACCCATCCAATCAAAACATCAGTCAACTCTCAACTGAGAGTCGTTTACAAAATACTTGAATAGCAATCCCTAAAATTTTCACTGAAATGAGGAAAATCTGAGATAATGTCACAGTTTATAGAAAAAAAATAAAGAAACGGGACAATTAAATGTGTTATGTCCAGATAAACTTCTAGGACACAGACATGGTTTGTAAAACCAGGGAACCCTGAGTGGAGTGTGAATCTTAGTGAGAAACACACACCACTTCCGGTCCATTAATTTTAACAAACATACTACCAACCACAGAGGTCCCCTGGGGCTACCATACTCAGCATCCCCTGCTGGTATAAATGAGGAGAAAGGCATCCTTTCACAGCTCCAGAATCAAGGCGCACGCTTCCTCTGAAGAGTCCAGGAAAGAGCTCCTCCTGGCTTCTCACTGGCTGGCTGCTAGAGGGTACTGGCAATTTTTAAATTTCTTGGCCGGCAACTATGCCTCACTCTCCATCATCACATGGCCTTAGTCCCTGTATGCTCTAATTTCACACAGCATTCTGCTTTTCCTTTCTGTTTTTCTTTTATTGAAAATATATTTACATGCAATACATTCTGGGTAAGGCCCCCCTCCCCCAACTCTTCCTCGATCGCCCCCACTTCCCTGCCCACCCAAACGCATACCCTTTCTTCCTCTGTCTCATTAGAAAACACAGTCATCTAAAAATAATAATAAAATAAGATACAATAAAAAAACAAACAAACAAACCAGAATAGGACAAAACAAACAGGAAAAAAAAGAAAAAAACACGAGAAACACACGTAGACATAGAATCACACACATTCACACACACAGAAATCCCATAAAAACACAGAACTGGAAACCTTAAGCAAAAGACCTGTAAGGTAAAAGAAAATGCCCAAAGTATGACAAAGCTTTATGAGATTTAAAAAAAAAAAAAACCTTCAAAAATACCACTGAGTTCGTTTTGTATGCCAATACAGATATATCTACTGCTGGGTATTGAGCCTGCCCATGTGTATGGCTTATATACCCAGTGAGAATCTGTTGGAGAAAACTAATTTTTCCTTTGCAAGAGGATATCAGTTGGAGATAGCTTCTGGGTTACTGATGGGGACTTCTGCCCACTTTCCCTCGCAGCACTGGGACTCCATCTGGGTGAGACTTGTGTAAGCCCTATGGATGCTGCCACAGTCTCTGTGAGCCCCTACGTGCATCAGTCCTGCTGTGTTTAGAAGGACTTTTCTTTTCCCTTTGGTGTCTTCCATCTCCTCTGGCTCTTATCATCTCTCCTCCTCTTCTTCCTCAGGATTTCCTGAGCCCTGATGGGAAGGATTTGATGGAGACACCTCACTTAGGAACAAGTGTTCTAAGGTCTCTCACTCTCTGCACATTGTCCAGCTGTGGGCCTCTGGATTTGTTCCCATGTCCTACAGAAGGAAGCTTTTCTGATGGTGGCTGAGCAAGACACTGATGAGCTCAGTGTACTTGATTTTCTCCTGTGTTCCTGGCCTATCTAGTCTCAGGTTCTTGGCCACCTGAACAGTGTCAGAAATGGATTCCATCTGAATGGAGTGGGCCTTCAATTCAATCAGATATTAGTTGGTTACTCCCACAAGCTTTGTGCCTCTTTTGTTCTAGTGCATCTTGTAGGAAGTTCGCCACTGTAGATCGAAGGGTTAGTGGGTTAAGTATTTACATTTCTCTCCTGATATCGTACAGAGAAACTTCTATTACCACAAACACTAGTCAGTAGGGGTGAAGGCACTAGGTGGGCACCAGTGCAATATCTTCATATTCAGTGACCTATGTGGCTGTTGTCTTCAACATTGAGGCCTTGCTGTCAGTTCGTGGAGAGCAACCAACAGCCTTGGAAGTATCCTGGGTTGTCTGGGGATTTCCATGGGGCCCCTTTGGCCAACAACTTGATTAGATGTAACCCATTCTCAGAACTGGAGATGCTGATGAGAACTTCACTTGATGATTTGAGGCATTCTGCTTTTCTAAGCATGCCATTACTATTGGATTTAAGACCTATCCTACGATCAGAATAATCTCATCCTAACATCTTAATTATATCTGCAAAATTCTTGTTTCCAAAATGGCAGCACATTTACAGTGCTAAGGGCTGGGACATAGGCATGTCTTCTGGAGTCAACTGTTTAACTACTACTATATTACTAATAGAGGCGGTAGGCTATGAGGCATGAGGAAAATCCCCATATTGTCTTGTAAAAGTATAATAAAATAATAAATAAAAGCAATTTTAAAATAAATAGGTGCATGTAAAAATTACTTAGGCATCCATGAAAAGAATGATCAGCGAGGCTTCCTCTGGCAGCAGATGAGAACAGATGTAGATACCCAAAGCCAGACATTACAAGGAAACAGTCTAAATGAGAGGTCTCCATCAAATCCCTCCTTTCAGCGCTCAGGGAATTCCACAGAAGAAGAGGTGGAAAAATTATAAGAGCCAGAGGTGGGGGGGGTGGTGGATGGAGGACACCAGGAGAACAAGGCCCTCTGAATCAAATAAGCAAGGTGCCTATGAACTCACAGAGATCACAGCAGCAAGTGCAGGGCTGCATGGGTTTGCACCAGGACCTGTGTATATATTACAGCTGTTAGCGTAGTATTTTTACTGGATTCCTGATTGTGAGAACCAGTGGATCTCTGACTCTTGGGCCTGCTCTTGGAACTCTTCCTCCTGTGGGGTTGCTGTGTCCAACTTTGACATGAAAGCTTTTGCTTCATCTTATTGTATTTTATTTTGTCATGTTTGGTTGTTATCTCTTAGAAGCCTGTTCTTTTCTGATGACAGTCAGAAGAGGGTGTGGATCCAGAGGGGAGGGGAGGTGGAGAGGAACTAGGAGGAGTAGAGGGAGGCTAAACTATTCCAGGATATATTGTATAAGAAAATAACCTTTGATCTGGCACATATAGTGAAGTTCATCTACGATTTAAGAGCTGTGTAGTTTGACAAATATCATTTTTCAGGTGATCAAAATGTGACACTACAAAAACATGCACAAATAAAAGATCTATTCAGCAGAGAGGGTAAACCAACAGATTTTATTGTGATAATGCATGAATACAGTCATTGATACGGTTCCAATACCAATTGCAACCAACATTTAATAGTAGGAAGACTCAACCTCCAATTTCCTTCTTTCTTCCTTGATGGTTTAATAACCACAATTTTTGTACTACACTTTTTATTCTGTAAATTCATATGAATTTTAATGAATTGGGCAAAGACCCCACTACCTTTATCCAACTTACCATAAGGCAGCAACATCTTAAGAGATTATAATATGCTCTCATACACATATGCTGACATTCATTCAGTCAAGGCACAGGATCATAAAGATCACTTGTTTGTCCTTTGGTGACACATTCATTGGAAACCTGACTCTGGAGCCCTAGAAATCAATAATGGGTTTTGTATCCCCATAATTTGTCATCCAGGAATATAACATAATGGGGAAACTTACAGGTAAAATGGCAAACAGGAGGATGTCAGTGTGATCCACTGAAGGAGAGGCAAAATAAGAGAAAAAAATAGAATGAAGAGACTTAATTCTATTTATTTATTCTATTTATTAAAAAGAAAGAAACTAAAGAACTTCAGACACATGATTATGGAGAACCCTAAGCCAACAATGGGGTGACAGATGAGGAAACCCACCACCGGTCCAGGTCAGCCCTCAGATCAAGGTAGGGTGCCAGGACCAGAAGCTGGGTCCACAAGCATGCTGGTATTTCTAGACTGTGCCACGCTGACAGTTGAAACTAATCATCGCAGCATGTAACATTCTGCTTAAACCACGTAGTAGTCAGTGTGCTTTGAATATTTTTTCTTATAAAGTTACTTCAAAAATGTGTGTATAAGTTATGTTACTACGGACTTTCATTTCTTTACAGTCTTCAGGCAAGCAGTTGCTGAGCTGTATAGTAGTCACCTATTGATATTTTCTCTTTTCTTTCCTTTTTTGAAGTCATGGTCTCAAGCTGGCCTCAGACTCCTTGTGTGACAGAGGATGGTCCTGACCCCCTGATAGTTCAGCCTCTGAATGTCCTTATCGGGTTGTAGAGGATCCCTCTACTCATGTTGTTCTGAGAATTTTATCATAAAATAGGTGGATTTTACTGAATTCTTTTTCTGCATTGATTGAGATGATCATATAATTTTACTCCTTTATTATGTTAATATGATGGAGTATGATCATTTATTTTTCAAATACATCCTTAAATATGGCCCTCCTATCCCATGTCATATAATTCCTTGTGTGTATTTTTCAATTCTATGCCCTTCATACCAAACTAGGAAGTGTTCCTTCTTCTCTTTTGTGGGAGATATTTTTACAGAATTGGTGTCAATTCTTTCTACTAAGAATTCTTACTTTTTAGAAGTCTCTCCAGTAAATTACCAGAGACTGGAAATATGTGGGAGAAGGAGGGGTTTTTTTGTTTTTGTTTTTGTTTGGTTTGATTTGGTTTTTCTTTGTTTTTCGAGACAGGGTTTCTCTGTGTAGCTTTGCACCTTTCCTGGAACTCACTCTGTAGCCCAGGCTGGCCTTGAAGTCACAGAGATCCACCTGCCTCCGCCTCCCAAGTGCTGGGATTAAAGGCGTGTGCCAACACCGCCCGGCTAGGAGGGTGTTTTTAATCATTCAATTTCCTTACTAGGTATGGAGCTATTCAAACGTTCTGTTTCTTGTGTCAGATAACTTGTAGTTCTGTGTGAAGGGGATCGCTTCATTTCTTCAGAGATCTCATATCTATACATAGAGAGAAGCTTATGATATCACCATCATGGTCTTTTGTTCTCCAGGTTCTGCAGATACTTCTGTTTCTAATATTATTAATGTGTGGCTTTCTTTCCTCATTATTTTTCCTAGAGATTCATTCATTTTATCTGTTCAAAGAACACACTTTCACCGATCTGCTTCTTCTGACTCCTCTCAATTTTGCTCCTTATTACTCCCTCTTTCTGCCTACTTTGGGTCGCTTTGTACTTCTTTTTCTTGAGTTTTGGGATAGGAATTTAAGTCACTGACTTGGTATTTTCTCTTTTCTATTGTTCTATATGATGCTAAAAAATTTTCTACTCTGCCTTCTTTTGGGTGCTTCCCACAAGTTTTGATGTGGTGCATTTTCTTCAGGTCAGTAGATTTTAAGTCCCTTGAAATGTTCTCTTTAATCATAGATTAAATATAAATTTAATCATGGATTATTTATATCAGTGTTATGTGTTGAGCCCTTTATATCTTTTGCTGATTTTCTAAACATTGCAATCAGATGTTGAAAAAAAAAGACGTTGAAATATCCAACTGCAATCAAAGAACTCCTTATTTCTCTTGACATTTCTGTGACTGAGAATTTCTTCACATTTCTTACAGTTTTTCATTTGATACATAAACTTTTTACTCTCACTGTGTCTTGGTGTATCCACACTTTCATCTGTGATGCCCTCTGTCTCTGATAACTTGCCAGGCTTGGAAGCTGACTTTATGTGATACAAATGCAGCCACTAACATCCTTGTTTGATTAATGTCTATATGGTAGCCTTTTCAAATTTTTAATATAAATCCAACTATCTCATGTTTTGAGCCTATTTTTATATAAACTATATAGTTGGACCATGTTTCTTTTTTAACCTTTTCTGGCATTCTCTGTCATTGAGTGTATTTAGAGAATTTGCATTTAATTAAGGGCCATTATCTTTACATTATTGTTTTTGTATTCTCTAGTTTCCTTTGTTTCTGTTTTCTATTTTTTTTTTTGTCTTTGAGTTATTTGGACATATTCTGAATTCTACTCTGATTTTCTGGTGTTTTTGAGTATATCTCTTTGTTAATGTTTAATTTATTTGGTCCAGTATAATATAGCAATAACTTCTAACAGTCTGCTGGTGGTGTCTTCATCCTACCTGCTCAAGCGATGGGTAGAAGGCATATGGCTCTTACTAAATCTTTCCCCATTTATGACATAACTGTATTTCCTGCGTATGCGTTTCTAATGGGGTCAGATTAAGCTGAAAATCATAACACAGGAACACAAAAGGAGGGAGGCTCCGCTGTAGTGCCTGTTTTCCTCCTCCCCAGGCTCTCTTCTCCATCTCCATGGTCTCAGATTTCCTTGTTCTCCTCTTTGGACTTATGGTTAACTCAGGTGGTAACAAATTCTCTTGGCTTCCTTTCATCTAAGAATGTCTTGATTGCACTTCATTCTTGAGTGCTTTTCTTTGGATTTAAGGACTGAGTTCGTGGTTTTCTTTCTCACTGATTTTTATGAGAATTTTCATTCGAATTGTTTTCTCCATGAAAGAAATGCTGTTCCTCTCTAGCTGCTCTTAGGACTTCTCTTTTCTTTGGTTATCAGTTTAACTAGTACGTGGCTTGGTGTAGATTTCTTCATGTTTTCTGTTTAGAGTTCCCATGGATTAATAAGCCTATAGACCTATGCCTTTTCTGTCAAACTGGTAAGTTCTCTGCCATTAATTCTTACATTCTCTCCCTGTTTTACTCTCTCTCTCTCTCTCTCTCTCTCTCTCTCTCTCTCTCTCTCTCTCTCTCTCTCTCGTCACAGCACAGGTATGAAATATTTCATTACAGTCCCACTTCTCACTAATATTTTGGTGTGTTTTCTCTTTGCTGTTTAGACTGCTGAATCCTATGTTCTGTCTTGAAATTCATTGATCCCTGATTCCACCCACCCACTAAGGATTTTATTTCAGTTACAGAAAATGTTTCAGGCTGAAACAGGTATGTTTCTCCTCTATAGCTTCTATTTCTTTACTAAGACTTTCTATGTACTTTCTGAATCTTTTATTGTTTGTTGCAAAGATGTTCACGATTTGTCACTTGGTCATTTTCATAATGGTGGCTTACATTTTTGGCCAAAATTTTTTTAACATTGGTTATCTCAGTGACAGCATCTGTTAAGCACTTTTCAAGAGATTTTTTCTTTTTTCCGAAACTTTATCTTTATTTATTTATTTATTTATTTATTTATTTATTTATTTATTTATTTTTGATGTTTTCAAGACAGGGTTTCTCCATGTAGTTTTGGTGACTGTCCTGGATCTTGCTCTGCAGACCAGACTGGCCTTTAACTCACAGGGATCCACCTGGCTCTATCTCCTGAATGCTGGGATTAAAGGAGCGCGCCACCACCGCCCAGCCTTTATCTTTATTTTTAATTATGTGCATGTGGAGAGAGATATACGCATATGAGTGCAGGTGCCCAGGGAGGCCAGAGACAGACTTCCTGAATCAGGTGGTTGAGAACTTCCAAAAATGGGAGCTAGGGACTTAACTTAGGTCTTATGCAAGAGCCTTATCTGAGTCATCTCTCCAGCCATGCCTTTTTCTATTTAGTATGAGATTTTTCCTAATTTTTGAAATCTGGATATTTTAGACCTTGTGTCATCATCGAAGTCAGATCTTACTTAAACCCTCTGTTTTGCTGGCACTCTACTATACCTCTTTCAGCAGCACCACAATGGGGCAAGAAAGGAGGAGCTCACTAGATGGGGACGGAATTCCCATGTGGTCTCAGCTGACAACATGGACAGACAGTCTACTCACTACTCCAGCAGGATGAAGGACTTCACACACACACATTCATCATTCTTCTCTCACTAAGGCAAAATACATGAAAAAAAGAAAGCAACCTAAGGGAGAAAATATTTATTTCGGCTCTTGGTTTCAGAGAGTTGGGCCCACGCCCGGCTGCCGCCACTGCTGTGACCAGAAGTAGGTGGCAGAGAAAAGGTGCTGACTCATGGGAACCAGGGAGCAGAGAGGCGGAGGAAAGGAAGAAGCCAGAGACGGGCAATGCCCTTCAAAGACATGCCCTATTTCCCTGCCCCTCTCATCCAGTCCATTGTCGTCCACAGACTCTACCACATCCCAACAGTACATTTAAGCATAACTCGATCCGTGGATTAGATCAGGGCACTCACGACCCAACCGTTTCCCCAAAGCCCGAGACCTCAACTTTGCATTGGAAACCAAGTCTTCAAAACATAAGGCTTTAGGAAACATTTTATATCCATGCCACAATACAACTCCATACTCAGCCTGCCTTAGTGACAATCTGGTAAGGGTGAGACAAGCTGGCAAGGGCACACTTGTCACTAGGCCTTTCCTGGTAAAGGAAAGAGAATGGGAGCACACTGTCTTTCTGTGGTGTCTGTACAGATTCAGCAATTACTGACTTGATATAATGAAATAATACGTTTTCAGTGGGGCATGTGTGCATGGATTAGGGTGTATGTGTGCTGTAGTGTATGTGTGTGTGTGTGTGTGTGTGTGTGTGTGTGTGTGTGTGTGTGTGTGTGTGTATGTGTGTGTGCTGAGTCATGAAACATGTGAACATGTGAGTCAGGCCATCTGTCCATCTGTTGGGGTATGTGCATGTTGCTGTGTGTGTGTGTATGTGTGTATGTGTGTTGAGTCATGCATGCATCTTGTGAATGTGTGAGTTTGACCATCTGTCTATACAGAGCATGTATATGTTGCTCTGTGTGTGTGTGTGTGTGTGTGTGTGTGTACCTATTGCTGTTTCCAGATTTCCAAGTTTTATAGGTCAAGTCCAAAATATGTGGAGAAAAAAGGAAACCCAGGCAGTGGTGCAGTGCCATGCTGTTCTTTGGGTCCTAACGTTCCTAGATACTGCACTTCCTTCTCTGCACTTCTAGAGTTGTCTTGGGTTGTGATCTCCAGAGTTTTCAGGACCTTGGCAGAAAGCATAGGGAAAAGCGAAAGTCTTACACCCAACTCTCAGGAAATTATCACTAACCACATTGTGGTATGTTATTAAAGAAGACCCACAACTATATAAGAGATGCTCCTGAAATATGTTTGTCTTTCCCAGCTACATATCTTTTTAAAGCCAGAATTTTTCTCATATATTCTAACCAAACAAACAACCCAAAAGGAATCGATAGAGAATGAATGAGAATTCAATATATAAAGAGGTTTGCCAAGTGAGTAAAGTAAGAAACAAATTCTAGTTTTCTCGCTCCACTTAGGTGTTGGAGACTGTAATCACAGGAAGCATGGTGGTGGGTGGTGCAATGCTAGCACCCAGGAGATCGGGGCAGAGGGATCAGCAGGGAGAAGCCAGCCTGACCTGGACTACACAACAAGACAATGCTGCAAGACAGGAAGATGAACTGGTGGAATCACGTGTAACACCGGGGTTTTACTCTTCTAAAATATCTTTACAGATATCTAACACTCTCTGATTTAAGTTTTTGTAAATGCTCAAAGACACAGTTCACACTAACAAATATTGAAGTCCTCAATAACAGCGTTCAAGCATGACAAGAGTCCAAACCAAAAAGTTTAAGAACATGTGAGCTAGAGAAACCTAATATTAATGGAAATTCTTACTTCTTCTCCTGAGAGCTTCAGGTTTGGTTGGCGAGCTTGCCATTGACTTGTCTGAGCCAATTCAGGGAAATCCTCTGTTGGGATTGGTGAAACACCGATTTGTCGTTGTTCCTCACTCATAACAGGAACGCCATACACTATTCTACAATGTGACAAAAATAATAAATGTGTTTTTAAAGTTATTGATTAAGCCAAAAGGATCACCCTCTTTTCACTTACCTCTGCTTAGATCAATGTGTTGACATTTAATATCAGCACTAAGCAGATTGTGGAGAACTCAATTCAAAATTTAAAAAATCTCCTTCTAAACACAATTAATTTGTAAGCTTTGTGATGCTTTTGATTCATTATACGGGAAAAGTAAGTTTGCTTGATAAATACGTAACAACAAAAGACATTGAAACCTTATTTGGGGGCTAGACATATGGTTCGGTGGTTAAGAGCACTGGCTGCTCTCCCAGAGAACCTGAGTTCAGTTTCCAGAACCATAGCTCTTCCAGAGGATCCAAAAACCTCTTCTGGTCTCTGCAGGCACCAGACATGCATGTGGTTTACAGATATACATGCAACAAAACATCCATAGACAAAAAAAATACATTTTAAAATAAATTTAAAATAAAATTAAAATTTATTTCTAACTTTCTTCCCCACTTCAAATTCACAACCAAATATTATTTCTTGGATTGGGGCCAAAACACCAACACAAGTAGAATTGCCAACACACTTCTAGTTTTCCCTTTTGGACTTACATCTTGCCAAATTGAAAATGTTTAGCATCAGCTCTTTCCTCAGTAGATAACACAGGCTTATAGCTAAGAATGTATATAGTGTACATACATATATAGTATAAAACTCAAAGTTTGGAAGCAGAGTGTATCAATAATAGGTTTGGGAGTTAATATACTAACCAAGCACACCAAATGGTCTTTATGCTCAAGCAAATCTAAATATAGGCTGGAGAGATGGCTCAGCGGTTAAGAGTACTGGCTGCTCTTTCTGAGGTCCTGAGTTCAATCCCCACAGCCATGGTGGCTCACAACCATCTATAATGGGATCTGATACCCTCTTCTATCTGATGCCCTCTTCTGTCATGCAGCAATATATGCAAATAGAGCATTCATATACATAAATACATGTATCTAAAAAAGGAAAAAAAAGTATAAATATCACTGACACTGTCAGAAGACAGACTCTGTAATGAGGCTCCCTTGCTATTATGTTGGTGTTATGATTGGAATATGATTTGTATTCACCAAAACTCATGTTGAGTCCTGATCCCAAAAGCAGCAATGTTGGAAAATAGGGACTAACTGGAGGAATTTGTGTCATAAGGCTACAGCTCTGTTCAATGAGTCAATGCCATTTTTCCAGGAATGAGTTAGCACTGATGGATGGGAATTCATCTTCGTTTCTGTTTTTCTCATGAGATACAGAAGCATGAGTCCCTAACCAGATGCAGCTGACCACTCTGGAACTTCTAAGACTCCAGTATAAATCTGGTTGCTTAGCTGATTTTTTAATAAACTATCCAGTCTTGAGTATTCTGTTAGACCAACACAAAACAGACTAAGACACTTGAGTAGTAGACACTACTACCTTTCCTTCTTTAATCCATTTCCTCATTTGCAACACTGATTGGTTCTTATATCTACTGCTCAAGAATAATATGTGCAAAAGGTGTTTCAAACAGTACATGTTCAGTAAGCAGCTGAGATTATAATCCATATTCTTACTATCAAGGAAGAGGATAAAGAAACGAACAAGCCCATCTCTCCAAAAGTAAAAGCTAAACCTTTTTCAAAGTCGACATCGGTCGACCGTCAGACCAGGGGATGAAATATATTTCTTACTGTGAGTTGCTGTCAGAATCTCAGAAGACATGGGATCTGAGCTGTGAGAACACTTCTCTAAATTATACATAAGCAACCGTGAAGCACATCCCATGGTGCGTGGAGGTTTCTTCCTCTGGCAGCCTCCTCTGCCTTAGGAGGACCCTGGGGAGAGGAGTTCCACATCACAGCAGCTTCATTCTCTTTTCCTGAGAAAGTGTACCTTGCTACAAGGCATACAAAATCTGAGGGAAAGTTCTCTGGAGCCCACCGTCACTTTCAGGTAATATGTGTATTGGAAAACTAAAGATACTCACTTACAGAAAGTTTTGCAAGGTACCATTTATTTGCAATAGCATGTTTTGTATACCATTTTCAAAACATTCATAGCTAACCACTAAACTAATTTTTACAGCCCATTTACAGGGTTTCGCTCCACAATCTGTAAAATTGTGACTTAGAGAGATTGCTTTAAAAAAAAATCCTAAGACTGAAGAAACTTTCCAAGCTCATCTTCTTAGGTGCTAAGCTACACACGCTTCTTTATCCTTGTGTAACTTTTCTTTAAAATCTGCAGCAGAGGCAGATGAATATTTTACATGCTTTTTGAAAGCAAGGAATGGAGTCTTGAAATTAAGAGCCTATAGAAAAACACATATGAAACTATACAAGTTTTTATTTTTGCAAAATATGATTGGGGGGTTTTACTTTCGAACCACAGACAGTTCGTTGCTACATGCAAACAGTGACATCTGGTGGAATGACACTGTTTTACTTTTTGAAAAAATACAGAAAGTTATGGGAAAAGACTGCAAATAATTTCTTTTTTATGCCTTTCCATACAAAAACAGAAACATAATGGTTGAGTGTCTTATCAACCGCTGATATGTGCAGTGCAATGGCTTTTTGCCGTTACCGCTCTGTATTGTTAGAAACACGGGGGGGAGGGGGGGCACAGATAAGAGCGCTTGCAGTTCTTCCACAGTCCCAAATCTGATCTTCAGCACCCACATGGTGGCTCACAACAGTCTGTCACTCCACTTCCAGGGGATCTGACACACTCTCCTGGCCTCCATGAATACCAGGCGTGGGCACAATGCACAGACATACTGGCAGGTCAAACACATAATAAAAGGGGAAAAAAATACACAAATGGCATATGTACTAAATATGTTTGTAACAGAAACTTAAGGTCAGAAGTGACTCTGGTTCCAACTCTGCCATGCATTTGGGGGTTCAGAACTTTGCCTTCGTCTCTTCATCCACTCAAGAAGAGTGTTATGGTAAGAGGGTTAAGATGCTATAATCCTGATGTATATTATCCTGTGACATACACCACCAAGTAGACTTCAGATAAGGATTAAGTCTCAGACTCTTTGATACAATACCTTAGGCTATTGCCTAGATTATACAGCAAGGAGGCTAAGAGGAGGGTACAGCGGGGCCAGGAATAGCCTGACCATGGAGAAATGGAAGGCAGTAAGAAGAATGGGAAATGAAAGCCCATTACGAATGAAGCACAACAGATCCCGGATGACATTATCCTACAGCTGGCATCAAAAAGCTTTAGCAGGAGACAAGGGCACAGTCTAGTGGGGAGGAAAACTCGGTGGATGATGAGGAATTTTAAAAAAAAGGGGGCAACATTCAGAAACTCCAAAGCTTCATGGGGTTACATAATTAGTGTAAGGAAGTCCCCCACAGTTAGCAGTGTCCCCCACCTAGGTTCCTAGAAGGGAACAGACACTGGTCCAATCAAATAGTAAGATACAACCCACCACCACACTATAAGCAAATACTCTGATTCCAAAATTAGATGGCAATGGAATAAACGCGAACTGCAAAGGGTGAGTGAGCATGTTTCTTCCCATGCAACTAGGGACTGAAAACAGGGTGAGAATGAGTATTCAAGAGAAAGCATAAAGAGAAAAGGGGGGTTCAGAGGGGTTCAGAGATATACAGGGCAATGAGATGCAGCAAAAAACATACTGAGATTCAGAGCTGCCTGAGTCTGAATCCCGGCTTACCTGCTATGTACATATGAACCAGTTTCCTAAATGCCATGCTGCCACTTCTTCATTTGGGAAATTAAATATTTTATATACTATGTACTTGCTAGTACAAACAACACTCTTTAGGTCTCTGCTACATAATTTTCTATTTTCTTACCAAATATCACTACCTTCCTTGAAGGAGTTGGACAAAAGCTTCACATAGACCCATTCTTCATATATCTGATTTATAAGTTAGAAGATGTAGAGGTAATAACGTTGAGATAATTACACATCTGTCTCCACACAAGACATTTCATACCTCTTCAAAGGAGAAGACGCTTTCGAAATATTTCAGTGCCATTCTTATAAAAAATGTGTAATATGTGTGTTCACGAAGAGGCCTATAATAACCACTATCATATAGGAAACCCAATAGGAAGGGATCATCTTTAATAAACCTCAACAATCACTGAAAGGAAACAGGTAAATTTTCGGATCGTGCTCCATCTTCCCCCATCCTATTCAGTATTCTGAATGAGGGGAATATAAACCTTTACCTCTGTTTATGCTACTTAAGATCTTACAGGAGTGTTTTAGTACTTCCAAACTGGAGAGTGCAAACACTGTCAGGGAAACCTGTCCTATATTATTTTGGGTGGCCAGAAAAGACCTTTCTTCAGTCTCCCTTCAAATATGAGCACACAGAAAAATCCAATAGTAGTTCTACAAGGACCTGCACTGTATAACAAAGAAATACAGTCAAGGAGCCAAATGAATAATGTCAAGGGGAAATAAAAATACCTTGAAAAGATCCGTTATGGTGTACAGGAAAAACCTTCAGTGTGGAATGAAACAAGTGATCAACTAAAGACTTATACTTCCCTTAAGTGACAGAAAATTGATACTGTAACTATTGAAGTTGGGATTTCGATTTCTAGACTTTACACCTTAAAACGTGAAACCACTGGTGAGCAGAAGTTTGAGAGGTTAATACAAGCAAAAAAGTGATATACCTGAAAAATAAAAAATTAAGATCCAACTTATAGCTGGTTGGTATTTATAAAGAAACACATAAAATAAAAATAAGGCAAACATTATTCAAATAAAATAGAAAAAAATCTTCAACTGAAGAAATATGGCAGCCTATCAGGATGGCTTTGTGGGTATATGAAAAAGTTGATTAGAAAGTAGTCCACCACCAAACATATGCTAGTAAACTGGCTCTAGAACGTGAGCCTGGAAGATCTGGCCCCACCCTTCACCTGCCTATGATCGTGTGGGTGGGGGAGATATGTCTTTCCCTCCCTCCCTGCCCCTCACTGCCTGAGGCAGGTGGAAGAGCTGGCCCTAAGGTCTTAAGAGCAGGAGAGCTGTCACTGCCCCTCAGCAGATGCAGCACTCCTGAGAATGGCCCCTGTACCCCACCTGGACCAAACAATAGAGCTGGCCCTGATGGTCCATGTGTAGGAGTGCAGGCCCTGAGAGTGTGGAAGCAGGAGAACTGGCCCTGCCTCTTGCTAATTGCTGCAACTAGTGAATTAGCCTGGGCAAGGCTGTAGAGTTCACCCTGGTGGTGAGGACAGGGAAGAGAGGGCTGGCAGGCTGACCAACCTGCAACTACCCAGGTCCAGAGCCAGGGTTATGAGTTGACCCGCCCCAACATCTATCCCATCTATGATCTTCGTGAGCACATGTAGGGGCCAGTCCTGCGTACCCAAGGCAGCAGGATCTCCACAACACAGAGCAACAACAGGATATCCAAGAGGAATCCTAGTGAGGGCCCAGCATCAATGGTGTGGCAGAAACCAAAGGCCTTGATCCAGACCAATGACTCTTTGTAATGAACAATATATCACACTAAAACTACCATGGTGAAATTATTTTGCCTTTTTTTTTCCTCTTAAATTTTATTGGTGGTGGCGCTGTGGGGATAGAGGGCAGCTGAGGAAATGAATGGGATTGATATGCATGATGTGAAAGACACAAAGAATAAATAAAAAGAATGTTTAAAAAGAAATAAAAATCGAGGAAAAGACAAACAAAAAATTGGAAGAATCCCTTAAAGAAAGCCAAGAAAAAAACAAACAGTTGAAGGAAATGAATAAAAGTGTTCAAGATGTGAAAATGGAAATAGAAGCAATAAAGAAAACACAAAGTCAGGCGTAGTGGTGCATATCCTTAATCCTAGCACTTGGAAGGCAGAGGCATGTGGATCTCTGTGAGTTCAAGGCCAGCTTGGTCTACAGAAGTGAGTTCTAGAACAAATAGGACCATTACACCGAGAAATTCTGTCGAGAGAGAGAGAGAGAGAGAGAGAGAGAGAGAGAGAGAGAGAGAGAGAGAGAGAGGAGAAAAGAAAAAAGAAAGAAAACACAAACTGAGAGAATCTGAAGATGGAAAATCTAGATAAATAAAAAGGAACTATAGACATGAGCCTCACCAACAAAATACAAGAGATGGAAGAGAGAATCTCAGGCATTGAAAACACAACAGAAGAAATAGATATATTGGTCAAAGAAAATATTAAATCTAAAAAAAATTCTGACACAAAACATCCAGGAAATCTGAGACACTATGAAAAGACCAAACCTAAGAATAATAGGAATAGGAGAAAGATATGAATACCAGCTCAAAGGTCCAGAAAATATTTTCAACAAAATCATAGAGGAAAATTTTCCTAACCTAAAGAAGGAGATGCCTATAAAGATACAAGAAGCATACAGGACACCAAATAGATTGGACCAGAAAAGAAAGTCCCCTCACCACATAATAATCAAACACTAAATATACAGAACAAAGAAAAAATATTAAAAGTAGCAAGGGGAAAAGAGAAAGTATTATAAAGGTAGACCTATTAGAATTACAACCAACTTCTCAATGGAGACACTAAAAGCCAAAAGGGCCTGGACAGATGTACTATAGACTCTAAGAGACTATGGATGCCAGCCCAGACTAATATATACCCAGCAAAATTTTAAATTATCATAGACAGAGAAAACAAGACATTCCATGACAAAGTCAAATTTAAACAATATCTATCTACAAATTCAGCCCTACAAGTGATACTAGAGAGAAAACTCCAACCAAAGGAGGTTAACTACACCCATGAAAATACAGGAAATAAATAACCTCATACCAGGAAAACCAAACGAAGGGAATCACACACACACACACACACACACACACACACACACACAACAACAACAACAACAACAACAACAACAACAACAAAATAACAGGAATTAACAATCATTGGTCACTTCTGTCTCTCAATGTCAGTGGACTTAATCCCTGAATAAAAAGACACAGGCTAACAGAATGGATGTAAAAACAGGATCCATCCTTCTGCTGCATAAAAAACATATCTCAACATCAAAAATAGACATTACCTCAAAGTAAAGGGTTGGAAAAAGATTTTCCAAGCAAATGTACCTAAGAATCAAGCTGGTGAAGTCATTCTTCACCTAACAAATACCTAACAAAATAGACTTCAACAAAAACTAATCAAAAAAAGTGGGAAAGAACACTTCATACTCAAAGGAAAAAATCCTTCAAGAATGTGTCTCAATCCTTAACATCTATGCCCCAAACACAAGGACACTCACATTTGCAAAAGGAACATTTCTAACGTTTAAACCACACATCGACCCTCACTCATTGACAGTGGTAGACTTCAATACCCCACTCTCACCAATAGACAGGTCATCTAGACAAAAACTAAACAGAGAAATACTGGAGCTCACAGATGTTTTGAACCAAAAGGATCTAGCAGATTTATCTACAGAACAGTTCACCCAAACACAAAAGAATATGCCTTCTTATCACAGTATAAAGCCCCTCACAGAACTTTTTCCAAAACTGACCACATACTAGGTCACAAAACAAGTCTCAACAAATACAAGAAAACTGAAATAACTCTCTGTATCCTATCAGCCCACCAAGGATTAAAGCTGGATTTCAGCAACAACAGAAACAACAAAAAGCCTAAAAACTCATGGAACTGACCAACTCTCTACTGAATGACTACTGGATCAAGACATAAATAAAGGAAGAAATTAAAGACTTCCTAGAATTCACTGAAAATGAATGCACAACATACTCAAACTTATGGGACACAATGAAAGACATGTTAAGAGGAAAATTCATAGCACTAAGTGCCTACATAAAAGAATTGGAGAGACCTCATACTAGCAACTTAACAGATCACCTGAAAGCTCTAGAACAAAAAGAAGCAAACACACCCAGGAAAAGTAGACAACAAGAAATATTCAAACTGAGGACTGAAATCAATAAAATAGAAACAAAGAACAATACAAAGAATCAATGAAACACAGAGTTGATTCTTTGAGAAGATCAAAGATAGACAAACCCTTATCCAAATTAACTAAAAGGCAGAGAGATAATACTAAATAAACAAAATCAGAAATGAAAAGGAGGGGCATAACAACACACCCTGAGGAAATTCAGAGAATCAAAAAACTGCACTCCACAAAATTGAAAAGTCTATAAAAAAATGGACAATTTTCTTGATATATGCCACTTGTCAAATCAAGTGGCAACCATCTTAAATCAAGATCAGATAAACAATTTAAATAGACCTATAACCCTCAAGGAAATAGAAGCAGTCATTAAAAGTCTCCTAACAAAAAAGAAAACAAACAAACAAACAAAAAAACAACCAGGGCCAGACAGTTTTAGCACAGAATTCTACCTGACTTTCAAAGAAGAGTTAATGCCAATAGTCCTCAAATTATTCCACAAAACAGAAACACAAAGAACACTGCTGAATTCATTTTATGAGACCACAGTCATCCTGATACTCAAAGCACACAAAAACCCTACAAAGAAAGAGTATTACAGACCAATTTCCCTTGTGAAAATAGACACAAAAATACTCAACAAAATACTCACAAGCCCAATCCAAGAACACATCAAAAAGATCATCTACCATGATCAAGTAGACTTTATCCCTACTTGATGCAGGGATGGTTCAACATATAAAAATCAATCAATGTAAGCTACCATATAAACAAACTGAAAGAAAGAAAAAAGCAAACACATGATCGTAGACCAGGCTGGCATCGAACACACAGAGATCTACCTGCCTCTGCTTCCCAAGTCCTGAGATTAAAGGCATGAGCTACCACCACCAGCACAATTCTTTACAGACCTTAAAGGACAATACTCAATTTCATATGGAAAAACAAAAAATCCAGGATAGCTAAAACAATCCTGAACAATAAAAGAACTTCTGGAGGTATTTCAAAGATACCTTTTATTACTACAGAGATATACTAATAAAAGCTTCATAGTACTGGCATAAAAACAGACATGTTGATCAATGGAATTGCATTGAAACCTCAGACATAAGTAAATCCACACAATTGTGAACACTTGATTTTTTATAAAGAAGCCAGAAATATACAATGGGGAAAAGATAACATCTTCAATAAATGGTACTGGTCTAACTGAATGTCTTGCATGTGCAACAATGCAAATCAATCCATATTTATCACCCTGCACAAAACTCAAGTCCAAGTGGATCAAAGACCTCAACATTAAACCAGACACACTCAACCTGACAGAAGAAAAAGTGGAGAACAGCCTTGAATGCATCAGTACAGGAGACAACTTCCTAAACAGAGCATCAATAACTCATGCATTAAGATCAACAATTAATAAATGGGACCTGTATGAAACTGGAAATCTTCTGTAAGGCAAAGGACACCATCACTAGGACAAAATGACAGCCTACAGAATGGGAAAATATTTTCACCAACGCCACATCCAGTAGAAGCTAATATCCAAAATATATAAAGAACTCAAGAAACTAGACATCTAACAACCAAATAATCCAATAAAAAATGGGTTAAAGATTTAAACAGAGAATTTTTCAACAGAGAAATCACAAATGTCTGAGAAACACTTTAAGAAATGTCCAACATTCTTAGCCATCAGGGAAATGCAAATCAAAACAACTTTGAGATTTCATCTTACACCTATCAGAATGGCCAAGATCAATAACACAGGTGACAGCTCTTGCTGGAGAGGATGTGGAGCAAGGGGAAACATTCCTCCATTGCTGGTGGGAGTGCAAACTTGTATAGTCACTATGGAAATCAATATGGTGGTTCCTCAGAAAGTTGAGAATCAATCTACCTCAATATCCGGCTACACTACTCTTGTGCATATACCCAAAAGACTCTCCATCCTACAAGGACACTTGCTCAACTATGTTCATTGTGGCTTTATTCATAATAGTCAGAAACTGGAAACAACCTAGATATCATTCAAGAGAAGAATGGATAAAGAAAATGTGGTACATTTACACAATGGATTATTACTCAGCTGCTAGAAAAAAAATGACATCATGAAATTTGCAAGCTAATGGATGGAACCAGGAAAAAAATCATCTGAGCAAGGCAACCTGGACCCAGAAAGACAAACATGATATATACTCATTTATAATTGGATATTAGCTGGTTAAGTAAAGATAATCACACTACAATCCACAGAGCTAGACAGATACGTAACAAGGAGGGCTCTAGGGATGGATGCATGGATCTCTCTGGGAAGGGGAAATAGAATAGATTTTGTGGACGGACTGGGTATGGGTGAGGATGGGAACAGGAGGGAGCAGGTTGGGGATGGAGGGAATGGGGAGAGTGTACAGGTAGAATACATCTGGAATAGGGGGTATTTAGAGGGTGATATGGAAACCTAGTGCAGTAGAAAGTTCCTGGAACCTATGAGGGTGACCCTAGTGAGGACTCCTAGTAAGAGAGGATTCAGAGTCTGAATTGGTCATCTTCTGTAACCAGACGAGGTTCCCAGTAGTGGAACCAGAACACCATTCTAGCCACAAAACCCCCACCTGTCCTTCCTGCAAGATGTGCTGGAATAATGGTGGCTCAGAGATTGTGGGAGTAGTCAACCAATGGGTCTAACTTGAGGCTCAAACCATGAAAGGGAGCCCATGGCCAACACTGCTTATATAGGCAGCAACCGGAAACTGGATGGCTCAGAGACCTAGAATAGAACCAAACAGGACTGACCACAAAAGAGAGAGAGGGGGGAAGAGAGAGAGAGAGACAGAGACAGAGACAGAGAGACAGACACCGAGAAGGGGGAGAGAGGGAGAAGAAAAAGAAAAAAGTCAATGAAGTGATTCCTAACAACATTCTGCTATACTCATAGATGGGTGCCTAGCCCAATCATCATCAGAGAGGCTTCCTCTGGCAGCTACTGGGAGCAGATGCAGAGACCCACAGCCAAACACTAGGCAGAGCTCAGGGAGAACTCCTTAGAAGAGAGGGAGGAAGAATTGCAGGAGCCATAGGAGTCAAGAACACAAGAACACGGCCCACAGAATCAACTAAGCAAGGCTCATAGGAGCTCACCAAGATGCAAGCAGCAATCACTGAGCCTAAATGGGTCTGTGCTAGGTCCTTTGCATATATGCTGTGGTTGTTCAGCTTGTGATTTTTGTGGGACTCCTAACAGTGGGAGTGGGGGTACCTCTGACTCTTTTGCCCCCTCTTCGGACCCTTTTCCTGCTACTGGGTTGCCTCGTCCAGCCTTGATACAAGGGTTTGTGCTTAATCTTATTGCATCTTATTACGCTGTGCTCAGTTGATATCATGGGGAGGGCTGCTCTTTTCTGTAGGGAAATGGAGGAGGAGGAGACCTGGGGGTCTGGGGAAGAGGGGACAGGCGGTGCTGGGAGGAGTAGACGAAGAGAGCCTGAGGCAGGGAACTGAGAGAAGTAGAGGGAGGGGAGGCTGCAGTCAGGATATATTGTATGAGAGACGAATACATAAAAAGAAAAATAAATAAATAAACTTGAGTGTACATCCTTACCATTCTACTAAACTATTCTTAGTATTTACCATAAATAACAATTACTATGTGTGGAATTAACAAAGCACTACAGCTTCATAGCCACAAGTATTATTATGATTTAAAGTGAACTATTCTTAGTATAGCAAAAGCAAATCCCCAAAGTCAGATGTACTTGCTTTGTTTTTACAGTTACCTTTCTTCAGAACTCTTATTAGGGCAGGAAAAATTATACACTTCTCTGAACTTGTAGGCTCAGCAGACAGATATATTTTGAAAAGGTTAAGCTATGTTTAGCAAGGTAATCCTTAACAGATGGATGCTAGAGAATTAAATATTCAGTACTTAAATTAACTTCTCATTTGGCACTTAAAAATAAATTGCCAAGAATTATCTTTATCAAACAGAGCACTTACTTACTCTCCTGGAAAAAGAAAGTAAGATCTACTTGGAAAAAGAAAAACTTAGGATTGGAAAGAAAGCATTTTTTTAACAGTTTGCTGACTAATAGAAGCTGTAAGTACTCAAAACGATATTTGGCCCCTAGAGTGTTAACGAAAATGCCTCAAAACTAAAGAGTTGTTGTTGTTGTTTTTTCAGGGATTGGCTGTCTAGTTCAGTGGCAGAGAACCTGTCTATGTGAATTAGGCTTGGATACACTCTTCAGTACCAAAGAAAAAGAAAGCAGCAGAATCTCATGACTACTAGACTACACACACTCTTTATTTTGTACTCCTAGTGTTCGGCTGCTATGTTTTTCAGAGATGCTAAAATGGTTTTCAAATTTTCATACTCCATGGTGGTTTGAATAGGAATAGCCCCCAAAGACTCATGTGCTTGAATGCTTCTTGGCCCATTGAGAGTGGCACTGTAAGGAGGTGTGACTTTGTTGGAGTAGGTGTGGCTTGTTGAAGTGTGTCACTAGGGGGTGGGTTTTGAGTTCTCCCAATCTTAAAGTATGCTCAGTGTGGTTCACAGTCGCTTCTGCTGCCTATGGATGAACATGAAGAAGTCTCAGCTACCTCTCCAGCACCATGTCTGCCTGCATGCCGCCATATCCCCTGCCATCACAATAATGGGCTAACCTTGTGAAGCTGCAAGCCACCCCAATTAAACATCTTCCTTTGTGGTCATGGTTTCTCTTCACAGCAGCCCTAACTAAGAAGTTACCACTGACTTGATAAAACTAAGAGACTTTACGTGTATATTGTGATTGGCACATGTGCACTGAAAACACATTGTTTCAATAAAAAAAAAAATAAGTACCATAATGGTTTGAATTCCTTCTTTCAAGGAGTCAAATTGAAATTCCTTATGGTTGCTGAACACCAAGAAAATGTGCTGGGCAGTAGTGGTGCATGCCTTTAATCCCAGCAGAGGCAGGCAGATCTCTGTGAGTTTGAGGCCAGCCTGGTCTACAAAGTGAGTTTCAGGATAGCTAAAGCTGTTACACAGAAAAGCCTTGTCTCAACACTCCCCAAAAGGATAACTTTTAAGCTGTAAAAGAATATATGCAGTGCTCCAATTTATACTAAAAGTCAAGCAGAGTTAGCAGGTTCAAAATGCACCATGAAAAGAATAGGCAACCCTTAGTAATGTGTGAGTACAATCCTAAGTGATCTTTTAAAATCTTATTCTTGTATGTCTAGAATAAACTTTAATTCTGAGAAGGGTCCAATTTAATTTAATATTTTCTTATCACGTAGGTAATGGGTTTTCTTCCTGAGTCCTACCCAGTCTTCTAAAAGATGAGACTAGAGCATGTGTTAATGGTGGATGAGAAACACTAACTCCCTGGAGGTGAAAACTCACATTTTGAGTATGAGGAGGGTAGGATGAGAAAAGAGTTTTCTTTATATGCACAAGTATAGGAAAACATACAATACTAAAGTAGATACCAGCATATCTGGGGTCTTGGGTATTAAAATCTAATTGAGGGGTTGATTAGGACAAAAATGTCTGAAATATATATTTTACATGGAGAAAAAGATGGGAAAAAAATGATTGAGGGTAAAACTGAGTTAGACATTCCTGGATTCCATTCACTACTCAGAGATAACTTGGGCAAGTAACCTGATACTATGAAACCTAAATTTCATCGTGAATAACATGGAAATTATGACTTCTCCCTTAACAGTTGAAAATTCAAATAGAAAACATATGCAGAACAGGTAACTCTGAGCTGGGAATATTTTTGCTACTAAGCAAATATTAACTCTCTTCCCCTTCCCCTCTTCTTTTGAGAATGTTGTCAATCATATACTGTCCACAGAGAAGGGAAACACACAGAGACCTGGAATGAACTCCAAAAATATGGCTTCTGTTCACTATCCAGGACCAAAGTAGGACAGTGGACTCTGGTTCAAATACATGCTTGAGTTCTCATCCCCAAACTGTGATTCTTTTAGCTGCATAAGATAAAGTGCTTAACATCCATGTGCCTCAATCACCACATTTGTGTTCCAGGGTTGTCGGAGAGTTTTAAAAAAAAAAGTTTAAATGAAAGAAAGAAAGAGAGAGAGAGAGAGAGAGAGAGAGAGAGAGAGAGAGAGAGAGAGAGAGAGAGAGAGACTTGTAGAACTAGGTTAATCGATCAAATTTCCTTATGATAAGTTACTGCTACAGATGAATGAGACTCTCCATGTTCATGTGTTGGAAGCTTAATTTCCAAAGAAGCCGTTGCAAAGGTGGGCCCTTTAAGGCTACATCGTGAGGGCTCCTGCCATCAGTGGATTAATTAGAAGGCTTTGTCTCTCACATCCTCTCCCTTTCGCTGAATATTTTTGACAGCTTAAAACAAAATAACCAGAAAACTCTTACCTGTCTCTCTGGTCATCCATAGAGTGACCACAGAAGACAGATGTCCTCAAGAATCTAAGCAAAGTCTTGTGACCTGTCCTGTCCGGAGTGTGATACACTCGAGACGCCAGGTGCAGATCCACAGGCAGCTCCGCAGCTGGAACTGTGCAACACAGGTCATGAAGATGAGGGATGTGATGGACCTGGGGGATTCTGTAACAGGAAACAAAGTGAGCTTCTTTCATCGTTTTACGGGTGTTAGGTAAGAAATACATTGACACTGGCAGTTCAGTTCAGGCTCTAAAAAGAATAGTCAAGTGTAGGGATCAGACACAAAACTGTAATAATGGTTTATGACACATTTAACATTACAGCATTGGGAAATGCCCAGAGCTTCAAACTCATAGCAATCAGCATGTCTTACATACACAAGACAAATGAATAGGTCTGAAGCAAACTCATTTCTCCAGTGATCTCTCCTCACTTGAATTCTGTAACTCTGTCTAGGGTTCCTTCCTCTGCTAAAGAAACGATGGAACACTACAGCAGTTCATCAGTGAAACATGGTGTCTTCAGGTATCACATCCCGTCCTACTCCCAAACTGTGTCTCTCTCTTGCCTTTCTAGAGGAGCAAAGAAGTCATGATGACCGCTTTCTTGATGCTGCACGTCCCCTGCCATCTCATCAACTGCTTAAGCACCTAATATGTTCCAGGCTGTGTGCTGGGTGCTTTACACATCCGAACCCTCATAAGTCTGTGCCAGAGAGATCACCCTTTCTCTGGAGCAGGCCTAGTTTAGCCAAGTCCCCAAATTAGCAGCCCCTGGGGTCCAAGTGCATTATTGCTCTCTGTAAACCCAATGCCTTTCCAATTAATTCAGACTGAGAGCTCCTGAGAAGGGCCCTTCATCTGCTGCTACTCCACCCCAGCTCTCTACTCCACTGGATCGAAGGAGCGTGCCACCTGTAGGCCATGCTCCACAAGACCTTCAAGCCACAAGCTGACTCTTCTGGAAACTGTTCCTCCTCTGGGAGCTTTTCATAGCGTCCTCTATCCCCAGATTTCCATCTTCCTCTCAATTTTATCTTAATTTAAAGCCTCTAGCTCCCCAATTGGGTGTGCCTTCAAGGTTCGAACTTCTCTTTGATAACAGGCAAAATCCTCTCCAGTGGGTTTTTTTTTCCCCCTCCGTTCAATTTGGTCCGATTCTCATCCCTGTCATCACAATAATCTAGACTCCTCATGCTCAAGATACAAAATATCTGACATCTCTCTCCTTCCCCCTGCAAATCCAATGCCAAGCAGAGATCCATCTCTTCTCTACTCGTTATTACCAGCTCACTCCAGTCATGGTCCTCCTCAAAGACAAAGTTTGATCAGGTGAGCTGGGCACTACACTCTGTCTTTTTCCATCTGCAGATCCCTCTTTGCTGCCTTTAGTCGGCACACTGGTTCTCTGTTGCTTTCTGTACCTGTCTGGCATCTCTCTAAGCTTAAGGACACCTAGCATCCTGCCTGACCTCCAGCACCCATGAAGAGTGTAGTTCTTGGGTTGTGCTGCCGGCCTTTAAATACTTGGAAAATCCTCATTTGGCCATAGGCCTTGACTTAAGAAGAGTAAATGCATTTAGAACAGTCTCTTGCATAGCAGATGTCAACTGTTACCAGTTTGAAGGACAACACACAAAGACAGGCTGCTTCTGTTCATGTCTAAACATCCTTCAGACAGGGCCTTGATGACAGATGCCTCGGTCAAGTTTTCTTTTTCTTTCCTTCATTTTCTGCTTTACTTGCTATCCCCCATGATAATGGTGTGTGAGGGGGTGGCATCTGTGTTTTATAAATGTCTCTTTCCATGCATTGTATTAGTCCTGGTGTTTGTTTATTTGTTTGTTTGTCTGGCCCTTTCCCTGTGGCCAGTGCTGATCTGTGTACTAGCCCATGTGTCTAGAAAACTTGAACTAGCAGCATAGTATAAAGAATATAGATTCTGGAGTTGTCGGAGGCAAGGTCAGAATCTTAGTTCTTGAGCTTACAAGTTATATTATCAACTTCTCTAAAAACCTTTAGAAAAAGAATAGAAGGAAATTTTCTAGCTCTTACATTTATGATAACTGGATTTTTTAAAAGAAAATAAAATGAATGTTCTTGGGCTGTAGAATTACTCATTTTATTTTTATTGTTACTTAATTGTACTATATAGCATTTAGTCTATTGCTCAGCATACAGGTACATTATTCAATCACACACAAAGCCGTCTATGACTTTCCAAAATAGCATAGAGTCCAACAAGGACAGGGTATGACATTTGTGAACACTGTGAGGGAGGGGAAGAGGTATGTCTAAAGCCGGAGAAATGTCTGAGACAAGAAACCTAACTGGGAGAGTGAAAAGCAATGACCAGGAATGCAGGAATTCTAGTAAGGTTCTCCCTTACTAGAAAATAGAGAGAAGCAGAGCTGGGGGAGGGAAGGAGCAGAGAAAGGAACATAAAGGTAAGCTCCCATGTCAAACTTCCTTGAACCATCACCCTGTTTCAGACAGGTCCTGGCTAGTAGAGTGTACTCCAGATTATACTGATTTGGGTTTGCTGCTGTTGAGATGTGTGTATGTGTGTGTGTGTGTGTGTGTGTGTGTGTGTGTGTGTGTGTGTGTGTGTGTGTTTCTTCTGCTCCATTCAGTCTAACAGCACAGATTAGCACATGAATCTTCCTCAGTAGACTGAGCTAAACAGCAATCTGCTGCAACGGAGAACTGAGATCCAGTGCAGTCAGCTGGTAAGAAAAGGTAGACTGGCTAATGACCGAGTAGCCGTGGATTAAAGACTTTCAGCAATATTTTCCCAAGCTTCTCTTTCATAAAATAAATTCTTTAAATGCCCTGTATTTCTTCGCCTGCATTCCAGTCTTGTTTCTCTATCATGGAAGTTTCTAAAATCAGCTTTTGTGAATTAAAATAACAAATACATATCAATAAGATCTACAAATATTTTTGGCATTCTCAAGAAAGCCTGTGTGTTTTTACAGCACACTCTCTTTAAGCAGGACTATCTGTCATTCTTTGAAATGCTAAGACATAAAAAAGAAAAGACCCTGACTCTGTGTGTGGCCATGCTACTTGGCTTAATGCACTAAATGCAAAGATTTTTAGAGACAAAAAAAATCACAAAGTTTCTGCTTCATTGATAATCTGACGGTAACTATTTATTGAAGGTAAAATACTTGTTGCCTGCTGTCACTATTTGCTTTAATACATAATCTTGCTAACTAAATGAGCTTAAAGCAATGCAGATAAGCAATGGCATGCACAGGGTCACTTAAATGCCAATTTCACTGTTTCATCAGCATTGGAATTCTTTACCCATGAATCTACTCTTAACTACTAAATTGTGAGTAATGTCCACTTACAAAGTTTTAGTTAGCAGTTAAAGAAAAATAAAATACGTTGTCTTCCACATCCAGACTGTCCCAGTTTCCTTAGCAACAACAAAAGCCAATAATTAAAGTTTCTTTAAACCTCCATAAAGAGTTCAATGAAAGATAATCTAGAAAGGAGCAACCCATTAAAAAACCAGTGGTGAAATGAAGAAAAAACCAGTTTCAACAAGGATGAGTGACCACAGCTAACCTGTAATCTGAATTGCACTCATGCTATATTCGAACCCCATTCGATGATATGTTTGTAGACTTTTTTTAGACAATTTTTGTCCCATTAGTCTTTTGATTGTACATTTCGGTTTCTGTTTTTGTGGGAAGGGTCGGGTGTGTGTGTGTGTGTGTGTGCGTGTGTGCGTGTGTGTGTGTGTGTGTGTGTGTGTGTGTGTGTGTGTGTGTGTGTGTTTCTTGTTTTTGTTTGTTTGGGGGGTTTGTTCATCTCTTCATTTGTTTTTTGGAGAAAGAGAAAGGATATAAAGTTGTGTGGGTAGGGAGGTGGGGAGGAGCTGAGAGCCATTGGGGGAGGGGAAAACATGATTAAAATATACTGTATGGAAAAGTTTTTCTCAATAACAGATAAAAGAATCTTCATTAAAGATACAGCCAGGGGAGAGGGAAACATGGGACAGTAGAGAGAAACCTGAATTCCTAAGCTGGCTAGGCTATGACCATTTTGAGTTAGGTTTTTATTTTATTTTATATAAACAATATAATAAAGCAGTTGATCAAACCATGACCGAACAGTGGTCTCTACCATGCTGTCTCTTTATTCTAAGTACTGTCATAAAACTACTCCTCAAAACCAGAAACAGAGAGTGTGGAGGGCAGCACACGCACCCCAACTAGAAAACCCACCACCAACTCTTCCTTTGAGAAGTTTCCTCTTGGATCTCTACATGACATGATGAGATATGTGGTTATCCCTTCTAAAAATGCATTTCAACATATCAAGCCACTGAACGTCTACTCTTTGGATAAGAAGATGTGTGAAAGGGTTGGAGACAGCTCACAGCTAACAGTACTTGCTGCTCCTGTGGAGGACTGGCACCCACACCGTCTTTAACTCTAGTTCCAAAAGATCCAACACCTCCCCAGACACCAGGAAAGCATTTGGTGCTCATACATGTTTGCAAGCAAATACTCATACACGTAAAATAAAAATAAATGTTTCAAAAGAAAACGGAAAATATATAAATTTAAGGAAGTTACTTTTTAATTATTTTTTTTTCCGGCTGAGATCTTACAGACTTTATTCGTTTCAACGGCTTAACAACAACTGGTCTACTTCTTTGTATTCGTTTAAGTTCTTTTCCTCTGATATGCAAGAATTCTGGAGCTCTCACCTTTAAAAACACATAAAGCAGGCTGTTAAGGAAAGTTGGCACATAAAGAGTTAGACCTTTCTCTCATATTTAATGCTATGTCTCATACTTAAACTTCTAATTTCTACGTGTATAGCAGAATATAAATACTAAAGGTAAGTTACTGTTTCTAAAGCCATTACTAATTTTATGTGCATATATTAATGAAAATAAAAAAATGTTAGTATCACATTTACTTACAATATTTTTAATTCTTTACCTTAAATTGCTAAAGAAAAAACAAAAGATAAAGCCAGGGTCTCAGGCATGCTAAGCAAACACTCTACCACTAAGCTATGTCCCAGCCCAATCTATTTTTCTTTTTTTTTTTTCATGTGTGTGCATATGTATGCTCTCATGTGTGTTTGTGTGCATGTGGAGGTCCACAGCTGATGCTGAGAGCATCCTCCATCACTCTCCACCTTACTCATTGGGGGTACAGTTTCTCAGTTGGACTCACAGCTCACCATTCCAGTTGGTCTTGTCTCCACCTTCTGAGGCTGGCATTAAAAGCAGGCTACAGCACTCACCTGGCATTTACATGAGTTATGGGGAGTGCATCCTGACCATCTCCCTTCCTGATCTTCTTGGTTGATGTTTTCCCCTCCATCACCTTGATTTGGTATTTTAATAGAACCTATCCTTAGTTTCTGACAGTTTGGCAGAACTTCTGATTATAATCGCAGCTAAAAGGAGCTTTTAATGCTTTACAGAATTTTGAATGTTTATCAAACTCTACTTAATAGAGTTGTACTATTTTGTATTTCTATTGCTTGGCAAACTCAAATAAACTCTGTCTCACAAAGAGTTGCTTCTTAATAGTTAGGTGTTGAAAGTGTTGTTTTCTCAGAATTCCTAGATTGTTTTCAGAATATATGGTGGTAATAATTCACACACAGTTTTCTCCTTTGACTGCTCTGTGCTTTTGTTTTGTTTTGAGGCTTGAGGGAGTAAGCAGGGAGGTTTTTCCTGCAAAGATGGAGGGACAGCCGGATAAGTAGGAGAAGGCTAGATAAAAGAGGTTGCTACAAGTTAGCTGTGGGATTGGAGCTTAGCTCAGTAAAAGAGTGCCCTCTTGCAATTTCTTGGGTAAGGAATTAGCAAATCATAAAAGCAGAGCATTACGTTCTCACCTGCAGTTCATACCTGAACTCTGCCTATGCATCTCTACCAATCTTGGTCATCTGCAGGAACAAGGTCAGGAACAGTGAACGTGGATACATACAGAGTCAGCCATCTTCTCTTCCCAACACTTCCACTTACTGGCATTTCTGTTTTGTTTCTCTGTTACTGAGTAGAATGAATTTCATCTACCCGTCTAAATTCAAACCTTGGGAACCACTATGAGAGGACAATCCAGCTCCTTTGCCCGACAGTTGAGTATGAGAACGTATCTACCGCTTTGGGCCAGCTTTCCCCCAGATAAACAACTTTGGCCCCTTCAACTATACCTTACCTGGAGCGGTTCTAAAGTGGTGGCTTTGTCGCCCTCCTTCAATCTAATTTGTCGGGGACCCTCCTGTGGTTGGATACTCAGATATGAACACAATATTTGACATATGACATGACCAGATCAACCAAGTGAAAGGTGATCCTCCTACAACACCCATCAACTAACGTAAACTGCAACTGTATTTGTCTTCCCCAGCACAAAACAATATTATACTTTAAAGCCCTGAGGCTATTCACATTTGCTACTAAATCCTCTTATCCTTTGGTAGACCCAAAGGCAAAATGTAACATATCTTCATGCCTATTAAGTTTAATCTGAGCGCTAAGCAATCAAATTTTAGACATTATCTGTAAATCCAATCAGCAAATCTCCCGTATTCTCCTCCACATTATTGAGGAATAGGCTCAAATAGACACAATGCTATATCACCCCACTAGAGGCTCTCACACACTAATCGTATACCATATAATGCTTGACTCGCTACAAATCTACCCAGTAGTTCTAACACAGTCTCACCAGCAGCACCATCAGGAGGCACTTATATGTGGGCTGCTGAAATTCAGAGCACATCAACTAATAATCACTAATCGTACTAAGACAGCTGTGTACCAGACACTAAATGCTATCTATACATCATCTGCATAGCATCAAGGTGGCAACTGCCATTATCCTCATGGAACAACACAGGAGTAGTTTGGTAATTAGGCCCAGCACACACGTCTAGTAATGGGGAGAAAGGAACCATATCCATGAAAAGTCTGGGCCCAGAGCTCAGGGTGAGCAACATACCTAGCATTTTTCTGACAGTCCATCTAATAAAATTCTAAGAGAAGAAATAAGGTTGGTCTTCCACATTAGTCCCTAGGGACCCCATGCTCAAAGAATTATCTCTTCCTGTTAGGAAGGGTTGAGGCACAATGTTTTTAATAAGGTATTTAATCATTCTAAAGCACCCTACAAGACCAGAACAGCACAGAGATTGCAGAAATGAAGACCTTTGCCCTTACAGCCTAGCGTTTCTGCAGTTGCCCGCCTCCGCCTTCCACATTCCCAAGAAGCAGGCTCTGTGTCTCTGCCATTCAGCACCGCCTGGCAGCACTCTGCCCCTCACCAGCACAGCAGGTGGAAAGCAGCCACCTGAGCCAACCTGTCGGGACCAGAATTAACTCTTGAAATCTCTCACAAATCTCTGGTGGTTTTTTTTCTTTTAAACCCAATTCTTCTTTCTAAACAAAAGATCACTTTCCTTGTCAGGCTTTAAATGTGAAGCAGGAGTTCATCGGCTTACTTTTCTTAGGCACGTGTCTGTTTATTTAAAAACCTCAATCTCTTTTTTTTTTTTTTTTCAGAACTAAACTGAGGAAGCCCTGGCGTCTGCTGTCATTACATTATTCATCCATGATGACAGGGTTGTCTTTCTCCCCCTACACTGCTACCTCTGCACCAAAATAACATAAAAATCACCTTTTTTGTTCTTAATCCTACAGGGGTCTCAACGCCTGCATCTCAAGCCTCTTGGAGTAACTTTCAACAGCCACACGGCACTTTCCTAGTCATTTGTGATATGCATTTTGTCTTTCATGTGTTTTGGGAACTCTGGAGGCAGAGAATCGTCCTAATTGTGGATTTGGATTTAGAGACTCTCACAGCTCTTAAACTTCCTTCCGTTTGCGATCTTGGGTCACATTATTTTATAAGCTGTCACAGCTGCTCTTCTAAAAAGCTACCCAGTCTTACTGCTGCTGTATCTGCCATTTCGTCACCAGGTTGCTATCACAGGTACGCAATTTTTTTTCTGCTGTTGGTAATGACTTAGCTCAGAACGCCAGTAAGTCCAAACTCTTGCAAAGAGCTGCTAGGAGGAGAATGGCCAATAAGGCGGGGGTCCTTCTGACTCTGTTGCTGGAGTTCTCCCAGCATGCATCTGAGCAGTTAAAGTCCTGCCTCACTCTTTCATCTAGATATATTTATTAGCTCCATCAAAAAGTCGCCTTGGCCGGGCGGTGGTGGCGCACGCCTTTAATCCCAGCACTCGGGAGGCAGAGCCAGGCGGATCTCTGTGAGTTCGAGGCCAGCCTGGTCTCCAAAGCGAGTTCCAGGAAAGGCGCAAAACTACACAGAGAAACCCTGCCTCGAAAAAAAAAAAAAAAAAAAAAAAAAAGTCGCCTTGTCTCCCAGTCTGTCATGGTTTACCAGAGCAGATTGTTCCTCATTCCTCCTCCACCACTGACACCACAAATAAAGGGTCCTGTCTAGCGAGTTAAAGTTCATGGATCATAACTGACATTGAGGTGATATAAGCAAACATCATGGAGTTCTGTCAAACACCTCCACAGCAGGGAAGGACCCCAGAGTTACAAGAAATCTCAGCAGGACAAATGTATGTGCACGGCCAAGCTCACCCAGGCCTAGTCCTGGTACTACACTTCCTGACTCCTCTTACCCGCTACGTATGTAGAAGACTGTGGCCAGTGTCTGAAGAGCCCAGATGCCCTCCTACCCTAAAAATCTCTTCTTTCCAAGAGATGGGAAAAAAAAAGTCCTCAAAAAAGAATCTGCCTCTTATTTTGCACTTCTGATGACCCTTTTAAGTTTGACACCCCCACCCCACAACACACACCCCACACCTTGATCTTTGCTTGGGTACTTCTTCACATTTGCGCATCCCCAGTTCTCACCCTTCTAAGTGGTCCCAACACAGACAGCAGTGTTTGGTTTTGCTTACTTGTAAAGATGGCTGCTTGGTGGTTTTTTTTGGCGGCAGTTGTGGGAGGACCAGCTTCCAAGTGCATAGTGGAGTCCTCTGGTAACACAGTTTCTAACATTTCCTGAGACTTAAACGCTAAGTTCTCGTCTCCTAACAGTCCCCATTCGGAAAGATCCTCCTGTTCAATCTGGAAGACACTTGACACAGCCTCAGGAACCTCCTCATAAATATTTTGCTGGAGAAAAATACAAGGACAGAAAGTTCATCTCACTGGTCCTCCACAGTCTCCAGTTCCACACTGTGTTCTATACAGCAACAGAATGGATAGGTAAGGGTGTGTCTGAAAAAAAGCCTTTTCTCTGCAGATTGCAAAAGAAATCTTCAAATTGACTTAACGAAAAATCTGAAAGCCAGCAAATTATTTTCCCTGGTCTTCTGTCACCAAATCATAAGGGAAGAAACAAAAACAAACAAACAAACAAAAAAGCAGAAAACTTCATAGATGCATTTCTTTATTATTTTTTTAAGATTATTTGGAATTATGGACCACTGGGATCTAAAAACAAAACTCATTTTCTCAAACGATAAATCTAATCTGACTTAAATAAAAGGCTGAATTACACAGAGTGACTTTACAATACGATTATGCCATTTTATTCTTTGATATAGTCAAAGGTGCCATTCAGTGTCAAACGCCACACAAGTGTCTTTGCTACTCAAGAAGGAATAGCTGAATTGGGAGCTTATAAAATGCAGCATTAACATTGAGCTCAGATTTGTATACACTGACTGACTGGGGGTGTTAAAGAGGAATTAACAGTATTTCCAACACGATGGCACCAATTCCAAGTCCCGGATCTGTCAACGCACATATGCTTGGTCCTGATCAAGTTACTTACATTATTTTCCTCATTGAGAAAAGGGGTTAATAATAAAACCCTTTCCATAAGATGACAAAGCAGATATATTGCGTGATTACATGCTGTGCACTCTGCTTTCATACTGTCCACTTGTGATCAGCTGCTGTGTTTTATGCTCCACAGCTTTGGATACAGTCAACCATTTCCTCTGCTCTGCATTTCTCTGCTCCAAGCTTCTTCCGCTTAGTCTCACAGAGTTCAAGTTTGGGAGACTGAACAAATGGAAGCAACGTCCACCAGCATTGAAAATGGAGGAAAAAAAGCTCAAAGGAGAGCAATGACAGCCCTCCAGCTACAGTCCCTCCTGCTTCAGGAATCTGTCCAGCCTCCTCTCCTCCAAACCCTTCCTAACATGCCACTCCTACGCCTGGCTCCATCCCAGCATCCCAGCACACATCATTATAACTGCCTCAGCAGCAGCAGCATAAACCTGGCTGCTCATACGACCATTGCCTCATCTATTTAAATAGCACAGATCCATGCAGTAGGAACTATGTATAACCCCACTCCTTATGGATGGGGAAACTGAGGCTTGGACAAGTTGGGTTATTTGACCAAGGTCATACAAAAGCTGTCCTCCGGTCTAGACAACCTCATTCCAAAATATGCACTACCAATTTCTCTTTCACTTGATATAGATTAACGGCTCTAGAAATGTGGCTCACAGATTTCTGACACTATCTGAAACCCTTCTAGGAGGGCTGCAACGTCAAGCTACTTTAATAATATTAAACTGTTATTATTCGCCTTGTCCCACTGTGCTGAAATTTGCACGGACGACGGCAAACAGTGCAGGGTAAAATGGTGAACGCTCCTTCCCAAGTGCTTCCCACATGAGATCATCAATCATCTGGGGTGAGAGATGAGCTCGAGAAAGAGCCACGGGTGGGTCTGATTGCATGCGTGCATCCAGTTCACACCTCCGGGCTGATTCCGTACTGTAACCGATCTTTAAGCATCACTTGTACCATTTTTGTGCATTAACCAGGAAAAATATTTATAACTGTGGTAAAAAGCTATTAAAATACGACTCACTTTCCAGTCTATGTGACACTAGATTTAATATGCTTCATTGGAAAGAACACATTAATATATATATATATGCACATATACACACACATATACATTTATACATACATATTATGCACATAAAATATATGTGTGTGTGTGTGTGTGTGTGTGTGTGTGTGTGTGTGTGTGTGTGTGAATACAGGTGTGTGTGTGCAGGTCAGATGACAGCTTTTCAGAACTGCTTCTCTCCTTCAACCACGGAGCTAGGGAGTGAACTCAGATTGTCAGGTTGGCTCAGCAAGTACTTTATACAGGAAGCTTCTCTTAGGCCCTGAAAATTGTATTTTATATTAATATGTAATTGACTTTCAAGTATTCTCTTAAATGAAAAAAAAAAGCCATTTGAATTCCTCAGTTTTCCTCTTCAATAGATAAAAAGAATTGACATAAGTCACTTGTATCTTTTTGGTTTTTCAAGACAGGGTTTTTTTTCACGGTGTAGTCCTGGCTGTCCTGGAACTCACTCTGTAGACCAGGCTGGCCTTGAACTCACAGAGATCCGCCTGCCTCTGCCTCCCGAGTGCCGGGATTAAAGGTGGGCGCCGCCACCACTTGGCAGCATAATTCACCTTAACGAAAGTTCCTTGCATATCTTTAAACAATTTTAGGTGTCCAAAAGCATCTGATACTAATAAATAAATAAATATTTTAAAAAATGATTATTCAAAACACTAAAGAAGCTCTTTAAAAAAAGAAATAACTCAGTGAGTAGAAGGATTTGTCATATAAGCATGGTGGCCTGAGTTCAATCCCTAGAATCCACATGAAAAGCAAGATGAGGTTGAGGCCAGCTAAGCTGGAGAGAGATCTGCCTAGGCCTGCCTCAGCAACGTGGAAGGACAGAACCAGCACCTGAAAACCTGTCTGACCTCTACATATGCACTGCAGCATAGACATACCTGTACACACACACACACACACACACACACACCTTTTAAAAGACAGTGAGTCTATCACGTTTCTCTTTAATATTTCAAGTACTTGTCATATTGTAGGCATGTTGTCACTATTTGTAATAAGTAGACGAACAATGGAAGGGAAATTGTCTCAGTTTTCATCTACCACATAATTAACCTTTACTAGGACACCTAGTAGTAGCATACTACTGTCTTATTGGCCTATATACTAAATGAATTACTCCTGGGCGAGGACTGTTCTTCCTCTGTCCTTTCTATCAACCTTGTCTAAAGCAGTTCAGTGAGTAGATTAAGTTAATCTTATTCTATTGATTTCTATTGTGTTAAGACTAACTCGTCTTAGGTTTTCAATTTACTCTACCCACTACTGGATTAATGACCTGTAATGGTGCTACCTTGAGGCAGCTACCCTAGATACAGGTTAAGCCCACGGCCGCCTATGTGATAAGGCTTGGCAATTGGTCTATCCACACACAATCGGCAAGTGGCTACTAGTGCGCCACACCTGTGGTCCTGAGGCAGGCCATTTGCATACAAAGGGGACCAAAGACACAGTCCAGTCAAAAGCATCTGTAAGTGTAGCAAGTCTACCACTTGTGGTACCTGCTTACAGACTCCAGGGCTTCATGATAACAGAAGGTTCTGTATGTTTTCTGGATGCTGTCCTAAAATGAAGTGCATTCTCACTATATACACACATATATAGGGTCATATTTTCAAAATTCTCATGTAAAGCAATCATCATGTCTTCTTATGTAAATGTGGATTTCCTTTTAATTTGTTGACTCTAACTTAATATTAACTTTTGCTTTAAGTGGGGACACTTCCCATTATCAGAGAAGATGTTCCATATTGCTTCAAATACCATAATCATTTTGCCAGTGGTGGACAAGAGGCAAGCTTTGCTTCTGAAACACTCCTGTTACCCATTGTCCAGACTGTGCCTTGGCAGTTCTTCTAGCTAAATGTATATTAAAATTATGCTTTCCTAGAGGCTAATAGTTTAATTATATCTCAAACTACCTTCTATATTTAAGCACCTCTGATTCAGACGAGCTATTAATACCTTTCTCTCTGAAAAGAGTGTTTGGCTTTACTCAAAAGATTTCTGAGAGCCAAGGGAACCAGAACACCCATGTGGCTTTGGATCAGATGCTTAAACCCATTTCTAAAGTAAGTTAGAGGAGACTGTTCTTAACCCTCTGCCAACATTCAATCAACAGGAGACACACTATTACTTTAACACAGGGAAAGATTTTTACTGGAGATGTTACCGTAACTGGCCGTTCCTTAGTAGTTGTCTGGAACTCTTTCTCTTCTTCTAGCTCAGGTGTTTGTACTGGTACCTGAGATGGTCCAAAGTACATTTGTTCCATCAAAGAAATACCCTTAAGAGAAAAATGAAACAAAGCAATGTCTATTATAAAAATTATTGAAATGTATTATTTAGTATAGCAAAGTGTTAGGCAATTAAAACATTAAATTAGAAATACATAAGAGAAATATAAAGTACTCCATAACATTCAATAAATGAGAGAAGTATTTTTTAAAAAATCATGAAAATATCTCTGTGTAGCTGGGCATAGTGATACATGCCTTTAAACCCAGTACTTAGGAAACCATAGGCAGGAAGATCTCCAAGTTAGAGGCCAGCCTGTTGTACATAATGAGTTCCAGGCCCACTCAGGCTGTATAGTGAGACCCTCTCTCTCTCTCTCTCTCTCTCTCTCTCACACACACACACACACACACACACACACACACACACACACACGTTTTATTCTATTTCATGGACTTTTAAAATATTGATCTTCATAAATAGATTATTAAATTTAATAATAAAACTATATAATATCAGCTACTATAAAACACTACCATTTAATCAGGTATTGTAAAGATCACACAAGAAACTAAAATTAAATCTAAGATATATCCAAGCAAAAGCAAAAGAAATATGAATGCATTTTAACCCCCACTGCACTCTACTTAGCTGTGGTCATAAGACATTACAGGGATAGACAATAAACCCAGAAACAAGAGACCCTGGTTATGTGTAAACTATGAGTCCCCATATCTGACATCACCAGGCAAGTTAGTTTGTTTACTTTTACCTTGGTTTTATCACCCAGGCACTCAACTGTATAACTTTTTAAGGCCTCTTTCTTCTCTAGCCTTTTAGTAATGTCAATAGCAAAATCTAAAAACATAAAACATCCAAGATATCGTGGACACTATGAAAAGATAAAACTTATAAATGATATGAATAGACAAAGAAGAAACCTAGTCAGAGGCACAGAAAATAATTTTTCAAAGAACCATAAAAGAAAATTTCTCCAGTCTAAATAAGCAGGTACCTTATGAAGGTACAAGAAGCATACAGTAGCCGGGTGGCATTGGTGCACACCTTTAATCCCAGCACTTGGGAGGCAGAGCCAGGCGGATCTCTGTGAGTTTGAGGCCAGCCTGGTCTACAGAGCGAGATCCAGGACAGGCACCAAAACTACTCAGAGAAACCCTGTCTCGGAAAAAAAAAAAAAAAAAATACAGCACACCAAATACGCTGGATCAGAAAAGAAACTCCCCAGGACACATAATAATCAAAACACTGTGATGTGGGCTATTTGTACACTGTGTGAAAGTGTATTGCTATGATTGGTGTAATAGAGCTTCTAAATTGTCAATAGCTAGGCAGGAGGTATAGGCAGGACTTCTGGGCAGAGAGAGAGGAAGTAGAAGATGAATCTAAGCATGTGAGAGACACAAAGAGACACAGAGGAAGCAGGATGAGCGGTGTTTGATGGAATGTAGATTAATAGAACTGGATTAATTTAAGTTATAAGAGCTAGTTAAAAATAAGCCAAGGCCAAGCTTTCATAATTAATAAGTCTCCATGTCATTATTTGTGAACTGGAGGCCCAAAGAAAAATCTAACTATAATACTGAGTGTAAGAAACAAACAAATGAAAAAATCAACAATAACAAAAAGATAGGAAAAAAGCGAAGTCACATACAAAGGCAGGCTCCAAAGAGTAACACCTGACTTTTAAATGGAGATTCTGAAAGCAAAAAGAGCCTGGAAAGATGTTCTACAAACTCTGAGAGACAAAAAATGCCAGCACAGACTACTACACCCAGCAAAACTATCAGTCACAATCAACTGAGAAAAGCATTCCACGGGGGGGGGGGGGGGGGGGGGGGGGGGGGGGGAGTAATAAGCAATTTCTATCTACCAATACAGCTCTAAAGAAGGTTAATCATACTCAAAAAGCCACAATGAGCAACTTACCTGAAAACAATAAATCAAAAGAGGGAGAAAACCTACACCATAACAACAAAATAGCACCTCACCTCATGGTAAAAGGTATATAAAGGTATTTCAAGCAAATGAACTCATGTATTAAGCAAATGTAACAATTTTAATATCTGACAAAATTGAATTCAAACCAAAACTAATCAGAAGAGACATAGAAGGACACTACATACTTGTCAAAGGAAATATCCACCAAGAGAATATTGCAATTGCAGTTCCTGGAAATAGATCCACCTCAAGATCCCACTATACTACTCTTTGGCATGTACCCAAAGGATTCTACACCGTACTACAGAGATCCCTCTTCATCCATGTTCATCACTGATCTCTTCATAACAATCAGAAACTGTAAATAGCCCAGATGTCCATCAATTGGTGAATGGGTAATGAAAATGATACATTCAAACATTTGTCATTCATTCCCCTGCCCGCCCCCCCCCCAAAAAAAAGTTTCCTTCATTGTCTAATATGGTATACTAAAGTGTCAGAGCTAGAAGGCACTGGAAAAACCAGTACCATCTGAAGAGAGCCCAAATGCCATGAGTAAGGAAACCCAAGCTCCGAGCCCAAAGGGTGCCATGTCTCCAAAGCAAACCAAACAGAGCCTTCCAGGTAATCAGATGCAAGCAGATGGACCAGTCACACGAGCAGCAGCTTTCTTCTGTCCTGTGCGGCTGGCTCAGTACTTCTTCAGTCATCCGTCAGAGAAGGGATGAGGAGTAAAGCCCATATGCACACTTCTTGCCATGAAATCCAACATCTTCCCGAAGGACAGTGTCCTCGATGATATGAGCCAAGAGTCTGTTTCTAGCACATGCCTTCCTATGATCTCATTAATATTTCCTCAGAGTATACCACCTTCAAGTAAAGGGCCATGAAGCTCAAATTTCAGGAAAGGGGGAAAAGACAGTTCGTGGCCCTGAATAAGGGACTTGTCCGCACAGGTTAGAAAATGCCCTGATGTGCATGACAATCCCTTGCTCCCTGAAGGTATAAACCTGATGGCACTGGCTGCCAGAATTCTACTTGCAGGCACAGGAATGTCAGGACCGCTTTGCATTCAGTCTTCCACATTTTACTTTTTTTTCCCCAGTTAAACATTTTATATGATTATTATGGATGATTTGACCCTGAATTCAATAGAACTGTCAGTACTGAAAAAAAAATGTGATTTCAAATAAAACAGAAATTGAGTAGCTGTTATATAAATGTAAACATCAACACTGCTAGAGGAGCCTGTAATCATGCGAGGCATCTTCTCCACAAAGTCCTTAAGTCTTTTCAAAAGATTCAGTATTTCTGGAAACACGGTACCACTATATTTCAAGGAAGATGGAATTTCTCTTCAGTAAGTGCCCCTTACTACAGAATTATATACACACTGTGTTTAAACTATTGAGTTTTTTCATGGAATAGGTTGCTTAAAACAGAAAATCTGAAACAGAGGTGTCCTAATTAGCTTGAACAATCAACTCAACACAACCTAAAGTCACCTGAGCAATTCCACCTGAGAGATTCCTCAGGTTGGACTGTCCCATAAGCGTGTCTGTGGGAATTTATCTTGACTGTTCATTGATATGGGGGGGCGGGCACCAGCAAACTATGGGTGCCGCCATTCCCTAGGCAGGCAGGCGGTTCTTAGACTGCTTAAGAAAGCTTACTAAGAAGTGTGAGCCTGCCAGCTAGCCAGCAAAAAGCATTCCACCATGAATTCTGTCTCTAAGTTCCTACATGAGTTCTTGAGCTGACTTCTCCCAGGTATGGATTATAACTTGTAAGCTGAAATAAAACCTTGCCTGGCCTACATTGCTTTTGGTCATGGTACTTGTCAACGAAACTAGAACAAGAAATAAACAGAAAAATATTTCAAGAATATGACAGAGCCTAAGGCTGGGCAAAGCTTCAATCTTTACTCATTGTCATCCCCATTAGAGAAAACAACCCATCTGCATTTTCTTTTTCAGAAACCTATAAAAAAAATTGACTCAAAAATAAAATAAATAATAATAACAACAACAAAATAATAATAATAGTAAAATTGCTGAGAGAGAGAGAAAGAGAGAGAGAGAGAGAGAATCACAAAGACAGGCCTTCCTGGAAACAAAAATTACATAAATGTATAATATTATAATTCACAAATACTATTTATAGGAAAGCAAATTACTGTAACATTGATCTTAAGTGCTCTGATCTTAAGATAATTCAGACCTTGCAGGGGTGGGGAATGAACCCTGTAAGACAATACTAATAAAAAAAAAATCTGCTTCAAAAAACAAAGGAAGAAAGAGATTTGAGTAAATGTGTTGGCCTTCGTCTTCTAGGCTATTGCAATTTGCTATGTTGATCTGACATTCCTTTTGAATTAAGTCGCAAGGATTCAGGGAGTGCCGTCTAGCTGGCTACGTGAGCCGCCCTGTGCAACAGCAGTTCAGTTGGGAATGCTGGGAAGTGTAAGAGCAGTGCAGGGACAGCAGGTCGGAGTCCTTCCCTTGAGAAGAGGCATCAAGCCAGAGATGAAAAAGACAGACAAGAACTGCTTTCCAGGCTGCAAAACAAGTATATTTAGTCAAGCATAAATATTATGCAAGGCTCCAAGCTCAATCCACATATAAATTCAATTTATAGACAAAGATGAAGATAAGGCTATACAAAACAGAAAGTGCACCTGTTCCCAGTTTGCCAGTGAAAGACTAATCTGGGGGAAAAGCTGGGTTCCTGGAGTGGGAGTAGAGGCAGAGAAAAATGGAGCATGGTTCTTAGTTCATATCTTAATACAGGGCCATGTGAAAATAATTGTGTGTCTATCAATTCTGAGAACTCATATACCTCTTATTTATTTAGCCAACAGTACTCTACGAAGGTGAAGTTTCCCAGCTGGAGATGTGGTTTAGGGCAGAGGAATGGCCTGTGATGTGTGAGGCCTTAGGTTTTGTCTCCATCCTAACACAGCCAAGACTCTGTCTCAAAACGTAGAGATGATTTTATGGGACGAGGCCCTTGTTACTGTCCCCGATAGCATAAAACAACAGCAGCAGCAGCAGCAATGACATAAAAGACTCCAAGATGTATGGATGATTTTGTGGGACGAAGGGTATGTGAAGTATTTGCTGTGTATATTACTAACGCAGAGACTTCTTGTTTTACCTAGAAATTCTGTCACCAACTACTTCACCCTTTCATTTCCTCCTGAAAATTCTAGTTTCCTTGTCCACCCCTCCCTTCCTCCAGCCCTGCCAACCATGGTCCCCCTAACACTTTCTCAGTCTTTTCCAGAATGTGATGGTGCAAATTATTCAGTAAATTGCCTTTTTAATTTTTCTTTCTTATCACTTAGTAATACAAATTTGGTTGTTTCCACATAGTAACTTTTGAGAGGTGGTAGAATGTGTTCTAATTCAACACTGTGAGAGGAAAGATCGAAACATGTTTATATTTTTCCCAAATAACACCAAATCAAAAAATGTTTCAGTTTTTGCTATTTCTGAATCAAATAATAAATATTATTAGCCCTCTTAGTTATATCCTTTAAAAAACATGCAAAAATGTTGTCTGAAAATTTGAATTAAACATGATGAACCTATCCAATGTACAACAAAAAGATTTGTAATACCACCTGTAGATCTTATTCCAAAAGGCTTCTTTCTGAGAGCTATCATTCAAAGTGGTCCCCAAGGACACTCAACTCCTGAATAGGCCCCTCCTAAGTGAGCAAGCTGACTGTATAGTCTGCCAAGGAGAGCAGAAATGGAAATGTGTAGCTACACCATAAAACTCAAGGCAACATCAGCCTGGCCATCTTACATCACTTGGCTTTGGGAGAGCCATCTAGCATGTCAAGGGGCCATCAAGCAGTCCTGTGGTGAGGAACTGCACCAAATTGCTGGTGTTGTGATAGGTACATCCTGGAAACAGATTCTTTGGTTTCAGTCAAGACTTCAAATAACAAGGGCCCCAGACAAGACCTAATCCCAATCCATGATGTGGGGCCACACCATATAGATAGGTGGCTTCTGGACTCCTGACCCCCAAAACCTAACACATGTGCACTCTTTTAAGCTTTGGGGCAATTTATTGCACAGCAATGAAGAATAAAGAGGTGCTCTAAATTAAAACTCCAGCTCCAGGTATTTCCCAGCATTCCTAGAGAAACTATGACTTCAAAATCTCTTAACAGTTCTTATTTTTGAGTATATGTTCTTCATTATTACCATTGTATAATTTTCTTAGCTTTCTTAAAACAGATATTGCTTAGAAACACCATGAAAAGGTGAAGTAGTTAGTGACAGAATTTCTGAATAAAACAGTAAGTATGTGTGTGAGTAATATACACTGCAAATATTTCACATACCCTTTGTCCCACATATCCTTTGTCCTAAAAATTCATCCATACATCTTGAAATATTTTCTGTCATTGCTGCTGCTGCTGTTTTGTGCTAATGAGGACAGTAACAGTGTTTTAACAGTGACCTATACCTAAAAACCTTCAAGTTGTATCACTTAATATCACATTGCATTCATCACCACCTTTAAATAACACACCCCTTACAGGGCTTCTAAAGTATTTGTAAAATCTTTAGAATTACAGAGCTTACAGAAGTAGAACATTCATATGCCAATAATATGATTTCTTTGGTCTTATTAAACAAAGTCAATGAAGCAACCCTCTTGTTCTTTTAGTTACAACATCACATACGAGATTTTTATGCAATGTATGTGTCGTTCTTAGTTAAGGTAAAGATTACTTAATATCCACAAAAGTTAACAATCAGTCCTAAGTTTTGCTCTCTGCATACTAAATCCCATATTGTCCAAACTTTTGTCCTATAGAGTTGAGAAAATGAACAATAAATTTTGAAAAGAACTTATAAAAACATTCTCTTAAGCTTCCTAAGATTTAGTAACATAAATAAATACCCCCAAAATAAAATTCAGAGTTCTAAAAGCAAACATACTTTTGTTTACCTCATTCAACAAATATTTATTTATAGAGTAACTACTAAGTCCAAGGAACTTGGAGCATTAAAAGGCAAAATAAAAATAATCTTGTTTCCAGGATTTTATGGTCTTCAAAACAAACTCAGCATTTTAAACCTCACAAGAACAGAAGAAAAGAAAAGGATCACTTAGGGTGTCACCACCTAAAGGAACATATATACATTAGTGGTTAGATAAATAATAATAATATGCTACCAAATGAGTAGTTGCCCAAAGGGGTCCCATGGAAATCCCAAACAACCCAGGAGACAATAGTTTGCTCTCCACAAACTTGTAGCAAAGCCCCGCTGTGGAAGCAAACTCACACAACCCATTGAACATGGAGAAGTTGAGTTGGTGCCTACATAGAACCTTCACCCTTAAGTTCTAGTGTCTTTGGTACAGGAAGATACTCTGCAGGCTACCAAAAGAGAAACATAAACACCAACCCAGCCACAAACCTTTGACCTACAATCTGTCCTGCCTGTAAGATATGCTGGGGCAGTGGTGGCACAAAGCTTGTGGGAGTCACTAACCAATGTCTGATTTGACCAGGAACCCATACCTGACATTGTTTGGGTGACGAAGAATCAGAGATTAGATAGTCCAGGGACCTCGGGTAAAACCAAGTACTATTTGGTCTTAAGAAAATAAATAAATACACCTGCCAGGGAGCCAGGCAGGCTGACTGCAGAAGTTCACCTCTCACTCTTTCCCAGACGCAATCCTTCAGTCACACCCTCAGCTCTGCAATAGAACACCTGCTGCCGCCTTCCCTAAGCCCATCTCCTGTGAATCCCACAGATCTGCCCATCCTCACCTCCCTCCTACCACTCCTTGCTTTATCCCAGCTGCCAACTCAGGCAGGAAACCCTTGCTAACCCAAAGGCCATTCCTGCCAGGGACTCAGGCAGGCGGCGTGAAGATCTATCTCCACTTCCCCTCTGCTCCTCCAGTCCCAATCCCCCAAATCTTACACCCAGCTCTGGGGCAGAACCTGCTGCAGACTCCCTTTCCTCTCTGACTCCATCCCCAACAGATCACAAAGATCTCCTCCAACTTTCTTTGCCCCAACTCATCCTCTTACCTCAGCCTCCAGTACCAGCAGGCATTCCCTATGAACACACCAGCTGAGCAGGACAAAGAAAGAGGCAAGCCAACTGAAGACCTTCACCACTCCCTCCTCTCCTCCAAATCTATTCCCCAGTCTCATCCTTAGCTCTGTAAGAGAACACCTGCTGCAGCCTTCTTTCAATACCCACCTCCAACATCTCCTGTGGCTCCCACAGACACTCCTCTCCTAACCTCTATCCCCCTACTCTGCTTTATCCCAGTTGCCAACTCCAGCAGGCACCCCCTGTTAACCCAAAGGCCATTTCTGCCAGGAAAGCTGGTAGGCAACCTGCAGATCTTCACCTCTCCTTCGGCTCCTCCAGATCCAAACCCCAGTCTCATCCCCAGCACAATAGTAACCCACTGGGATGAACTCTCTTCACAGTTTACCCATTCCAAGGAGACAGATCCTGGTTGGACACTCTTCTCTCCTTCTTCCTCTGAAACCTATCAGATCCTAACCTATACCCCTTCTTAAGTATCAGCTCACAATACCCAGAAACACACTTTACTTTGAACCCCCACATCTATCAGATCTACAGGAAATTTCCTATCAGATAAAACACAGCCATCACACCCTCCAAAAATCCAAAGAGGAAGGAAAAACCAAGAAACAAAACATTTCCGCCACCCCCCAAAAGACAGAAATCATCCCAATCCCAGTTGCCTAGATACCAGTGTAAGAACACAATCACCAACAGCCAGAGCAATATGTCACCACCAGAGCGGACCTTTCCTACTACAGCAGGACCTGAGTATTCAACCATGGCTGAGGCACAAGAAAAAGCCCTTAAAACAAACTATATGAAGATGATGATAGAGGTCCTTTAAAAGGAAGTGAATAAAACCCTTAAAGGAATGCAGGAAAACATAAACACACTATTGGAGGAAATGAATAAATCCCTTAAAGTAATCCATGAAAACCTAAACAGTGGGCAGAAATGAATAAAACTATTCAAGACCAGAAAAAGGAAATAGAATCAATAAAGGAAACACAAATTGGGGGCATTCTGAGAATGAAAAATTTAGGATTCAAACAGGAACTACAGAGGCAAGCTTCACCAATAGGATACAAGAGATGAAACAGAGAATCATAGGCACTGAAGATACAATACAAGAAATGGATACATTGATCAAAGATGGTGTTAAATCTAAAAAAGTCCTGACAGGGAAATTTGGGACACTATGAAAAGATAAGAAATGTAGTAGAATATTATTTTAAGGTGTGTTACTTTTGTTTATGTTGCATTTGTTTAACTCTGCGAAGCTGTGTTGCTGTGCCTGCCTAAAACACCTGATGGCCTAATAAAGAACTGAATAGCCAATAGCAAGGCAGGAGAAAAGATAGGCAGGCATGGAGAATATGTAGAGGGAGAAATCTGGAAAGAGAGGCTGAGAGCTAGGAGCCTCTAGAGAAGGAGGAGGAGGACTCCAGGGATCAGCCACCCAGCTACACAACAAGCCATGGAGTAAGAGTAAGATTTTCAGAAGTTAGAGAAAAGGAAAAGCCCAGAGGTAAAGGTGGACGGGATAATTTAAGTTAAGGAAAGCTGGCTAGAAACTAAGCCAAGCTAAGGCTGGGCATTCATAAGTAAGAATAAGCCTCTGTGTGTGTGATTTATTTGGGAGCTGGGTGGTGGGCCCCCCCCCCAAAAAAAGAGCAAAAACCACCAACATTAAAGAAAAATAGGAATAGAGAAAGGAGATGAAACCCAGCTCAAAGGCCCAGAAATTATTTTCAACAAAATCAAAGAAGAAAAATTTCCCAACCTAAAGAAGGTGATGCCTATCAAAGTACAAGAAACAAAGAACAACAAATATACTGGACCAGAAAAGAAAGTTCCCTCACCACATAATAATCAAAACCCTAAATGTGCAGGACAAAGAAAGGATATTAAAAGCTGCAAGGGGAAAAGACCAAGTAACATGTAAAGGCAGACCTATTAGAATTATACCTGACATCCGTGGTCCTACCACAGCCAGTGTCTGTGTTGATGTCCGTGGCCTGTGGTGCCACCAAAGGCCACACAGATGCCTGGGGTCTAGGTCACATCCTGTGGCCATGTTGGTGTCCAAGGGCAGTGCTACTGCTGGAGCCGTGCCGACCTGGATGGTCTTCGATGTCACACGGGGCCATGGTGTCACCTAGGTCTGAGGGCCATGTCTGGGTCTGTGGCCCAGCAGCAGCCAGGATCTGAGTTGATGTCCGTGGCTCCTGTTACCACTGAGGCCTGTGTGAATACCCAGGGCTGAGACAGCCACCTGAGACCATGTTGCTGCCACATGTTGCTGCCTCTGGGGCATACTGATCTGGGTGGCCTATGCTGCCACCAGGGCCATGGTAATGCTGGGGCCCAAGCTGCTGCTGAGGGCCATGTCTAGGACTGTGGTCCTGCTGCAGCTGGGGTCTGTGATGATATCCATGACCAGTGTTGCCACAGGACATCCATCACAGGAGCCATGCGCATTGAAATCTGAGAGCCACGCTGAGGCAGCCCCACCCCTCACTGGTCCTGGGAGTGGCCCTGCCTCTTGCTGTTCATTGCAGCAGGAGAACTGACCTTGTCCAACCCATCCCACCCCACCATGGGAGAACTTCCCCACCCCCACCCTGAACTCAGAAGAGATGGCCCCACCCCTCACCATGGGCATGGAAGAACTGGCCCTGATGGAAGGGACTGGTCCTGAGGATCCCCATGACTCAGGGCAAAAGCAGGATATCGGTGAGGGTCCAGCGATGATGGTGTGCCAGAAGCCTTGAACCAGACCAATGACTCTTTGCAATGAGCATTTTGTGGGTGGCGCTGATTGGACAAAGTGTACAGCTCCCCATGCCACTAAGATGAATGAAGAGGGGTTAGAAGGACAGGGGATCCATGTGTTTTTTTGATTGTTTCTTTGTTTTGTTTTGTTTTTAGTTGATCTTGAGGGGGAGGGGTGCTACAGGGGGAGGGGCAGATATGGAGGTATTGGGAGGTGAGTGGGATTGGGGTGCATGATGTGAAATTCCCAAAGATTCAATAAAAAAATATGTTGTAAAAAACAGACCAAAAATATCACACCTTAGGCAAATGAGCTGAAAAATCCTGCAGAATGACATCCTATTTTTTTCCCACCCATTCCTCAAATCCAAAGACACCTGGTAAAGAGTCTGTATCTAGGTAAAGAAATGCAGCCCCTGGTACACGTGGTTTCCTGATGGCACAGAACAGAAATGACAGGGAACCCCTGGTGTCCAAGGTCAGTCTGTGCATTGCTAGGTGAAAACAGGAGGCTTAGCCATCAGGGGGGATGTGTGTGCCCCTACCCTGGTGAGCTCATGTTGTCTGCCTCCAGACCGTTTTTATTAAAATTACGCAGGCTGCTTGCCTGATCCCCTTTGGCTCTCCAATTCACAACCTAAATACAGGTGGGATCACACCCCTGTCCTCGACATCTGGGAAGAAAGAAAATGATTGTTACTGAGAAGAAAAAGAGCTTGTTTTCAACTCAAGGACAAAGAACCTGTGGCATGAGTTGACTGTCTCAGCGGTTGACATAAGTGGTCTAATTTGTGTGGCATTCCCCTTGGTGACAACAGGAAGGTGGGGCCAACTGGGAAGGTGTGGGATCCTTGGTTTCAATTAAAAAGTATAGTCAGAGACATGGGATTTGGCCAAGTCTCATAAATCTGCTAAAAGAATCGAGGCTGTCAGGTAAATTTAAATAAAACCAACCAAGTCCACTGAGGAAAAAAAAGAAGAAGAATTACACCTTGACTACCTGACTTGTCAATGGAGACTCTAAAAGCCAGAAGGACCTGGACAGATGAGTTGCAGATTCTAAGAGATCACATATGCCAGCCCAGACTACTCTACCCAGCAAAACTTTCAATCATTATAGATAAAGAAAAAATATTCCATAATAAAGCCAAATTTAAATAATATTTAACCAAAAATCCAATCCTACAGAAGGTGCCAGAAGGAAAACTAACAACAACCATGAAAAGGCAGGGAATAAATAATTTCAAAATAGCAGAGTCAAAAGCACGTGCGTGTGCACACACACACACACACCACCACCACCACCACCACCACTGCCAACACAACCACCACCATCAACAACAATAGCAAAATATCAGGAATCAGCAATCATCAGTCACTGATATCTCTCAATATCAATGGTCTCAACTCACCAATAAAAAGAAACAGAATAACAGAATGAATGCAAAAAACAGGATCCATCCTTTGGCTGCATCCAAGAAACACACTTTAACATCAAGAATAGACATTACCTCAAGGTAAAGGATTGGAAAAAGATATCCCAAACAAATGGATCTAAGAAGGAAGCTGGTGTAGCCATTTTAATATCTAACAAAACAGACTTCAAACCAAAACCAATCAGAAGAGATAGGGAAGGACACTACATGCTCATCAAAGGAAAAATCCATGATGATGACATTTCAATTCTTAACATTCTTGCCCCAAACACAAGGGCACCCAGCTTAAGTCACATATTGACCCTCACACACTGGGAGACTTCAATGCCCTACTCTCACCAATGGACACGTCATCCAGACAAAAGCTAAACAGAGAGATGCTGAAGCTAACAGACGTTATAGACCATGTGGCCTAACAGATATTTACAGAACATCTCATCCAAACACAAAAGAATTTACCTTCTCAGCACCTCATGGAACTTTCTCCAAAACTGACCAAATACTCAGACGAAAAGCAAGTCTCAACAGATACAAAAAATCTGAAGTAACTCCCTGCGTCCTATCAGACCACCAAGATTAAAACTGGATATCAACGACAGAAATAATAGAAAGCTTATAAACTCATGGAAAATGAACAACTCTTTACTGAATGAAAAATGGATCAGGACAGAAATAAAGAAAGAAATTAAGTAAGAGTGAGTACACAACATACCCAAAGTTATCAAACATAATGAAAGTTGTTCTAAGAGACAAGTTCACAACACTAAATGCCTACATAAAAAAAAAAAAAACCTCGAGAGATCCCAGAGGAGCAACTTAACAGCACCCTTGGAAACTCCAGAGCAAAAGAAGCAACCACACGCAGGAGGGGCAGACAGCAGGAAATAATCAAACTCGGGACCGAAATCAAAAACAGAAAGAAGGAGAGCAATACAAAGAAACAAGAAACAAAAGAGTTGGTTTTTTGAAAATACCAGTAAGATTGACAAACCCTTCTCCAAATTAACTAAAAGGTAAGAGATAACATCTAAATTAACAACATTAGAAATGAAAATGGGGACATAACAGACAGTAAAGAAATCCAGGGAACCATAGGGATGGGATTTAAAAACCTGTACTCCACCAAATTGGAAAATCTAAAACAAATTAGATATTTTTCTCAGTAGGTACCACTTACCAAAGTTAAATCGAGATCAGAGAAGTAACCAACAGCTATAGTCCCTAGTAAAATAGAAGCAGTCACTAAAAGTATCCCAACTAAATACATCCAAGGCAAGATGGTTTTAATGCAAATCAAAACTACTTTAAGAGATTCCATCTTACACATGTCAGAATAGCTAAGACCAATAAAACAAGTGACAGCTCATGCTGGTGATGGATGTGGAACACTCATCCATTGCTGGTGGAAGTGCAAACTTGGACAGCCAGGTTCCTCAATGATGGGAACTGGTCTACCTCAAGGCCCAACTACACCACTCTTGGACATATACCCTAAAGACACTTCATCCTACCACAAAGACATCTGCTCAACCATGTTCACAACAGTTTTATTCATAATAGGAAATTGAAAACAAACTAGATGACCCTCAACAGAAGAATAGATAAAGAAAATGTAGTACATTTATACAATGGAATATTACTCAGCTGTTTAAAAATGATATATGAAATTTGCAGGCAAATGGGTGGAGCTATAAAAATCCTAAGTGAAGTAACCCAGAACCAGAAATATAAATATGCTATGTACTGACTTATATGTGGATATTAGCTATTAAATAAATGATAACCAAGCTACAATCTGAAGATCCAGAGAGGTTAGGTATAAAAGACAAGACTAAAGGTGACATGTAGATCTCCCTAGGAGGGGGAAACAGAATAGATTTTATAGGTGGACTGGGGGTGGGGGATGGGAACAGTAGGATCAGGTGTAGAGGGGAAGAGGAGAGATGTGAGGGAGGGAATGAAGGGACAAAGAGCTAGAACTGAGGAGCATTTGAGTGACAGTATGGAAACTTACTACAGTAGAAACTTCCTAAATATGAATGTGATCCTAATGAATTATCTAAACAATGAGGGAGACAGAGCCCCAACCAGTCATCTCTTGTCACCAAACGAAGCTTCCAGTACCAAGACCGGGTTACATCCAATTCAGTTGTTGCCCAAAACGCCCCATGGAAATCTTCAAACAACCCAGGCTGATGCCAAGAAAACAAGTTGCTCTCCACAAACTGACAGCAAGGCCCCATTGCTGAAGCAACACCCACACAACTTATTGAACATGAATGGATAGGTGTAGATGTAATTCTAAACCGTCTTATTAAATAAGAAACAGAGCCAAATAAAGAGTTCAAAGCCCAGAGATCGAGCAGTAGCCAAGAGCTAAGACCACCTTATCTTACCACTCGCTGCTGTCCTTCCCCTGAGAGAGAGAGACCTTCTTCCTGTGTCCTTTTTATTGTCTTTCTGTTCTGCCTTCTCATTGGCTGTAAACCCAACCACACACTTCCTCGTCACTGCCTGTCTATACAGACCTCCAGGTCTCTATGGTTGGTACTGAGATTAAAGGTTCAGGTCACCGCTTGGATGTGTCCTTGAACACACAGAGACTCTGTCTGACATGTGATCGGATTAAGGGCGTGTGCTACCACTACCAGACTTCTGCTTAATGGCTTGCTCTTAGCTCTGATCCCCAGGCAACTTTATTAACATGTAAATAAAATCACATTTCAGCACAAATAAAATATCACTGTAGATAGGTCAAGCTGGTGCCTGCATAGAACCTTCATCCCTATGCTCTGGTGTCTTTGGTACAGGAAGGTACTCTGCAGGCTACCAAAAGATAAAAATCAATACCAACCAAGCCACAAACCTTTGATCTACAATCTGTCCTGCCTGTAAAATATGCTGGGGCAATGGTGGCACAAAGCTTGTAGGAATAACCAACCAATGTCTGATTTGACTTAAGGCCCACTCCGTGAGCTGGAACCCATACTGATATTTCTTGGGTGATCAAAAATCAGATACTAGCCGGGCGGTGGTGGCGCACGCCTTTAATCCCAGCACTCGGGAGGCAGAGGCAGGCGGATCTCTGCGAGTTCGAGGCCAGCCTGGGCTACCAAGTGAGTTCCAGGAAAGGCGCAAAGCTACACAGAGTAAACCCTGTCTCGAAAAACCTAAAAAAAAAAAAAAAAAGAATCAGATACTAGATAGCACAGAGACCTGGGGTAAAACCAAATACCACTGGTCTAAAAAAAAAAAAGTAATGATAAAATGACTCCTAATGATATTCTAGTCTACTCATAGATCAGTGCCTTATTCAGCTATTATCAGAGACGCTTTCTCCTGAAGCAGATGGGGACATGTAAGGAGACCCACAGCCAGACATTACACAGAGAGAGAAAAACCTTGGAACACACAGCTGTAGAAGGGATGTCTCTATCAAACCCCACCCTCGGAGCTCAGGAAAACCTGCAGAAGAGGACATGGAAAGAGTGTAAATGCCAGAGGGGATGGAGGATGCTAGGAGAACAAAGCCCTCTGAAACTACTAAGCAAGGAGCACATGACCTCACAGAGACTGATGCAGCAAACACGGAGCCTACAGGGGTCTGCACCAGCTCCTCTGTGTGTACCTCATAGCTTTCAGTTCAGTATTTTTACGGGACTTCTGAGTGTATGGACGAGGGGGTCCCTGATTTTTGTGCCTTCTCTTGGGGCTCCTTTCCTTCCGTGGTGTTCCTTGTCCAGCTTCAGTATGATGGTTTTTGTTTTATCTTTTATTTTATTTTGTTATGTTTTGTTGTTATCTCTTAGAAGCCTGTGCTTTTCTAATGAGAGACAGAAAGGGAGTGGATCTGGATGGGAGGAGGGACCAGGGGGGATAGAGGGAGGGAAACTGTAATCAGGATATACTGTATGAGAAAACAATAAATAAAAGAGGTGAAAGCATTAAATAAACAATAATAATGATGATGATGATGATGCAGTTTAAATATGATACACATGATATAGATGTGTTTCCTGAAGGGTTCATATACTGAATTTTAATCCCAATGATAAAGTATCAAACAAGTCCCCAACTATGGAGGCTGGCTTTTAGGAGTGATTAGGATTAGAAAAAAAGTTATCAGTAGAATCCTCATGATTGGAAAGAGAAAGGAAGAGAAATGAAAGAAAGCGCGCGCGCGCGCACGCGCGCACACACACACACACACACACACACACACACGCTCACATAGGTGCTCTCACACACACATTTATTCACGCATGCTCACACATGTGCTCACACTCAGACTCAATCTCTGTCTCATCTCTTTCCTTCTATGTGGTTCCCTGAGGTACCTCACAGCTGTGCCATCAAGAAAGTCCTTAACAGATAAAGCTTTTCACCCATAGGTCTCCAGATGCAGGAGCCAACACTAAGCTCTTTTCTCTGTGTTACCAGGTTTCAGCTATCGTAGTGCAGTGATTCCAAATTAATTAATACAATGTCATAAGAAAGGAACTCAGTCAGACCCATAATAGAACCAAACACGACTGGAAAAAAAAATTCAATGAAATGATTCCTGATGATATTCTGCTGTATTCATAGATCAGAGTCTATCCCAACCGCCATCAGAGAGGCGTGATCCAGCAAACAATGGGAGCAGATGTAGAGACCCACAGCCAAGCACTAGGAGGAGCCAGGGGAACCTTGCAGAAGAGGCAGAGGAAGGATTGTAGGAGGCAAAGGGATCTAGGACACCACAAAGACACAAACCACAGAACCAACTAACCAGGGTTCATAGGGACTCACAGAGACTGCAGCAACAATCAGGGACCCTGTATGGGCCTGAGCTAGGAGTTCTGCATATACCTTATGGTTATGTAGCTGGGTGTTGTTGTGAGACTCCTAACAATGGGAGTGGGGGTGACTCTGACTCTTTGACCTGCAATTGGGACCCTTCTCCTCCTGGGTTGCCTTGACCAGACTTGATACAGTGTTTTTGCCTTGTCTTGTTGTAACCTGACATGCCATGTTTGGTTGATATCCCTGGGAAGCCTGCTCTTTTTTGAAAGGAAACAGAAGAGGAGTGGATTTGGGGGAGAGGGGAATGGGGGGTACTGGGAGGAGTGGAGAGAGGGGAAACAGTAGTCGGGATATAATGTATGAGAGAAGAATAAAAAAGAAAAGAAAACAACAAGAAAGAGAGGAAGGAAGGAAGGAAGGAAGGAAGGAAGGAAGGAAGGAAGGAAGGAAGGAAGGAACTCAGTCCATTTGTAACTAGATGTTGGGGTGAGCAGAGGACAGATTAAATAGATTCAGAAAAACGTCAAAAGGAAGTCTGTCCAGATGGACACAAAGGACATTCCCAGCGGTGGTGGAGAGGGATTACTGAGCAGATCTCCAAGTCCTTTCTTTTTCCCATGGGCAAGTTACGCTTGCCACTTACTATAGCAAGCAGGGTAGAAACGAACCTACCTTTACATTCACTCCCACGCCCCTTCCTCCAAACTCTGTCCTAAGGTAGGGGTGAGCCACGTGACGCTGTGCTTACTCGGTTTCTGGGCATGATTTTGCTGACAGCTACATCCCAAGTCAGAAAAGAAATCAGTCTGTGTGGGGACGTCTAGCACATTACTTAGGTCTTCAACTTTCTTCTGCCCACACCTTGTCAACTTCGAAACAAAGGAAGGGAATCCCTGTGTAGGAGCGACAAGCTTGCTCATCTGCTATCGAGAAATTCAGCCACGGTTCTCAGCCGGAAGTACCAGAAACATACTCTAGAAGGCATTTGAAAGGGTGACAGAGCTCACAGAAACAGAGGAAGGAGAGCCATGACATGGCGTCACAGGACCAAGCAGCAGCAAGTGTTACAGCAGTCTTCTGATAAACTCCTAGGGTGGGATACCTCGCTCAGCCCTGACACAGCGGGGAGGGCCTTGGTCCTGCCTCAACTTAGTATGCCAGACCTTGTTGACTCCCCAAGGGAGGCCTGACCCTCTGAGGAGTAGGTTTGGGGAGGGGAGGGTGCGGAAAAGAGGAGGGAGAGGGAACTGAGATTGGTATGTAAAATGAAAAAAAAAAACCTTTTTTAAAAAATTAATTAATTAAAAAATAAGAAAAATTTAAAATAAAAATAAAACTTGCCAGTCTAGACACAAAGCATGCCTTTAATCCCAGAATTTGGGAGGTAGAGGCAGGCAGATCTCTGTGAGTTCGAGGCCAGCCTGGTCTACAGAGTGAGTTCCAGGACAGCTGGGGCTACATAGTGAGAATAGATCTCAGAAAAATAAACTTGCCAGGCTTCCTCTTGATATAGGCTGACAGGGGCTTCCTGATACACATGGCCCATACGGATTCATGCCATCCTTTTTAAAAACAGACATAACGTATTGAAAAAAACTTTACAAGTCCACTGGATAGCTGGTGTGGTAAACTGAATTAATGACCTCGACTTTTACCTCCAAATGTGCTCACACCTTTTCCTGTGGTGTTCCCAATAATTAAAAAGATGCACTTTGCTTTTCCTGACAGGATTGGCCCATATGGTTTCCTTTAGGGAGCAAAATTAAGGTAATAAAGTGGCAATTCTGAGTCTTGAGATCAAGACAGCTTATATGTCACCATGAGAAATAAATGCCTTTTAAATCACAGGTTCCAGGAGGGAAACATATATATGGATATTCCCAGTCAGATGTTGGTCCTAGGGAGATATATTAAACAACATGATTCAGTTATAGTTCGCAGCCATAACAGAGTCTTTAATTGATTCATTATGTATGAATAATACAAGTGAGCAACAGACGCATGAGCAAGCACAGTCTAAATTAGCTGAGACGGGCTGTTAGGTTTAGCTTCAGTTATCAACTTGATACAACGTAGAATCATGTGGGAAAAGAGTCTCCATTCTCTAATTGGGTTGGACTGTGGGCAAGTCCCCAAGGCACAGTTTTAATTGTGTTAACTGATACAGAAAGACCCAATCCATTGTGGGTGGCACCATCCCCTAGGAAAGGAGTTCTGAACTATCTGAGACTGGAGAAATGAAGCACAAAAACGCAAGCAAGGGAGCAAATATTCATTCCCTTCTCTCTGCTCTTGACTGTGAATGGGATGTGACTGGCTACTCAAGTTCCTGCCTTGATTTCCCCCCAAGACGAAGAACTGAGACTGGAATGTAAAGTACAATAAACCCTTTCTCCGCTAAGGTGCTTTTTGTCAGGGTGTTTCCTCACAGCAGCAGTGGCTGAAATGGGACACCAGCCAGTCTAAAGATGTGAGAAATACTATTTAAAGCCATTGGGCTCTGGGAGTTCTTTTTTTTTTTTTTTTTTTTTTTTTTTTTCCCAGACAGGGTTTCTGTAGTCTTGGTGCCTGTCTTGGGTCTCACTCTGTAGACCAGGCTGGCCTTGAACTCACAGAGATACGCCTGGCTCTGCCTCCCAAGTGCTGGGATTAAAGGTGTACACCACCACCCCACCCCTGGGAGTTCTGTTGTTACATAGTGTTATCTGGTTTATATAATTACTAAGGCAGGTAAAAGATAAGATAAAAATGAAGCTGACAGGGTCAAATTATGAGGGTCATTCTCTATTCTGTGCTATATGTGGTTTGGATTTAGACCTTATTCTGTAGTCAGTAGAGATCCAATCAATTTCTTGTGGAAAATGAATTAATGAGTGTCTGGTAAAAACGTTTTACTAGGATTAAGGGCATGAAGATGTGGGTACATGCTGGTGATAGCCTAACCTAAGGCACAAGAAACAGGCCTCGAAGGATATTCTCTAATAGTTCCTGCCCTCCATTTCTTAAGAGTTACCTTAAAGAGTAATATTAATTACAATAAATGTCAAGTTTTTAAATATAGGGAGGAGCCATCTTCAATAAACTGGAATTCAGGTGTGTCTAGAAAAATCAGGAAAAATCTGATGGGAATTCCCTAAATCTTATTTTCATGAGTGTTGAGAGTCACGTGGCTAACATTCCAGAGAATTAAGGAGTTAGTCATTCTGCTTTGCATTCTCAAGGTTACTGACTACTTTAAGGAAGTCCTTTAGAGAACCTCCATATTCTCACAGTTTTTGAAATGTCTTTTGTAGTTCTTTTCAAGGTCCTTTCAACACACACACACACACACAAAAGGTCTTTCTTCTTCATTGCTACACCTGGATTTCTGAAGCCAGGTCATTTTACTTCATAGTGTCCACCCATTTTATTTTATTCATAAGGAATTGTCATAAGTGATATTTGGTATTTACAAAAAAATCTAATTCACCCCCAAAGGCTAGATACTTGAGAGAGAAAAAAAAAATTTACTATGAGCTACGAAAGCTATCAAGTACTGAGCACCCTGTATGTCAAGGCCTAAGCAAACATTTTTATGAGTATTTCATTTATGTCTTCACAATAAACCTACATGGTAGTGGTCACTATTATTCTTACTTTACATATTAAAACAAACCAACCAAGTAAAGTTAAGAGAGGTGGGTAAGGCTGAAAAGGCACAGCCTAGTGCTTATGTAGCGAAGTCCCTTCTCAATGCCCATGAATAAAATGTTTGAGGTAGAAAGTGTCACACTAGTGTTTCTGAATGCTTTGTATTTCTTGGGAATCTGCAGTTTTATTCCTGTTTAAAGTCTTCAGGGATCCCTTTGTGCACATGAGTCACAATGAATTAATCAGGGTTAGTAATTAGAAAAATGAGAACTGAGAAGAGGGATACTGCGTGCCTTTATTACCAATACAGCAGAAAGTAGAAGGAAACAAAGCACTCGTATCAACCTGGCACCAAGGCAGTCCTTAAAGATAAACGTGACTGATCTGTACCCTATAAATTCAAGATCCTGTGATTCCTAATCACAGCACTGTAGCAAAACAGCGACACAAAAATAAAACAGCCAGGCTTGTTTCTGAAGTGCTAGAAACGGCTGAAAATTCACATTTAAAATAAAACGCAAGACAATATGAGACGTTATCATTTTTGTTTGCAATTTTGTTGTTCTTTGCACTTCAGGATCATTTCGCTTCTCTACCCTGAATATATTTATTGTGTTAAGTTTTACAAAGCTTTATCTTCACCGTATTACAATTCACAAGCGTATCTGAGCATTACTCTCGCTTTTCCCGGCTGAGTGTGAGACTGATGCACCACACAAGCAAACGGTTCAGCATCCAGTGAGGACCAGGGTATCAGCGGCAGCAGCTGCTAATGCACACCCTAAGAACAATCAAAACATCTCACTTGCAGCACTGTACACTTACTCACATGGCAGTGAAATCATTAAATGTAGAGACTATTTAAGGAAAAAGCTGAAGTGGAAAAATACATGTCTGTGAAGGTAGCTCAGTGGTAGTGTTTGCCCAGTGCACAAAGGCACTGGGTTCGATCCTCAGCACTTCAAGAAGAAAAAAATATAATCTCTAAATTAAAATGAGTAGACCATAATCAATGATAAAATCTAAGAATATTCCCTGTGAACCAGAAGACTTGAGTCCTTGGCCTAGCCATATTTCTGAGAGAGTACACTTTAAACAAATTTAACTTTTTATCTGTATGCCAACTAGATATTTTTTTAAGTTCATGGGATTACATATTTTGAGGTAAAAGTTTTTAAAAACCGCAGAGCTGCTGTACCCTGTGTAACAAGTTTCAGTGCCGATTTCTATTTCCCTAGGCGTGTGCTTAGTATTTTCTCAGTTAAAAGAGGATCTGGAGAAGCATGTGCAGAAGAAACAGGTGCCTTTAGCAGTTTTAACTCTACAAAGACTGTGCTCTCCCAGTTCTGAACAAACACATGAAGGGAAGCTTGCTTTGGATGTGATTGAATAGGAACCTCAAGACGGATTTCACAAGACAATTATTTATTTTTGTGACTTACTGTTGCAATGCATGCAGTGAGTCACCAGAGAATAAATGGATAAATAAAGGGCCCATTAAAAATAATAACAAACGTGTCAAAGCTGACAAGAGAGTGTCATGTAAATATTGTCTCTGAAAAGTAACCAGCTCTTACCAAAAAATGCAAATCTAGAAAGGAAAACAAGCCATATAGTTCCTTGTACAAAACCTCAGGAAGGTTAGGAAACCAGAGACTCCAAGGATGAATGGGCAACCAACACCAGAAACAGCCTCCTCCATTGACCCCGCTGTGCAAAAATGAGACCTCCCCTGCAAAATTCCTGAATTTTATACCTGCAGCCACAGACATCAGAAGACAGAACTACATGTCCAAAATTCAAAGGAAAGTGATTTACAATTGTACCACCAGCCAAGCTACTATTACTTAAGGGAGACAGAATAATGAAATTTTCAGATGTGAAAATCTAACACACATGTACACAACCCAGACACACACACACACACACACACACACACACACACACACACACACACACACTTCCCTCATCTCCTGCCTTCCCAATAGATCAAAAAAAGAGGGAAAACAGAAAACAATTAACACAGTAAGTCATTTAGCAGGAGCTAAGTAGCAGGCGGAAGAACATCCCAGCCTGACTGAGACCAAAGGCTCAAGAGAAATCACTCAAAGAAAGAATAGGAAGGACTACCTGCCGTCTACATGTGTTCAGAAGAGAGTTAAGCTTGTCTTTAGTGACAACCAGTGATGTGCTCATAAGAAACCAAGTAACAGGACGAAAACTTGGCAATTCTTGATCCAGAAGGAAAAGCAAGTACTTAAGATGCAATGTTCCCCTTAACATCTGCCTAATTATAACACTTCAAACTCAAAAATTCGCCGGGCGGTGGTGGCGCAGGCCTTTAGTCCCAGCACTCAGGAGGCAAAACCAGGCAGATCTCTGTGAGTTCGAGTCCAGCCTGGGCTACAGAGAGAGTTCCAGGAAAGGCGCAAAGCTACACAGAGAAATCCTGTCTCAAAAAACCAAAATAAAATTTTAAAAAAATTCGAATTCACTGTATTAGGAAGGTAAGAAAGTCTGTGCACTATGGGAAATGGGGTGGGCTGTAGCAAAGACAACAGACTGTCAAACTCCATAATGGGAGAGCAAAAAGATTCTGTCTGGTGCAGGGAGAGAGGAGAAGCTAGCGGTACCAGCACGTGGTGGTGCACACCTGCAAGCCAGCACTTAGGAGGCTACTGAGGAAGATCCTGTGTTCAAGGCCAGCTCGAGCTACACCATGAGACCCTGTCTCAACAATGTCCCTGAAAAAAAGAAAGGAATGAAAAAAAACTAGCAGCAACAGTATATGCTGTAGAAATTTTTTTTTAAAAAAATTACATATAAATGGCAATAGCTAACCTTCTGAAAGACAGCTGTCTATGGGAGGCACCAAGCAACAGGAAGAGTGGAAATGCTTAATAAGGATCTGTTCTTATAAGCCTGGTGCTGTGCCGACTTCTCAAGTGATGTTTACATGTTACTCTGACCAAGATAAAAAATAAATAAAAATATAACAAAACATAAACATCAAAAACATTAAGAACATTCAATCTAGTGCTTACAGTCTCTTTAATCCTTCTACCCTCCCCCAGTAGGTCTTCCTTCCCCTCAGCACACGAAAGTGGAATGGGGGCACAGCAGGAGGGGCCAGGGAGACAGAGAAGACCACAAAAACAAGGTATATATAAAAAGGCCAGGATGAGGTGCATTGCTTCAAATGGTAATTCTCAAAGTAACCAGTGATAAGGAAAATCTTACTCCTTTGGAATTCTATCGCAGCCATGCTAGCTGTGACGTGCTCTGGGATCTGATCCTCAGCTGCTCCTCAATCACGTTAAGTTTGAACCATGTGAACCAACCCATGTTTTGGCATGGAAATACAGTAACGGCACATACAGTTCAAAATACTGGCTCATCGTCATCACCGCTACCAAATTCTGAGTCCATCACGCACATGTCTCTTGCTCTCATTGATTTCACACAGCCCCGGATGTACTTTAGACATTAGCTAAACTACAGCTATAACTTTGGCTCCCACAAACCAATGGAGGTACTGCCCCCAGAGTGCTCCTTCTAAAATATGAATCGCATCATGTCACTCATCGTCACTCAGCACGATCAGAATCAAGATGGAGTTCCTTCCCACTGCCATGTGCCACCCACTGCCCAACTCCTGGTTCTGCACACTTGGCCTGAGCCCAAGGCTATGCTTGAATCTAATTTATACACAGATGTTTCTTCTATATTGATGCACATATATGAGAGACCACACAGCTCCCTAACGTGTGGCACCTTTAAGACGGTTAATAACCACGAATTAAAGGAGAACTGAGTATTTTTATCAATAATCCAGAAATTAGTCACGATCTTCAAGTTTTTCTAGAAGCCAAGCCGCTGATGGTGTTTACTTCAGTTTCAAATGTCGGGACAGAGACAGTAAACTCTAGCCGGGTCATAAACCGTGGTGATGACAGAGAGACACAGGGAGGGCAGGGAGAAAGAAGAGAGGGTGGGGAAGCCAGCTTCGAAAAACACAGTCTACCTGTGGGCAGAAAACCGGTTTCCATTTTCCGTAAAAAGAAAAAAAGAAAAAAAAAGGCTAAAACTAGATGGTAAAGCTGGTCTTAGAGGACATGTGGATGCAATATTAGCGCCTCTATTTGTTTTCTGGAGAACTGTCATTAACTTTTAAAAGCTGCCCAACCAGTTCTCAAACTCATGCCCCATCCAACCAACAAATGCTTAATTGGTTTTGGATCTTTGTTTAAACTGACAGCTGTGGTTCAAAAGATCCCCCAAGGTCAGCATTGGAGTTTGCATCTTAAAACAGTCAAATGGCCTAAAGGTTTTCTGCGGTTCGGAGGTTGTTAGTTTTCATTTTGATTTGCAAAGGAACTGGTCCATAGCTCTGTGCCCTAAATATGCCTTATTCAAATACAAAAACATTCTCACAGCATCCGAACCAATAAGAACAGAAAATGGAAGCAGTAGTTGGTCACCTATCCACTGTGAGGACCTCTACCAACCTCCGGGGCCTGGCAGAGAGTTTGGGAAGCAGGACCTAATCAAATCAGCCTGAAGCGATGGCAGCCAAGGCCTGGGGTGGGAGGGGGAGCTCACACTTTCCCATAGGAAAGCTACAGAGGCCCTCCTCCGAGGCTGTGTACTCTCACTTTACAAATAATATTGCCAGGTTTATTTATCTAGTTTCTAAGCCCGAGGCAGAACAGAAATAAGATATTAGGAGGAGAGCTCTGGGAAGGAGCTACTTTCAGCACACTGAAAAACTGGCTGTCAGACAGGCAGCTGCAGCCTAATGGGAAGGAGGAAACAAAAAAAAAATATTTAAGAGGGAAACAAAGGAGTTCAAAGCACAGCTGCACGAAAGGGTGAGGCCCACACGTCATTCACCAATGAGACCTCGGAGTAGCACCCCATATAGTAGAATAGCTTCAAGAAGCACAAGGGGGAAAGGGCCCTCCATTCTCCAGAAAAGGGTTCTCCCAGCACTCCTGCTGGGATACATTCTCAGAGGTAAAGGGAAGGAGAGGGAGAACAGGATGCATTCACTTGGACCAAAGAATCAAGGCATAGACCCTTAATCATCAAAAAAAAAAAAAAAAAAAATCTCAGCACCGATCATAATTACTCACTGGTGACAGGATCCACAAAGCAGCAGTAAGAATGAATTTCAGAATCCAGATAGAAGACATCGTACTGAGCTGTTGACCTTAAGTTGCAGGATTTTTAAATATCTACTAAACAATACAGAATCGGAAGGGTTACTAGCGCAGTGGCTGGGTATCTGGAGCCTGGAGTCTGCTCCATCACTAACTGTGGGTGATCTTGGCAAACTGGTTGCTTCTCGGGGGTTCTGTTTTCATTTTTTGTCTCTGGGGACACTGAGGGACAGTGGCGAAGTGATGGTTCCCTACAAGCCCTCCACTGCCGTTCTGCCTTTGCCTAGATGCTCACCGCGGTCCCGTGACCACAGGGTACAGGAGTTCCCATGGAGGATAAGCAATAAAAGAGGGGTTCTTTCTGGTCCTCAGGTACAGGAGAAACATCACAACTGATTTCAGGTGGGAACTGAGTTCCTTGGCCAGAGTAAACCAGCAGGGAAGTGAGAAATTCATAGATGCTGCTGGAGCCCTGGGATAAGGGCTTCTACCCAGGTCTCAGGAAACCAAGGAATCCAAAGAGAGATGCGTTCACGGAGAAGGGAAAACAGAGATGACCTGGGACCACCTCACAAGGAGAATCTAAAGGCATCACGCTTCTCAAGAAAAAACAGATGTGTGGCATGGGGCAGCATATGATTCTCATAGCACTTACCAAGTTCCAGCATGGCCCAAGAATGACAAATAACTTCTGTGTGCCCCAGGGCAAACACAGATTGTAATGTTTTGGACACAGGTGGACGCCTCAGCGGAAGTGCTCAGTGTGGCACACAACACAGGGAGCTCTCAGTATCTACCTCCCACTCGTCAACATACCCGCTTGAAAGAACATTTAACATGTTCAAAATCAACCCACACTATTTTGCAGGTTAGCTGCATCAATAATAATAGTAATAAATCATAAATAATAATCAATTTTTTAAAACACAAAACGAAGTCTTCTACTACATCCTGCAGAGGTTTCACAAGTCCGGGAAGACATGTCAGTAAAACACAATAGTTTATAAAGATATGAGGTCAGATCTCATGCCATTTTATACAGGGAAGCACGAAAAGGTTTTCCTATTTAACCTCGCTGCATTATCCAGGAATGGTGCCACTGTGTCACTTGTGGCCACTCTGCTAGTAGCACTTTCACGACCAAATACGTATGTGTCACTCTGCAATTACACACAAACACACACACTGGGTAAAGAAATCCATTCTGTAGCTGTAGAAGCAAGCATAATGAAATGAGCAGCCATGTGAAACAGAGGAATGGATTCTTATTAATAAGGAAACAGTATTAGAACATTATTGTTAGTTGATGAGATCTTAACAAAATGTTAATTTTTTCAATGATTACATACTGAAGCTGTTTGCTTAATTTTTAATGGCCTGTTTTTCTCCTCTAGAATTACCCATGGAGGTCTATTTCTCCATGTCTTCTTGTGTTTCTCTTTTTTTCCAGTCCATCCTGTACTCTTACCATCTATTAATAAGCTATTTTTCTTACCAGAAACTGAATGTGCCCTGATGTGTTAAGATTTCAGGCTATGAGACTTGTTTGGTTTGTTGGTTTGTTGTATCGTACTTTGTTACCTGTCCCATGTCACGACACAGATTCGATGTTTCATTCAAACAAAACATCATTGTTCCATTTCAAAAGCCCATAACCGGTCTCAGCGTAATTATTGTTTCTCTTGTTGCACACACGCTAGTCTGATATCAGTATCCTGCTGTATGCTCTGACGCTGACAGCATTGGCTACATTGTTATCCCATTCTCTGCTCCTTCTTGCTCATTATGGCTCCCTATATTCATAAGTCCAGATATGTTTATTATCAAGAGCTGAAGGCTTGTGACAATTGCACTATAGAATTACATTACAAGTTATTCTCATTTTTTCCTGTATGTTACAAATAAGTCACAATAACATCGCTACACAGATAGAAAAAAAGATAACTATGAGCTTTATTTCATGACGTTAAAGGGGATAAAATATATCAAATAAGAAGAAACCAGACTGGTTCTCTCTGACTACCTCCAAGATGTCATCTCCCCATCCAAAGCCCTCCAGCTCCTCAATACCACATGGACACTTCTGCCTCAGTGTTTTGCAGCAGCCCTTCCCTCTGCTTGAATCAATCATCTCTCATTCATAAACAGCATGCCTTGCCCTGTACTTCCTTCAGATGTATGTGCAAATGACCTGGTCTCTCCTTCCCTGATCATTTTATTTAAATGACCCTTAATCTCCATCACTCTTTGACTCTTATATCCTACAGTTATTTTTCCTTAACTCATTGACCATAATATAATGCATCATCAATGTGTCTGTTTTGTCTACTCCTTCTGGATTATAAGCCTAAGAAAGCAGGAACTTCATATGTTCATTTCTGTTCCCCAATCTGGCAAAACCCTTCCACGACAAGAATGCAATAACATGAATGGATGAAAAACTTCCTTACACACAGAGCATACTAGTAGAAGTCTGAGCTGATGAATTAGATTCCTGGCTCTCCTTCCCATCTGAGGCTCTGAAGACATGCGTTCTGGGATACTGAACTTACATCAGAGGGTTTCTCTGAAAACAGTTTCCGCTGCTTAAGAAGTACTGGAAAGCCTTTGAACTTTCAAATTAGCAAAAGCTCAGAGGTTATCAAATGCTAATCAAATAATGCACAAGTCTGGCAGAGAGACAGAGACACACTGGTACTCACTGCTGATGGGAATGGAGCTCATTCAGCTTTACAGGGTTGCATGCAGCAATGTGCACCAAGAGCAATTTTTCACTAGGTGTGGTCTCATTTGTGATCATTTTGGAGCTGGAGAGATGGCTCAGTAGCTAAGTACACTTGATGCTCTGTCAGAGGGCCAGTTGACTCCCAGCATCCACATTAGGTGGCTCATAAATGCTTGTGACTCCATCTTCAGGGGATCTAATGGCCTTTTTTGGCTTCAATGAACGTCCACACACTCAAGATGGAGTTCGCAAGTGTGTGCATGTAGACACAACACAAATTCTTTTTCAGTTTTAATCTTTCTTTTTTATTAATTTAAACATAAATGTTTTAAAAGATAATTGTGTCCTCACAGAATTGCATTGCATGACTAGCTCCATTGTATAGATGAGAAAATGGAGGCACACACATGTTAATAAACTGCCCCGATAACTCATCTCCCCTTTTTCAGAATAATAAAATGTAAACATTACACATGGCTTCCCACAGCAATTATCTTCTTTTTCTTCCTTTTTGGGAGCTAAATGTGCTTGTCTGCTAGCAATTGGGGTCAATAACATATAAGCCAAAATTACCAGCAACTCTGGGCATGTGCTTCTCTTATTTAATGGCTTCCTGTCAGCAAGAATGCAGATGTGATAGCTATCTGGGACAGCCATATTGGACCTTAAGATGACCGTGGGAATGAGGATCGCAGGAGGCGGGTCTATCAACTGACAGAAATCTTGATCTTGACCTTGCCAGATGCCATATCTCTCTGCACTACCTTTTTACAAGACATTTTTTTTAACAAGGAAGAAATAAACTTTGATGTAGTGTAAGCCATTGTTACTTTGGGTTCCCTGGTTATCTGGATCTATAAGCTAACCCAAACTAGTTCTATTAGGCCTGCCACTTACTCCTTGTTTCTTTTTAACATGGTGTTTGACTAAACTGATTTCATACTAGTGACAGTTTCTATGAATTATGCATTCCATATAGCATTTTCAAAAATCCCCCTTGTGAGTATTTATTGTCTCTCCTCTTAACCCCAAAGAGCAACAAGATAGCCATACATAAAAATCCAGTATTAGAATAATAGTCAGTAATCACTTTCCAGAATAATTGCCTGCCAAAGACAATGCAATGAAGTAGATCTCTGTAACATAATTAAAAAAAAAAAAAACAATGAAAGGTGTCTCCGCTGACTCAGTCTTTCATTTCTTCATAACCCTATTTCTAAGGATTAAGAGATGAAAAGCTTAAGATCTGAAAAGTTCTTGAGTGGAAATCTAGCTACAATGATGAGGTCTGGCTCCATTGTGATCTCCTCCTGTGTGCCTAATAAATCAGTAGTGAGCCAAGCAAAGGGCAAGAATTGCATTGATGACATCGTCTGTAAAGGCTAAAGAAGACAGACTACCTCTTAAAGAGGTGGGAGAAAGAGGGATTTAGCTTATTAACAAGGTAGAATAAGTCTGATGACCAATGTGCTGATTTATGTTGGGAAAGTTAGCACAGTAATACTTTAACCCCATGTAAATAATACCTAAAGCATTGACTTTCCCCTCCTGGCATGGGGGGATTCTTGGTAAATTTACATAAGCATCCCATCTGTTGAGAATTTCCAGCAAGGCCCTAACTCACCATACATGATGAGAAAGACTTCAAATATAACAAAATACCTTTTCTTCTCCTAAAAATGATGGGGACTCATAACTTCTAGCCAAGGAGAGAAAATACAGGTATTCAGTTTGAGAAAAACAGATCAAAGCTTTCCAACAAATACAGCTACCAAGATGAAGAAGCAAGCAGGCTTGTTACTCAGTCTTGTTTAACATGAAAGATCTAATCTACACATGATAAAACTAACGTAAGTATGCAGAACCAGGGGTGCGTGACTGAGTGATACAGGCTAGTGATCATATACACAGCTTCTGATGTGACCAGTGTCGTTTTCCCTATCTGTATCCTTTTAATTGATGATAAGTGGGGATGCCTTAGATTCACAGCCACAGCCCCATCCCATACCCATTTCCACTCACGGCAGGAAGCTATGGGGAAAAACTGATTCTTGCTGACTCTCCCCAGGTCCGGGTGGTCTAGGCTCAAAGTGATCATGAAGAAGCTGTAGGACCAACCCACCACAGGAAGGTCCTGGTGCCACAGAGATCTAGAAGCAGAGGGTTATGGTGAGAAATAAGCTTAATATTTGAGCTCTGGGTTTTAAGGTCCCGAAGGGGAGCAAGAAAGGAGAGAGTGGAAAGTCCCATCGACAGGACAGAAAACAAGTCACAACAATTCTGCATCGCATGTCAGAAGTACTCAATAGTCCAAGGCCCAACCTAATTGGCACAGGGCCTAGCAAAAGTCACTTTCCTCAATGAGAGGTACGTTTTCTTATCTGTAGTACAGTGTGTGTATGTGTGTGTGTGTGTGTATGTGTGTGTGTGTGTGTGTGTGTGTGTGTGTGTGTGTGTGTGTGTGTGTGGCGCGCTTCCAGATCAACACATTGTTTTAGGGCAAAATGGGGTCAAGAAGCACTATGAGTAATTAACCACCAGAACTCTGAAAGTTCTTTCCTGTGTAATCACAGCCCAAAGTAAACTAAGTCAAAGGCACCGTGTTAAATGAGGATGTGTTTCATTTTCATGGAATTCAACCTTTCATTCTACCCTGATCATGAAAACACGTATGACGAATGCCATCAGGACAGTCCTCCCCACTTTGGTGAGACCAAGACTCAACACAATTTGAAATCATATAAGAACGGGGCCGTAGAATATCAGCCCTAAGAAGAAATATATATCCGATACAATTGGGAAATGCACTGTGCAGTCGTTAGACTGTTTTCATTTGGGATAAGAGATGCTTAACCGTGATTGTAATTGGCTGGTTTTCAAGATTTTGATTTTATTGTCAAGACTGTTTATCTACCCGTCCTTAAAACCCACATGTTTACCTATTCTACCTTAAAAACAAACACTGTAAAAAAAAATACAGCTGCCTAGCTTCAGGCTGTTTAGAGTTGCCGGATAGCTGACTTCAAGAGCAACCAAACACTGTACTTTTCAGTAACAAAAAATAGAAAGCTCCTCACGTATAACAAGTTGGTGTATAACTTACCTGGCCTACGTCGTTGATTCAAATTGCTGTCAGGGCAGCCATATTATTCTTAGCCTTGTTATCACCCTTGCATGTTATACTACCGTTTTCACTTGTACAGACCACTTTCCTCTAGTTTTACACAAAGTAAATAAAAGTCATCACGGGAAGCTACCAACAAAATCCCCTTGTTCAAGGCTTAGGGAGGTCTGAGAGCAGGTGACGAGAGGGAAGGGGAGCAAGGGATGGATTAGCCAAGGATGTAAGAAAAGTGTTACAAAAACTCACTACAAGCTGATTTAGATATGTAAACTTTAAAAGACTATAAATAAGCTTTCCATTTCCATTTTCCAGCTTGGGAGCACAGGAATGGGCATGAGAAACACCTTCCTCCTCAGCAGCAGGCTTCTCTGAGAGGCAACTTCTGACCCTTCAGAGACGGGCCTTCGAAGCTCGTGTTGAGATTTTACCTGCTCCTCCAACCATTTGAGGAAAAATATGGACTGGGATCCTTCAGAAATAAAAGTGTTTTTCTTGAAGAAAATATCCTTCCTTACCCACATCCTTATTTGTAACCTAACGTAACGGACCACTCACTTTTGTAGTGCACGTTCCAAAAAGATTTATCAACTGGTCCCATCTTTCCAGAGCCTAGACCTGTTCACAGAGCAGGAGAATAAAGCCACCAGCTCTTCTATAGTGTACATCTGGGCTCTAAATAACTTGGAGGGTTGGTTTGGTTTTTTTTTGGCAAAGTACTGCAAAATTGGAAGATACTGAAAGTTGGAAGATATTTAATAATACTAAGCTTTAAAAAGAAACCTGCTATTACTGATATGTATCCCCTCAAAACAACCTAGGCCCCTACCGCCGTTCTTCTTGGTTTCCCACCATGGCTGGATGATAAGATTTTATTGCTGAAGACACCGCATGTTGGGGTTGCAGGACATGGAGAAATCAAACTAGAATTGACTTGAACACTTCCTCCCTGCTGGATAGCTTTCAGAGCGACAAAAGGTGCCACACAGCTGCTGAGGGAGAAAAGCCACCACTGTACTTACACGGTGCTGGAACCTGCGTGCTGCAATATCAATCCACCAGGCAGGATACGTCCACAAGGGCAGTGACTGTTATTGGGGTGACCAATTGTTCACTGACCACATTCAAAGCCAGCTCCACAGAAGATGATGCATGCCTGACACTGTAAACCTGGACAAGAGCCTATCTGGAGAGGTCATCTGCCCTAGTGGGGCAACCCACTACTGTTTTGCTAGAGACACACGTTGTCAAACTATCTTCTAATTGCTATATTAGTTTACTATAATATAATATATATTAGTTTATATAATAGTTTAATCTAAGCTTAATATAGACTAGTGATGTTGTCATACTTGGTTCAAGAAGCTTCTTTGTAGCAGTTCATGCAAAGACTCATAATTTGTCAAAGTGCTGAGAAAAAGTGTTTGAATGCTCGGCCCATAATGAGACATCAGTGTCAATGCCCCCAGTGCTCAGGGAGTATCACAGAAGAGGGAGCAGAAAGAATGTAAGAGCTGGAGGGTGAAGACCAGTGCTGGGAAATGCTGTCTTATGGGCATGGCATAGTCCTTGTGCTCGTGAACTCACAGCGGCTATGGTCACCTGTGGAATAAGCCTTTATACTGTGTGAACATATGTCAGTGTGGTTGGTTTAATAAAGAAGCTGACTGGCCAATAGCTGGACAGGTAGAGGTTAGGTGGGTCTTCAAAGAAAAAGGGGAGGAGTCTCAGAATCGCGAGGTGATGTGGAGAGAAAAAGAGACACTTGCTGTACTGAGACATGGTATCAAGCCATGTTGTCAACATCTTTTTGTTCACTTCAGCTCACATACACAGATCTTGCTTCAAACCTATTTTGTACGTGTAAAGACAGATCACACGCAAGATTCAAATACACATGGACTTTGCCACTTACAGTTTAATATTGGGGAATTGATTATACAGACTGAAAGGAATTATTGGGTAGCATCTGTACTAAATGATAGGGAAGATAATCTGAATTTCATAATGAATTAGCTTCTCATTTTTCAAGTAACTCTATATTCCAATCTCAACAAAACAAAACTCATGTAAATAAACTGTACTTGTATCCAACAAAGAATAAATTGATTTTGTGAGACCAGCTTCAGGCTTGGTTCAAGATTACTGCAATAACCAAGTCAGCTAACAGAAGAGGGATCTAGGAGAACTAATATGAATATTTTATTTTCCATTCTAAAATGAAAAATACATGAGCGTTTTATATTTTCTGAAAGCATTCAAATATATTAATAGATTTTAAAATGTTACATTAAAAAGTATAAATTTGCTGGGCGTGGTGGTATACATCTTTGGTCCCAGTACTTGGAAGGCAGAATCAGGCAGATCTCTGTCTGAGTTTGAAGCTAGCCTGGTCTAGAACAAGTTCTAAGACAGCCAGGGCTACACAGAGAAACCCTGTCTTGAGAGAAAAAAAAAAGTATAAACTGACTTGATTATAATCATAGGGTGATTCTTAATGAATAATATATATATATATCATTGGAAATAGCATAAGAAACCATGTTATGAAAACAAAGTACTACACAAAGCATTAATAAATTTGTCATGTAAAATAGAAAAGATTAGCCCAAACCAATCCTTTCTGATTGTATGGGTGTCAAACAATAGATTGTTTTCACTGCCCAGCTCTCAATAGATTTCTTGCTATACCTCCAACAAACAAATATCTTTTCCCAAGATAAAGTTGAAATTTGAACAAAGAGATAAGAAATTGTTTACATAGTACACAACAGTACCTAGCTGTTTAAAAGAATATAACATGCTTATTAATGTATATTCATTGACAGGTTTCAAAAATAAGCTGAAGTATGATGTATACAGTCCAATTTTAGTTTTATATTTTAAAAAATCCTTTATCTGTGTGTGCATACACATGCATGGGCACACACACACACACACACACACACATACACACACACACACATACACACACCCCTTGTATTAAAAATTGAAATCCATGTGAATGATAAATAACAAGTATTTGTTAGTCTGGGGAGCTAAAAACAGGCTTTGAGTCAGTTCTCTGGTGCACATCTGTAATCCCAGCTTCAGCACAGACAAGGACTATCAGTTCAAGCCTAATATAGACTATAGAGAAAGATTTTGTCTCACAAAGAAAAAGAGAAGCTGAGAAACAGAACTTTAAAAAAGAATACACAGGTTGGGTATTATTTATCGTGTGTGTGTGTGTGTGTGTGTGTGTGTGTGTGTGTGTGTGTGTGTGTGTGTGTGTTTCTATTTCAGAATATTTCATAGACTAGCAGTTGAACAAACTTAATAAGAAAATCCAAAATATGAAGTCCATCTTCAGAGGATTTCAGATTGTCGATGATTGGCCTATATTATTATTTCTTTACGAGTCTTTTTATAACTTGTATAATGAATCACACACATTTAAAAGACTGCTGTCAGCATCCTCCCACCCCTCACCCACCACCCCCTGAGGCACTAGCGACTACCAGAGCCACACACCCATACTGCACTGATAGGAAAGAAAAGCCCCTAGGCCCCTGGGGCACATCCTCAGTCCTTTCCCTTACCCATTGGAGCCCCAGAGTCCAGACAGGAACCTCATCCACTGCCCTCTGGCCAACCATCCCCTGCCTCACCAGCTACTGAACCCACACGCCCCACCTACACCAAGAGGAAGAACAGCCACTGGAGCTGCAGGTCCCACCTGTACAGACTGGAGAAAGAAGGACTCCAAGAGACATAGGCTCCACCTGTATGGATTGGAGATAAAAATGGGTAGACAGCAGTGTAAGAATACATTCAACAACATAAAGAGCAAAATGGCACCACCAGAAACTAGCGATTCTACAACAGAAAGACCTGAACATCCCAATGCAGATGAACCAGAAGAAAACAACCTTAAAAACAACTTTATGATGATAGAGGCCCTTAAAGGGGAAATGAAAAATTCACTTAAAGAAAGAGATGAAAAGACAAACCAAAATTGGAAGAAATCAATAAATCCCTTAAAGAAAGTCAAGAAACCCAAGAAAAAACAATCAAACAGGTGAAGGAAACAGTTCAACTTGAAAATTGAAATGGAGGCAATAAAGAAAACATAAAGCAAAGGAATTTTGGAAAAGGGAAATATGAGTAAATGAACAGGAACAACAGAGACAAGCATAATCAACAGAATACAAGAGATGGAAGAAGAATCTCAGGTGTTGAGGATATGATACAGGAAATAGATTCATCGGTCAAAGAAAATGTTAAATCCAGCAAATTTTTAACACAAAACATCAAGGAAATCTGGGACACCACAAAAAGGCCAGACCTAAGAATAATAGGCATAGAAGAAGGAGAAGAATTCCAGCTCAAAGGCACAGAAAAGATATTCAACAAAATCATAGAAGAAAACTTTCCCAACCTAAAGAAAGACATGCCTATGAAGATATGAGAAGCTTAAAGAACACTAAATAGACTGGACCAAAAAAAAAAAAAGGCCCCTCACTACATAATAATCAAACCACTAAACATACAGAACAAAGAAAGAATATTAAGAGTAGAGAAGGAAAAAGGCCAAGTAACATATAAAGGCAGACCTATCAGAATTACACCCGACTTCTCAGTGAAAACTCTGAAAGCCAGAAGATCCTGGGCAGACATTCTGCAGACACTAAGGGATCACGAATGCCAGCCCAGACTACTATACCCAGAAAAGCTCTCAATTACCATAGACAGAAAACAAGATATTCCATGACAAAACCAGATTTAAACAATACATATCCACAAATCAAGTCCTACAGAAAGCACTAGAAGGAAAACTCCAACCCAAAGAAGTTGGCTGCACCCACCAAAACACAGGCAATAGATAACCTCACACCAGCAAATCCCAAAGAAGGGAAACACACACATACTACCAACAACAGGAACAGAAACTAAAATAACAATAATTAATAATTACTGGTCATTAATATCACTTAGTATCAATGGACTCAATTCACCTATAAAAAGACACAGGTTACATGCAGTGGTGGCGCACGCCTTTAATCCCAACACTGGAGAGGCAGAGGCAGGTGGATCTCTGTGAGTTTGAGGACAACCTGGTCTACAGGGCAAGGTCTAGGACAGGCTCAAAGCAGCACAGAGAAACCCTGTCTCAAAAAAAAAAAAAAAAAAAGACACAGGCTAACAGAATGGGTACGAAAACACGATCTATCTGTTGCATATAAGAAACGCACCTCAACTTCAAAGACACACATTACCTCAGCGTAAAAGGTTGGGGAAAGATTTTCCAATCAAATAGACCTAAGAAACAAGCTGGTGTAGCCATCCTAATATCTAACAAACTAGACTTCAAACTAAAATTAATCAAAAGAGATGGAGAAAGACATTTCATACTCATCACAGAAAAAATCCATCAAGATAAAGTCTCAATTCTGAACATGTATGCCCCAAATACAAGGGCACCTACATTTGTAAAAGAAACATTACTAAAGCTTAAATCACATATCAAACCCCACACATTAAGAGTGGGAGACTTCAACATCCCACTCTCACCACTGGACAGATCTGCCAGACAGAAACTTAACAGAGAAATAAGGGAACTAACAGATGCTATGATTCAAATGGACCTAACAGACATCTATAGAACATTTCACCCAAACACAAAAGAATATACCTTCATCTTAGCACCCTAAGGAATCTTCTCTAAAATTGACCACATGAGCAAATCTCAAAAGATACAAAAAAAAAGTTATAACCCCCTGTATCTTATCGGATCGCCATGGCTTAAAGTTAGAACTCAACAACAAGATAAATTACAGGATGCCTACAAACTCATGGAAGCTGAACAATGCTCAACTGAATCACCACTGGGTCAAGGAAGAAATAAAGAAATTAAAGACTTCCTGGAATTAAATGAAAAGGAATGCACAACATACTCAAACTAATGGGACACCATGAAAGCAGTGCTAAGAGGAAAGTTTATAGCACTAAGTGCCTATATAAGGAAAGTAGAGAAATCTCATACTAGTGACTTAACAGCACACTTGAAAGCTTGTAGAACAAAAAGAAGCAAACTCACCCAGGAGGAGTAGATGACAGGAAATAAACTGAGGGCAGATATCAATAAAATAGAAACAAAGAAAACAATACAAAGAATCAATGAAACAAAAAGTTGGTTCTTTGAGAAAATCAACAAAATAAACAAGCCCTTAGCCAAACTAACAAAAAGGCAGAGAGAGGGCATCCAAATTAGCAAAATCAGAAATGAAAAGGGAGACATAATAACAGACACTGAGGAAATCCAGAAAATCATCATAATCAAATAATAGGTCATACTTCAAAAACCTGTATTCCACAAAATTGGAAAATGTAAAAGAAATGGACAATTTTCTGGATAGGTACACATAACAAAATTAAATCAAGACCAGATAAACAATTTAAATAGACCTATAACCCCTAAGGAAATAGAAGCAGGCATCAAAAGTCTCCCAACCAAAAAAAGCCCAGGGACAGATTGTTTCAGCACAGAATTCTACCAGAATTTCAAAAAGGAGTTAATACCAATACTCCTCAAATTGGACCAAACAATTGAAACAGAAGGAACATTGCCAAACTCTTATTATGAGACTACAGTTACCCTGATACCCAAACCACCCAAAGACACAACTAGGAAAGAGAATTAGAGACCAATCTCCTTCATGAACATTAATGCAAAAATACTCAATAAAATACTGGCAAACTTAATCCAAGAACACATCAAAAAAATCATCCACCATGATCAAGTAGGCTTCATCCCAGAGATACAGGGATGGTTCAACACACAAAAACCTGTCAATGTAATCTACCATATAAACAAACTGAAAGAAAAAAAACACATGATCCTTTCATTAGATGCTGAAAAAGTCTTCAGCAAAATCCAACACCCCTTCATAATAAAGCTCTTGGAGAGATCAGGGATATAAAGAACATACCTACACATAATAAAGGCAATATACAGCAAACCAATAGCCAACATCAAACTAAATGGAGAGAAACTCAAAGTGATTCCACTAAAATCAGGAACAAGACAAGTCTGTCTATTCTCTCCATATCTATTCAATATAGTACTCAAAGTTCTAGCTGGAGCAATAAGACAACAAAAGGAGATCACGGGGATACAAATTGGAAAGGAAGAAGTCAAACTTTCACTATTTGCAGATGATATGATAGTATACATAAGTGACCCAAAAATTCTGCCAGGGAACTCCTACAGCTGATAAACACCTTCAGTAATATGGCAGGATACAAGATTAACTCAAAAAAAATCAGTAGCCTTCCTATATACAAATGACAAATGGGCTGAGAAAGAAATCAGAGAAACATCACCCTTTACAATAGCCACAAATGATATAAAATACCTTGGGGTAACTCTAACTAAGCAAGCGAAGGACCTGTATGACAAGAACTTTAAGTGCCTGAAGAAAGAAATTGAAGAAGATATCAGAAAATGGAAAGATCTCCCATGCTCTAGGATAGGTAGGATCAACATAGTAAAAATGGCAATCTTACCAAAGGCAATCTACAGATTCAATACAATCCCCATCAAAATCCCAACACAATTCTTCACAGACCTGGAAAGAACAATACTCAACTTCATATGGAAAAAGAAAAAACCCAGGGTAGCCAAAAACAATCGTATATAATAAAGGAACTTCTGGAGGCATCACCATCCCTAACCTCAAGCTCTACTATAGAGCTGTAGTAATAAAAACAGCTTGGTATTGGCATAAATACTGACATGTGGGTCAATGGAATCAAACTGAAGACCCTGGCATTAACCTGCACATCTATAAACACCTGATTTTAGACAAAGAAGCCAAGATTGTACAATGGAAAAAAGAAAGCATCTTCAACAAATGGTGCTGGTATAACTGGATGGTGGCATTTAGAAGAATGCAAATAGATCCGTATCTGTCACCATGCATAAAACTCAAGTACAAATGGATCAAAGACCTCAACATAAATCCAGTTACTCTGAACCTAATAGGAGAGAAAGTGGGAAATAGCCTTGAATGCACTGGCACAGAAGACCACTTCGTAAATATATCACCAAGAGCACAGACACTGAGAGCAACAATTAATAAATGGAACCTCCTGAAACTGAGAAGCTTCTGTAAGACAAAGGACACACTAAAGAAGATAAAATGGCAGCCTACAGAATGGAAAAAGATCTTTACTAACCTCACATCTGACAGAGAGCTGATCTCCAAAATATATAAAGAACCCTAGAAACTAGACATCAAAATCCCAAATAATCCAATTAAAAAATGGGGTGCAGATCTAAACAAAGAATTCTCAACAGAAGAATCTGAAATGGCCAAAAGACATTTAAGGAAGTGCTCAACATCCTTAGCCATCAGGTAAATGCAAATTAAAATGACAATTATGCCTGTCAGAATGGCTAAGATCAAAAACACTGATAACAGCTTATGTTGGAGATGATGTGGAGTAAGGGGAACACTCATCCACTGCTGGTGGGAGTGCAATCTTGTACAGCCACTCTGGAAATCAGTATGGCAGTATCTCAGAAAATTGGGAATTAACCTACCTCAAGACCCAGCAATATCATTCTTGGGCATATTCCCAAAAGATGCTCAACCACACCACAAGGACACTTGCTCAACTATGTTCATAGCAGCATTATTCATAATAGCCAGAACCTGGAAACAACCTAGATGTCCCTCAATGGAAGAATGGATAAAGAAAATGTGGTACATTTGCACAATGGAGTATTACTCAGTAGTAAAAAACAATGACATCATGAAATTTGCAGACAAATGGATGGAACTAGAAAAAAATCATCCTGAGGGAGGCAACCCCGACTCAGAAGGACAAATGTGGTATGTACTAACTCATAAGTGGATACTAGATGCAAACGAAGGATAACCCAGCTACAATCCACAACCCCAGAGAAGCTAGGTAAAGAGGAGGACCCTAAAAGGGACATGTAAGAATTGTTCCAGGAAGGGGAAAGGGTTAAGACTTCCTGCATAAATTAGAAGTAGCGATAGAGGGGAGGAGATGGGGATGGGAACATGAGGGTTCAGCATGGCTGAGTTTGGGGAGGGAAGGATAGGGAGAGCAATGAAAGAGGTATCTTGATAGAAGGAGCCAGTATGGGGTTAGGGAGAAACCTGGTTCTAGGGAAATCCCCAGGATCCCCAGCTAAGACTCCTAGCAATGGTGGAGAAGGTGCCTGAACTGGTCTTCCCCTGTAGTCAGATGGGTGACTACCCTAATTGTCATCATAGAACCTTCATCCAGTAGGATAGAAGCAGATGCAGACCCACAGCCAAGCACTTGGCCAAGCTCCTAGAGTTCAGTTGAAGAAAGGGAGGAGGGATTATAGGAGCATGGGCATCGAGATCATGATGGGGAAAACCACAGAGACAGCTGACCAGAGCTATTGGGAGCTCATGGACTCTGAACTGACAGCCGGGGAGCCTGCATGGGGCCAAACTAAGCCCTCCGAATGTGGGTGACAGTTGTGTGGCTTGATCTATTTGTGGGGCCCCTGGCAATGGGACCAGGACCTATCCTGGGTACATGAACTGGCTTTTTAGATCCTACTCCCTATGGTGGGATACATTGTTCAGCCTTGATATGGTGGGGAGGGGCTTAGTCCTGCCCCAACTTGGTATGTCAGCCTGTGTTGAATACCCAAGGGAGGCCTTACCCCCTATGAGGAGTGAATGGGGGACAGGATGGGAGGGAAATGGAGGGAGCGGGAGAAGGAAAGGGAGGGGAAACTGTGGTTGGTATATAAAATGAAAAAAAATGTTTTAAATTAAAATATATAAATAGATGGATGGATGGATGGATGGATGGATGGATGGATGGATGGATGGATGGATGAATGATTGCTGAGAGCAGCTGTTCCAAGGCAAGTGAGAACAGGGTGGACCCTGGATGACTACAGGTCTTGCTGTATAAAAACAGGCAAACATGGTCAAAGGGGATCCAAAGAAACTGAGAGGCAAAAATGTCACCATGGGAATTCTTTGTACGAACTGGCCAACAGGAACAGGAGAGGCACCTGGTGCTTCTGTCAACTTCAGGGTTTCCTGAGACGTGCTCAGAAAGTGGAAGGCCTTCTCTGCTGAAGAAAAGGAAAAACTGAAGAGACAGCAAAGGCAGAGCATGCTCATCACAAAAGGGAAGTGAAGACCTACAACTCTCCCACAGGAAAAACAAAACGTACATTCAAGCACACCAGCACACCCAAGCGACCTCCTTGGGCTTCCTTGTTCTGAGTGTCCCCTACCAACCACAGAAGAACACCCTGGCTTATGCAGTGGGGATGCCTGAGATTCCCTGCTGACCACAGGAGAACACCCTGGCTTATGCAGTGGGGATGCCTGAGCATCTCCTGCTGACCACAGGAGAACACCCTGGCTTATCCAGTGGGGATGCCTGAGCATCTGCTGCCAACCACAGAACACCCTGGCTTATGCAGTGGGGATGCCTGAGATTTCCCTGCTGACCACAGGAGAACACCCTGGCTTATGTAGTGGGGATGCCTGAGATTTCCCTGCTGACCACAGGAGAACACTTTGGTTTATCCTGGGGGTTGGGGGGGGGTGGTAAGATGCTGCAGAGAAGATGAAGAGGAGTGAAACGACACCATTACAGAGGACAAGCAGTGTCATGAGCAGAAGGTACTGGGCTGAAGGGGAGATGTAAAAAGGATGCTACTATCTTGTCTAGAGATGAAGGAAAAACCTAACATAGCAAAAAGGGAACCAAGGCTGAACAGAGCAGGAAGGGGAAGAGGAAAATGATGAGATGCTTCTCGTGCAGGACTTTCTTCTTGTCTATAAAGCGTTTAATCATCTATGTGCGGCTCCCTGATTTAAAAAAAGACAGGCTGAAATGTAGCGCTATGTGAGGTTTGTTTCTAAACCATCAGGTGTCTTTTGTTTTTTTAACCAGCACACTACCAAAAGTGTTTTAGATAGCCCCGGGCTTGGTGGCATTTTCAGTAGCCGCTAATCTTGCCTGGTAGTATTTCGGAAGTGAAAGCAGGAGTGGAAATCTGAAGCACGTTCTTCTTGGGAATGGTAGTGCTCACATCTCCAGTTGCCTGTGATGCAGCTTATTTGAAATAGTCTTCGGTTAACTGAACACGGCTCTGAACAGAAAAGGAACCCAGAAGCTCTTTGGTTGAAATTCTGCATTGGAGTGAGGGTGTGTGGCGTGGATGATTTCGTGGGATTGGTCCTCTCCTTCCACCTGAAGATGGTTCTGAGAAAAACAGGTCACCGGGCTTCAAAGTAAGTACTTCTCCCCCGCCCCACCCCACCTCACCCCCAGCAGGGTTTCTCTGTGCTGTGGAGCTTTGGCTGTCCTGGAACTCACTTTGTAGACCAGGCTGGCTTTGAACTCACAGAGATCTGCCTCCCTCTGCCTCCTGAGTGCCGGGATTAAAGGTGTGGGCCACCATTCCTGACTAAAGTAAACACTTTTACCCTGAGCCATCTTCTGAATATTTCTATTTTTTTTTTTTTTTTTTTTTTTGAGACAGGGTTTCTCTGTGTAGCTTTGGTGCTTGACCTGGAACTCACTCTGTAGTAGACCAGGCTAGCCTCAAACTCATAGAGATCCACCTGCCTCTGCCTCCTGAGTGCTGGGATTAAAGGCGTGCGCCACCACCGCCAGGCCTGAATATTTCTAAGTAAGTACAATTTTTATTAGTATTAGTTTTTTGTTGTGGTGGGGTTTTTTTGTTTTTGTTTTTTCTATAAGCCTGAACTTGGTTTCTTCTCGAGAGGAAGCTAGCCTCTTTGCTTTTCATTTTGGCTCATGATTACCACAGTGTTTATCTTCTTATATATTTGGCTAATTAATCCCTTTGTCTACATACCCTGCATATTGTGATGGGGCAATAAATGTTTGAGAACATTTTCACTCATAACTGACACTCAATAACCCTGATAAAGTAATAAGAGATTTCACAAAGTCCACTTACATTTACGGAGTGAAGACTTTCAGTTTCTAGCTGCAGAGCACACGAATATTAGAATAAATTTGGAGCTCTGTCCTTGAAGGATTAACAGAAAACTATGTTCTTGTTTGTATATGAGGACTCCGCGTTCTTTAACTTTCTTTACCATGTAATGGCAGCCATATTCTACAGCTCCAAATGACCTGAGGAAATATCCCCATATGCATGAGCTTTAAACACAAGGCTCCATATGTTTTGTTGACATTGGTCCTAGGGAAGGCTATGAAAGTACTGGTCATAATGCCTTTTCCTGGTTCTCAAAATAGGAATTGCTCAGGAAATCAGAGACTTCATTAAAAAGCACTTTTAATTGGTTGTTCCAGCTTTTAAAGTCATAATGCCACATTTAAAACTAAAGTAGAACATAGTATCCTATGTTGTGACTTGTCCCTTTATAAATCAGGTACAAGGAAAGAAGACACACTTGCCTAGGATCCAGAGTGGGTAACAGCAACCAAAGAAGGAAACACCTGCCCAACAAAGACAAGACCAGATATCAAAACCAGGAAACACCTCATCATCTTAACTCTCCAGGTGCCTAGATCCCAGCGCAAAAACACAAACATGAACTGCCAGGAAAATATACCTCCTAGAGAACCCACAAACCCTACAGCTATGGGCTCAGAGAAGAGCAGGGTAGCGGAAGCATAAGACAGGGACCCAGAATAGCAACTATGAGTATATTCAAGGACCTTAAGGAGACTATAAATAAATGCCTTTTTTAAAGACCATGAAAACACAGTGAAATAATGAAAACAATTCAAGACATGAAAGTAGAAACAGAGTCACTAAAGACAATCCAAACCAAAGAAAAACTGGAAATAAAATATTAGGATGTCAGACAAAAACCTCAGAGGCAAGCATCAGCAATGGATTGCAACACAGGGAAGAGGGAATTTCAGGTTCTGAAGACAAGGTAGAAGCAACAGATAGCTCAGTCAAAGAAAACGTTAAACGGAAAAAAAAATCTGGGCACAAAACATCCAGGAAATCTGGGACGGTGTGAAAAGACCAAACCTACAAATAACAGGGGTAGAAGAAAAAGAAGAAATCCAGGTCAAAGACACAAAAGATATTTTTAACAAAATATAGGAGAAAAGTCCCTCATTCTAAAGGAGGTACCAATGAAGTGTGTGAAGACACATACCAAACATCAAATAGACAGTACCAGAAGAGAAGATCCCCCATGACACAATAATCAAAACACTAAGTGCACAGAACACAGACAGGACATTAAAACACTAGGACTGCCCATAAGAACACCACCTAACTTTTCCAGTGGAGATTCTGAAAGTCAGAGGGGCACGTGAGGATGTTCTACAAACTCGGAGAACACAGATTCCAGCCTCTACTACGATACCAGCAAAACTATCAATTACCATCAACAGAGAAGAGAAACATTCTGTGATAAAAACCAATTTAAGCAATTTCTGTCTATCAGTCCAGCTCTACAGAAGGCACTAGAAAGAAAACTGAAGCAGTTAACCGTGCCCAAGACACGTAGAATAAATAATCTGAGAACAGTAAATCAAAAGGGGGAGGAGACTCCAGGTTATAACACCAAAATAAGAGAAATCAACAAACACTGCTCCTTGATACAATTCAGTATTAACTTATCTCAACTATCCAATAAAAAGACACAGACTTAAAGACTGCGTTAGAAAACAAAATCTGGAACGTGGGTGACAGTTGTGTGGCTTGGTCTGTTTGTGGGGCCCCCAGCAGTGGGACCAGGATTTCTCCATGGTGCATGAACCGGCTGTTTGGAGCCCTTCCCTATGGTGGGACACCTTGCTCAGCCCTGATGCAGCAGGGAGGGCCTTGGTCCTGCCCGAACTTGAAAAAGACTTTGTTGACTTCCTATGTGAGGCCTTACCTTCTCTGAGAAGCGGATGGGGGGTAGGGGAGGAAGTGAGGGGGGCAGCAGGAGAAGGGGAGAGAGAGGGAACTGTGGTTGGTTTGTAAAATGAAAAAAAATTAAAGTAAAAAATATATTTAAAAAATCTGTCTTTCTACTGTATCCAAGAAACACACCTCACCACCAAGGAAAGATATCACCTCAGAGTAAAAGGCTAGAGAAAAATATTCTAAGCAAATGGAAGAGATGTAGTCACTTTAATATCTGACAAAATGGACTTCACACCAAAGCTAATTAGAAGAAATAGGGAAGGACACTATTTACTCATAGGGGAAAAAATCATCAAGAAGATGTTGCAATTCTCAACATTTATGCACCAAACACAAGGGCATCCAAGTTGATAAAACACTACTAGAGCTAAAATCACATATTGTTCCTCACACAGTGGTAGTGGGTGACTTCAATATCTCACTCTCAAAAATAGACAAGTCATCCAAACAGAAAAATGCTGGAGTTAAATATTGTCATAAAACAAGGGGGCCGGGCGGTGGTGGCGCACGCCTTTAATCCCAGCACTCGGGAGGCAGAGGCAGGTGGATCTCTGTGAGTTCGAGGCCAGCCTGGTCTACAGAGCGAGATCCAGGAAAAGGCGCAAAGCTACACAGAGAAACCCTGTCTCGAAAAACCAAAAAAAAAAAAAAAAAAAAAAAAAAAAACAAGGGGAAACTAACAGATATCTACAGAACATTCCACCAAAAAACTAAAGAATGTATTTCTTTCAGCAGCGCATGGAACTTTCTCCAAAACTGACCACATACTAGGGCACAAAGTCTCAACAGACATAAGACAACTAAAATGACCCCCACATCCTGTCTGACCACCATGGATTAAAGCTGGATACCAACAACAGAAAAACAGCAAACATACAATCTCATGGAAACTGAACAACTCATTGCCGAATGAGAAATGGGTCAGCCACACCCAAACATTAGGCAGAGCTCAGGGAACCCTGAAGAAGAGGGGGGTGGAAGGATTATAGGAGCCAGAGGGGTCCAAGACACCAGGAGAACTGGACCCACAGAATCAAGGAAGCAGGGCTCATAGGGGCTCATAGGGGCTCACAGAGACTGAAGCAGCTGTCACAGAGCCTGCCTGCATGGGTCTGCACTAGCTCCTCTGCATACATGCTGCAGTTGTTTAGCTTGGGGGTTTTGTGGGACTTCTAATGGTGGGTGGGTGTGAGGGGGTGTCTCTCACTCTTTTTGCCTGCTCTTGGAAACCTTTTCTCTTCCTGGGTTGCCTCATCCAGCCTTGATATGAGGGTTTGTTTCTAGTCTTATTACATCTTGCTATGCCATGTTTGGTTGATATCACTGGGAGTCCTGCTCTTTTTCTGAAGGGAAACAGAGGAGCAGTGGGTCGGAGCGGGGCTGGGGGTGGGGGTGGAGGGTAGGGGGAGACTGGGAGGAGTGGGGGGAGGGGAAGCTGCTGTCGTGATGTATTATATGAGAAAAGAATAAATAAAAAGAAAATAGGTCAAGACAGAAATCAAGAAGGAAACTAAATCATTTAATAACGGAATGAAAGTGACAATACAACAAAACTTATGTGACACAAGGAAGGCAAAATACCTGAAAATTTTAGAACACTAACGAGAAATAATACTCAAAAAGAGTAGAGGGCAAGGAATACTCAAGCTTGGGTAAATCAATGAAATAGAAACAAACAAAAGAAAAAATAGGATCAATGAAATGAAGAGTTTGTTCCCAGAAAAAAGTCAACAAGATTGACAAACCTTTGGCCAAAATAACTAAAAGGTGGAGAGAGAAGATCCAGATTAACACAATCAGAGGTGAGAATGGGACATCACAACAGACAGGAAATTCAGAGAACCATAAGCGCATACTTTAAAAACCTGTATACCACCAATTCGAAAAATCTAAAATGGATTAATTGATATATATATGACCTATTAAGGTTAAATCAAGATCAAATCAGATATTTAAACAGAACCATAACCCCTAGTGAAATAGAAGCAGTACTTCCAACCAAAAGAGGGGCCAGATGGATTCCACCAGATGTTCAAAGATCTATAGCCCATCCTTTTTAAACTATTCTAGAGGGAGAGGAGGGGGAAGGGGAGGTGGAGGGGAGAAGGAAAAGAAAGAAGAAAAAAATGAAGGAGGAAGAGAAGGAGAAAAAGGAGGAGAGAGAGAGAGAGAGAGAGAGAGAGAGAGAGAGAGAGAGAGAGAGAGAGAGAGAGAGAGAACTCCTTCTACAAAGCCAGTATCACTGTAATACCAAAACCAGGTAAAGACACAACAGAAAAAGAAACTACAAGCCAATATCCCTAATGAACACAGACTCAAAAATACTCTAAAGTACTTGCAAAGAGAATACACATGTACATCAAAAAGATTATACACCATGACCAAGTTGGCCTTATTTCTGAAATACAGGGGTGGGTCAACATATGTAAGTCAATAAATGTAATAAACCACATAAATGGATTTAAAGACAAAAATCCCATGATCATTTTAATAGATGCAATACACTCACAATAGAAAAAGCCTTTAACAAAATCCAACACGCCTTCATTATAAAAGTCCTGAGGAATGTAAGGCTAGAGGGAATATATGTCAACATAATAAAAGTACACAAGAAACCCACAGCCAACAGCATCCTAAACGGAGAAAAGCTTGAAGCAATCCAACAGAAGGTGGGAATGAGACAAGGATTCCACTTCCCCATTCCTTTTCAGCACTGTTATTGAAGTACTAGCTGGAGCAAGAGAGGGAAATTCAGGAGATTCAAACAGGGACAGAAGAACTCAAACTGTCCCACTTCTAGAAATGATAAAGAAATTCCATGGTGTGGCAGGATAGAGAATCAACACACACAAACCAGTAGCTTTTCAATACACCAACAACAAACATGCACAGGAGATCATGAACACACTCCCAATCACAATAGCCTCAAATAAAAAAAAATATCTAGAAAGAAACCTAACCAAGGAAGTGAAAGGCCTCTACAATGAAAACTTCAATAAAGATAGAAGGAAATAGAAAGACATCCCACGCTCATTTGGTAGTACTAACATTGTTAAAATGACCATTATACCAGAAGTTGTTTATAGATTCAATGCAATCCCAATCAAAATCCCCATCTTGCTCTTCACAGCAATAGAAAAAAACTATCCCAAAATTCATATGGAACCACAAAAGACTCCAGAGTGCCAAAACAATCCTGAGCAAAAGAACAATGCTAGAGGGATTACAGTTCCAGATCTTAAGATATATTATGGAGCCACAGTAATAAAAACAGTATGGTGTTAGCAGAAAAAAAGAGAGAGAGAGAGATGTAGACCAATGTGACAGAATTGTAGACGCAAACGTAAGCACACATAACTTTATATTTGTCAAACACACCGAAAGCATGCTGGTAAATCTGGATATCCACATGTAGAAGGAGGGAATGAGACCCTTAGCTATCGCCTTGCACGAAACTAATTCCAAATGGATCAAAGACCTACACATGAAAAACTGAAACTGCCAGAAGAAAACATAGGCAGTACCCTACCTGCTACAGGTCTAGGAAAGAACTTCCTGAATAGTCAGGACTCTGTTCACCCAAGGATAAGGCCAATGATTAACACGTGGGACTTCATGAAACAAGTTTCTGCACAGCTAAAGAAACAATCAACCCAGTGAAGATAAGTCCACAGACTGGGAGACAATATTTACAAGCTATGCACCTGACAGAGAATTAATATCCAAAATATATTAGGAACTCAAAAAATGACCCATTTGAAAAAAAAAAAATGGGCCTGGAGCCTGAACAGCAAATTCATAAGAGAAGAGTCGGGTGGTGGTAGCGCACGCCTTTAATCCCAGCACTAAGGAGGCAGAGCCAGGTGGATCTCCGTGAGTTCGAGGCCAGCCTGGTCTACAGAGCAAGATCCAGGACAGGCACCAAAACTACACAGAGAAACCCTGTCTCAAAAGAAACAAAAAAACAAACAAACAAACAAAATTCATAACAGAAGAAAAAAGGCTAAGAAATATCACACAAACAACAAAAACAAATGTTAATTGTTCCTAGCAATTAGGGAAATGCAAATCAAAACAACTTTGAGATTCTATCTTCCCCAGTCGGGATGGCGAAGATCAATGGAACACTATAACAAACTGGAGAGAATCCAGGTGAGGGACCCCTGCTCACCATTAGTAAGACTGCAGACTGGTGTAGCCACTGTGGAAATCAGTGCAGAAAATCTTTAAAATGCTAGAAATAAATCTACTACACGACCCAGCTATACCACTCCTCGGCATATGCCCACAGGACTTGACATTCTACCCCATGGATACTTGCTCAGGCATTGTGGTGATTTGAATGAAAATGGCCCACATAGGCCCATAGGGTGTGGCACTATTAAGAGGTGTGGTCTTGTTGGAGGCAGTACGTCACTGGGGGGGTGAGATTGAGGTTTCAGAAGCTCAAGCAAGGCCCAGGGGGTCACTGCTCTTCCTGCTATCTGCCAAGTCAGATGTAGAACTCTCAGCTATCTCTCCAGCATCATGTCTGCCTGCATGCCACCATGCTTCCCACCATGACAATAACGCACTAAACCCCTGAACTGTAAGCCAGCCCCCAATGAAATGTTTTCCTTTATAAGAGTTGTCATGGTCATAGTGTCTCTTCACAGCATCGGAAACCCTAACTAAGACAGCTAAATTCATTGTTGCTCTATTCACAATAGCTAGGAAATGGAAACAATCTAAATGTTCTGCAGCAATAAACGAAAAAGGTGGTATGTACACACTATGGAATATTATTCAGCAATGAAGAAAAATGAAATCATGAACTTTGCAGGTAAATGGACGGAACTAGAAATAATCATATTGAGGGAGGTGACCCAGACCCAGCAAGACAAATGCCACATGTTCTCTCCTAGCTCCACATCTTCAGATATAAGTCCATAACCTGCGGTAACCACAGAAACCAGGAAAGTGAAACAGGACCACAGTCGGCTGTCTTAGTCATTGTTCTACGACTGTGAAGAGACACCAGGACCACTACGGCAACACTTGTAAAAGAAGCAGCTGAGAGTTCTACATCCGGATCCACGGGCAGCAGGAAAGAGAAAGCCCTTGTGATAGCTTGGGCTTGTGGAACCTCAAAGCTCAGCCCCACAGTGACACACTCCTCCACAGGGCCACACCACCTAAGCCACTCCCTCATGACTAAGCATTCAAATATATGAACCTATGGGGGCCATTCTTATTCAAACCGTCACATCAATATGGGGGGGAGGGGGAGGGAGCAATGGAGGGGAGTAGAAGGATACAAGCAATCAGAGCAGGGAAATGGGAAAAGAAAGGGCTGCTTAGGGAAGGGGAGGGGGGAGGTAAATACTGAAAAGGGTGGGAGGTGGGTAACATAGCAATAAGGATGTCTGAAAAGGCACAAGGAAGCATGCTATTAACTATTTCCTTTTAAAAAAAGTTATAATGCATGTAATTCAGCATATAAATATACACATCTACTTTTAATGAACTTTTATCATTTGAACTGACACTGCTCCCTCCAAGGACCAAAGACCACCTAACAAAAACCCCAATACCAGAAATGAGGAGCCCTCTTTTGAGTTGATGGCCAGGGCTGAGGGACTCCCAAAGCATACAACCTATTGCTGTTGCCCTTAGTTATCCCCGAGAGGTGGAAGGTAAGTCCTCAATTCTGAAGACACCGTGCTCTTCAGAAACAGGGCCCAGAGGCCCCTGAGCTGGAATTGACCTGATGGCCCCTTCCCTGAGGACTACCTTCCATTGTACTAAAAGGCGGAATTTGACCTTCCAAAGGAGAAAGGCAACCTTCAGTCCTACCCAGCTATGATGCTATGAAGCTCGTCAAAGACCAGCATGGCATTATATACTCTTGAGGGCTCAGTCATCAGGGCGTGGCACAACTTGGAAAGGATTAGGTGGTGTAGCCCTGTTGGAGGAAGTGCGTCACTGTGGGGGTGAGCTTTGAGGTTTCAGAAGCCCAAGCTATCATAGTATCAAGGTAGTGGCAGACATACCTTGGCTGTAACCAACAGCTCTCTGATTGGACTTAAGATCTGCTCAAAAAGAAGGACACTGTGCCTGGTACTGGAAACCTAGCGAACGACTCAATGCTGGTGACGTCATGATTACTGGAGGAGAATGTACAACCACTAGTTTACTAAACCAGCATAATCCCTAACAATAATCTATAAACATTTGTCCTTATACCCTTAGACAGACAAATGCAGTCTTCACCTCTCATCAGGGAAACTTCTCTTTGTAACAGAGACCAGGACAGAAAACCACAACCAATCAAAATGCAGAATTATGGAGCCCCAGTCTCAAAGCATACGTTTGCAAAACACTCCGGTACCTAAGGTTCATGAAACACTGTAGAAGAGGGAAGGAAAGGCTGTAAGAGCTAGAAGTGCGGGGAATTTTCTGTGAGAGTGTGTCTCCTAGTAACATCAGAAGCTATGTTCACAAAGTCTCAACACTATGACTGCCCAAAGGTGAGTGATTCCACACTGCACAGGGAAAAGCCCATGAGGCCTCAACCCTACAGAGAGAACTATAAGCAGCTGAGTGAACTGGGAGCAGGAGAGGTGGCCCTCCCCAGGGAAGAGCACACCCATCAGTTGTCCAGTACCAAAAGGTCAGCCCTGAAAACATCCACACAAGTATCATTATATGGACTCAACAGATTGTATTTAGGACTATGTTTATATACAAACACATATGTATGTGTACAATAACAATTAGTGAAAAAAAAAGAGGCCCTGAATTTGAAGTATATGGGGGAGGGGGTTGGAGGAAGAAAAGGCAGACATTTTTTTAATTAAATAATAATCTCAAAAATAAACAAAATATAAAAATAAATCAATTTTTTAAAAGCACCTTGAGATTTCATCTTACCCTAGTCAGAATGGCCAAGAGCAGTAAAACAAACAAGGAACAGCCCGTGCTGGCAAGGGGGAGGGAGGAGAACACTTACTCATTGCTGGTGGAGTGCAAACTGGTACAGCCACTGTGGAAATCAGCGTGACAATTCTTCAGGAAGCTGGGAATCGATTGACCTCAAGATCCAGCTATACCACTCTAGGATACACACCCAAAGGACTCTATGTCTTACCACAGAGACCCTTGCTCATCTATATTCTTCACTGCTCTATTCATAACAGCCAGAAATTGGAAGACAACCTAGATGTTCATCAGCTGATGAATGGGTAGTGAAAACGTGGTATATTCGCACAAGGGAATATTATTCAGTTGTTAAGAAGATGATACTTGCCTGTAAATGGATGGAGCAAAAAAAAAAAAAAAAAAAAATCACCCTGACTGAGGTAATCCAGGCCCAACAAAACAAATGTATGTTTTCTCTTATATTCACTTTTATGCCTTCAGTGTGTGTGCTACCCGTCTGAATAAGCACAGAGGTTAGGTACCTGGAAAGGAACTGCGGGTGGGATAGAAAATAGTATTTTGGAGAGACAAAGGAAAAACTAGACTAGGAAGATTATACAGGGAGGCGGATGGAAGAGAATGGCAATAAGGGAAGGAACAGCTAACACTATGGCCGTTTGAAAAGCCATATGGAAACCTACGACGGCAGAAGCTTCCTACGATATATAAATGTCTGAAAGGAACGTAAATGGAGTCAATGGGGGAGACAATATCCCAACTAGACAGCTTATGCCACCAAGTACAACACCCAGTGCCGGGAATGTATGCACATGGGTGCGTTCGGTGCATGTATAACCTGGAGTTCGCACACCCAGCGGCCCTAGTCTAGTTCACCTACTTCCTTGGTGAGGTCGTAGTTCTGGCCCAGGATGCTCTGGATGAGCTCCTTGATGGTCTGGTCTGAGGCCCTCTGGGCCTCGGACTGCAGGGAGGCTACGATCTCCTCTATGTTCGTGGGGAAGGCGCGTGTCATCTGCAGGGACGCCTGGCCCGACGACGACATTTCACGCCCGGTTCTCGACAGGGGCCTGAACCACCGCGCCGAGCCCATGCCCTCGCGCAGGAAGTGGGTGCGGATCCGCAGCCTGCGCAGCAGCCGCCCGCTCTCGTCCGTCTCGCTGCTCAGGCTGGACAAGGAGCTGGCCTGTCGGTAGCGGGGGCGGGCCACCTCGATCCCCGGGGCCTGGTGCGCGGGGCTCATGGGGAAGACGCGCCTGGACACCTGCTCCCCCTGGATCTTGACGTGCCGCCTCTTGTGGCGCGAGCGCGGCCGCAGCAGGCGCGCCGGCTTGGCGGTGCCAGCCTGGCGGGCGATGGCCGGCGGCGCTCTAGGGGACTGGTGCCGCAGGAACGCCGAGCTCCGCAGGTAGAAGTCCCGGGGACGGAAGGGCTCGGGCTTCCCGGGGCCGCGCCGCCGCGTGCTCTGCGGCGCCCCCTGCAGGTCGGCCTTGGCGGGGCGCTCTGGGCTCTGCACCTTAGACGGCGGCGGCGGCGGCGGCGACAAGGGCTTGGCCCCCAAGGACGCTGGCCTCTGGGCCCCGGAGCTGCCGGCGCTGCACGGGCGCGCCTCCCCGTCCTGGTCCTCGAAGTCATCCTCAGGACATGCCCTCCAAGGCAGCCTGGCCGCCAGCTTCTGCTTGAACTGGTAACATTCCTTTTTGGTCTCCTGGCGAACCTTCTCCAGCTCTTTAAACATGTACGATTCTTCTCTGGCTGTCAGTCCGAAGTGCTTCGGGATGGTGGACATCTTGACGAACTTGACCTGTAAAATATCCCCCCACCCAAATATATATATATATATTAATATGTGTTTAATAAAACTTAGGTTCATAAAAGTCCAGTTCCGCAAAATGTCTCGGGATAGAATGTACTGTGTTCAACCCATTTTACGTCCGTATCTATGGCCTTTCACAGGAACCACGAAATTACTCTAAACCAGTTGTTCTCAACCTGTGGGGCCAGTCCCCTTTGCGAAACAAAGACCCTTTCACGGGGGTCACCTAAGATCACCAGAAAACACAAATATTTACATCACTATTCATAACCGTAGCAAAATTACTATGAAGTAGCAACGAAAATAAATTCATGGTTGGGGTCTCCACAACATGAGGAATTGTATTAATAGATCACAGCATTAGGAAGGCTAGGGACCACTCCTCTAAACGAGCAATTTTTTTTTTTCAGTGATAATTCCCAAGCCCCTTAGGACCTGTTTTAACACTTGGTTTGTTTTTGAAAGGCAGGGTTTCTCTGTGTTACAGCTCTGGTTGTCCTGGAACTCTGTTTGTAGACCAGACTGGCCTTGAACTCACAGAGATCCACCTGCCTCTGCCTCCCGAGTGCTGGGACTAAAGGCGTGTGCCACCACCGACCAGCTTAACATTTCTTCAGATTCTAATATTGTGTCCCACTTCCAACCAAGCAAGACTTCGTAAAGGTAGGCACAGAACACCTAAGGTAGCAGCAGGTCGCAGGGAATAGGGGTCTCCAACTGTATGCCCAGCCCCCACCCCGTGGCTTGGACTGGGCCAGCAAACATGTTTTTCAGTTATTTGGAAGTTTCGCAAAAAAAAACATAAAATTATATCGGACAAGTTTAAATTGGAACATATTCACATAAAAATTTCTCTTGGGAGAAAATTTGAGGTCTGTGGTAACAGAAGGGCCAAATCTCTGCTCCGGACTTCATAGCTGCTGCCTCTTCCTTCTCCAGATGGTCCCAGGTGTCTCTCTTGTCCAGCCACTTTGCTTGGTGTCTCACTTCTGCTGTGGCACAGGGAAGGAAGGATGGAGGTCAGCCTCAAGGCGGAGGCTGCGGCTAACTCACAAAGCCTTGAATGCTAGATGTTTGTATTTAGCTGTGAATTTAGCTGGAAACCCACTTGAGATTTTTAGCAGAAAAGTGGTTTGATGAAATTAGCACTTGGAGATGGTAATATTATACAGAGAGAAAAGGGGGACCAAGAAGCTTGGTAACTTTAGCCTGAGGGAGGCCTGGAATTGATAACGGAGCAGAAAGTAAACAGACTTAACATGGTAAAAAATGATAGCACCTGGTCAACGATTAAGAAAAAAATGCGATCTGGGTGTGGTGGTGCAAGCTGAAATCCCAGCACTCAGGGGAGGTAGAAGTAGAGACAAGTTTGAGACCAAGGCTGTGCTACATACTGAGTTTGGGGGCAGTCAGGGCTACACAGCAATATCCTGCCTAGAAAATTATATATATATATATATATATATATATATATATATATATATATATATATATATATAAAATAAATTTTAAATATCAAAAATAAATGGGAGCAATTGAAAGTTCATCAAAAAAAGATACATCGACAGTTTAAAGAGATAAGCTCAGTGGGAAGTTACTTGCTAAACATTAACAAGACCCTGGGTTTCATCCTAGCTGAAAAAAATTAATGAGGACCTTGTATCACTTCATTGAAGTCTAGGCCAAAAACAAATGCATATTAAAATTTGTTATTCACCCAAATGTACATTTGAGAATGGTTAAAAAGGTAAACTTCATGTTGCGTATTTACTATAATTTTTAAATGCCAATTTCCATTTTTCAGCCAGGTCTTGTAGGATACCTATGGTCTCAAGTGAATTTTGAGATCTTTTTTGTTGTTGTTGTTTTGCTTTTTTGTTTTTCGAGACAGGGTTTCTCTGTGTAGTTTTGAGCCTTTCCTGGAACTCGTTTTGTAAACCAAGCTGGCCTTGAACTCACAGAGATCCGCCTGCCTCTGCCTCCCTAGTGCTGGGATTAAAGGCTTGTGCCACCACCGCCTGGCTGAATTTTGAGATCTTGAAAGTGCTGAGATCATTATTGAAAGCCAGGAGGAACTGCAGAAAAAAAAAGACCAATGAGAGCTTACTGTGAATGGCGAAAGGCGTGAGAACAAGGGACCAAGAATATGAGGGAGCGGGGCTCCCTAGAGGCCAAGAAGAGTGGCTGGAGCACAGAACTACAACAATGAAAATAAAAACAGAAAATCCTGGATCAGAGCAGTGACTTTAAAGTCAGCAGGAGGGCAAGCCCAGCCCAGCACTCAGGAGACAAGAGACAGGGCAACCAGGAGATGGAGAACTACTGGGCGGATCTAGAGACCTTGTAACAAACAAGCCAGTTTCCAAAGAAACACCCACAGTTTTTAAAAGAAAATCCAAAGCCAAGGTTCTTTGAGGAGCATTTAAATAGTGAAGCAGAGATCATAGACACTAAAGAACCATTTAAAATGTAAATGTTCCCCCAAGGAACTTGAATCTAAAATTACACAGACAATGTGGAAACCAATGGCATCCTTTATACCAAATGCTCCAATTTAAAAAATAATGGCAAGTCTTCCTAATTGCCAAAAGAGTAAGTATCAAGCTAAATGCATGGTAAAAATTTACTAACACTATTTGAATAAATTTTATTTAATTTTATTTAATTGAAGGTCATAAAAGATTGAATACACAACTAATGTTCATTGATGATAAGCCAAATATTGTAATTATACCTGGTAGTCTCAAGATACCATATTGATTTCATTTTACACATAAATTTAACAATGATATTTAAAACTTTTTATTTACTTGGAATAATAAATAAGATTACCAAACACTGTGAAAAGAGAAATGGAGGATATGTTCACCTGCTCCTCTGTGAAGGAGTGCCTGGATAATTAACACTTGCAAGATAAAGAAACTGAAACACCACAGATAGAATCAGTAGGTAGACTGAGAAAGAATTTTGAGATATATGAAGTATATTATAAAGGCAGAAATTGATAGGTTATAGAAGGAAAAACTCTTCAATAAATCATGCTGGGGCCATTGGTTGACTACTTAGGACAGAATTATGCCTTGATTTGTGCCAAAAATAAGTCAAGAACTATTTAAAATATGAACTAATTAAATATCCAAAGCATTGATTTGCTTACCACTTATCCATATTCCTTGATTAGACTCATATCAATATACAAAACAGCTGTCTTCCTAGTAGAAGTCATTTAGTGCCCAGCTGGGGTAACATGAAAAAACTGCCCATGTATCCATTTCTGAAACATACCCTGCTGACCCTAAACTGAAGACCTTTGTAACATGACAGAGTTCTCCTCTGAGAGCTAAGCTTCCTTTCTGTACCCAGCTCCACCAACTAGTCCTGGGGCAGTTTGATTCCAGATGTATATATCAGAGGTTCATATTACAAAGCAAAAACTAATAGGTGTGGTGGCACATGCTTTTAATCCCAGTTCCTGGGAGGCAGATGCTGGCAGGTCTCTGCTGAATTTCAGGCCAGCCTGCTCTACAAAACGAGACCCTGTCCCAAAAAACAAAAAGAGGAAGATAGGGAAGGAATAAAACAATCGTGTGTTGTCCAACCCATAAAATATGAACCTTAGAGGTGAGTTCTAGAGTCTTTGAGGAAGTTTCCACGTTTAAAAACTCCTCGGAGTACTTCTGTCCTTGTTGTTTGCACAAGTGACATTGTGTTCACAGGGTCACCACCTTCAAGTGACTGTAAGTGCACCCACTGGAAGTACTGTGATACCTGCTGTGAGCCGGCTACAACTCCCCTCCCTCTTCTTGGTTCCTGTTCCGAGTGCCCTTCCCAACTTGTGGGCCCTCGGTTTGTTCCTGAAGTTTAAACAAATGCGCATTGTTTAACATTTCTATGTACATCCCCTTGGAATCTGAATAGAAAAGTCGTTTTTTATGCCCCAAAAATAAACTAACAGGAAACAGAGCTTAAAATTCAATAGACAGGAGCTTCTATCTGGCCTTCAAGCTGGGTGGTATCTGAAGGCTTATGGGTCAGCTCTTGGGAGTTGGCTGCCTGTGTCTCTCCACCCACCCACCCCTCAACACCACTAAATAAGGGAATTACTTTTAAAAATTCTTTCTCTTTCTTGAGGGCAATTTACAAAGAGAAGCTGGTTCTAGTTTCGAGATGCTCAAAGAAAAAATAATACATTTGTCCCCAAATAAGAAAGGGTCAGATTGTCTGCTCATAATCCAAGCTAACTAAGTCTACTCCATGGTTTGAGATGGGACAGACTGTGCTTTAAAAAAAAAATCTTTGGAAGTCAAGCAAGAATTTCACTCTCCTGTTCTTTCCAAATTTGTAAGTGCATCCCTTTTCCTGTCTCTTGTACTGGAAGTTAGAGGCAACAGGCAGTAGAGGGGCCAAGGCCCAGCTTTTGCTCCTTCACCACCAGGCCAAGCAAGGCATCAGGAAGAAACTCTGGCCAGAAATAGCTAAACTCCAGCTTCTAGAGGCTGCCAAAGTGCTTCCGGCATGAACTCTACACTTTGATGCGTACAAGCTCTTCTCCCATCCTTAAGGTTGGTGTTACTTCTATTGGAACAGGAAAGCCAAATTCTGCTCCAGATCCATGTTCTCTTTCCTTTGAGCAAAGCTCTTGCAACATAGCCCCAGCAGCTGGAATTTGCTGTGTGTACAGGCTGGCCTTGAACTTCCCATCCTCCTCCTCCGCCTGCTTCCCAAGCACTGGAATTACAGGTATGTGTCACCACACTCAGGGTTCTGCTTCCCAGTCTATGTGAAGTAAAACTATACTGAACACTCCCCAGGTGAACTGGGCCCAAGCTTCATGAAGCCCCGAAGTCCAAGGGAAGGAAATCTTCATGCTAAGCCTCACTCTTCACAGTGGGGCTGAAGCCCAGGTCAGGAGCAAAATGGTTTACCTGGCTTGTCCTCTCTAACATACAGTCAAGGTGCCTCAGTGGAAGAAGTGATTCATTAGGAACAGGATTCAGGCTCTCTTGTAGGTCCAGAGCCAAATATTATCTCTATTCCCTAAATTCATGTCAACACCAACTTGTACTAAAGTTCCAACAGAAACTCCTAAGCCCAGGGACCAGACAGCTCATCTCAGCTGGCAAAAGTTCCATCCCCGGCAAAGAAAATAAAAATATTATGATTTGCTTTTGAAATATCAGTGGTTAAAAAAAAAGGAGATCTATTTGTGCTTTGATCAGAATTTCCTTGAAGATGTAAAAGAAAATATCCTACCATATGAATAATTCTACTAGGAACAGAATAGTAACTTTTTCCATCTTTCCATATTTTCCATAATACTTGGATCCTTGATGGAGAAAGACTCAACTCTTAAAAGTTAACTAGGAACATGTTTGTGTGCGCGTGTGCACACACACACACACACACACACCCATACAGTGAGATGGTTCAGGAGCCACCAAGACTTGAAGACCTGGATTCAGTTCCCAGAACCCACATGATAGGAGGAGAGAACAGACCCATGCAAGTTGTTCTACATGTGCACTGTGGTACATATATGCCCCTCCCCAATAAATAAATAAGTGTAATCTTCAAAAATATGCCATGATGCAACATAGTATTTTGTATACTAATCTAAAATTTTAATGAAAATTTTTATGTAGTGTTCAGTCTCCAAAATATTTGTGTATTTTTGAAGTTAGTCTTGCTAGTTGTTACTTTATACTTTTATTCCATGGCTGTCTGCTGAGATGAGGAAACTATCACAATTTTTGTATTTGTTTAGACTATTTGTAGTCTATAACATGGCTAGTTTTAGAGAAGGTTCTGAGCTCTGCTGGGAAGAATGTGATTTCCCTAGTGGAATGTTATGTATATGCTAATTCCAGTTGATCGGTGGTACAATTTAGCTTTCATGTTTCTTGACTGACATTTGGTTTGGAAGTTCTATTGAGATGCGAGAGTGGGGTGCTTTAGGTCTCTCAGTATTATTGCATCAGGACCGGGTCTTTTATGTCTTTTAGTGTGTGTTTTATGAAGCTGGGGTGCCAAAGATTCAAGTGCATATATATTTATAATAGTTATATTCTCTTGGTGAATCGTCCCTAATATACTATGCAATGGCCTCCATGCCTCTTCTCACTGGCTTTGGTTTGAAGTCTACCCCGTTAGACACAAGAATCGCTGTGCCAGCTCGTTTGCAGTTTCCTTTTGCCGGCTAGGTTTGTTTCCAACTTGGACTCTCCTATTCTGGATGTCTTTTCTAGTTTTGTGAGTTTCTTGGTGACAATGGTTAGTTGGATCTTGTTTATCAATTCGGTCAGCTACCCTGTGTCTTCAGTTGGTGAGTTAAGGCCATTTATGTGTAAGGTTATGATTGGTGAGGCTTTACTCTTTCTGGTGCTGTTGTTGGTCATTTCTCTGGTCCTTTTGTTTACTGGTAGATCCTTTCTCCCTCTCCTGCTGGTAAAGGATTTTTGCAGATGTGTGGCATTGAACATGACCGATTCTTTCTTAGCTCTCTCTTGATCTCTTCACTTCAAGAAATGCATTCTTTCCTGATGTGCTGGCTAGTTTTATGTTAACTTGGTACAAGCTAGAGTCATCTGAAAGGAGGGACCCTCAATTGAAAAGATACCTCCATAAGATCAGGCTGTAGGCAAGCCTGTAGAGCACTTTCTTAATTGATGGGGGAGGGTCAGCCCATTGTGGGTGGTGTCATCCTTAGGCTGGTGGTCCTGGGTTCTATAAGAAAGCAGGCTAAGCAAGTCATGATGAGCAAGCCAGTAAACAGCACCCCTCCATGGCCTCTGCATCAGCTCCTGCCTCCAGGTTCCTGCCCTGCTTGAGTTCCTGTCCTGACTTCCGTCTGTGGTGGAATAAGATATGAACATGTAATCCAAATAAACCCTTTCCTCCCCAGCTTGCTTTTTTTGATCATGATGTGTCACCACAGCCTTAGTAACCCCAATTACGACACCTGTGTTCTTATGGATGAAACTTTCTTTTTCTTCTGTGTGTGGTGTTCCTTTAAGAATTTTCTGAACTAAGCTATTACTGCATTAACTTATGTTTGTCTTCAAATACTCTTATTTACCCAAATTTTTCTCCATTAAAATAACTTTGCTAAGTATCTTGGTTGACAGTTATTAACTTTCAGGACTTGAAATATAGCATTTTCACTTGAAGTCTATGTTATCAGATATTAGAACAGTGACGCTTGTTTCCTCATTCCATTTGCTTGAAACACATGTCCCATCGTTTGACCTAAGACTGCATCTGCCTTTGGTGGTGAGCTACATTTCCTGGAGGCAAAAATAGGTGGATCCTCTCTTTTAAACTAATCACTACCCTGTGTCTTTTGAATGGAGAACTGACATCACTCACACTCGGAGTTGTTATTAAAGGATGTGTACTGTGTTTCTTGTCATTTTGTTGATTTGCGGTACTTGGTGTTTGTGTTTGTGTTTTTCTCATTTGCTTACCTATACTGGAGCATGGATTGCTCTTCACTGTAGCTTCGTGGATGTGTTGGCTTTTCTTCCAGTCCAAAGGATTCCTCCACATATCTTCTGTAGCACTAGCTTAAGGGTTATGAATTCTTTTACTTCTTTTACTTTGGAAATTTTTTAGTACTACTTCAGTTATGACAGAGTTTTGCTGGGTATAGTAAGCTGGGTTGACTGCTGTTTTCTTTCTGAGCTTGAAAATCAAAGTTTCTGTTGAGAAATCGCCTCTTGTTCTGATGAGCCCTCCCCACCCCACACTTTATATATGACTTGGTGTTTCTCCCTTGCAGGTTTGGGTGTATTTTCCTTGTTCTATATATTTATTAGTTTAATATTAACACAACGTGGGAAGGCTCCTTTCTGGTCTTGTCTACTCAGTGTTCTAAATGTTGCCTGGATAGACATCTCTTCCCCTAGATTTGGGAAATGATCTGCTGTGATCTTTTTTTTTAATTGAAAATGTTTTCTAAGCCTTTAGACTGAAGTTGTTCTTCTCTAACTCTGTGTGTTTTGTAGCAATTTCTTCCAAATTGTAACACTCCCTCTTGGAGGGAAGGAAAGCAGCAGAAGCTTGAAGGTCTCAGAACTGAGGAAGCCACAAGGGCCCACAGCTCCTCCCTTCTATCACACAAGCAGTAACTCCTGTTGGAGAAAGACTCTCCTAGTGCCTGTGGGTTGTGCGGGCAGCTCCGGAATGCAGCTTTCATGGAGATAGACTCTTCCCCCTGCCTGTGGGTTATACGGGGAGCTCCGGGATACAGTTTTCATGAGTCACTGCCCATGAAGAATGGGCATTTCAGTGATTCAGCTGTCTTTGAGTCATCCATTTTCCTGTTACCCCAGTAAACTCGCTGGCTCACTAAGCTGCACTGCAGTGGAATCATTTCTTTGGTCTCTAGTGCCCTATCTGGAGTGGATAGGCATGTACTCAGGTACCCCTAGGAAAGATCACTCAGTATGAATCACGGATTTAGTTTTTCCATAGTGCCCTGTAGACCTCAAAGTTTTCATTCATGTATTTATTTTTATTAACTTATCTTTGTAGTTAACCAAATGTTCCAATTCCTGTATGTTGTTTTCAAGTCCTGGTAATCTGTTTACCCCATAGATCCATCCTATTGGTGAATCTTTTCACATAACTTTTTATTTACCTTCTTCAACTTTTTCATTTCCAGTTTCTTTATTTTACTATTTCTCTTTATTGAATTCTACTTTCATATCCAATATTGATTTCCTTATTTCAGTCATCTTTTTTGTTGTTGTTATCTTGGGATTTATTCAGGAGTTTGTGTCCTTTTTGAGTTCTTTGAACATAATTCATAATAATTCTTTTGAATTCCTTGTCTGGGATTTCATCTAACTCTCTTTCATTGGGAGGCCATGGGTGGGACTGGTCATTTCTGGAGCAGTGGTGTTACCTTGTTTTTTCACATTGCTTGTGTTTTCGTGTTGAGACTTGCACCTGGAGTTGACCATTGGGTGATTTTTTTTTTTTTTTGGTTTTTTGAGACAAGGTTTCTCTGTGTAGCTTTGCGCCTTTCCTGGAACTCACTTGGTAGCCCAGGCTGACCTCGAACTCACAGAGATCCGCCTGCCTCTGCCTCCCGAGTGCTGGAATTAAAGGCGTGTGCCACCACCACCCGGCTTGGGTGATATTTTTTTAATTATAATTATTTTAGTGAAACTGGTTGCAATGTTCAAGACAGATTATGGTGCTGTAAGGTTGAGGCACCATCCTTCTATGCTATACCAGTGTTCGGGACATCAGACCCAATTCCTAGTACTCCCCTAAGAGTAGAGTAAGCACATTGTGAAAGTCATAGTGTTAGTCAAACAGAATCAACCCCCTCTTCAGCTCTCAACATTTGAAGAAGTAAAGGAAGAGAACTAGAAGTGTACACAATAAGAGTGTAAGGTGCAAGTGTGAAGGAAAAAGTGAGTCTGCTGAGTAGAGAGAGGGAAAAGTAAATAGAAGGTAGAGACAACAGGGAAAAGAGAGAGAAATGGGGTAACTCGGACCAAGGGTTAAATAATGAGGGGGAGGCGAGAAAGTGCAATCAGATAACCCCAAACGGTCCCAGCTCTGAGAAGGCTGAGACACACGAAGCCCACAGACGAGGCTAGCTCGCCTTCTGGGGGAAAGCTTATCAATGGAAAAACAAAAGAAGAGAAAGAGTAGTGAAAAAATAAAGACAAAAAAGGAGGGGGTAGTGAGAACAGAACAGGACAGAGCTGGCCTGTAAAACTGCCATGGATATCACACAGAAGTGGAGGGAGCTGGGTGGGAGGCACTCGGTCTGAACGGTCAGTCTCCTCACTGCTCCAGCCTCATCCTCCTGTTCCTTCCATGGCTCCCCGATGCCTGTCACACCCCTGGGCAGTCTTTTGCACAGATGTTTCAAGGGCGTCCTTCAAGGTATTGGGTTATGAATGCTGTTCTCGGTGCTAGACGGTCCTTTATAAGGCTATAAGGGTCACAAATGCTGGCCCTCTTTCTTCACAGGTTTCAAGTGCAGGCCCTAACCACTGGGCAGTCCTTACTGGTGTCAGGTACACTACCAGGAGCCTATATCTACATCCCCCGGAGATGGCACCGTCCAGGTTCCCCCTCGCTGAATACTGCACAGTTCCCATTTGAAGTTTCTTCCCCATAATTGGGAGGTATTCTGGTCAGTTTTCAGCGTTTTGTAGTGGCATTTGCTCAGAGTTTCCTAGGAGTGCAGTTCCCCAGTGCCTGGACCAGCAGGGGGCATTTTTTGTTGTTGTTGTTTTTCGAGACAGGGTTTCTCTGTGTAGCTTTGCTCCTTTCCTGGAACTCACTTTGTAGACCAGGCTGGCCTTGAACTCACAGAGATCCTCTTGCCTCTGCCTCCCGAGTGCTGGGATTAAAGGCGTGTGCCACCAGCGCCCGGCAAGGGAGCATTTTAAAATAGCGTCCCACTGTGGCTCCACTTGACTGCTTGCTCGTTTGTTTTTTCATGACCATCTCCTTGCTCAGGTAGAATGCTGGCGAGAGAGTTTTTCATTTACAGCCCAAATAGTCTTCCCTCCTCCTTCTTTTTCTGCCCTCTCTTTAAAACGTCTGTTACTGAGAGTGGAGTACAGAATTTCTGAAGCTGTCTGTCTTATGCCGCGGCTCTGGTCACCTGGTCACTTCCTGTCTCTGGGAAGGGAGAACTCCGGAGACCACACTGACCCCTCCGGGATGGACTCCAGATGTTTTTCTATTCTGCTCTGCAACATTTTCTATTTTGCTTTGATATTAAACTAGAGATGTTTGGCTCTTCACTGCCTATTCTAAAAGCTGTTGTCAACTTTCTCCTGTATGCTTTCTGGAGATTGTAGCAGACTGTGTTGCTTTGTTGTCTACTGTCTGCAAAAATCGCCAGCAGACGTTTTTAACAGAAATAACAAGCTAATTCTAAAATATTTTCAAGTGCCCTAAAAAATCATCAAAATAATTTTCAAAAGGAAAAACAAATCTAGAATAATTTTCAAAAGGAAAAACAAATCTAGACAATTTGCAGTATCCGGTTTCAAAACTTACTACAGGGCCAAGCATGATGGAACATGTCTGTAAAGCCAGCCCTTGGGAGACAAAGACGGGGATCACAGTCAGGTTAGTCCAGGCTACATGGTGAGACCCTGTCTTAAACACAAACACAAAGAAACAAGGCCGACATTACTACAGTAAGCTACTGTAGTGGAGAATAGGGCCCTGGGAAGTCACCGTCCTGAGTGAATGGAGCCGCTCACCAAAGTGCGCATGCCATCTACTGCAGACTGCAGAACACACACTGGTTCTGTATTGTCCCATGGCAGATCTCCGTGGCTGCTCTGAGGGAGAGACAGAGAGCAGGTGTGGATGACCGAGTGAGCAGAAACAGCAATTCAATCATCTTGATTGTAGCAATTGTTTCAAGGGTGCGAATCTCTGTCAAAATTCCTCAAACTGTAGACCTGTGTGGATTTTACAGCCTATAGACTACACCATTGTGTGGCTTACTGCTTATAAACCATACTACTATTTAAAGTTAGGACAGAGAAGATTGTAAACATTTATATTTGAATGTTTAAAAAAGAAAGAAAAACTATCTCCTTCTAAATTCCTCCAACACAAATCTGCAAAAGGACTCATTGTGTCTGCAGTCTTCAGTAGCAAATAACCCCTGCAGTAAGCTCAGAACACTTTGTTTACTCCCAACTGCAATAGAAACAGCTCTCTGTCCTGAAATTAGATAGATAGACTCCGTCGGGAGTTCTCACCTAATGGTTAAGACTTGTCCAAATCTAGCAGTCCTGGCTCGGGCAGCAGAAATGGTCAGTGATGACATTAATTGCCTCCCCTGTTAGCTTTCACGCCCCCACAGCTGTCCTGATTCCTCACCTCTTTCCCGTATACACCGCCACACACACACACCCACACACACTATTTCCTCGGTTCCTCAAAGCCCAATCTACCTACTTCCACTGGCCGTTTTCACTGTTACCTCCTCTTCTGCCCACGCTCCTTTTCCCACGAAACCTTTTCCTTTAACTCTAATTTAGAGCCTACAGAAGCCCAGAGCCTCCTCCAGCCCTAATCACCTCTCCATGTCAGCCCTAGAGTTGACGCGGACTTTTGTGAAGTTGGAATCTACCAAAGCGGATGAGAGAGAGGGAGTAGCGGCTCACCCCAATCACCACGGCCTCTCCAGAGTCCAAAGGAAATGACCTGCACCCGGGTCCACAGCCTCTGCTCACCTGGATGGTTCAGGTGGTCCAGACCTTCTCCCCGCTGATGGTAACGGGCCAGATGTCCCACAGACCGCTGGGACACACGGCCCAGGCAGGCTCTGCCAACTCAATGGGGAAGAAAGGACCGGCTCCCTGGTCGCCCAGCAACAAGCCCTGCCTCGCGGTTCCAGCACCTGAGCGCTGCACACGCTCCACTCCCAACCCCTGCCACAGTGGAGTCTAGAAATCGGCTTCAGGCCCTGGCCCCAGAGGCTTGAAGCCTTTCAGAGAGGTCTCAGTTCAAGCAGTGGTGGAAATGAATCCCAAAGGGCTGCGGGGTCAGACTTGCTCTTCCCAGATTGACCAACCACCCAGCTTAACGAGCCTTTGCAACCCCTTCTTTCTTTACATCTTCAAAGGAGTAATGTTGGCTTCAGACACACAACCATTTGTTTTTAAAGGAGTATGTCTATATTACCTGTCAATGTGCTGCCGTGTCGCCTGCCCACCATGAGTCCAGCTCTAAAGAGACTCGAACTCTGAGGCATGTGATTCGAGTTTCCGGAACTCACAGAATAATCTTAAATTTGCAACATTCAGTTTTTCTGATGTGATCCATGAAGCAATGATTGGCCTTATCTATTAAAGTTGAATGTACACATATTAATATTCAGCAACCCTGCTAGGAAGAGCAAGAAAAACAGAGAGAGTGTAAATTGTAAACATTTATATTTTAATGTTTTTTTTAACCTAGCCATTTTGTCGGTATGACTAAAAACTGAAACCAACCCAAAAGTTCATCAAAAGCAAAATCCACAAAATAGTAACCATAAAACACAATGCTAATATCAAGGAGGCGAATCAAGCTCACCCTTTGGGAAGAGCGACACAGCAATCTCTCACACCTGCAATATTGGTCAACGAAGCTAGATACAGAGTGGCCCATGTTGTCTGAGTCCGTCACATAGGGTTCAAATCCCAGATCAGGATAAACTATGGCACTTACAGATACACCCTGAGCTTACATATGACAAATAAACATGTCAAAGTGCTCTCCGCAGAAGTCCACACAGTAGTCGTGCTGGCTAGTTTTATGTCAACTTGACACCAGCGAGAGTCACTGGAGAGGAAGGAGACTCAACTGAGAAAATGACTCTGAGAGAGAGGCTGCAGGCAAGCCTGTAGGGCATTTTCTTAACTGAAAATGATTAGTGGGGGAGGGTGACCCCTGGGCTGGTGATCCTGGGTTCTATAAGAAAGCAAGCTGAGCAAGCCATGATGAGCAGGCCAGTAAGCAGCACCCCTCTATGGCATCTCCATCAGCTCCTGCTTCTAGGTTCTGGCCATTTTGAGTTCCTGTCCTGACTTCCTTCCTTTCCGTAATGAACAGTGATGTGGAGGAGTAAGCCAAAATAAACCCTTTCCTCCCCAAGTGGCTTTGGCCATGGTATTTCATCACAGCAATAGAAACCTTAACTAAAACAGTAGTCATCTTGGGAGAGGGAGAGTGATGTTGATTAAGTACTTTGGGGAGTCTTGGGGAGGGCTGGGTTTGTAATGTTCTGTTTTTAATCTAGTTGGTAGCTAATTGGGTTTTGTGAGTGTGCTAAGTATGCTATTGCATTCTGTTTACTCACTTACTTTTAAAGGAAGAAAAAAAAAAGAAAACCCAATTTAGCATTAGTATAAATTGAAGTGCTTTATTTAGTACCTGGCACTTAGACTCTCAAATGTGTGTTACCACTCTGCTTTCTACCAACCCACCCATCACAAATACTCAATGACTTCAAAGTCATCACAGATGGTGACTTCTTAAGGTCCTCTATGAAGCTCCAGACACTGGAAGGAGACAACATAAACTGGTCCAGATGCTTGGGAGAGAAGAATGCTCTATCCTCTACAACTACGTGAGGCCAGAAACAACCCAATTGTGCAAGTATACTCTGGCATTCTCGGGACTTGGGAGAGAAACTACAGTTTCAGAAAAGCAGGCAGGGTTTCTTCACCCTCATCTCTAAGATGGAGATAATAAGTGCAGCTCTTCACAGCTGATGGTTTCTAGTGGGGGAGAGAGGGGGCTTCCGTTTCATTAAGAGGCTGGCCACTGGATGTTTGACATGCTCCAATGAGTATGGGGAACAGCACAAAAGGGACTGGTGGGTTTTACTTGTTTGTCTACTTTGTTTTTCTTTGGGAGGGAGTGCAGGCGTGGGAGGGTGGACCTGGGAGGAATGGAAAGCAAGTGTGATTGGGGTACATTGTAGGAAATTCCCAAAGAATTAACAAAATCGTATGTTGGGGGCGGGACCGAGGCGGATAATACTTTTACCCGGCAGGTTTGTTTCACTCCCTCACAGGGTACCTTCAAAAATGATTGCTGAATGCTCACAAATGAGAAGCATTCTGCAGAAGGCGGCTCACCATCCCTGCGGTGGCATGGCATTGGTCACGTGACTCCAAATGCTCCGAGAATGCTACATGAGGACGGCTGCACTGTATGTGCGGATGCAGCCTAGTTAGGACAACAGTGAATGCTTTTTCTGTGCTCAGCATCTCAGCTTTCACAGCTCCCAAGTACTCAGGTGTTCACACCATAAGAAAATACAACCCATGAGCTAAGTAGTATTATTTTCATTGAATAAGTAAGGTGGTGGTGTTCAAAAAGACAAGAATTTCACTGGAAGTCCTTAGGTGGTCCTATGTTAGGAACCTCTATTCTAGGTCTGATTCTACAAAAACAAAAACAGAAAGGAAAGTAGGGGGTTTGTTATTTAGTCTTACTTCTTTTTCTATTGCTGTGAAGAGGCATCACGACGAAGGCAACTTATAAAAGAAAGCGTTTAATTAGGGGCTGGCTTACAGTTTCAGAGGGTGAGTCCATGACCATCACGCTGGGAGCATGGTGACAGGCAAGCAGTCATGGCACTGGAGTAGTAGCTGAGAGCTTATGTCTTATCCACAAGTTGGAGGCAGAGAGAGAGAGAGAGAGGCTGAGTCAGGCCTGGACTCTTGAAACCTCAAAGCTCACTTTCAGTGACACACCTCCTCCAACAAGGCCACACCTCCTAATCCTTCCCAAAACAGTTCTACCAACTAGGGACCAAGCATTCAAATATATGAGCCTGTGGGGGCCACTCTCATTCAAACCACCACAGTGATGTTAGTTATTGATCTAAAGTCTAAAGTCATTTCATATCCATTTTGCATTTTCATACTAAAATGCTAATAACTGTGGGATTATCTTAAAGAGATGGAATTTGACTCTGAAGAGCAGAATAAAATTACTCAAGCATTCATTGAAATTCTATGATATAACCGAATCCTTGTTACTCACCAATGTCTATCTACTAGTTCTTTTGTTATTTGCTCTTGGAAGCACATCTGGTTCATACACAGGAAGCCATGGGAGACTCACTATAACATCTCAGCTTCTATACTTCCAAAGTGTCACAGCAGAATGGTGTCCAAATTCAGTTCTCTAGATAGAGAACTCAAGGTTTTTCATAATTAGAGCCTGCCCAAAGGTTCAAAGATTTGGAAAATAGAGGTATGTCTTTACTTTATATTCTGGACAAACATTGTTTCAAACTGGATGAAAGATTTTTGAATTGTGTAATGAAGACTTATAAGCATCAAACCACAGAACTCATGGGGTTCTAATTCTATGTAGTTAAAATAAACAAAAAATGTGATGCAATTAAGAACCTGGTGAAAATCTGAACACTTACGGCAGACATGAAATCACAGATGAGGACTTGAGGTGTAGCTCAGTGACAGAGCATTTATCTAGCATGTACAAGTCCCAGGGTTAATTTCCAGCATCATAAAATAGCCCTGTAGATGAGAAATAGACGGAGGATCAAATTTTTTTTTCAAAGCTAAAATAGATGTGAACAGGCCATTCTACAATGAAGAAATACTGTGGTCACTAGACACATATCCAACCCACTAATAAACAGAGAAATAGAAATTAAAACAATGATTGCAAATGTTACCATCCAAATTTCAGTTAGTAATGGAGTGTGTACGGGTTAATATTGACCATCAACTTCACAGGAGCTAGATCAACAAGGAAGAAGGCCTCTGGACACGTCTGTGCAAGATCGTCTAGATTAAGTTCACTGTAGGTGGCGTCATTCTGGACTGCAGAGGCAATGTGACCAGCCAGCCTCCTGCCCCTGTCACAATTCCTTCTGCTGCCAAGTTTCCCTACCATAATGGAATGTACCAAATTGTGAGATGGAATAAGTGTTTCCTTCCTTCTTTTCTTCCTTCCTTCCTTCCTTCCTCCCTTCCTTCATTCATTCAATTGCTTCTTGTCAGGTATTTTCTCACAGTAACAAGCAAAGTGGCTAATACAGAGTATTAGGGTGTGTAAGGGAACAGGGTGTGTAAGGGAACAGGATGACCCAGAGATTTTTAACAGCATGCTGCTAGATGTCAGGGGACAACATAAATTAAAGTCCTAACTACTTAAGTATCTTCTAACTCAAAAATTGCACCTTTATGACCCTTTTCAAAGTAGAGATGTACAAAACTTTTAAATATTGAAGTTTTTTTTTCTTTTTGGTTTGTTGTTTATTTTTCAGATAGACTCTTGCTAGTTGCACAGACTGGCTTGAACCAACTCATAATCTCAAGTAAGCCTCCTATCCCAGGCTTTCTATTAGCTACAGCTCTCCATGAGTCTAAAGCTGTGAGCCATCATGATTGCTGTGGAGCATTGTTTTAATCATTAGTAAACAAAACTATTGCCTTAAATTTAATACCATTGGTGCTAGAGAGATGGCTCAGCACTTAAAAGTACTTGTTCTTGCAGAAGGCCTAGGCCTAGGTTTGGTTCCCAGCACCCACATATTTGTTCACGACAACCCATAACTCCAGGTTCTGAGAATCTGATGTCTTCTGACCCCTGTGGGTATGAAGCTGCACATGCTGCATATGATACATGCAGGCAAAAATAATCATACATATCAAGTAAAATAAATGCAAGTGTTTTTAAATTTAGTATCCTTAATGTCTAGTATGGTGTCAAATACACAGAATTCTCATTAATGGTTGCACCCAAGTAACATCACCAACCTAGTATTAGTTAATATTGAATTGTTATCAAGTCACTGTAGCTGGAGTTTTTCTCTCCGAGTCCTGCCAATCCCCAGCAGTTCCGTAGCCCACTTATAAAATAAACATACAGACGCTTATATTATTTAAACTGCTCGGCCATTAGCTCAGGCCTACCATTGTCTAGCTCTTACTCTTATACTCAGCCCATTTCTGTTAATCTATATGTCGCCACGTGTTCCGTGGCTTTACCTGATGCCTTTACATGATGCTCCCTGGACAGCAGGGTGGCGTCTCCTCCTCCCAACCTTCCTGTTCTCTCAATTCTCCTCTCTGCTAGTCCCGCCTATACTTCCTGCCTGGCTACTGGCCAATCAGTGTTTTATTTATCAATCAATCATCCACAGCACTTCCCTTTTTTCTTTTTTTCAAAAAGGAAGGCTTTAACTTTAACATAGTAAAATTATATATAACAAAACAATTATTAAGCAAGGATTACAATTATAATATTAAAGAAGATATCCTATCAATCTTATATTTGTGAGTCTAAGGTTTTATATCTAACTTATCTTTTATCATAACTGAGGAAATTATAACTATCTAGTCTTCAACTACATCAAAGACCCCAGAAGGATATACTATTACCTGAGAAACAGGAGAAGGATGTAAGAAACTTTCGGGAGTTTTGCAGGGTAGACAGAGACAGCTGGTAGCCTGGACAGTCACCTAATGTTCCTTTGTAAAGTTGGGGCATCTGTCTTCAGCCCACAGGCCTAGAGTCTCTCAGTCATTTCTCTCTGTGTCCTGTAGAATGTCTGACAGTTTTCTCTGAGAAGCAGGAACCTGAAGGACCATTTCGCCAAGCAAAGTTCAGTGGTCACCTTCCTATGGGTCCTGCATGTCCAGTTGATCAAGCAGTCCAGGCAAGAACAGTTTTTTGCCCAAATAGCTATTTTTGCCAAGGTGAAGATAAACTCCATATGGAGTGTCTTTGATGCCCATCCTCCTCTCTGAAGTAAATTCTGTGCTGCCAGGAGCAGGCATGTCTCACTGTCCAGAAAGTCTAAATTTTTAAAACATTTTAAATGCCATATTCTGTAGGTCTTTGAAGTATTTGAAGATTACCTAGCTAATTGAATTATATCTATGTATACCTAGAAAACAACATGACTATAAGTTTGACTATCATAGAAGACTAATTATTAATCTATATTTCTTAATTATCCATTACAATTTAAATGAGTTACATAAGCATAATACCTCAAAAGAGAATAGAAATATATATACAGTATAACAAAATTAAGTTTAAACTTGTATCAATAAACTAAAATCCATAGCAATGTAAAACATTTTAAACAAGTTGCTCTTTAAAAGTAGATTCAATAATTTACCCTTTCATCCTATCATATCTATATCAAGTCACAGGCCTGAAGAGAATTGAACTCTAAATAGAACTAAATATTGTTATCAAGTCACTGTAAATCAACATGTAAATGAGCATCTCCTATAAGCTGGACTTAGTTCATGGTTTGGTTACATTAATACAACTTTGCAGAAGCCTCAATCCTTGCTTTGCAGCAAGGTCACTTTAGCTAAGGTCCAAACAGTCTTGGATAATATTAATATTTGGTTTGGGCTTTAAGTGTTTTAGCAATGATATCAAATACATTTCACCAAATTAAAGGGATGAGTATAAAACAGATTGTCTCCAAATTTGCTCCAATGCTAAACCCAGAGGCAGCCTTGCCTTCAAGAGCACAGTCACCCTAGACATCCCCATGCCTGCACCTCCACCTCAAGACTGTGAAAAGAAACAGGTCGAAACTGTATGAGTTACATTATTAAAAGGATGGCACAGGACATAACCGAAGACTGGTTCTTCTCTCCCTTCAGATCTCCAGAGGAAACAATGGCCTGCTTGAAAGACAAAGTAGGGTTGGAATAAAGAGAGTTCAAATAATTATTTGCACAACCGTGGGTAGAATTAGAGAAGGTCATCCATGTCTAACAACACTGAACGGGTATCACATTGGGGTTTCGCAGAGCCTGGTGTGAGCAAGAGTGCAAGAGAGGCTGCCCAGGAGGGAGAGGATTGAAGGGCAAAGCCAGGAAAGTAAGTGAAGGCAGAAACAGGAACTCTCACCTCTCTGCTCTTTCCCCAAATTTCTGTACCATTGCCCTACATCAGCCAAATCCAACGGGGAGCCCCAAAGTCAGGAAAGCTACACAACATGGTCCATTCCCTTCCTGGGGGTAACATCCAGAAGAATCTTTGTCCAAATGTTTCCTATATTGTTATTACCCACTCCACCCCCCATGGAAGTGTACATGCTGTGAGGCGATTTCCCCTTCCTAAGGGGCACCCTAGCGCAGACTGCCTCCAGTCTTCTCCAGCAATACTGGTCACTACTCTTACCCTGTGGTGGCCTCATATGCCAGTCTTTCCCCAGGCCCTGAACTCTGAGGTGGGTTTAACAACTCAGCTTGTAGAGTTCAGGAACAGACCTCAGGAAGCCAGCCTATTCTTCCCCGGGGTGTCTCAGAAGTCTGGCGCCGGGTCTGATCTCAGTGTTCTTAGGTGAGATAAAAATAGCAAGCACAGAGCAGAAAGAAAACTCTGAGTAAAGCGACCCATTGAAAAGAAAAGATACAAATAAGCAGGTGTACTTGGCTGAGAATTAAGGATTTATTTTTCTTGGAGGTAGGGGCTGACATTTAGCATTCCACTTACATTTCAGTCCTCCAAAGGGCTTTGCTTAGATGGGTTCCAAGCATGGTAATGCACTAGAGATTTTGCTGAGTTTGAGGTCAGAACCATTCTTTTTCTGAAGGTAGGTATGTAAGACAGTTGTACCGGCTTTGTAGCCTAAACATTGAGCTTTGAGAACCAATGCCTGGTTTGTGCTTAGAAAAACTAACAGCTCTCCCCGAGTAAGCTGTAAAAACAGACGCTGCATTTAGCCAGAGATCATTGCCTCGGACTTCTGGGTACCAGCCCACTTTCTGGTACTCACCTCCCCCAATACCAACCCAAGAAAAATTAATAAACTTTGAAGATGTGCTGCTTTTCTGTTCTCCAGTGACAGAAATATTTTATCTGTCCCCATTCTGATTACTCAATGAAGCAGAAGTCAAAAACTTACGAGAGCCTGCACACAGAACGCAGAGCCCTCCTAGCCCACCCAAGCACAGCCTGATATTTGTGTGACATTATTCCTGAAAGCCCCTCCATCCACAACTGAACTCCAGACCTTCCAAATTCCCTCAGTAGGAGGGGTTAATCATTCATGAATCTTCACCCAGCAGCTGACTCTCTGCCTGAGGAAACCCTCTCGTGATTTGTTCTTTCCACACACTGTATTGTTTTTTCTTAATTAAGCTTTAGGACCCCACTAAGCCTTTGGTACACACAAGGTAATATTTATAATCTTTAGTATTTGAAGGATCCACCATGAGTCCAGTATTCCTGCTTCATTTCAGATGGACTTACATTCCTAGAAAGAAACCTCTTTTTTTAAGGGAATTTAAATCAAATAGTCTCAAAGACAGCAAATAAAGATACCTTGCTATAATGACATCTTGGGTTTTGGGGATTTTAGAAAATAGCTAAGCGATACTTCTCTAGATGAATAGTAAATGGTTCCTTCTCACTCTGCCCACGGGGAGGGAAGTGGAATGAGCGAAGTGACAGGAACTAATCAATGACATTCTCACTCAGTTCTCCCTAAATTCAGGTACTGGGGGAACTTTCAGTAGGCTCCACCCGGCTTCTCTTCTCTTCCATTAGCCTTCTTCTCTTTTAGAGGTGCTCCCTGAATCTAAGCCCCATTCAGGCTTTCTCCAGGGCTTACAACAGCCCAGGCAATCTTGAGATTGAGGAAGGAAGCATGCTAATACTCCCAACATCTGTCACTGATCCTGGGCTGGGACAACAGTCTTCAGAACCCAGGGCAGTCAGAGCAGAGCCCTTTCTGAATGTAGGAAAGGGAAAGTAGGGAGGGGAAAATGGGTTCCTCTTGCCTAGCTGGGTTCTGCACAGCAGAGTAGGAGATGCATGCTTGCCCATCATATCTTCATACCTTCAGCCTCTTTCTCCCACAAGGTCCCTGGCAACTTGAGAAAGAGGGAGTTCCAGGTAAGATTCAGGAGATACTAAGGACCTCCTGCCCTGTCCCTACATAAGAAAACCACTGGGGTGGCCAGCAGGGACAGTCCAGGCTGGTCACCACAAACAGAATACATGGAAGGAGAAGGAGAGATCCCCCTAGATGGTAGGCCCACATCATCTCCCTCCCATCCCAGCATCCCATCCTGCCTGTGTACCTGGACCTCTGTGATGCTCTCTCCTACCTTTTGTGGACAGTTTCTTCTGCTGTCAGCTGATACAAAATGAACTCTAATATGCTGATTTTTGACATTGAGAAAAGCAAGGCTCACAGGGAGCCAGTGTCCTGCAGAATCTACATTGGAATTCACGTCTGACTCCAACCCTCAAACTGTCTCTTGCTGCAGTGACCAGCTTTGAAGATGGTGACAGTGAAAACCAGGAAGCATTTTGCCCAGAATTTACCAGGAGAGGTGGACCACAAAGCTAACTGTTCAGCAGGAAGGAAGGAAAGCTTCAGGCACCAATACTTCCAGAAACTTCCCTTTCTGCAACAGTTGCAACAGATGATCCCTCCCAGGCTCATAAGGGTCCCTCATTCCTGGAACAGAAACAAGTCCGTCTCTGTCATGCCAGTCCCTCAACTCAGGCTTTGTTCCCTCCCACACACTGCCAAATCCAGGCACTGAGACCAAGATCACCATTTGGAGGAGGAGAGTACTGCCTGAGCATCTCTCTGCATTCCTGCTGCAGACTTGAGATAGTGGCAGGGTGCTCGGATCCAGACTGCATCCCTGTATAGGCTCCTCAGACTCAGTCCGAATCCCCTCTCGTGTGCTCAGTTCCTCCTTAGTCTCCTGTGAGGGCGACCTGCTTTATCCCCATTCCAGCACCTGCAGGGGTTTTAGAAGGCCCAGAGCCAGTGTAAACTGACCTTCAACCCCATCACTGGGCTTTATTTATTGAAACCACTTCTCTTGGCAGGGGGTGTTGGGGGTGGTCATGGGGAGGTCAGAGGGGAACTGAGATTCACAATAGAAGGTATTTTTTGGCTTGGTGAGAGGAGGGGAATGGGGTAAGGGGAGTGCAATCCACCCAGCCAACTGCACCTTCAAAAGCATTTGCAGGGAGACAAGTCTACATCAGATCTGCTGGATCCTATCCCCCCCCACCCCCCCACCCCCCGATATATAGGGAATCTGGCTCGACCCAAGTTTCAAGGGACTCTTCTTTGACTGAGCAGCACAAGATGCCTGGTGGGAATGGAGGGACCCAGAACACCAGATGTGGCTAGGGGAGTCGCAGCATCCTCAGAAGAGTCTAGAAGAGGAGATGGCCCTGCTTCTTCTCATAATGACTCTCCAAATGCCCATTTCCAAAGCAAATAAAATTTGGGGAGGGAAAATTAACTTGGGGACCCTGTGGTTGTACATCAAAAATACTCCACAGGTGTTAGACTGGTGTTTCGTTAAGAGAAGTCATTAGAAGATGATGAATGGAAGGCAGTACTTTGTAGTCTACAGGTGGAATGATGGGGGGGGGGGGGAGGTCTGGTAGTTCCTGCTCCCTCCAAGGCTCATTGAGAAGTAGGAAGAGAGAGGATCTAGAAGGTGTGTGTCACTGAGCAAACCCTGGCTCCACACGCAGGGCTAACACCCCAGACAGCAGCCAGTGCAGGGTGGAACCCAGCAAGCAGCCTGCGAGTTCTATCTACACCCAGTGTAACCTCAGCCTCAGAACTCTGTTGCCAGATTTTTCCTCCTCCCCACTCCGTGGGCTCAGCTTTATTTATTTGCCAGTTTAGACACATTGAAACCCAGCATTTCCTGTAATGCTCTGAGTAAAACCTTTTGCTTGATGGGAAATGGATGGGGTTTAACTTTTAATCAATATTTCCATTGATACATGCAGCTGCCACTGTGTTTTCACGGTGAGGAGAGATGAAATATTTGCTTGGTTCATACATTGACAGACCTGTATCAGCAATATGTGGGTATGATTCTCTCCATGTCCAGAGAGCTATAAGAGGGGAGCATTTCAATTTGATGTTACCTGGTGGTTTATTTTGAGACCCATGTAGAGGAGGTCCAAGAGGCTTGAAGCTAGAGGTCTGAAGATCTCCCTCCTATCCATTCTGGATCCCTTTTCTAAATTCAGGAATCTCTCCCTGCCTGAAGCCAGCCAGGCCAGCCTCAGGACTTATCAATTCTGCTCCAGGCTCTACTTAGGAAGGAGAACTTCAGTAATTTCTGCCTTCTGGGATCTACTAGACCACTGAGGGGACATAACCAGGAGAGAAGGGGGATGGGACAATTTGTTGCACAGGAATGTTAAGAACCTACTACCACCTATAATGGCGCCAACTGTGGCCAGACACACCCTTATTCGGATCCAGGAACACCATGGAACCCAAATCACACCATTCAGGAAGCGCTCCAAGTCCTGCAGATCTCACTAGTATCCCATCCAAACAAATGGCTCCCAGGACACCTCTTCCTATACTTCCCTGTTTAGAAACAAACCTGTTACAAGATGAGCTAAGTTTTGCTCTGTGACCCAAAAGACAAAGTAAGATTTTAAAGCTACAAATAACTGTGTCACTGTGATAATCAAACAGCTCTAGTATAGCTACTGGAAACAGTCGAGGTGGCCGCCCCAAATTGCCCACCAATCAAATTTTAATTTTTGACAAAGAGTGTAACCTCCCCTAGTCGTGTCAGTAATTTAGTCTCAAAATTAGAGAAGGGGGATCAGGACACGAATACAATGGGGGAAATGACATGCTCTTTATTGTTTTTGTAAATGTAGGATACGATTCATTTGATTGTTTCAAAATCATCCGTTATATAGAACTATGTAAATGTGAGGATAGTCGCATTTGAATAAGCAAAATTAAACCACCAGAGGGGACTAAGGGATGTGGGAAAGTTCCTGGGTGTGTGGAAAGTGGGAGGACTCCTGTGGATTGGAGGGGGTGCAGAGCAAGAGAGAGGAAGCTTCGTTCTTCGCCACTTTCTGCCCTTGGGGTAAGGATTGCGTTTCGCTACCCTCAATGCAAAAGATAAAATTCGTTGACTTTTCGGAGCCCTCAGCTTCTGTGGCTGCTTCCAGTTAAGGTGGGCGTTTGTCCTGTGAAGGGTCAACCCCCCACCCCGACCAACCCTCCCCCAGCTCCTGAGCACCTGGGCACCTGTGGAAAACGCTGGGAACTCAAAGCGCCCCCCACCACCCCAGTCTGTGGCACACAGTAGGACACTCGGGCCCTCCTTCTGTTCAGAGGTATCACATGGAAAAACTTGATTTTCTGACTCTTTATGTGCAATGAGCATTCTCCATGCTTCTTTTAGAAGCCTCTCTCTCTCTCTCTCTCTCTCTCTCTCTCTCTCTCTCTCTCTCTCTCTCTCTCTCTCTCTCTCTCCTCTCTCTCTCTCTCTCTCTCTCTCTCTCTCCTCTCTCTCTCTTTAATTAAAGGAACACCCAAGGCCAGTGTGCCCCACCCACCCCTTCCCTGAGGGCCTGGCTTAGGAAAACGGGACTGGCTGGGACTGAGCAGGTCTTCCAGCTAGCTCAGCTGATGGGTATGAATAAAGTAGTAGCTAACGTTCAGGGCAAGTATTGCAACAGGACGGTGGGGATCGAGGTGCAGCGGGGGGTGGGGATAGGGTGGGGAAGGGCTCGGACGGAGGAGGTACGGGAGAGGAACAGTGGATGCTCCTGGAGGGATGGAGGTGACATTTTTCTCCAGGGACGGTGGGACTCTTGACTTTTCCTTCCAAGGCTGTGGATTGCCCGGAGAGGCAAGCGTTCCTTCCCAACACTTCTCATTTGAATACATGAAAATGTGAGTTGATCTTGGCAAGGTGAAGCTCTCTCACGGCCAGAGTGACGGTTTTGTCGCCCGCGGGCGAGGCCAGGTGGGGAGCAGCTCCGGCTCAGACATCCGGCTGCGGACGAGCCTGGATCCCGGACTCCCGGGACTTTCTGAAACCTGGCGGCAACTCAAGGAGCAAGACAACGGACAAACTCAATGCCTGTTTTTGTTTTTAGCAAAATAAGCGAAAGCCCTGAATATGCATACGTGTAGCGCAAAGGCACACCTGGACAGGTGTGCAGTCCAGAGCAGTAGAGGATCTGGTGTGGAACTGGCCAGACAAGGCCTGTCAGGTGGCCCCAGGACTCCCACCTACTGGAGATTGGAGGTCATGCTTGCAACTGACTCCTTAATGAGGATTTAATGGCGGAAGAAAAAGTAAAAGGAACATGTGAGGGCCGAAAGAAAGGGAAAAGAGAAGCAGGGATAGAACAGGACCCCGAATTTGCTTGCCCTGAGCGTCAGGCTGGTTTGGGTAGTAGTGACCCCCACCCCTGGCCGGGGTCGCCGGGCCACGAGTGACTAGGGCTAGCTGCTGAAGGCACCCAGGCGACCTCCCCAGCCTTGCAGCACCTCGAACCCTCAGGGCAACGCACAAGCAAGCACAAGGGGGATGCTTCTAGCGTAGCCCCGCTGGGTGCAGCCCTAAGCTGGTCCCAGTCGGAGTCGGCTTTGAACCCAGTTAAAGACCACAGGTCTTAGTTGCTTCGCGTCTAATTCCCCCTCCTCGGCAGGAGGAGGACTTAAGCTTCTTATCTGGTGGGGGAGTGGGGCCTGCGGAGGAACTCGGACCACCCGGCACCGAGCGTGGCTGGGGCCACCGCGCGGCCTTGACCTGGCGACAGTCCTGAGATGGGAGGTAGGGTCAGTAGGGAAAGGGGGGTAGACTAGGGAGATCCAGAGGGAGAGCCCTCAAGGGACTCCAGCGGGAGCAGCACCGACGAGGTTCCGGCTCAAAGTCCGCCCACCACTCCGCTCAGCCACACAGCAAAGGTCAGGAGCATCAAAGGCACCAGCTGGTCCCAAGACAGGGTCCTATGCCCTTTTTTCCTCCTTTCATCCCATATCCTCTGCGTCCTTCTGTGCCGTGAGCAGCTGCCAGGTCAATCTGGGAAGGGTGGGCTAAAGCAGACAACTTGGTCAGGGGACCTTGTGCAGTCGACCTGGCGTTGAGCAGGCCCCAAGAGCTTAGTAGGGTCAGCTTCCGGGAATGACAGAGCCGCTTCCTCTTTTCAAACAGATTCCAGTAACAACATATAGCCCACCATCCTGGCCGCCCTGGCGTTACCGCTTTAAGCTACCTGGGGCGCCCTACACTGTGGCCTAAGGTCCTCACCCTGGCAAGTTCCAGCCTGGGGCATGGCAGAAGAGTCCCCGTGGCTCACTTCTTGTGAGTTCTCTCAGTTCCCTGGAGCTGAAGGCAGGTTTACTTGCCGGGTTTTGATAAGGCATAAAGGCTTATTTGTGGAAAGATGTTAGAAATGAACAAGGTTAAGGGGGCTGGGAGTCCTTATCTGGGTGCCAACTCGTCAGCAACCTAAGAGAAGACAACAATCAGGTCCCCCCACTCTCTCTCTCTCTCCCTCCCCCCTCCCTCCACCGTGAGTGCCTGTGTGTGTGTGTGTGTGTGTGTGTGTGTGTGTGTGTGTGTGTGTGTGTATGTGTGGTGTTTTCCAAGTCTTTGACTTGTAAAGAAGTAACCCTACTGTTTCACTTTTAAATCTGAGCGAAACCGGCCTATTGGTACACTAAAACTTCATCAGCTGAATTTGTTAGGCGTCCAGAAAGGCCATCACTAAATGCAGAGACGTAATCCCAACTACTGCTTTTCCTTCTACGTGGCTTCAGACAGTCGACTCAGAATCACACTCCTGGCTGCCTGACGCCTTCTCTAGTTCAATCCAGTCTAGCCTGGCGGTGTTCCGAGAACGTACACACAGGAGGCGCTGTTTGCAGTAACTGGGTCACAGACCCTAGAACACGGGGATCAAGGCTTTAAACCCAGCAGAATTCCACTCTGTACCACCACTCTTGGATTTTTGAAGGTGCTTGCGAAAAATTTCACTGTGGTTTCACTCTAGGAAAGGCCCCCTTCTCCTTTTAATTAGACTTGAAAAGGGGGCCTCGTGGATTTGCAAAACAGACCAAAAGAACATGTGATATTTTAATCAACCCCCTTTCACGTGACAGGGTACCACCACCACCCCCCGCCCCCCCCCCCCCCCCCCAGGCATCAGCTTTTTATGCACTGTATGAAGCCTTTACTAAGTTGTTACTAGCCACGGGAAATGTAAGTCATGCTAGGTGTTGTAGAAGGGCCAAGAAGGCATCAGAGAACCAGTCACCGAGGAACAAGGAAGCTCCTGGCCCTGGAAGTCCCCAGGACCAGACTGAGGAAGCCCAGCATCCGTGTGCTTTACAAACCGAGGTCTTGCTGATGGTGGGAACTTTCCACAAAAGAATTACTTTCTGACACACATCCATAGGTACATTTACACAACTGTGGGGGTGACTTTGCAGTCACAGGGGCAGGGTACACTAGGAAAGGGTTGCCTGCTCTGCTGAGTTCTAGGTAGATTCAATTCCACTCTCATGCCTTTGCTTATAACGTGATGTCTACACACACACACACACACACACACACACACACACACACACACTTTTTGTTCAAAAAGGAATTGTAATCCAATGCTTTTATCTTTTTTATTTCCTTAACTACACATCTTCACCTTCCCTGCTCCCCTGCTGATTTAAAAGATTTGTTTGGTTCAAGGATTTAACGTGATTCTCTTGCCAGATTTCAAGGAAGAAAGATTTAAAAGAACAAAGCACGGGGTGGTGGGGGGTGGGTATCTATTTGGAAGACAAGTAAAAACGCATTCCTTCAAATGAGATTAATTACCTTAAAAAAAAAACTTGGCAAAACAAGAATATTTTAGTCTCTTGATCACTTTAGAGTTTATTTTATTGCTTCTAAAGGAAATCTAGTAAATCTACAGCCTGGTGCAACACACGGAGGACCACACAGTCACATTCCCTTAGAAACTCACTCGGTAGACATACACGTTCACAAACACATTCAGTCCGTCGCTCAGAAGTAGGCAGCTTCTCCGAACCTATCACAAACTGTCGACCCAATCGAATCTCTTTGATTAGTCTCTTCCCGCAGGACAAGAGGACAAGCCACTACCTGGGAAGAACTGGTAGGAGGCAAAAAGACTTTGAGTGGGGGAGAATTTTCCACAGTCGTCCAGGACCTTTTGAAAGCCTGATATCCTCGCCCCTCTCCTCCAGGTTAGAGACCGGGCACTACTGTGGGCTGACTCTAGCTTCAGGCTGGCACCTCCTTTAGCGTGGCAGATGCGTTCCGGCACCCCAAGCCCTTACGCTCCCAGTTTATGCCGGTGTTTAGGGAGATGTCCCCTCCCCCTGACCTTTCTCTATCAGAAACCAGACGGTCGCCTCCAGCTCGGTCCCGGAGGCTGAAGAAGGGGGGTTGGAGGAGGAGCCGGGCCGAGAGAGGCAGGCCCTATCACACAAACATCTGCTCTCAGTTTCTTCCTCTTTCTGATCGCTGCAGATGACAAGGGGGAGTGGAGTGGACTGAGGCGGAAAAAAAAAAGTTATGTCATAAAAATATAAAACGGTGCTGTGACTCACCTGCCCTTAGCCGCAGGTACGAGTTTCGTGGCAGCGCCTCCGTTCTGCTAGCCAGGAGCCCGGGTCGGCCTAACGTCACCTGCTCGGCTGACTCAGATGACTGGGTTTCTAGTGACGAGGCAAAAGTGGGGCTTTTCCCCTTTACAAGCCCAAAGCCTGGGAAGTGGGAGGTGGGGGGGGGGTGTCTCTCAGGGTTGAACTTTGGGTCAAGAATCGGGGTGGGGGAGCCAAGGAGCCCAGGGACCAAGAACCGAGTCGCAGTCAGGTCCAGAGGGTTGGTTAGTGAGCGAGCGCCTCTGGGAGGGAACTCGGGGTCATTCAGCGAGCATGGTCCCTGCGCTGGGGATCTGACGCCAGCACCCGGGTCCTTCTCCCGCAGCACTAGAGCCCTGGCCTGTCCTCCAGGCACCGCCTAGTTTTCTTTCTTTTTTTTTTTTTCCTTTTCCAAAAGGGGGTCACACACACACACACACACACACACAGACCCAACCCGCCCCCATTTTTCCTCTTTCCCTAGCCTCGGGGCTTAAACCAATTACACTGCTTTGTAAACAAAGTGAGGGCCAGGTTTGGGGGGGGTGGGGGGTGGGGGGTGGGGAGTGGGGGGGGGAGGGGGCTGGCGGGAGGGGCGCGGAGGGGGGGGGGCGTGCGGCGCTGGCGCGGCGGGGCGGGAGGCGCGGCGGCCGGACTGGCGGGCGGCCGCCTCGCAGGTGCACCTCGGGCTTTGTAGGTGCGAGCGTCTTTGTGCGGCGGACAAATGGGGAGAGGACGAGGAGGTGGGCACTCGAGCGACGTAAGATCCACATCAGCTCAACTGCACTCGCTGCGCACCGGCCGCCCGCTCACTTCCCGCGGAGGCGCTGCCGGGCGCCGCGCTGCGCGGCCGCCTCCCGTCCCCGGCGCTGCCCCCTCCCGCCGCGCCGCCGCCGCCGCCGCCGCCGCCGCCGCCGCGCACGCCGCGCCCCGCAGCGCCTGGCTTCCTCCTGGCTGGGGTGGCGCTGGGCCCTCGAGCGCACCGGTGACCGCAGCGGCCCCGCGCCCCTCCCCCGCCGCGCGCAGCGCACCCGCCCGTCGCTCGGCACTGGGTTGGATGGTCGCGTCGGTCGGGGTGGCTCCAGGATGTTAGGGACTGTGAAGATGGAAGGGCATGAGAGCAGCGACTGGAACAGCTACTACGCGGACACGCAGGAGGTGAGAGGCGGCGAGGCGGCGGGGCGTTCCCCAGAGTCGGGGTCCGGGGAGACCCCGGCGAGGTGGGCTCCCTGCGGGGACTAGGGCGAGCGGGCTGGGGGCGGCTCGACCAAGGCGCGGCTCCCAGTGTGGCCCCCACTGCCTCGGCTTCCCTGCCAGCCCGCTGCCCGCTGGGTGCCGGCGCTTGAAGCGAGCAGAGAGTCTTAGGAAACTCTGGGCTTTGAAAGCACCCGCTCCGGGAAGCACTTGCCTTTGCCCCGCGGAGAGCGGGAGCCGGAGCCCGGCCCCGGGAAGCCGCGGGGGTGGCCGGCGGGCTCCGGCCGGAGTTAAAAGCAACTCTGAGAGTTGGTGGTCGCTTCCTGGCCAGCCTCTCGGTCCCGCCGCTTAATTCGCCGACGTCTTTGGATTAAAAATGATCTGCCGCGGAAGTTGGGCTCCTTCATGAGGAATGATTTCTAAATTTTATAAAACTTATTCTTCAAAAGCCCCGTTTGTAGAAAAGTGTGACCGTTCCTCTCTAGAGCCGCTGGGTGGCGCTAGTGCGAACCGAATCATTTTCCAGAACTGAGGGCCAAGAACCTGTTTCTCTTCATTGTCCCCTTAGAGGCAAGTTCACGGGGTTTATTTTACATTGTGCACAAAAGCATTGCAAGGAAAATCAGGTACAGGCAGGGCCACTGCCTATTAAAAGTACTTTTCTAGAAACAGTTGCCGATTACCTTCAAACGTTGACTTACTGTTATCGAAAACGCTTACTGAGAAAGCCTCGTGCGATCTTGGGGAGAGAGCTAGAAAATAAACCCCAAAGTAAAAAGTACTTTTAAGATCTGAATCTGAAAACCCCTTCATGGCAATGTGTTTATTCGTCTCTGTGCTTATTTGGGAACCATACCTTGTGGGGTCTTCATATTTAAGTCTATCCATCTCTTAGGATTTCAGAGGGAGTGACATTTGCTGATGAACACAAATTTAAGAACATCAATACTATGTGTTAGATTACCAGATACGCAGTTATATGTCAGGGCTCTGTATTTCCTAACCACCTAGCTCTTCTCTGGATTGCTAATGACGAAGATGCCATTTGCTGATGATTTTAATAGGGGCTCCGGCCACTTTCAGGGGTTTAATTTTGACGCAGTCACCTCGGCCCACCAGAGAAGACCCCTACGGAAAGAGCTTTCTCACATCTCAAAGCTGGGAGTTAGAAAGCAGAATAGCACTGAGAGAAAGTAAGTCGAGTTTGACTTGGGAATTTAAAATTATCCCAAACTACTCATGTAGTTTCAAAGGCAGGGCTTTGATATGAGCGGCGGCAAGTATCAGTTATAGGGTGTGTGTGTGTATGTGTAAATTGTGCTACCAAATATTTCAGTTGTTAGAGGACTGCAAATAGGTAACAAAATTAATGCAATGGTTTTTTTAAGTAGCTCCCAGAGCTGTACAGGCAGCCACGTTAAAGTTAAATATAGGTACCGCGTTGTCCTGCTGTACACCTTATTTTTAATTTTATTTTTCCAGAATTTTATTTTTAACTTGTGAGTTTTCTTCTTTTAAAATATTAACATTGTTACAAGAGGTGGAAAGCAATACTTCTAAACATAATAACATAATATCTAGCTTTTGGCACCAGCTCCTAAGACAAAGCCAGTTCCTGGGAGATGAGTAATTGGGATAGGGGATCCTATGGGAATATAGGCGCTTTACTCTATGGGTGAGGGTTTAACAGCAGCCAGCCCAATGCCTACTGCTGTGCGGCCAGAGGTGCCTGCCAGACCTCGGCAGTGTGGGTGCCTAGCTGGTGGTGCCCCGTTTGATCATCCAGCAGGCCCGTGTGGAACCTACATCACGGTGGGTGGTGAAGTGAAGAAGCTCGGGCATAAATTCTATTTTCTATTTTCGGAGTTTCAAAACTGGTTTGGCCCAAAGGCCGTGTGTCTAGGCTGGTCTGGGAGGTGAATACTTTGGGTACAGCCTACCGTGGATGAAATCGAAGGGGGACCTTAGAAGCCAGCCCCTGATCCAGGCATGTAAAGCGATTACACATCTTCCCGGGGACATATTTTCTGTGAGCACTAATCTTTCCTGCCTGCAGCGCTAGGATTTCCCCCCCTGCGGTGTAAGCCATCTTTGCGTGGGGAGGGACGGGCGCCGAACAGTTTGCCCTGGCTAGGGAGTTCCCGGGCTTTGCAAAAAAAAAGAAAAAAAAAATGCTGTTCACTCGCCCCCGGGGCTCGCCCCAAGGCCAGCCAAAACTCCAGGGCACACGACTAACCCCGCCCTTCGGGGCCTCTTCCCTGGCTGTCTCCGCTCCAGGCCTACTCCTCTGTCCCGGTCAGCAACATGAACTCCGGCCTGGGCTCCATGAACTCCATGAACACTTACATGACCATGAACACCATGACCACGAGCGGCAACATGACACCGGCGTCCTTCAACATGTCCTACGCCAACCCGGGCCTCGGGGCCGGCCTGAGTCCCGGTGCTGTGGCCGGCATGCCCGGGGGCTCTGCGGGAGCCATGAACAGCATGACGGCAGGCGTCACGGCCATGGGCGCAGCGCTGAGCCCCGGCGGCATGGGCTCCATGGGCGCGCAGCCCGCCGCCTCTATGAACGGCCTGGGCCCCTACGCGGCCGCCATGAACCCGTGCATGAGCCCCATGGCGTACGCGCCGTCCAACCTGGGCCGCAGCCGCGCTGGGGGCGGCGGCGACGCCAAGACGTTCAAGCGCAGCTACCCGCACGCCAAGCCGCCCTACTCCTACATCTCGCTCATCACCATGGCCATCCAGCAGGCGCCCAGCAAGATGCTCACGCTGAGCGAGATCTACCAGTGGATCATGGACCTCTTCCCCTACTACCGTCAAAACCAGCAGCGCTGGCAGAACTCCATCCGCCACTCGCTGTCTTTCAACGACTGTTTCGTCAAGGTGGCCCGGTCCCCGGACAAGCCGGGCAAGGGCTCCTACTGGACGCTGCACCCGGACTCCGGCAACATGTTCGAGAACGGCTGCTACCTGCGCCGTCAGAAGCGCTTCAAGTGTGAGAAGCAGCCCGGGGCCGGAGGCGGGAGCGGGGGCGGCGGCTCCAAGGGTGGCCCCGAAAGCCGCAAGGACCCCTCCGGCGGCGCAGGGAACCCCGCCGAGTCGCCCCTTCACCGGGGTGTGCACGGGAAGGCTAGCCAGCTAGAGGGCGCGCCGGCCCCCGGGCCCGCCGCCAGCCCCCAGACTCTGGACCACAGCGGGGCCACGGCGACAGGGGGCGCTTCGGAGTTGAAGTCTCCAGCCTCTTCCTCGGCGCCCCCCATAAGCTCCGGGCCGGGGGCGCTGGCATCGGTACCCCCCCTCTCACCCGGCGCACGGCCTGGCACCCCACGAATCGCAGCTGCACCTGAAAGGGGACCCCCACTACTCTTTTAACCACCCGTTCTCCATCAACAACCTCATGTCCTCCTCCGAGCAACAGCATAAGCTGGACTTCAAGGCCTACGAGCAGGCACTGCAGTACTCTACCTACGGCGCCGCCTTGCCCGCCAGCCTGCCCCTGGGCAGCGCCTCGGTGGCCACGAGGAGCCCCATCGAGCCCTCAGCCCTGGAGCCGGCCTACTACCAAGGTGTGTATTCCAGACCCGTGCTAAATACTTCCTAGCTCCCAGGACTTGGGGGTTTGTCTGCATGGCCGACCTGGTGGTAGCAGGAGAGGAAAAAAAAACCAACAGCAAACAAAACCACACACGCCAAACCAACCACATAATAAAATCCCAACTATTTTTTATTTTTCGTGCACACTTCTCCCCAGTGCAAAGGACTGTTACTTTATTATTGTATTCAACACTCGTTGTGTGTATTATTACAAAAACAACCGACTCCATATCAACCAATCTTTTTTTTTCCCCTGCGGAAGTTTAATGATCCATAAATGTATATATAGAAAATCTTCCTCCTTCCTTGCCGTCTCGCCCTTTCGCTCTTTCCCCTGTGGACACATTCTAGTCTGTGCAGGGCTTATTTAAAAAAAAAGAAAATGGTCAAGTTTGTAAACTATTTGTTCGTGCTTTTGTTTTGTTTTGTTTTGTTGTTGCTGCCCCTCCTTACCTAAGCCCACCACACGAGTTTACAGGTCTGTGGCAACGCTCTTAACTCAGTAAATATGGAAATGGAAAAGAAATAAACAGAGAGCAGGGACTCTTGAGAATGCTGGAAGACAGTACTGCCATTATGCAGTGAGGTATAAGCAGGTTCCACACATCAGAGCCATCTGTGTTCAGCTTACATTTCTGAGGCACTCAGATAATGGACGTCTTTAAATGAAATACATATATATTGTCTGTGGACTTAATCATGTTCACATATGAAGACCTCCGTCCACTTTTGCATAACATGTAGAGGTAATAGGTAGGTGATAGACACACTACATTTTCAAACATTGCCTGACCGAGTTACAACGATCCCCTTCACACTTGTCCTCTCTACCCACTTATGACCCTGAGAACCAATCCCCCCCCTAACTCTGCTCCTTGCTCTGCGGAGTGCCATGGTCATGTCATTCTGAGGTCACATGTATAAAATTAGCTTTTGTGTATGTATAACATTTAAAGGATTTTTTTCCCAGGGGAAAAAAAGGAAGTATATTATTGAGGAGAGAGAAGTTATAAGAAATGCATTTCAAAATTTTGTCCGACGTTCCCAAATCCCAATTGTGGCCATTTCAGTTGTTGCATCCAGTGTTAATGCACTTTCATAGTTGGACGTAGTGTCAGTTTTAGACAAACGGGTTCATTATCATTCCTCTTTGCTTTCTCAATGTTAATTTATTGCATGGTTTATTCTTTTTCTTTACAGCTGAAATTGCTTTAATTGATGGTTAAAATGACAATTTTAAAAATGTTAATTTTTATCCATGTGATTGTAACTAAGATATTTTGATTTAAATAACAAGAATAATATGAGATTTTAATCTGTGGAATATGTTCCCAATCATTTGCAGTTAAGGAATTTAAATAAATCAAATGTTAACAACAAAGAACTTCTGTCATTTTTCCTTCATTTAAAATCCAAAATAGATCTTTAATTAAAATCCAAAATAGATCTTCGGAATAGGGCATTTTTCAGATTCTGGAATTTAATATAAAAGACAAACAGGGGTATAATCTAAAATAAAATGGTTTCATATACAGCTTAAATGAATGTATAACTAGTAAACTGTAGTGAAAGAAATTCAATTAAAGTAGGTAGATAACCTGACACTATTCCAAGAACTGAGGTTTTAAAAATTCTTTATTCCCAGTAATGTTTACTTCAGTTTTTTGTGTGGGGGTGGGGCATGGGATTTTTAAGCCTCCTGAGTCTCTTTTTAAGTTTTTTCCTCGTTTGAAATTAAATTATTAATCCCCTATTTTTTCTAACTCGAGAAGTATCTGAATGAGAAAAAAAATAGCAGTGGTGGCTGCTAAAATTAAGTTATCTATCACAGGCTCTGAACCCTCCTATGAAAAGAGAAACAAAACTCATCGTGGTCGGTTTGGAGAGTGGGGAGGAGAGCAGTTAATTCATTCCTGCGGGGGCGGGGGGGGGAGCTTTGTGAGTATTTCAGGGTAGCTGCTGTTTTGTGTTTTGTGAAGATATTTTTAAAATATTGTTTCTAAGAACTTAAACCTGATGGTTTGTTTGCCTTGTAAGAAGCTTTGAAATGCAACTTCACACCCCGTAGTTGCTTGAGATCACAAAATCATTAATCTCCTTTGATAGTAGGCTCACTTTCCAGTCCACCTATTTCTTTGTAAGACGTGTTCGGATTGACACCGACAATAAACAGCACCAGCCCAAGCCGAGGCTGGCCCGCCTGAGCTCTTGTGTGTGAACTGCATCCTCACCAGGGCTTGAACTTGGACAGCCTTTGCTTTGATCGCGGCCCTCCACAGTACAGACAAGATAAAAAGAGCCGTGCCAGTCGCTCAATTATCGCGTAATTACCTCCCCAGATGAGAGAAGGGGTGCCACGTAGCACTTGAGAAAAATCCAGAAATCCCTGCTCTGCTCTCTGCTAGTGATGAAAGGAGGAGGGAAGAGAAATTGCTGGCGTGAGTAATTTCAAAACTGAATTCGAAGTCCTCTAAAGGACCATCAAGCATACCCCCAAAGACGAAAAAAGAAAGCTCAACAGTTACACACATGATAACGGGTAAACAAATGCGGGCACATCCAAACTCTTATGCAAAATTAATGCGTGATCTTGGGCCTGGGCCTTTCTCATGCTGCCCCGAAACGAAGTCTGACTTTTGTGCAGTCCCTTCCTCCCCCAGGTTTGTGTCGGCCTCCGTTCTGGCTTCTTGACTCTCCGCAGGGTTTTCTGGGTTTGCAGGGACGGGGTTGTCTGTGGTCCAGGCCGCTCGAGTGACGGGGGATGCGGGATGAGGGGATGGAGAGCAGCGACTCGGGCTAGGCTCATAGGTTCCTGCGGGCCGTGCTCCTGTCTCTCGTGGGCTGCTCACCCGGTTCTGCGTCTACGCTCTCCGCCACCTCGGGACCACGCGCGCCTCTGGACACAGGCGGGCTGGGGGCCCCGGGACAGATGGTTGCTGGGGACGAGGGGGCAGAGCGGACCTCGCAAGCATCCCGAGGTGACAAATGCAGTTAGTTCTTCATTGTTTGGGCATTTTCCCCTCCTACGAATAAATCTTCTCTTGAGCCACAGACCTAAAAGTCAACAAAGGAGGCCGGGCGCCGGGTCTCTAGCCCACCCCGCGGCCAGCGTGGCCGAGCCGCTCCCGCTGCGTAATCCCTTCCTCGGAAACCCGAACACACAAACGCCGGCCCGCCGACCCGGGTGCCGCGCCCGGGCCAGGAAGAAAACATCTGTGCTTCCAGGGGCGCGCGGGGACCCTCCCGAGACCGTCGCCTGCAAGCGACCTCGGCATCCTCCGCCTCCGTCCGGCTTTGGTCCCCGGGCCCCTGATTTCTCCACCGACGCTCCGGTGGTCAGAAAGGGGACGCACAGGGTGCAGTCCACTCCCGGAGCCCCGATTTTTAGGAATTTTGCTCGGTGTGGGGGGAGGGGCCGGAAGCCCGGGTAGCAAAGAAGGAAAAAGCTTCCAACTGACCCAAGTAGAAAGCTCCAGGGGCCCTCTGATCCCTCCACCACGCCGCGGAGCAAACAGTAACGCAGAAAAGCGTTTGGGGAGAGAGAGTGCACAGCGTCAGTGATTACTTTTCACCTCGTGTTTGGAAGCTCAACTCTGAAACCTTTTCTAAACGCGACTGGAAAAAAAATAAAACAAAAAGAGCCCAAGATAGATAAGGAAGTTCTGTCTATTCAGAGAAACCGAACAACTCTGAAGCGTTCCCAAGCTGACGGCCGGCCGTTCAACCCGATTTCTGGGAGATCGGCTGGGACCACCTTAAATCTCAAAAGACAAAATTCAGTTTCTATTGTCCCTTCGTGGCTCTCTGCACAGCAGAGTAGACCAAAGGGGAATAATATGCGATGAAAATGAGCCTATGCTGGTGAAGTTCTTAACTTAGGTTCTCTTTTTTCAGAAGGTGGATTTCACTGAAACTGTTAAACATTTTTCCTTGAGTTTAACCGTTTTGAACGAGCCACTACAGAAGAGAATGCCAAGAATGACAAAATTATAAAATTCTGTTGTTTTGTCATTTAAAATATTGATCTTAGTTCCATGAAAATGCTTATTAAGTTTCTTTAAAAAAAAAAAACCTGCCGTGATCAATAGAAATTCTTTTCCTTGCAGACGAAAGTAGGAGACCTGTAGCCCAAATTAATTAACCTTTCCTCAAGATCAATTGGTTTTCTGTTGATTTAGCAGTAATATCATAGAACATTTAGCTATAATGTATTTTAATGTGACACTTCAATATGTCAAGAAGAAAAAACCTCATTAAAAAATAAAATTGCTTGAATTGTGTAGTATGTATTTAATAAAGTTTTTTTAAATTGTCTTTAAAATTAACTGCCTGTATTGTGGCTGTGTTTCGCAACTAAACGCAACTAAGAGAATGCCCTCTCCATTCGAGATAATTGGGTGCAAAAAGAGATTATTATAAGCCATCCTGACCTAAATAGGTAATCAAATTATGCTGAAATTTAGGTATAAAAATTACCCAAATTGAAAGAGTAATTAAACCTCAAAAGAGTCTCCTGAGACTAAGAATGGCAGGGCGAAGTAGCACAACATCCCTATAATCGATCTGCTGCAGAGAGAGGAGGTTTTTTAAAAGTAGCCACGTTAGCAAGTTTTATTTCTACCTACGGTTACTATTTCGTGTGTCTAAACACATTTAACAACGGATTTCTTTAAAGCGTTGCCTTCCAAATTGTTAAGTTTGGGACGTAATGGGTTCCATTGGCGATTCTCTCTCTCTCTCTCTCTCTCTCTCTCTCTCTCTCTCTCTCTCTCTCTCTCTCTCTCTCTCTCTCTCCCAGGCCAGCTCCATTCACTAAACTTTGCACAGCTGGGGTTGCAAGCCCTCACCCCCGCCCCCTATTCTCTGGCCTCTTTTAGGAAGCCTTCTGGGACCGGAGAATACCTAAGAAGTTCAGTCGTCACCTGTAAAACACTTAAAAACCTGTCCGGGAGGGGATGGGGGGGCGGAGTTCGTTCCTACTGCCTTTCTTCCTCACATCTCCAAACACGAAGGCCGCGATTCTTACACACCATCTCAAGAGTGTGTAACGCTCACTTTCCCTCTGCACCCCCCCCCCCCCCCCAGAGCCAAGGCTCTCAGATGCCACCTCAGGACACTTTGGAGTTCGCTAAAACTCTAAGTCAGCTTGGAATCCAGAAACAGAATGCCGACACTGTCCCTTAAAATCCGGGAAGTTTGAAAGGGCTGTGTGTGCTCTGGACTTTAGAACCCAGGTGAGATGCTAGGTCTGTTGAAAGCCGGCTCAGAACCCGGCCGGGGACACCCCGGGGAAACCTGATTCAAAGTTCTGCTGGTGAGGTAGCCTTCTGCTTTCCCAGAGTGCTCTTAGGGATTACACATCAGGTGTTCCCAGCCCCTGAAGCTCAGAGAAACCACCTGAAAACCACCCCTCCACTCCCAGGCATTGCGGGGGGCGGAAATAGGGAACAATGAATTAACCGGAATCCTCCTAGGCTATTCCCCCTTCTCCTCTGAAGTTGCTTCTCTAATCTCGTCCCCAAGCTAAGATTTTCTATTTTTCTTCTTTCTTTCCCTTTCTCTGGCCCCAAGGAGTTGCTTTTTAAAACATCAACTTCATAGGAAAATGTAAGGGTCTCTGTGGAGTTTTGTTTCGTTTGTAGATGTAATTTTAAGAGTCCTTTTCGCACGAGGGAGGAAAGAGATGCCTGGTACCTTCTTCTGTGCTTCCCCACACTAATTTTCTCTGCACTGACTAGGTGTCTGGGACGTCTAGGGGAACGTTTGTCTTGCTCTGCGTTCCACCTGGGACTTGGAGCTTCGTTCCTGGGAGGCCAGCTGTGAACTCCAACCCCATCGCCCCTGAGCTCAGCTGTGAGCCCCGGCGCCTGCCCTGTCCTCCCAAGTTTTCCTCAGGTGGAGGCCCCATCGAGCCGCTGGCCTGGCCTGCACAGAGCGGTGAAGTGGGCAGGGCATTGTCCAGGTTTCCTGGCCTCTCCCCGGAGTCGCACGGCCTTCTGCCGACACGCGTTTCCTTTGTGCTATGCCTGGCTAATATATTAATGGGGCGGGCGGATAACCCGGATCCTTCGGGGAGAAGGGAGGAGGTGCCCTGAAAGGAGCCGCAGGGTTACCGTGGCCAACTCTGCGACCCAAGAGATGTTCCGAGGAGGTCTGGGGTGGAAGGGTGAGCGCCTGGGTCCAGGTGGGGCAAGTTCCCTTCGGGGCAATAAAAATAAATGGCCGCAACAAGTTTTTTGGTTTTTTTTTTTTTTTTTTACAAAAGGTGACCCCAGTGCCCTGGATGCGTGAGACATTTGCAGCCCGCACACTCCTGGGGCGAGTGTCTGCCAGGAACGGCCGCTGCGTGCAGGGCGTGCATCCCCAGTCCCCCGTGGGAACCCCTCAGCTGTCCCTTTTTGAGGTGCACGCTTTCTCATTCAGACTGGAGTTCGGGGTTCAGGAAGAAGGACTCCAATCAGCCAGTCCTGCCGCCCTCACTGAGACCCCGAAGGGTGGGTGTGTCCCCTAAAAGTTACCCTCTGGGAACCCCTCTGTCACCCCACCAAATCCGTGGGAGGCACTCGGGTCTCAGCCCTGGGCAGGCCCCAGGGTTCCCGCCTCTGGGTGCTGGCTTTGGGTCCAGCCCCAGGCCCTGAGCCTCCTTCCCGCCAGGCCCACGGTCCCGCCCGCCAGACGGTGCCCGGGTGCCCTGAGACATATGCTGCCCGCAGGCCGTGCGGCCCGACGTGGTGCTCATTGCTGAGATGGTTCTCAGCCCATCAAAAGCCCGGGCTTTCTTCAGCCTTATGGGCCGCGAGGTGAACAACAATGCCCGGGCCCCTTCACTTCAAAAGCAGCGATCAGGGGAAAGGCTCCCCCAGAGAATTTTTTTTCTTCTTCTCCTCAGCCTTTCATTTCTAGTTTTTTTTTTAAAAAAGGCACCAGCAACTCCAGGGCCCGGGCAAGCCTAATGCCCTTTGATGGGGATTGAATTCATTATCTCCAATAACACAATTGTGCTTGGCCAACGAAAAGAGCAAAGCAGGGCTCTAGCCCGCCCGAGGGGCCCGGCCAGGCGGGGCGGGACAGCCAGGCGCGCTCCGAGGGACCCGACCCGCACTGGGGCGCGGTCCCACCCCGCCAGTCCAGGCTGCGGCACCCCGGGGCGGGGTCGGGGCTCGGCGACGCTGCAGGACCCAGAGCGGGCAGAGGTGGGGCGGGCCCCGCAGCGCTGTGTTTACTCTGCTCCTTCTCGGCCTCCCGAGGCCACCAGCCAGCTCCAGGCATCCGGGGCGCGCCGGGCAGGGGGCCGCCCAGTGGCTCTGGCTCCAAGCACCCAGCTCCCGTGGTCCTGACCGCGCCCCTCCACCCCAGAGCCCTGAGCACGCAGCCAGCCCTCCCTGCCCTCTACTGAGGATCTTCTCATTGGCTTTCACGCTAGCCATCCGGGAAAGGACGCCCTGGCTGCTGGGCGGGCTGGCTGAACCCTGTGTCCCGCAGTAGACTGGAAAAGTCTGGGTTTTCTGCAAGCACTGCCTCCCTGGGACGCTGCCCACAACCTGGGCAGGCGCCCTCTCCACCACTGGTTTGCTTGTTTGAAGTTACAACAGGCATCATCAATGACTGGCCGGGTGTGTGTGTGTGTGTGTGTGTGTGTGTGTGTGTGTGTGTGTGTGTGTGTGTGTGTGAGAGAGAGAGAGAGAGAGAGAGAGAGAGAGAGAGAGAGAGAGAGAGAGAGAGAGAGACAGACAGACAGAGAGACAGAGACAGAGACACCGACTTTGAATCCCTGTCAAAGATATCGACATAGTCCGGTTAGCTTGGTGTCTAATACACCAGTTGTGGTCATGGCTGAGCCTCCAGCAGGAACCCATTCTCCCAGTTGGGGAAATGCGTTGAAGTTTTAATTCAGTTAGATAAAGAATAATTAAAAACAGAATACAAGGTGCTTTTAAGCAACAATACTTTGTGGTGCAGATGGGTCATTTCTCACCAATTAATCATGGCTATCTCAACCTTCTAGCAAACCACAGCTAGTAGATGTACTGAGGAGTGTCCATGAGGCCCTTACATCTTCAGGCCAGTACCCACAGCAAGGAAGCAGGAAACATAGACCTGCCGGTTTGGGGTAAACTTTAAAAAGTGTGTCAGATTGAAGGTTTCCAGCTAGGTATCAGTCTCATCAGGAGACACTGGGTTTCTGTTATTTAATTGCTTTCCACATGGAGAAATGTACATAAATATATTTTTGTGAACCTCACACTACCCTTCAGTTTTTAGGTCTAACCACTTGGAGAAGAGAAGAAAAACATTTCATTGTTGTAGATAAAACTTAAAAGAAGCCCGTTTCTCCTTTCTTTTCTTTTGGTCCCCATGGAGCACTCTACAACTCTTAAAACATTTAAACTCTTAAAACTATATTAAAACATTCACTGTTGTGGAGTGGAGTCTTTATACTTTTCATTTACTTCAAAAATAAGCAAAGCATCTACCTTGAAAATATTCTGTGTGTTTAATGAAGAAGCATATGGAAAATTCTCTCTCCAGCTCATGATCCTTCCGACTCAGCCTTCCTAGGGCATGGGTCACAAGCACGCACTGTACACCTGGCTTAAGTTCTATTTTCTACCTGAGTTTGAAACTCCAGATATTAGAGGTTATAAAGAAAAAGTGACTTCTGGACACTTACCCTCCTTTTTATTAACTTATTAAAGCTAGGTTTGAATCCTGGTGACAGGCTCATTTGCATGTAGTGCAGATGACTCCTTCGATCACCTTTAATAAACTGTCTTTGCAACATAGATTGAAGGTTTAATCTTTGCCTTGAATCCTGGCATATATTTTGCCCGTGTGGGAGACTGCTGTGCTCCCTCCACAGAGGCAACAGGACAGCTCTGTGGTTTTCCCACATAAACAATTTGTCTAGTGCCAGAGCACACATCCAGGATTATGTGACTTCAGGTGAGCCAGCCATCACAGGACAGAAGAATTACTAAACAAAAGATATTCCAATTTCTATGTAGATGTCTTTGGCCATGGAATGGGATTAGGCCGGGAGAAGACAAAACATTTCAGTAAAGATGAGAATTTAGTCTTATGGAAAGTGCAGCCCCAAAGCACACTCCAGCCTGGGGGCGGGCGGGGGGGGGGGGAGAATCAACCAATTACAGGGCTAGAGATACAGTAACAGGAAGCCCTTCTGTCTTCAGTTCACTCATCCTGTAAGGTCACTTCCTCAGAGTGTTTGCAAAGCTGATCTAAATGGTCAGGATGGATAACGCGCACCTCTTGAGTTCATGTGTGTGATTAAGCAGCTCACATTTATGGTGCAGAACATTTTTGCCAACTGATTCCCACCCCTCCTCCATATTGAAGAGAAATTGGCTGATATTTCACGTGTGCCTCTTTTGAGCGTTCATTTTTATTGTCTCAAACTTGTTTCAGGCACCTGAAAGCTTGTCTCCAGCTACTTATCCAGACAATTGAAATGCCCTTTCTTTAGTACCCACCTAAGGTTGATCTAGACGAGCATCCCACTGGGGGAGACACCCATGAGGTAGACAAGCATGGGTTTCCCGCTCTTTATACTGACAGGAGAAAAATGAAATAAAATTTCAAATTCCTTCAAATAGCAACAATATTCAATAATATATTCATCAATAAGAGATGCGGTCCCTTTATGGGTTAAACCATCCAAAGCTAGGTCATGCAGCCTATATACTTTTAAGGGAATGTTTGTATTGACCAGTCATTGGATGTCTGTCCTTTCTTCCCTACTCTCTCTCTTACTTTTTTCCGTCCTTCCCTCCCTCCTTCCTTTCTTCTCTCTCTGTCTCTCTCTCTCTTTCTGTCTCCCTCAGTCTTTGTCTCTGTCTCTCTCTCTCTCTGATGCAGTGGCTTCTTAGTTATAAGAAGTTATAAGAAGTAAATGTAGAAGCCACTCAGAGCACTGATTCATTTAGAAGAAATATTGTCTTTTGTGCTGGGCACATTTCACAGTATTTGTTACTATGGCTCAGAAATAAATACATGTGGCTTCTCAGACATAGTTTTATACAGTAAGTAATTCAAGGCAGTCCTTTAGTTCTTGAGAGGGATAAGACTTCTGCATATGGAAGCTGGAGCTGGGAAGACATACTATGACCTGGAGTCCTAGACTCAGAACTGGACTTTGGGTCCCCAACACATGGAAAGACTCACTTCTCTGCATAGTAGTTACCAATGGGCCATAGCAGACCAAGGATTAACTCCTCGGGCTACACCTGACTCTTGAGTTACAACATCTCTGCTGAGTCAGGCCAGTAGAGAGGCAATGCTTATTTCATCTAACAAATAGCTCACAGTGATAGTTATAGTCATAACAACACTAGACTAAGCTGTAGAGGAAATTAGGAATACTGGGAAACGATCTCCATTACATTCTGTTCACCTCATTCATCCTATATAGCAGAAGAGGTGAGAGATTAAATTGAAATTACAGTCGAAGTGAAAGGTTGTGAGGCCTCTGATGACTCAAAGGACAGTATTAAGAAGCTGTAGAATAATATATAAGAATGCAAAGATACTAGCTTCCTCGAGGTGGCTGCTGAGTCCTAAGAGGGGCCAGTCCTACCCAATTCTTGATTACACCATGTAACGGGAACCGTGAAGCACTACTGAATTCCCTGTATGCCAACCACAATTTTAAAGATATTTTTAAAGCCTTCTAAGATAAAGTAAGGTAACCCCACTCCGCCAGCCACTAGCATCTGTATTCGATATATATTTTAAAGTATTGTATTTTTGAGATGAGGTCTCACTATATAGCTCAGGCTGTCCTCAAACCCAGAATTCTCCCACCTCACACATACAAGTACTGGGATTATAGACATGTGTCCCCATGTCTAACTTCACTTAAACAGATGGTTTGTGTAATAAGCTGAGATTTTAAGAGTAAGACAACTTGGGGCTGGAGAAGGCTCAGGAATAAAGAGCACTTGTTCTTGAAGAAGACCAGGGTTTGGTTCCTAGCACCCACATGGTACACAAATATACATACAGGCAAACACTAAAACATATAAATAAAAACCTTTTTAAGAAAGAGAAAGCACAATGTGACTTTGATGGAGTAGAACAGAGCCCTCTCTTTAGGGCATCCTTAGTAACAGAGAAGAGAATTGGGCATTAGCAAAGCATCCCTTGAGATATAGGCAGCCAGTGACTTGAAATATAAAAATGGTTGAACTTTATGAGGCCCTTCTCAGCTACCCTCATGATTTGGTAAATTGGATTTGTTAAAAAGGGGTAGCAAACGGCAATTACTGTACTGGAATAAAAATAATGAAGTATTTTTAAGCTCAGGAGTAACTTGTTTTAAAAAGGAACAGAGCCTAGAGAAAGGTGAGGGCCAGAAAGAGGAGGCCCTGAGCAAGGAAGTCCCACAGCAAAGACATCAGAAGGTATTCAGCCTCCAACAGCCTCCCAGGCCAGGGGACAGACCCAGGGAGGGAAAGATGGCCCAGAAGCAAATTAGTGGTGGGGGAGAGCTAGTCAGTGTGTTGAGGAAGGGCCTGGAGGCTGCGTGAAAAGATTTGGTGTCGTCATAGCAACCGGCTCAGCCCTGCTCCCCCTGAAGCCCATTCAGCTCTGAGCTGCCGGAACACGTTTTTAATTAAAGCGTATAAAAGTTGTTTTGTAAGGACTTCTCCTCATCCGATAGATTTCAAAATGGTTAATCAGGCTTCATCTCCTTTTGATGCTCCAAGAGCATGGGCTATGGCATGCACAGAAGCTGCTGCTGCTGCTGCTGCTGCTGCTGCTGCTGCTGAGTGAGTTGTCTCTTCCTCACACCTAATGCCAGGAATGAGCCAAGTATCTAGCAATTTAGACACATGCAAACAGAATTCCAGAAGACGGGGGAGCCCACTGTTTTTTTTGGTGGTGAATGGGACTGTTGATTTCCTTTGCTCTGGCTATGGAAGGATTCTGTCTTCCAGATGGGTATTGTCCCTTACTGATGGCTCTGGAAAATGGCATTTTTTTTCCCCTCTGAGAGATGCAGTTCAAAAGCCAAAATAAGGTTAAAAATTATTTGTATTAAGTAATATTTAACCCAGCATAAGTATTCCAAGAAAAAGATTTGCGCTTGCACCACCCATAAAAGGATGGTGACATACTCCATTTTTCAGAGACTAAAAGGATGCCCCAGCCTGAATCCTTGGCAAATTCATGACACACAGCGAAAGTGACACTTTGTAATTTAGTACAGTGGGTGACTTAGAAGAAGACAACATCTTTTGTGGAACCACCAAACAATGTCTTAGCTGATATAAACCTTTGGTTAGGATACTGTTTCTAACCTCACTGATAAAAAGATGGTTTCACTGGTGGTCTGTCCCTCCAGTGTCCCTCTTTGAACTTGCTATTTCTACTACAACACAAGCACCATAAAATCTGGGTGGAGGAGTCCTGTCTCCTCTCCAGGGGCAACTCATCCGACAAATGATTTTTCTAAACACCAGTACTAGATGAGGCCACTCAGTAACCACAGAGGTCTCAGGCAAAAGACAAGAACACTTTGTAATCTTTTGTGTAGGCCCAGATAAGAACAAGGTACCCTGGAAAGCCACACACAAAAAAGTAAACATCCCACCACCCCAAATAACAACTCCCAATTCGTTGCAAATTATGGTTTTAGTTTCATTTTTGGTTTTTCTTTCCCAAGTTTAGGTTTATGGGGATACCCAACTGGTGCTTCCAATTCAAAAGTTTATGTTCTGAACTTTCCACCGATCACCTCCCACAAACCTCAGTCCTGTATTGACACCTTCAACGGAAATGCCCAGTATCCTTGGTGTGTAATCTCTCTTATTTTCAACAAGCAATAAAACCAACACACTCAACTGTCAGTGTACCCCTGCTAGGGGACACTGGCAAGGTTTTTGCTCCTGTGTTCCGGGGCTTGTGCCACCACAGAGCTAGCTGACAGGCCAAACTCATTTTTTTTTAAAATAAGAACTCCCAATTTATTTTTATACATGTCTACATGGTATTTGATGGATAATCTGCATACTTAAATAAAGGTGTTTTTCAGTAACAAGGCTCCCTTCCTCATTTTTCATATATTTTATTCTCTTAGTCATTCAAAAATTGAAAATCGTTTTCACCCTTGAGTCACTGCTCATATATCTGCTATTAATTAGTATGTCCTTGTCAACATTTCCCATTACCCCACCTACAACCTCACCTTAATTACTATTTGAAAGACCACAGTTTTGAACCACAGTATTGTTCACTATTAAAAGAGCCTCCAGCTCTTATCAGGGCTGGCACATTATTTTCTAGCCTAATATTCAGAATGAAAGCTTTCAGCTTGAATACAAGCAAGGCCTACCCTCTCAAGACTGAAGCTTCCACAGGAATATGTGAGTAAGTAGCAAGAGTTCCCTCCATAGAGAAGAAAAACGCCCTTGGATGCTGCAGCATAAGACGTGAATGTATGTGTCCCTCCAAGATCACAGGACTTGTTTGAGAACTCCACGGTGAGGTGTCCTTAGAAGATTCTAGGTAGGTTAGGAACAAAACCATGACTGTTAAAGGGTAGTTAGCCCGGGAATGTCTTGCACAGATAAAGCATTTCTGTTAAGCTGGAGGATCACATCTTTACTTTAGGCGTGTGTGAGAGGCAGTCTCTCCACATCTACAGAGGGTAGAATGAGGTGCAAAGGGTAGAAATCAGTGGATCACACGATGCAATCCACAGGAAGCCAAAGGCTGGGCAGTTACTTCAGGCAACAGTGGACATCTCAACACCAAACAAACATTCGGATGAACATTTCCCTCAAGGTTTCTGCAGTATTTCTTTTGATCCCATCAATTGCCTTTCTTTTCTTTTTGTTTTGTTTTTAAAACAGGGTTTCAATGTTTAACAGCCCTGGCTGTCCTAGAACTTGCTCTGTAGACCAGGCTGGGCCTCGAACTCACAGAGATGGGCCTACCTCTCTGTCTCCAGTGCTGGGATTAAAGGCATGTGCCACCATGCCTGACTTCTATCAACTGATTTTTAATTGCCATGGATGTTTGTTTTGAACAAAACATTCTTTTTATTTCGTGTATTGTATTTTTTTTTGACAAGTCAACACTCACTTGTCTTACCTCATTCTTTTCCCCAACCATAGCTCATTCCTTCTTGTATTATCATGATTCCAATGGAGCCCTGGGCATTAAATCCCAGGTTGTTAGTGGCTTTTTATTCGTAGAACTTCAAAGATGCTATGTCTTACTTCTGGTTTCTGTTTCCTCTGATAAGTCAGCTGATAGCCTTGCTCTTACTCATCTGTATTTGTATCCTTAAGTTTTTTTTCTCTTATTCAAGTTGCTGGTACTCTATTTTTGTCATCTCTGGATCCAGTTCTGTTGACTATTTGTTTTATTATTTTTGCATGGAACTTTTTCCTTTTAATGTATTCCCACTTCTTAAAACATTAAATGATGCATGCTATATATAATGAAAATTAAAGCCTGAGGTAAATAACCCGGATATGAACTCTCCTCTTTCTATCGGGCGCTTAGTTTGGAATGTTAGTCAATTTAGTCAGTATTTGAGGTGAATGGGTTTTTATTGTTGCCCTAGTAATTTTCAGTGCACAGCACACTTGAAATTCCTCCAGTGGTGGCCTGGACTGCCACTATGTGCTTAGTGTGAGGTCTGGAATGCTGAAGAAATTTTTCCTCAGTTTCCCAGCCCCTCCCTCAGATTCTAGCAGGTTCTCCAGGACAACAGAGCAGGAGTTTGTTTTCATGTTTTTGCTCCTCCCACAACAGTAATGGATGTTACCAGGTGCTGGGTGAAAGCTTACCGACGGGGGAATAGGAAAGGGGCCCATCAGCACTCTGGCTTGCATCACGGTCTGAAGCAGGTGCTACACATCTGTCCTTGAGTGACAAATAGTCTCTCCTCTTCAGAGCAGGGTCCAGGACACACATGGCCTCTCTGCCCCTCCCTAAACTCTATTAGCTGTGAGACTCATGTATTTACACTTGTTGTTGGGAGCGAGGATGTGTTCTGTGTTTCCTAGTTTCTTGAGTCCGTGGCATATCTTTCATCGGCTTTGGAAATTTTCTAGGTAGTATCACTTCACGTACAGAGGCTGGCTCAGATTTTTCTGAATGCCGACTCCAACCACACACAATAATAACCACACACAGTAAACTTTCTATCACACCCCACATGGGTTTGATGTTTCATAGATTTTTTTTTTCCATTCTCTTTCTTCTCTTTGATTGACTGGCACCAGTGGCCTCTCTCTCAGTTCCCAAGACCACTTTTCAACTGGTTCTAATCTGGACCGAAACTGTCTATTGAAGTCTCTGCTTCCTCGTTGTTATTATCTGACGCAGGCTCAAGCTGGCCTCAAACTCACGTTCCTTTTGTCTCCACTTCTCAAATGCCGAGATGAAGGGTGTCCCCCACAATGTCTAAGGCCAGACATAGTAGATCTCCTGGAGCTGACGTTACAAGCAGATGTCTGACACCAAACGTGGGGCTAGGAACCGAATTCAAGTCTGCAAGAGCTGTACACGCACTCACGTGTTGATCCATCTCTCTAGCCCTGAGATACATAGAGTTTTGAGGTGAGATCTAGGGTATCACTGACTGGCCTCAAATTCTCCATGTACCTGAGAATGATTCTCAACTCCTAATCCTCCTGCTTACATCTCCCAAGTGCTGGTATTTGAATTAAACCCAGGGTCTCATGCACAGTAGACAAGTACTGTACCTACTGGGCTACATCCTCAGACTTTTGTCCCCCCCCCCTTTTTTTTTGAGTTCTAAGGTATCCAGAAAAGTCTGCATCTGATAATTACAATATCTGTATCTATTTTTGTATCTCTTATTTTCTCTTGACTTTTAGCAGGGAAATTTATTTCCTGGCATTCTTGGATATTTTTAGTTGAATGAAAAGTATTGACTGTGGAAAAACAGTAGATTTTAGGGGATGTTGTCTAAAGAGATTTAAATTTGCTGTGAATGAGTTTGAGACACTTACCGTGCAGTTAAGGCTGGCCTAGTTATAATTAATTTAGCCTTCCTCGCGGAGCATAGCTATTTCAAGATCTAAATAAATGCTGCATTTCTCTTTGACAAGACTTTCAATTTTCATCTCCTTTGCCTCATGGGACTAGCAACTACTTTCTTAGTCTTTTCTTTCTTGGTGTTTGTTTCTCTGAGCTTTGTGAGGCGTCTTAACTTCTCAGGGACCAGCCAGGGGTCTAAAAAGAAAATGCTACAGGAAACATTGGTAACCCTCTATAATACTTTTAGTGTTTCCCCTCATGCTATAGTTGCTGGATTTAATCCGGAACTCCGTTTTCAGTAGGCGCAGCCTAGAGATGGCTACATACTAAAGAACGGTACACAACCCAATCCTTGACTCAGCAAATACCCCAGTGAGCAATCGCAGCTGAGGACTCACCCCCGTGTGTCTTTGGCCTCTCTTAGGAACTCCTTGTCCCAGACGCTTCAGGCTTTGTTGTATTCTACTCTGTGTGGTGTCTGAGTTTTACAGCCATTCTTGGAGGCTGAGTCACGCTGAGTCTGCAAATGTGTTACCACCAGACACAAAAAGTAGCTCCGTGTTCTATTCTCAAGGCAACAAGTCTTGGCTGTTTCTATGAAGTCCTTTTAACAACTTTGTATTCAAGCTTAAAATGCACTTTTTAAAAATCCATATTTTATGTATTTGTATATATTCAAGGTCACAGTTATGATAATATTTTATGTTTCTGTAAACTTTGGTTAATTATTTGTTAAAAACCATCTGGCAATATATTGTTACGCTAGATGAGTTTGAGATCCTGGTACTATTTAATCTGGTATATTTGTGTTCCCTAAAGGACAGAAAACCACATATTAATATCATCATGTGAGGAAACACTCACACGTACAATGCAGCTCACTGCACAGTTGAAGTCTACAGTTTAGACAATGTTAAAAATGCAGGATCTCCAAAGATCATGGGAGCTCACGGAGATTGAGGCAGCATCCACAGGTTTGTACCAGGTCCTCTACATATATGTTATGGCTTCCAGCTCAGTGTTTTCATGAGATTTCTGAGTGTTTAAATGAAGGGGTCTCTGGTTCTTGTGATGTCTCTTGGGCTCTTTCCTTTTTGTGTTTGTTTGGTTTGTCTTGTCCAACTCCAATGTGATCATTTTTGTTTTATCATATTATATTGTATTCCCGTAGAAGCCTGTCTGTCTTCTAATGAGAGACAGAAAGGGAGTGGAGCTGGAGGGAGGGGAGGTGGGGAGGAACTGGGAGGAGAAGAGGGAAAACTGTAATCAGGAGACGTTATGTGAGAAAAAAAATCTGTCTTCAATAAAAGGTTAAAAAAAAAAGGAGATGTCTCACAGATAGGAAAAAGTTAGATAAATACACATTTGAGTCAAATTAGGATAGTAGATGAAAGTGGATGGGAAATAACCTAGATATGATATGGTATCAGAACTCCTCTGCAAATGAGTTTTAGAGAGCTGGAGTGATTATGGCAAACCGCTGTTGAGAGTGAAAAAACAGAACGTTCTAGAGATGAGATAGGATGTTTTTAATTAATTCTATTTATTTATTTATTTTGTATATATATGCGTGTGATTGTGCGCACACCATAGTACATGCGTGGATATCAGGAGTCTATTCTCTTTTCCACCATGTGAGTTCCAGGAATTTAACCAAGTTATCAGGGCTGGTGACAAGCACCCTTGCTCACTGAGCCATCTTACCAGCCAGAGAGACGTTTTAAGATGAAGATTGCTGGCAAATATTAAGACATCGCTGGAAGATTAGAGAAGATGTGGAAGTATGCTGGTGTTAAACTTCTCCTGTGTCTCCCGAGAGAGGAGAAGATGGAGAAGCAGTGTATAACAGGATTCTGTATTTAAAGGTGACACTTGTAGCGGGGACTGAAAACTCAAGCCACTGGAGCTTAGTGGATCATTTTGAGGAGGAATCTGCCGTACAGCCAGCCACCAGGTACTAGGGGCACTTGGTGAGAGAGACTGTGAAACTCCAAGATGTGAAAAGGAGGAAAGCAGGACTGGGAAACAAAGGCATGTATAATGCAAAGGTGCAGCTATAACCCTTCTTCCAGGGATAAGCTCCTGCTGAAAGGATTCGTGTCACTGACATTGTGTAAATGGAAAGCAATTATTCACTAACACCCGGGAGAAAAAGAGGAAGCATGGCTACCATCGGCGTGCAATTGTACTATGCAATATGAAATTCCTTATTAAATCTTCTCAGAACAGTTAGAAAGTAATTTCCCCGGGAAAATTGTCTCTATCCACTGTCTCAATTTCTACCCTCACCTCTTGGCTCACTGCATCTGGCTTTTGTCTGTCATTTCAGCAGAAATCATTCTGATGAAAGTTACCAAGGACTCCTTAATTGAAACCCCGCAGGATCTCAGCTTGAACACCATCTCCTTGGGGAAGCCTTCCTTAAGCTCAGAGCACAGTAAGATCCCATCTCACTTGTTCTGCAAAGACTTTCTGAACCCATCACTATTATGGCACCCATCCCACTGCCCGACAACTATTTACAGCTATTACTCATTCAGGACTGGATGGTATGAGGAGAGACGCTGTCTTAGTTAACTTCGTATCTCTAGCATCAGGTGTGCTACTGACTTAATTATTGTCCATTGGTAATATGCAGGTGGTGATCTGAATGAGGCTGGCCCCCATAGGCTCATATATTTGAATAGTTGGCCCCCAGTTGGTGGAAGTGTTTGGAAAGGATTAGGAGGTGTGGCCTTGTTGGAGGAGGTGTGTCACTGGGGCTGGGCTTTGAAGTTTCCAAAGACTCATATGATACCTAGCACTTTCTCTCTACTTCCTACTCTTGGATCAAGATGCAATTCTCAGCTTTTCATGCCACCTTGCCTTTGCTCTGCCACCATGGACTTCAACCGTCTGAAACCATAAATCCAATTAAATACTTTCTTTTATAGGCTGCCTTGGTCATGGTGTTCTGCCACAAAAATAGATGTAACTAAGAAAATTCCTCTATTATCTCTTTCTTTTAATCCTTTCTGTAAGAAATACTTACACAAAAAATAAAAATTTTCTAAATATAACAAAAGCAAAAGCTGTTCAAAATATGAACAGAATAGACATTTCCTCCAAGAACATCCTTTTTTCTTATACTGTACATGAATTATTTTGTAACTATCAAATGATTAATATATCAGTTAAATCCTAGATGCTTTAAGGTTGGTTTTCTTATCTTTTAGTTTCTCCAATCACCACAGTTCAGCAACCAACTTCTTTTTTTTTAAGAGGGGGGGTTCTTTTTCAAGACATGTTCTCACTACGTAGCCCTGGTTGTCCTAGAACTTACTATGTAGACCAGGATGGCCTCTACCTCATAGAGGTCAGCTTGGCTCTGCTTTATCAGTGCTGGGGTTAAAGGCAGGTGTACACCACTATGCCCAGCTCCAAACTTCTTATGATTCTATCGTATTGTGTTCTTATTAGCTAAACACTATGTTTGACTTTGTTATTTTATGTGACTCCTCAGAAGTTAAGAAACATATAAGTAGCAATTAAAATAAATACCTCATACAAATACTTTTGCTTATAGTTTTACCTAATGTGGCTTTATTTAACAATGCCCCTCATGATCAGTAAGTAGTCTGGCATATTCTACCTGGTTTGCACATCTTTGCATACTGGGATCTCAACAGGTGAGGACAACTTATCTACATTTTTCTGAACATACTCGTATGTACTTTTATTTCTTTTTCTATGGTGCTGTGATTGGACTCAGGGCTCTGTGCATGCAGGAGATTACTTTGCCACTGAACTCTACACCCTATACTCTGGATCTTAGTTTTTATTTGCCTGTTTCGTAACTACAGTTTTGCAAACACTGTAGCATTTACTGATGTGATGCTCATGGCATTTGGAATCACCTTTGCTTCTTTCTGTCTCATTTATTTCTCTATTTCAGCAATTGCCAAACTGTTTTCTTCTCACATCCACGAAGCCCGCCCTTCATCCCTCCAGTGTTGTTTGATATTTATCTTTTCACCCTCCGTTTATAAACCCAGGACCTTGTATGTGCTAGGCAAGCACTCTGCCAGGGAGATACTTCCTCAGTCCTTAATTTCTTTCTTGAGACAGGGATTTGCTAAGTAGCCCAGGCTGCCCTTGAGCTAATAATCCTCCTGTTTGGGCTGCTAGAGCTGTGGTTATAGGTATGCTCCATCCTAGCTGGCTTATTCTAATAGTTGTGTTTCCACAAAATGCTTTTAATACCATTTATTATTGAAACACTACTGAATGATATAATACAGAGAAGCATCTACATATGCTGTAAAGACAGTCAACTGAAATTATTCTTAGAAAGATTTTGGAGCAGTGAGGCAATAAAAGAAAGTTTGTTAATCATGGTCTCTTTTTCCTTGTTCTCCCTCTTCATTCTTGATCCAGCTGGGATCTCCCCCTCCCCTAAGCTCTCTAGCTCTCTTTCCCTTGACCCTTGCCCTTCTTTACCCCCCTCACGTCCTGGGAGTGGGGGGTGGGCTGGGGGAAGGGGGGGTGGGTGGGTGGAGGAGGGAGGACAGGGGAATCGGTGGCTGATATGTAAAATTAAATTAAATTATAAAGTAAATTTAAAAAAGAAAGTTTGTAGCCGCGCGGTGGTGGTGCACACCTTTAATCCCAGCACTCAGGAGGCAGAGCCATGTGGATCTCTGTGAGTTTGAGGCCAGCCTGGTCTACACAGAGAGATCCAGGACAGGCACCAAAACTACACAGAGAAACCCTGTCTTGAAAAAAAACCAAAAAAAAAAAAAGAAGAAAGTTTGTATTAAATATATACCCAATGCCATGCAAAGTTGAAGAAAACCAGTGACTCAAGAGTCTAAGAGGTAAAAGTATACAAATTGTTAACTTATTGTTCCATGTGAATAAATAATTCCCATGAAGAAACCTGTTCTATATTGTGAATTTAAATAACAACAATAGTATATAATCAATCACTGACAAGTAGTAGAGATGGTCTTCAATGATAGACATATAAAGAGTTGATTGGGGTGGGCACAAACCAATAGCTTGGCCAATCTCTGATTCTTTCCTGCCTCAGTTTCCTCATTGTGCTTCCTAGCAGCTAGCAGAGAACTAAGCAAAGGTGTTTGACATATCCAGGTAACAGAAGATGAAAATGATGAGTCTTATGAAACATCATCAAAGACCATGGAACAGTATTGCTGTCCACTGTTGCAGCCCCATTTCCAGGGCATGTGGCCTGCACTACAGGAATCCAGTGTCTCAGAGTATGAATGGTGTCTGACTGGTGGAAGGAAATCTGCATCCTCCGATGTTGGCTGGGGAAATCTGCTCTAGATTGTCAACTACCCAGAAGATAACAAAAGAGAAATGGAGAATAAAGGTGTTTCTTCAGCAGCGAAAGTAGAAGCAACCAGAAAACATCTGATTTAATAGTTCCAGATCTCCCATGGATAACAACCAAATAGGATCTTACAGACTATGTAGGTGCTTTGGAGACGATCCTATGGTGCAGGACTAGGGAGATCTTAAAACTGGAAGGGTTTGACTTTGTTCAGTTTGTGAAATATGAAACCCAACTGAAAGCAACGCCACCAGGACATTTGCTAGAGAGCCAATGGTGTGACTGAAAGCCCAGATGAGCCCCTGAGAAGCAGAAAGTTGTTTGTTGGACGTTATTCAGGAGACATAGTGGCCAAAGGCCTTCAACAGTTCTCCTGTCAGCTTGGGAAAATCGTAGATGTCTGTTCTTGTTTCCAAACCACTCAGGGCTTTGGCTTTTGCTGTGTTTACAAATGATAAGGTTGCCCAGTCTCTTTGTAGAGAGGATTTGATCGTTAAAGGAATCAGTGTGCAGATATTCAACGCTGAACCTAAGCACAATAGCAATAGACAGAAAGAAGTGGAAGACTGGGTGGAAATCCAGGAGGCTTTGGGAAACCAGGGTGGGTTTGGTAACACTAGAAGGGGTGGAGCAGGCTTGGGAAATAGCCAGGGTGGTAGTATGGGTGGAGAGATGAACTTTGGAATCCTTATCATTAATCCATTAAACCAAATTAATGATGGCTGCAGCCCTGGAGGTACTGCAGAGCAGCTGGGGTATGATAGGCATTTTAGCTTGCCAGCAGAACCAGTCAGACTCAAAGCCAGGGCAGCACACTGATGGAGCCAAATCAGGGTTTGGGTTCTGGAAACAACTCCTACAGTGGTTATAATTGCGAGGCTCCTTTTGGTTGGGGACAGCATCAACTACAGGGTCAGGCAGTGGTTTCAGTGGAGTTTTGGCTCAAACATGGATTCTACATCCTCTGCCTGGGGAATGTAGGCAGTGGGCTTTGGTTGGTTGGTAAGTTGGCTGGTTGGTTAGCTGGCTGGTTAGTTAGTAGGCTGGTTGGTTAGAAATGGTGATAATTAAATTTTTCTAAGCCTGTGATAAGTATACTGTAAAATAATCTGTGCTAAACATTTTCCAATTTGCTTCTTCAGTGTGGAGTATATTCAGCAGCATTTTTGACATTTTTCTTCAGAAAAAGGGGAAAAGCTGAAGGAATTTTGTAAGTTTTGTTACACAGGGGGCTAGAAGATTGAGTGGCTGAAAGTGAACCACTGTCTGCCTGACTGGAAAAGACCCGACGCTTACAGCTGACCTCAGGTTTCCCCTCGATGCTCTATCATGGGACTTGGGAACTTCTTGCAGGTTTGGAGTAGGAAGCATTGCTTAGAACTGGATTCTCTCCTCTTTATTTTAATTTGAACCCATCCTATGGATTTTCCTCTTGGGAATCTCTCCTTTTGGGAGATAAAGGTGTCACGGTGATCAGTTCTACTAGCCTTGCTTAATTCATACTTTCTTTCATATATTAACGTACAGTATAAAGAGTTCATTTAATTTCCGCAGTCCCTCTCATTTCAAATGTTTGTGGAAGAAGCACTTCATTGAAAGTCATGCTGTAAATACTCTGCCAGATAGCTCCTTCTGTCTACATGCCTCCTCACCAAAGAATCCATCATCACACAGCATAGGCTGTGTCTTCAATGGTGGTATTCCACTACTCTTTTTGAAAAACAAAATATTTATTTATTCTTCTCTCATATATCATATCCATCCTGAAGTTCCCTGTCCCTCCTCTCTCCCCTAACCCTTCCCCCACCTCTCCTCCCCCTGCCCATCCACTGGTCCTCTATTTCCCTTCAGAAAAGAGCAGGCCTCTCAGGGATAGCAACCAAACATGGCGTAACAAGATACAGTAAGACTAGGCACATGCCCTCACATCAAGGCTGGATGAGACAACGCAGTAGGAGGAAAAGGGTCTCAAAAGCAGGCAAAAGAGTCAGAGACAGCCCCCACTCCCACTGTTAGGAGTCCCACAAGAACACCAAGCTACCCAACCATAACATATATACAGAGGGCCTATGATGGACCCATGCAGGCTCCATGATTGTTGTTCCAGTCTCTGTGAGCACCTATGAGACCTGGTTAATTGGTTCTGTGACCCACTACTCTATTTAATGGAGTCACATCAACGCTATGAACACAAGGCTGTGATATGGAATGAGGAGGCTGTTCGAACTTTTTTTTTTTTTTTTTTTTTTTTTTTTTTTTTTTTTTTTGGTTTTTCGAGACAGGGTTTCTCTGTGTAGCTTTGCGCCTGTCCTGGAACTCACTTGGTAGCCCAGGTTGGCCTCGAACTCACAGAGATCCGCCTGGCTCTGCCTCCCGAGTGCTGGGATTAAAGGCGTGCGCCACCACCGCCCGGCTGTTCGAACTTTTGAAAGCTGCTGTGGTATTGACAGTGGTGCCCAGGCATGAAAGGCTAGTATGAGCAAGCAAGGCAGAGAGTGCATGCAGAAACTTGACGATGCAAAAGATACACGTGCATGTTTGAGTGACAAGCACACCAACATATTTGACGGGATGTGTTTGTCACTCAGGCCTGTGGCTTTGGTGCAGAGAGCAATCACAGCAGATAACGTACAGATGTTTTTTGGCATCAAAGGACATCCACATCTGTTGGAAGATTTTGAATTTTGTTCTTAGAAAACCCACTTTAGTTGCATGTGTTAAATGAAATGATCTTTGTACCCGTTTCCCCTTGCCCCCACACCCTGGCAACTGCTGTCAATGCCGTGTGATGTGTGTTCCTCTGCCACTGGTCCGGAAGTGTGGAAACAATGAACTGAAGCTGATGGTCTGGGGACATGAAATAAGCTCTGGTTGGACTTTACAGGAGAACTTGGAAGCAGAGTTCGCCACCAGTGAGCTCAGGTTGTCTCAGAAGAGGGTGGGGGTGTTCATGGCTGTTAGCTGTGCATACGAATGCTGTTTGCTGCAGTTCTCGGTCCTGGGCTTGTATGCTTTTCATAAGAGCGGTCATTGTTGGATATTCTTAAACTGGTTTTAATAAAGAAAACTGGCTGGAGCTGAGCTATGGTGGCCTTGGGTGGGAAACAATGATACTCTGATTTGGTATTACTTAGATCATTACACAATTTCTAAATAGGCACACATTCTATTTTTAACTTTCTCTCCTTTCCAAATTAAAAAAAAATGACTACCAAACTAATTTCAGCATTACCATTTAAATGAAATATATGATAATAAGGCATTTGGTCAAATGAATTTATAGATGTTTTGTTCATATTTTTTGCTAAGAAAATTTCATATTAATAACACTGAAGATAGCTATTTTGACAGGGACATAATATACACATACTTAAAGTCATTTTTTTTCTAGAATAAATGACTGTCTAAACTTACATTAGAATTTGGTTTGTGATTTTTCTTTAGTATAACAAAAGTCAAGGAAGGAAAATGATTTGGATGCTTGCAGGCTTAGTGATAGGTGCTAGCAATATTAAGGAAACTAATCATTAACCTAAGCAGTATTTGTTGAAACCAAAATAGTTTCCTTACTGTTTCTAAACAACTACGGAGGGTCAGCAGAGATGGAGCTTTTGATTTGGAGGATGGTTGTGGTATCTACGATGCCAGAGGCATGGGAAGCACTATAAAGGCTTTGCAAACAGTGAGGACTCAATAGGCGGCCTTTCAAATTGTGCCTCACTCTGCTTTCACTGTTAAAAAAGCTCTGTGCCTTCTAATATAATTTTTACGTGTAATTTTCTCTTCTTTTAACAAAAGTATGAACTATGCATGTATTACAATATTTGCCAGCATCTTGGAAAAGATATAAATTTGGGGGGAATTCTGTGCTGAGAATCAAACCAAGGGCATGCAAATGCTAGGACAGCACTCTGCCACCGACCTGTGCCCCCCACTCCTAAAACAGCCTTCATAGCATACCTTAAAATTACAAAATGAGCAACAAAGGTGAATAAAGCATTTGTGCAACTTCAAGAACTTCACAATCAGTACTACATAAAATGACTGACTTTTAAAGGGTAATTCTCACAATTATCTTAACTTCTTTTTTAAGGATAAACTTTAAACTCAGAGAACGCAGTGTCGTTTGGTATTGGGAGAGTTTGAAAAAAAAAGAAAAGGAAACCCACAAAGCAAAAGTAGCTGCATTTAGATAAGGGAGAGAAGGGTGGGACACGGAAACAATACACCAAAGTGCTTTTCTTTCACAGATCTTGGTTCAAATTAAGGTTAAATTCCAGAGGATGTGTTTTCCCCATGTGGAGCCTTAAAGGACATGCCTTTGTTTCCACCTTCCCAGAGACGATATATGCTAACACAAACAAGGCATTTCATAATAAATTTAACTTTTATAGAGTGACTAATGCCTTGTGAAGATAAGTCAGACTCTCAGTCACCTGTGCTTAATCTGGGCTGAGGAAATGATGCCAAGGGCACGCTGACAAACTCTTCCTTAGGGAAGGGTGACAGCAGGCTGCCAGGGAGCAGGGAGACGCTTGGGTTTGAGCCTTTTGGGAATGCTTCTCTCTCACGGCGAGCACAGTTTAGCATTTATGTACTTTGGAAGGACAAAGAGGTTAGGTGAGCCTGCCAAAGTCTGAACCTGTTTCTGGGAACCAGTTAGTAGGTCAACTGTTATAAATTTAAGAGAAACTGAAAAGCAGTGATGGATACTGGAAACGGGGCCCACAAATGGCTGTGTGGAGCCTTCACACTGTTTCCACCAGATCCCGGGTGAGATGACAGGAAGCCAGGGTCTCTCTCTAGCTCCAGCCAGCCAGGTGTGGGTAGGGGCTTGAGGGGGGCATGAGATAGTGTGGAAAAAGAAAACGTTTTCCTGCTAGGAATAGTCCACTGTTAACAGAAATAGAAATCTTTAGAATTTTGTTTGGGGGTCTTCCTGTAACAATAACTTATTAATCTGCTACCTTCTCAAAGAAACACAAATCATGTATGTATGTGAATAGTGCCTTTCCTTTTTCTTTTCTTTTTATCACATTATTATTCATTAACCAGAGGCATAATTCCTAAGTCTCCCATCTGGAAAAAACCAAGGTAATTTCACTCATTAAACATACACATCTTTTTTCCATCTATAAAACCTGCCAACTTCAATTGAAGGGGTCAAAATTAGTCTTACGGCAACTGGAGAGAAAGGTCAAATAGTATATTGTATCAAACATGTGAGTATACATTATGTAATATTTAACTTATTTTTTAAAGTTATAAATTCATCTTTGACAGGAGACTTAGGACATTTATTTAAAACTTAAATAAAGTAAAATGGGAGCTTTTTCACTCATGAAAAAAGAGAAGTTATCAACAGAGAATAGACATATTATAGAATCAATATAAACTTGACTTTAGGTTGTATTTTTTAAAAAAACTTCTGAAATACCTCGTTAGTTTTCAATCATTAACAAAGATTCTAGGGGGAATTAAGTTATTTCAGGTTATCCCACGGTACTTATTCCTTAGTGTGCCCAATTCCTTCTTGGGCTCTGGGTTAAATAAAAAGCTTCAATGATCGCCTTCATCTTGTTATGTTAGCCACCGACTGGTAGAAGAGAACTTTGCTGACTCTGAATGCCAAACAATAAGAATGCAGTTTCTTGGCTCAAACTGTGTCACATCAAGTTTCAAAAATTAATTAGCTTTTCGGAAAAAAAACACCACAAGGGGGCAGGTGAACCCAGGCTAGCTCCTAGGTAAGAGGGTCCCAGTATCAAAGAACTTTGGTCAAAGGAGGTGGGGGATAGAATACACTGAAAATTAGAAAGAACTCTAAAGACATATTTCTTCATGAACATAGGCATTAGATGTCACACATGTAAAACTTTATTTAAAATTTACCCAAAGACATTACTTACAATATATCAAGAATACAAATGAAAGAAACCAAAGCATCATAAAATTGTCACACATAGAAAGGGCTTACTATGTTTAAGAAAGCCATTTGGCTACCTGAAGAGAACAATTACGTGAGAAGAAATGCACTTCAAGGCAACCTTAATATTGAACAATTCCATAAAGCAAAAGTAAAAATTTAAGAACTGTAACAGTATTTCCCCATCTGATTATTAAGGATTTAATTTCAGGCAATTTAAGAAAGATAAAAACTTCTGATGACAAAGGTTATTTAGAGTCTGTTTTGATTTTCATTTAGAAGTTAACATTGCTTACCAATAGAAGGCAAAAATTGTCTCCTTGAAAGTAAGTCTCTTCTATAAATATTTTTAAGTTCACACAAGATATCCCCCATGAAAACCTGAATGATAATATTGTCTACAGCCAACCCATGTACACACCTTCTATGTAAAACATCCAGAATTAATACCATTTGGCAAATGTGGAAATTACTGTCAGCCTTCCTTTAATATCTCTAAGACAATGTATTCAATTACATGATACAGATCATAGACACTATTTTCTTTACAACAATTAACAAAATGAAATGCAGAAATTGGAACAGGAAAGGGAAGTTCTCGATGTTTGCCTCTTGCTAGTAGTTTTTATTTAGTTTCTCACATCAATTAGAATCTTTAATGTCACTCTTGCGGCAGTTTCTTACTAATGATGTAATTTTCTTATTAAGACTTCTTCGGTAACTTTCTATAGCAACCATGTAAAAGTCAAGTCTTTGATTAGAAATCTATTGTTGATGAGGTTATCCCATAATAGACTTTAGGGTAAGCTAAAAATCTGCAGAAGAGCAGACTCTAGGTTGAATATCCATTCTATAATATAATAATAATTTTGATTTGAGGGTTGGCATCATAGGGCTTAACAATCAAACTATAAAGCCTATTTTTAAAGCAAAGCTTTGGATTAAAATATTACTTTTATTAATATATTCAAATGTTAATCTCTATTCTTATGTCACTGAAGCACAAGCCATTTCTCTCACATACACTCATTGTTCTCTGTGTGGATAGATGTGCATATGGACAGATGCACACATACTTGATGTAGTCTTGCGCACACAAACACACACACACACATACATACATACATAACCCATGATGCAGTCCATCCATCGATGCTATTTTAGAGTATTCGTTCTCTTGTTTTCACTCTGTGAATTAACCTTCTTTCCTTGGTCGTCTTCATACACATTGTCACTTTAAGGACATGAAAGTGGCTTCTGCAAGGCCTGAAAGAAAAATAATGCTTTGGCTTGTCAATTTGAGAAGTTGGGTGGCTTTTAAAAGCTGCCCAGCCCAGGCTTATGTGCACACAGTAGACATTCAATAAATATTTGTTGATTTGATTTAGTCTAGGCTAAAGAACCGAGTAACTGACTCTTTTTGTCATCCAATGTGCTATGGTTGAGCCTGTGTACAAATGTATTTATAAATAAATATTAATGGTCATAGTCATTGAAGATGTCCTAGAGAGGGGAAAAATGTTGATCTGCAGTCTCTTGGGAATAGCAATGATTGGGATCATGTTTACAAAATGCCCTGAGTAGTTATCACAGATAAAAGACATCATGAGGTCTCACTAACATGAGCACTGAGAAGCTGCCTGTAAACGGGGTTTGCTCCAGAGCTCTTAAGTCAACCACATTTTGAGGTGTTACATTTGGATTTTTTTAAAAAATGAAATATTTTGATTACAAAATTTACTGAGAACACATAAATCATACAATGTTTTCTTTGGTATCTTTTCCAATGCTCTAGTCACAAAAAAAAAATGTTTACATATGTTTCCAGTGATAACTTAAAGACCTTCAGCACAGGGAAAGAGAATTTCTCCCAAACTTGATGTGTACCACTGAACTGGAGGTAAGCTGTCCACTCCTATCATTTAAAATAGCATATTGATTTATTTCCTTTTCTGGATCACAAACAGTAAAAGTCATTGGTGAGCACTCAACATGTTAAATTTTGGCTCAAAGGGAATTTACAACAGCAAGTCTTCTGATAAAATCTGTCAAAACATTAACCACGAGGACACAGCTTTCAGCTCTTAGCAGCAGCAGACAGGGAGGCAGTGTGGCTGACAACCTAGGGAGGGATGCCTTTTCCCAGCTTTGAAAATGTCTGCTGGTGGCACACGATCCAATTCTTACATGTTCTTTTTTTTACCCAAATGTGAAACTTGTAAGAGAAGATTATATGTTTTACACACATTTCCAAAGAAATGGGAGATCCTAGAATTAAAGAGATAATTCTAAGTGAAAAATAATTAGCCAAGAGAACATTAGATGTTTAACACAAAAGCTAGAAATCCATAGCTCTCTCTTGTCCGATGAACTCCAAGTTGAGAATGGATACAGTCAATCTCCTAACCTTTTTGCTACCTTAAGGCAAATATGATTCCCTTGGCTGTATGCCAGTATGTGGACACTCTTTGTTAAGATAATTTTAATTTTTCACATGGTAAACAATGCCGGCATTGTTTGCTCTTCCTTGATGAGTAAAGAAGCAACATTTCCTAGAAAATTAACAAACAGAACACTCCTGAAATGAATCACTCAGCAGGCAGTCACTCATAATCAAGATGGTTAACTTTGCAATGTACACAGTGGAAACAATTTCAGAACACACACTATACTGAGAAGTTAGATCCAGTTAGGACATATTTATGAGAAGAAAATACTTTTAAAACAACTTAAGGTTTTCAGTGTGGTGATGTCATAGCCACATAAAGTAATATTCTATGCTTCAATGTTTCAGAAAGCCTTTGACACAATGGACCTGCTTCTGCAGAACAGCACATACCCTAAGCCTGAGGATCTCCAACATGTTCTATAGTGGCAACTGGTGTAGACTAAGTAGAGATGGAAAATTAGTAACTAAATATTCATTTTTGGAATTATAGCTTGGGGAGCAATATTCATGCACAATTTATTTTTCCTCTCAAATATCTGCAAATGCAGTTCAGGGCTTGAAAGAATAATACATAACTAGAAACGGAAGAAAGTACATAACCCAATCCATATTTGCAAAAACCTCAGGTATTTCTAGGGAATTGAGTGACTTTGGAACTGAAAGCAGATGCAGCAACACAGGAAGCAGCTAAGGACACCACATTGGCTGATATCTAGATTTTATTCACCAGCTAGCTATTGCTAAGTTTGGATGTACTTGGTTCTGGAAAGAGATTTAGCTACTGCTCTTCTTCAGTGATGATGTAACTGGACTGCTCAGTAGTGTGGAAACTTGGTAAGAACTTTTAGAGTCAGCAAAAGGAAGCCATGACTTCACTTCATCAGAGTAGATTTTCAAACTTCTGATGGTTGGGACCACAGTTTAACAACTACACTAGAAATCCTGACTTTCAAACAAACCAACTAAACAAAAGCCCCAAACAATAGCATCATTAGCAGCAACAAAACCTTTCAGTAATCTTTTACTTGAAATGGACGTAGTCACACACACACACACACACACACACACACACACACACACACACACACACAAAACTGACAAGCTTCAGGCAGGCACTGGCTCTGATCTGTCCCAGTGCTAGACAAGCTGATGTGATAAATGTATTTTTACCATAATTGTAGACAAAGATATTCAATTTTAATCTTTTAACGTGTGTTTTTTTTTCCTTAGAGATGCTCATCACGCGAACGGTTCCAAAAACGAACGCCATTTGAAAAGTTTTGCTGGTGAAGAAGAATGATTATCCATCAAGTATTTACCTGAGCAATGAAATGAGCAAGAGCGAAGCCTGACCCCCAGAAGCTTGCCTTCTAAGGGGAGACAGCACAGGAATACTCAGGAGAGAGAAAACCTAATAACCACCTTAACAGAGAGCTGCAGACAGCACCACCAGGCACACAGAACAGAAGGAGACTTGGCTCTGGGGGTGGGGAATTAGGGAATGCTTCTTGTAGGAGGTGGTATGTAAGTGTTCTTGAAGGGTGAATCAGTTTTAAACACATGAAGGTAGATTTCAGTGACTAAAGGATGAAAATGGTAAATGGATTAAATAATCAAAGTACAGGCTAGGAGCTCACTGGAAATATGTGCTTGGAACACAGGCTCTACCTTATTAATTTCCTTGCCATCCCCATGAAAACAAACCTGGAAGGGCAGTTCTATAGATGGCCTAGACAGTTGACTCATAAGAAGACCCAATATAATAGGACCAGATAATTTTCTTAAAATTTAGACAATAATATTTGTGATATTTAAACTTTCAGCCTATAATAAATGTTTGTGCAGTCTCTATAAAAGCAGGAATAAAGTGATTATTCTTGGAGCTTTAAATGAAAGGCAATTTCTGACCTTCAAAGATTTTCCTGACAGTTCTATTGGCAAACGAAATTATATATCCTCATTCCTCATGACTATTCTTTATGAAATGACCATGTTTCAAACGCAAACACCATCGTATTTTTTGCAAAGTGACAAAACTATGATGTAATATGGCCCTAAGTATTGATTAGTAATTAGTACACATTTAATTGCAGTACGATTCTTCAATGCAAAAGCATTGTTGTCTTTGATGTCAAACTATTACTGAAACTTTCCAAGCATACTTGAATTTTTCAGCACTGTCTTTAGAACTAAGCTACAAATTACAGAAGAAACTGTTTTTCCTTTTTCAATCACTTAGATTTTAGACTCAAAATATGCTTGGAAGCAAAATGAAGCCCAGAGATTTTTCAACCCAGCACTTGTTCTTAGCACGTCCATGTGTGCATAATCCACATGGGTCTGAGACATTCTTTGTGACATGGTCAAGAGGATCTCTAAGCAACTAAAAACATTGGTGGCGAAGGAAAGTGCCACATGATACAATATACATGCCTGTTGTACCTCTCAGTTGTCACCTCTCAAATATTATGTAATCTTGGTTTCTGCATTTTATCTGAGTCTCTGTGAAAACAGTCACACACTTTGAAGCTTCTGCTAGAGTAGATGAAGTTTTGGAAAGAAACTCACTTCCTGAGCTTTTCACTTTTTTTTTTTAAAGATATATCTTGGTAAATCAATTTTCATATGTATTTTGAAGACTTTTTATGGAGTGGCTGGACTGGGCAGGCAAGAACATCTAGATGCCATAAAGACAGATAAACCATATAGTTGTAGCTGTAAAACCAGAACTGTTGGTGGCTGCTAGCTTCTAAGTCTTTCCTGATTAGAGCCAGTGTTAAAGTTCGTTAGCTGGAGCTTAACAACACAATGGCCGAAGGAACGGAGTTGCCACACAAGTGTTTAAATTCCACGCCGGATCCCTAGCTACAACAGAGAGGAGAGTTCAAACAACAAAAACAGAGTTGCAAGGTCTGACTTGCATGTCATGGATACTCCTAACTCATCACCAGGCTGCTCTTGTGCGGGGCAACCAGACCCTCCCCAGCAACACGGCTAATTGAATAAGGATTTCGAAGCTTTCGGCTACAGATAAGCCAAAGTGGCACATGGCTCATAACTCAAACATTTCATTTTAGGCAGCTGTTATTTTTTCTTGTCAGGGCTAATTTGGACTCTTCAATCACTCTCTGTTCTTTAATGAAAAATTGTTTGTAGTTATTGGTGGAGACAGAGAGCTACAGTTATTGTTCTTGGAAGGTAAATAATTATTGCTCATTTTACTCATGTATACAAGTGATACTAAATTCAGGGCATTAGCAGTACAACTCTCTCTCTCTCTCTCTCTCTCTCTCTCTCTCTCTCTCTCTCTCTCTCTCTTCTTCCCCTCCTCTCTTTCTCTCAAATGTTCGAGCCAGACTATGGCTTCCCATTATGATTTACTTAGTCCTTCCTACAGTAAACTAAAAATATTGGACAGAAAACAAAAATTATATTTTCGAATCCACCAATAACACAGTAGTAAAGAACATTTAAAGTCCTCACTCTAAGAAGAAGCAGGAATCCCAAGTGATAAGTAAAACCCAAAGGGTAGCTGTTAATGGGGTAAAGTTGAGTCTTGCTTATCATGTTATCAGGGCACAGGAGACAAAGCCTGGGGCCTGCCCAAAGATAGACATCTAGAATTCAAGCTATGAATGGGGACAAAAGAATATTTGCCCTACAAAATTTATGATCACAAATTAGCCTCCATGTGGATTTTCGACAAAAATTAGTATCGTCTAAGTGATCCAATACATTTCAAGCTTTAGAAGTGACCCAAGGTTCATATACGTCTCTAAGTGTCTGGGCAGGAGCCTGCTGTTAACACCGCTCTTGACACAAAGCACAGAGAATAGTCACAAGTTCAAGCTCACATTAAAGAACCACCAAACACTCCAGGCCACAGGAGAAGTAACTGTAGGCAGGAGTCACAGCACAAATAGCATGAATACTTGAGGTACTCAAATGATAGGAAAACAAGTATTGAATACATGTTTTAAAACATAGGACAACAAGGATTAAAAAAAATGAGATAGACTATAAAAATTACCAAGAGGATTTGGAACTGAACAGATTGTAACTTCCAGAAATGAAAATTATAATAACACAAATTATAGACTCATTGGATTTCTGCTTCCAATCAGAACAGTCTGTGGTAGACTCACGCTCCTGCCAAGAACAATTCAAAATGCTGGTTAAACTAACGAGTATTTGCTTCAAAGTCTCAGAGAAGGGCTGAGACAAAGACAACTCAAGGGACTAGGATTCTAGGAAGGAGAGATCAACTGCACGGCAAACAGATGATCTGTGGGCACTTTTCCTGGAGCTCAGTGGCGGTTCTGTGAAGACTGGCTGATACCCGCTACGAGGGACAGTAAAGCCAGTGGGACCTTTGGAACATTCTAGACCTCAAGATGGATGCTTACACCTTTTCTGGAAACCCAGTAAAGCTAAATTTAGCAGAATTCCTAAGCGGCAGATTTACAAAGCTAAACATGGGATTAACTAAAGGAGTCTCAACCCAGATATGGCTTTCATAACATAAAGCCCCAGTGTACTACACCAAAGAGGAAAACAGAAAGTGATAGAACTTTATTCAAACTGCAACCCAGTCTCAAGTTAGTGCCAAGCTTGCCTGGTTTAAGATGATTGGTTTCTGCTTAGTCTTCTCAGTAAAAGACAAGCCCTGTCTATAGGAAGACCAAGTCATCTGGAGATTCAGGACGTCTGTCACCGAATAAAAAATTAATAGGCATGCCAAGAGAAAAAAAATAGACGATAGAAAATAGACTCATAGGTAATTCAGATATTAGAATTTGTACATTTGGATTTATAGTAATTACATTTATATATTTATATTCACACGCACGTGCTTGGTGACAAGTTCCCCTACCCAATGAGCCTTCTTTCTGGCCCCCCTTTGGATTTTAATGTCACTATGACTAGTAAATTAAAAAAAAAGATAGGCAAAGGGGGACAGCCAACAGGCCATTGAAGAATGCAAAAGTATACAATCCGAAGTTAAGGATTCCACAGATGCCTTTATAGCGGAAGGAAGGAATAAAAGACCTTTTTAAACTAGTTCTCTTTCCCCGTGGTGCAAACAAGAATGGGAGAATCTGCAGATGCCACCATGTCTGAAGTATACTGGGAGGAAGGGGCATGCCTCTTCACCCTAAAACTCTGTTTCTAGCATTTTGTGTCTTCGTGGGCAGCAGGCAGCAAAGGAGACATCTTTGGACGTACGGAAGCCGAGAGGACAGCACTGTGGTTGGTGACACGGCAAAAATGGTAACAGGTGGGAGTGGATCTCAGCAAAGAGCACCGGGGCAGTAAGGGAGCACTGGGGGCAGTAAGCACAGGGCCAGCATGATGCGTTTCCATTCTTCTTCTTCTTTTTTTTTCAAGGCAAATCACCTCAAAAATCATTGGCCCCCTCCATGCATGACACTGCTCAGGTGGTCAAGGAGCTGAGACTGGATAGGCCATGGGCATAGGAGAAAACTAAACACTGCCACTCCGCTAGAGGAACAGAGCAATAAAAGGACTCCCAATGGCATTCTACTATACCCATAGGTAAGAGAAAAAGAATGGTCCAGGTGGATATAATGTGTATATTATTGCTGTTGTATATGCATGAGAAGTAAATGTAGCAACAAGGCCTTGAAGTAGCCTTCTTCTTTAAAGGTAATAATATCACAGTTTAGACAATACTGCTTCATAGAATCTTTATTCCAGACTTCTACTGTCCTGTGATGTGTGTGTAGGTCCTCAGTTCACGACACAGTGTCAATTACACAATCTCTTTATTGCTGTTCTATCATGAGTCAATACTCCAGCACAGCAGAAGTACTGCTTACAGGTTTCTGCATCATCATCATCATCATCATCATCATCATCATCATCATCAGTATTACTATTATTATTAATCGTTATTTCTAATTTTTCCTGAGACAGGGTATGAATATGTAGAGTGAGCTGTCTTTGTACTTGAATTCTCCTGCCTCAACTTTTTGAATGCCAAGTTTGCAGGCCTGAGCCATTATGCCCAGCAAATCTTTTTAATTAATTAACGTACTGCTTTACGTTTTTGTACAGGTATGTATTGCATGCTGAGAATATTCTCTGCACCCTCACCATCCTCTTTCTCACCCATTTGCCTCCCATTGTTTCCCTCAGACAGATTATTTTCATCTCTCTCTGTCTCTCTCTCTCTCACACACACGATTTCCTGTATCTATATAAAATCAATCATTTGTTTCAGAGACTGCCTTAATTCACTTAATACCACTATCTCCAGTTTCAGCCAGTTTTTTTCAAATGTCTTAACTTCATTCTTCTTTGTGGCTTAAAAATTCCACTGTGTATATACGCCCTATTTCCTTTATCTATTCCTTATCCAATGTTGGTTTTGTAGCTCAACCATTGTGAATAGTGCTGCAATAAACACTGACGTGCAAGTGTCTGTGAAATGTTGACTTGGAGTCCTTGGGTAAACGACCAGAAGTAGGATAGCTGGGTCACATGGAAGATATATTTGGAGAAATCCCCATACTGATTTCTAAACTGGCTGGACTAGTTTACATTCCATCAGCAATGTACATCCTCACCAGCATTTTTTTTTATTCCTTCTTCCTCCCTCCTCTGCCTCTTGTGTGTGTGCACTTTCGTGTGTACCCACCCTTGGAGGCATGTGGGAAGGCCAGAGGCTAACATCCAACTCTCTGACTCATTCATTTCCCTCCCTTTAAAGACAGTTTATCTTTGAGTCAAGTTCTCTCACTGAACCTACAGATCATTGTTTTGGCTAGGCTGACTGGACAGTGAGTGTGCAAGTATCTTCCTGTGCCCCTGTCACTCCAGGTGCACTCTGAACTCAGGTCTTCATGCTTGTGTGTGAACACTTTCCCTACTGAGCCATCTCCCCAAACCCATTGTTTTCCTAGTGACTGCCCTTTTGACTGAGGTGAGAGGGAATCTCCACATGGCTTTAATTTGGATTTCTCTGGTGGCTAGTGAAGATGAACGTTTTCTTCATGTTTACTGGCCACTTGTATTTCATCTTGGATGCAAACACACACACACACACACACACACACACACACACACACACACACACACACACAGAGAGAGAGAGAGAGAGAGAGAGAGAGAGAGAGAGAGAAAGACAGCCCCATCTCCATGCTGGGCTTTTGTCTGGTTTAGCTTGCACAGGTCTTATGTATACCACTAGGATTTAATATGTGCAACTGCCATGCTGTGTTCTGGAAGATACTGTTTTCTTGTAAGCTATCCACCACCTCTGGCTCTCATAATCTTTCTGTTCTCTCTTCTGTAACAATCCTGGAGCCCTGGGAGGAGGGAGTGTGATACACATGTCCCATTAATAACATACTGCAGGCTGTTATTCTCTGCACCTTGACCAGTTGTGGTCTTTGTGTTAAGCTCCAAGTGTTGTAGAAACAAGCTTCCCTGGTGAGGACTGACAGATGCAATAACCTATGGGTATACTGATAAGTCATTAGGAGTGATTTTAATACTGTCTCCATTTAGCAGAATAGTAATAGGTGCTTGCCTGGGGACTATGACCTGTCTAGCAACAGGTTCTTGTTCCAGATAATGATGCCAGATATAGATTTCATGTTATGGAGTGGGCCTTAAATCCAACCAGAGATGGTTGGTTATGTCCGTGACATTTGTGCCATTATTACACAGGTTGTTTGTTACTATACCTCTCAAAATTCACATCTGGATAAGGCTGATGATCACTTTTTTCTTCCAGTGGTTTGCATAGCACCTTCAAGTACTCTGAAAGCTAGTCAGTAAGGATGAAACTTCCATGTCAGTACCAGCTTGATTTCTCCATGTTCTATGACTCAAGTATGTGGAATCTTCAGCAATAGAATCTTACAACCAAGTTCTTGAGGGTAACCAAGAGCATTTGCAATAGTCTGTACTATTTGGGGGGATGCCTATGGGATCTCAGTGGCCAACAACTCCAAAAGAGGTAGCACTAGGCTTTTTATTTGCCAGCCCATAATATACAGTAGGGACATCATGATTCTGTTCTATGTAACTGCATTTAAACTCAGTGTGGAGGTTCCTCAGAAAGTTAGAAATAGATCTACTACATGACATTGGGCTTTTCTCCATCTTATAAAGATAATATTTCTCTTTAATATTTTATTACCATAACTTATTTTACATTTGAATAGTTTTTTTCTTCTTAAGAGTTCTAGTGACTTAGTAGGTATGCCTGGAAACTTATCCTCCATCTCCATTGTCATATTTTGTAGCAGAAACAGTGAAAGCAATTTTTTATTTGTTAAATTTCTTCATTCATTTTACACCCCGACCTGTTTCCCCTCCCTCCTACCCTCCCATTCCCTTCTCCCTCCTCCCTTTTCCCCTCTGTCCCCCCAATCCACCCCTCCTCTGTTTCTGTTCAGAAAGGGGCAGCCTCCCATGGGTGTCAAAGCATGGCATATCAAGTTGAGGTATGACTAAGCTCATCCCCTTGTATTAAGGCTGAACAAGGCAACACAAAAGCCAGCCAAAGTATTAAGGACAGTCCCTGCTCCCACTGCTAGGAGTCCCACAAGTAGACCAAATGACACAACTGTCATATCTATGCAGAGGGTCTAGGTCGGTCCCATGCAGGCTCCCTAGTTGTCCAGACTCTGTGAACACAGGTTAGTTGTTTCTGTGGGTTCCCTTGTGAAGGCCTTGCCTCCCCTCCTGGCTCGCACAATCCTTCCCCGCTTCTCTTCAAAAGGATTCCCTGAGCTTGGCCCAGTGCTTGGCTTTGGGTCTCTGTATCTGTTCCTGAATGTAGGCTCTCTGATGACAATTGGGGTAGTCACCAGTCTGATCACAGGAGATGGCCAGTTCAGACTACACATCCATTGTTGCTAGGAGTCTTTGCTGGGGTCATCTAAGTAAGCAAATTTTTTTTAAAAGATTTATTTATTTATTATGTATATAGAAGAGGGTGCCAGATCTCATTACAGATGGTTGTGAGCCACCATGTGGTTGCTGGGACTTGAACTCAGGACCTCTGGAGGAGCAGTCGGTGCTCTTAACCTCTGAGCCATCTCTCCAGCCCCTAAGTAAGCAAATTTTTAAATAATTTATTTATTCTTATTTTATGTACATTGGTGTTTTGCCTGCATGTATATCTGTATGAGGGTGCCAGATCTTGGAGTTACAGACAGTTGTGAGCTGCCATCTGGGTGCTGGGAATCGAACCTAGGTCCTCTGGAAGAGCAGTCAGTGCTCTTAACTAATGAGCCATCTCTCCAGCCCCCAGAATGCAAGTTTTTAAGAAAAAGATGCATAAAACACACATACACTGACCACAGATTTTGCTAAAGGAAAGGTACAAAAAGCCACACAAAGAAGCAAACTAGACACTTGACAAGGGCAACTCAAGAGCAAAACTCTTGGCCCACAGAGGAGCTGCTGGGAGCCACTGGCCTGATGGAAAAGGCCTGCCCTGGGATCTCAGGCACCATGGGAGCCCTGCTCATGAAGCAGCTGCAGAGAGACTCTCTGAGTGCGGTAGAACTTCAGATCCAAACAGTTTTGAGAGGCTCGTAGGGTTCCTAATACATTCGCTCATATCAACTTTTATCTTTATTAAGGAAATAATAAATAGTTTGATAGCAACTTGATCTTCTTCACTGCAATATAATTCATAATGTACATCTAGTACAATGTCTTCATTGCACACTTATAAATTTGATTAAGATCAACATGTAGGAACTGTATTGAAACATGTAGGATTTGAGATAGGAGATTTTTATGTGAATAAAAAGTAAATACAAGTTTTACATCCTTGAGTTGGTGCATTAAAATATATCCTTGTTAATAATTGGATAATTAAACTAGTGGCTTCCAAAGCACCAGCATATTCTGAAAAGACATTAGAAAACAACAGAATCAAGAGAGCAAGTGCATTAAGGCTTCTGCAAAGGATTCTCATTAGTAAAAATCATTTTAGTGATTCTTTTTTTTTTTTTTTTTTTTTTTTTTTTTTTGGTTTTTCGAGACAGGGTTTCTCTGTGCAGCTTTGCGCCTTTCCTGGGACTCACTTGGTAGCCCAGGCTGGCCTCGAACTCACAGAGATCCGCCTGGCTCTGCCTCCCAAGTGCTGGGATTAAAGGCGTGCGCCACCACCGCCCGGCCTATTTTAGTGATTCTTAAAAACATACATTTATCATTGTCAAACTCTCTTTACGAAACCCTACATTAAAAACAACTTCAACCTTTATAAATTTAAACTCACACTGAAGAACACAGTGAAAGAGAAAAAGCTTTTCAGAGAGGGCTATTTCAGTAAAAGGATTACAAAACGTTTGGTAACTTGAGATGCTAGTTTGGAACGTATGCTACTAGTTCAAATGTGCAAGCTCCGACTCAACAAATGTTTAAAATATTTGAGTTTTAGAACAGTGCCAAAATAAATCACATCTTTTCTAGAGATGACATATTTAGCTAAGCATGGGCAATATAAATCTTTCAACCATTTCATGTATTTGTTTAAAAACCCCAGAAACCACATGCACTTCCAATAAAACATGCACAAGATGCTGAACTCGCCGGAGCCTAACAACTGACTTACAAATCAGCTTTAAAGAGGCGAACGTGTTTTTGTGTGTGTCTGTGGTTATGTATGCAATGTGCAAATACAGGGTTAGCTGTGAACGAGTTACCAAGAACACACTGTTTTATGTGAAAAATCAGTGTATCATTCAAATCACATGGAAGATGATTGAACATCTGTCACAGTTATTTCACCATAGAATGCCAGATGTGTAATCACCATGTGAAGGTGGCAACATTAAGAAGTTATTATGATCTCTAAAAACTGTGCACAAGGGTATTTCTATGTAACCCTTTTCATACTAAAGCTACAAGCCTCTTTTAAACCTATTTTTATTTTGGGTGTGTGAAATAAAAACTCTATTAGTAAGTGACCCAATAAGAAGATTCTTCAGTTTATTTGGTTAATGAAATACATAAAGCAGAAGCTTAAAATATTTATTTCATAAAGTATTTTTTTACTATTTTGATTACCTTAAACACAATGGCTTATTTATCAAAATCAAAGTTATTATATATTAATCACTGATTCTGTTGTAATGCTTATATGTTGCTTGTAACCCATTACTTTGCCTATAACTGTTTTTAATCAAATATGTGCTGTACGAAGCAGAGTGTGCATGGAAATACACTCTACCATTCTATACCACTGCAGTGTTAGGTGTTTGGAACAGATCACATTAGAAGCAGTTCAGAATAACTCCTGCCCATATTTCAGTGAGGCAAAGTCCATGCAAAGATGAGAATAACATCAAGGGATTGATGTGTGTAGTTCAAAACACAGAAAGAGATGCATATAATTTTTTAGATTATTAGAGAATTCCTGCATATGTGTAAAGAGGAAAGAGAACAATAGTAGCAGAGATTACAGAAATCAAAAATGTATCTTTTGAGACATCACTTCTAATGGCTGCCCTATTTATTTTGTATTTATGGTTGTGTGTGTGCCTACTTGAGTTGTATGTGTCTTGTGTGCATACAGGTGCTCATGGAGGTCAGAGGGTGTTGGATCTCCCAGACTGGAGTTATAGTTAGGAGGCACCTGATTTGGGTGCTGGGAATTAACCTTGGGTTTTCTGCAAGGGCAGTAAACAATTTGATCACTAAGACATCTCTCTAGTGGCAGACACTGACATCTTTGCTATGTCCAGTGGATGGCCCTACATGAAAAGTTACATGGACAGCACAAATGAGGTTGCTGGGTTTAATAAAACAAGATCCAAATTGGAGCAGGTAGGGATGTAGGGAAGATCTGGGAAGAGTTAGGGCTAAATATGATTAACAGGAAATGCTCAAGAATCAACAAATAATTGAAAAATAAAAATATTTACCATACTATTTCTTACAGAGAGGCTGAGAGCCCTATAATTTAATGGGGGTCAGTCTTGAGACCTCAGTCCTCGGAAATTCCAAGAGGCTCTTCATTTGTTTCCTCATCAGAATCAATGCAATAACAATCACCAGAAAAACAATAAAAACCAACGCTAAAATCTGCATAGTAATTATCACGTGGCTATTGGTAGAGTAAAAAAAAAAAAAGATGTGAAATGATGATTTTGCAGATCAAGTGTTATGACCAATAGTGGTCTTTTCTTTAAAGTCTTGCTTAGTTTAAAAAGGGAGCTCCCATGCTCCTCTAGGAACAGACACGGTAATGCCTAAAGCGGAAAACACTGCGTAGAGTGGCGTTCTCGGCAGTTGCCCAGCTTCTCAGGAAGTGGCACCTTGGTTTTCAGTGGTTACTCCTTCATAAAAAACAGCGATGCCGTGGAAGACTGCTGCAGGGCATTCTCAAGTGTGCAAAATCAAGACAGACGTTGCCTCGGCTGGTGTCGAATGCTTTGGGACACCTGTGCTGAAGAGTAGTGGGTGTCGGAATTGTTCTCTGAGTTTCATTTTTTAGTACCTTGCTCTGTACAACTGTCCAGGAACCGGTTGCTCTAAGTGACGTTTGGAAGTTGTAAAATGTTTTTATTTCACCATGTGTATTCTAAGATTTCAGAGTAAATAACTTAAGGAAAGGGTCTGTTTCTCAAGACCAAACTGAACATTCAGCTTTACCTGTGATTATGTTAAGAGCAGTCGGGAATGGCTTTTTTTCTTTACTTACCTGTACCCCCTGGGTAACTTACGAGATGCTGTGTCTTCACACAGGGCGTTGTTACCGAGCCCAAGGAAGCAACTCAAGCACTAGCTTCTGTGACTAAGTGGTCACTGGTCTATCAGAGGCTGTGAGACTCTCTGTGACCACGGAACAGATGCAGTTAACTTACTTTTAATGCCTGCTATCATTTATCTTCTAATTCTCATAGTTTAAAAATCACTAAGAGCGTGAGCGAATTTCAAATTTGAATGCAGTGAGATGATTCTAATTATCCGTTAGCTTCATTTTATAGATTTAGTAAGGAGGAAACAGAGTATGTTAGTGTTCTGATTCATATTTCATTTATGACAAAGGGCCTCAGAATATTCTACAGTTAAAAGATACATAAAAAGGATATTTTTCCAATGGCATATGGAAGAATGGTGTAGCCTGTCATTCTGAATATATTTATCCTGAAAACAGGAAATGATAAATAATTTAGCTCATTCTTACAGATGAATTAGGAACTTAGAAAAGTTTCTGCCTATAAAATTTTCACTAACTCAATATTTTTTGCTCGTTTCATCCTGTTCCAGGAATGGCCTTTCAGCTATCCAATCTGTAAAACTGACAATATTCTCCATAAATATTCATAACATCTATGATGAGAAGTGGCTTATGTCTTAAATAAATTCAAAAGTGGATAACTTGAACCAAATTGCAAGAATGCTTTTTTCTAAGTCCTCATATTTGGACACTATATTTTTTGTATATTATCTATTAGGTTCTCTTCTACCACACCAAAAATCATAATCTAAAAAAATAGCAAGAATGCTAACATGTTTGATGTCTTCTTGCCTTTTAGGCTAGACACGCTCTTTGACTGGCACATGCTAATTTTCAAGCCCAAAGTGTCCCAGACTATGAGCAGAAACTTGGTTATTTCTAAAGCTTAAATGACGCTCAGATAATTACCTGTACTCAACATTAAAAGAATACCAATAATATGTATACAGAAGCGCATATTAATAACCTCTTTATTGTAAACAGTGCATATTATCTATAGTGAATCAAGTGCACATTAATAATCTTTTTACTGAAAACAGTGTTTCTATAGTGAAACAAACCCATGCCTTGATGGCTGCCATCTTAATGTACTATTAAAGCAAAGTATACACTTAATTTATGGCATCTATACTTAATATTCTTCCATATTAAAAACAAAAGCTGCACACATACATTGAAGGTAGGCTACATTCTCTCATGTCTGAACTTCTCCCATCAGTTAAGAAATATACTCTATACTGAAAACGCATTTATTTGAAGTTGTGACCTAACACAGTGGATTAAGGCTTAGACAATATTTACTTTACTGCACTTCGATTCAGAAAGGGCCATATGCGAGGGTACGATCCTGACCGACTTCACACATTTTTATAGTACACCGGCAGAAAGAATTACATTGAAGGCACAAATATAAAACAGCTACAAACCAAGCTGTGGCGTTATAATTGGTAAAAGCCCGTAGTTAATATATTTGGATAAATAGCTGAAGTCAGCAGCAAAGTGGTTAAACATTTGTGATTTGATTTTATCTCAGCTTGGAATGTGGTTGGAGTGTCCCACTTCTAACAACTGTTTGCTAAGTTAAGGCTTTTAGTGTTTACACAGTGTTGAATGAAGCAGCCTGGCCACCAGATGTGATTGCTTGCCCCAGACTGGGTGTTTTTCAGTCAGATCACTGTCCTCACAGCCCCTGTTCCAACCTTCTTCCTCAGGACATCCACCAGCCTTTCTAACCTAAGGACGGGCAGGGGAAAGAGAAAAAGAAAAAGAAAAGTGCAATTATTATCGAGAATATTCTGGCTGCAGTGAAGAGCATGTGCTTGTGACCAGCTCATTCCGGTAGTCATGTTAAGAAACAAGCATTGCTGTGAGTGAGAGACACACAGAGTGCTAAGAATCTGAGGTTAAAAAAACAGTACAGCATGAATTTTAACTCAGATTCTTGATTATGTTAGTTAGATGTCACACAAAGTATACAGACCACTCGTCTGAATATATTTATCTACTTGCATAAAAGTTGTGGATGAATTATCTACTAAAGACAAGATGGCCTGTCAAGCAAAGAGGAGCTTCAAGCAGGTATCTGTAAGAGAACCACATCTTTCAATACAGACATCTAAGCAGACTGAGGTTGGTCCTTAGCTGAATAAATGGTGCATTAGTTGGTAGACAGCACAGCTCTTGCACAGCAAATCACTTTCTTCTTCACAGTCAGCTGATTAAAATAAAGACATGTAAAATTTAATGTTCTAGTAGCATGGGAATAAAACGTACATGGGATTTGACATGGATACAATCAGACTTCTAGTGCTATATACTTTTTTTAAAGTTCCTATTCTGAGTAGTACACACTAGGAGTTACCTATATACATGCTTTTTGGTCAGAGAAAAGTGATCTTTTGGGTTGATTAAAAACCTGCTAATTAAACTGACAACCACCTAACGTTCAGATGTGGATTCTGTAGTGCTCTTCAGCTATTGTATGGAGAAAAAGCGTACTCTTGTGGACCAGCCAACTCTGCTTAACAAAAGATGATGGAGTCAGAACAGCAGTTCAGTTTTTTTTCTTTTCTTTATTAGAAGCACAAAAACTCAGCCAAACCTCTCTCTTGATGTCATAGACAGAAAAACCTTCTTTATAAATGAGAACCAATGGTCTTGTGTTCCCTCCACAGAGACCAGTGAGCAACAGTCTTTTCTGCTCCCCTGTGCCTCATTTATATGGCCCTTCACAAATAAACAAAGTACAGAGCAAGACACTAAAGACTGAGAGCGCAGTAAGGGACAGACAATCAACTGCATGCAGCATTGGAAACCAGAGCACATTTAGTGGATGACTGCGCATAGCAGGAATCCTCCTATCAGTGATGAGGGCCATGACACACACACCCAGGACCCTGGGAGTCTTGGGTTAGAAATGTAACAATGGTCTCAAGAGTGAAATGTAAATCTTACTCGTTTATTATTATACCTTTTTTTCAGCTTTATAAATTAAATGTGGATAAGGCAGAGCCACTAAAAACAGTCTAGGGGTACAAATACCTGACTTAGGCCAGGCAGCGGTGGTGGTGGCGCACGCCTTTAATCCCAGCAGTCGGGAGGCAGAGCCAGGCGGATCTCTGTGAGTTCAAGGCCAGCCGGGTCTACAGAGTGAGTTCCAGGAAAGGCGCAAAGCTACACAGAGAAAACCTGTTTCAAAAAACCAAAAAACAAAAAACACCTGACTTAGACAATTCATGGAAAAATCCATTGCATTCACCGATTAGCCTGTTTTTACTGCACATTGCCAAGTGGTGAAACGGACCTACCTGACAAACTCCAAAGATTTCAATTGATGGGAGTACATAAATCTTTTAAGGCAAAGCTTTATTAACTTGAATTGTGGAAGGGGGTATACCAGTTCTAGGGTGAATTAAAAATACTAAAAATTTATTGTTAAATTCCAGTTATGACTTTAATTAACTTCTTTTGGGGCTATATTAGGATCAAATCCAGGGTTTTGTGCATTCTAGGCAAGTGCTATAGCACTGAACTAAAACCCAAGGTCTTGAACCAACTCATAACAAATTATTCCCAGGAGAAATCTTAGCAAATCATTAATAATATTTCAAGCCATTACTAACATAAAATATTGTTTTTCAGTTAATGAAATATATCCCTGCCTCATATCATTCATAATACTAAGCAGTAAGAAAAGTTCCTTATAAAAATGAAAGTAAGTCCTATGATGTATTATAATTACTATTACTATAAAACCAGACTCAGTAGGATACCAAATTGCTCGAACAAATCTATGCAGTACTTCTTTTTGGCTTTTTCTTTACAGATAACATGTCTTACTTTTCTTTCCTCTATACATTCGGATATCTTGCTAAGGTAAGAGGTTAGGAGGAAATACTTAAATATCATGTTTTGCAATGTCTCTACCATATTTCAACAACAAGTGCATCAACCACATTCTCAGCCTATCCAGGTTAAATGGTTTATGAAAATTTGATCTCAAAAATGAGAAAAATGTCAACTATTCCATTTTGTAAGAATGCTCTGACTTCTGAAACACAATGAAGCTCCTATTTCTTCTGTAGGGATGGAATACACCTGCCAATCCGAGGCTGTGCCAACAGGAAGGTTTGTGTGTACGCTCAACATCTTACAGGATTTGCCTGTAGGCTAGTCTTTACCACCCTATTTTACAAAATATCATGGAGCTCACTAAAATAGGCCCCAACTGTTTAGTATTAACCAATAACATATTCATGAGGGTTTCACGGGACAGGAAAGGGCTATAGTGAGGACTAGGCAGTTTGAATCTGAAGTAACTGAAGGACTGACTGACAAAAACTCTCAGAATGGCTGTGAGGCAAATTGTGATAAATCTGGGCCTTCTTTCCTTGTTTTTATCTTGAAGACATTTCTGTTAATGTTTAGGTTACCAGAATCCTATAAATTTCAGATCACATGGTAATGGATAATCTGTCTTAGTAGGGTCATTATACCCATCTCCTAGGTCAAATTAAAAAAGAATTTGCTGGCACATTTAACTTCTTTTAAGCAAGCACACTTTGCAAAAAAGCAAATTCATGCTAATTCATTTAGAAAATAATACATGGTTAAAATCTATTATTTGTTTTAATGGAATTTCTATACAACTTGAAGACTGAATTTACAACTATTTCGGTAGAAATCCTATTTTTCCAATTGAGAATTTAATCTTTCCTTTGTAGTTATATAATTACATATGCACTATAATGAAATTAGCTTTTCCATAAAATTGTAATCTGTAAGTTATTTATCACTTTTATGTGTTTTGCTCCCATGTTTCACTATGAAGGAGTCCTGTGACATATTTTGTATGTACATAATAGTAAATGAGGAATGCCTATGTGCCAAGAAATGTTCACTATACCTCTACAGAGACGATATTATAATCAGAAGGCGGCAGAAACAAAGGCTACTTAGGGGAACTGATCGGTGCCATGCAGGCAGTGGGTTTTGGAGTTGGCATGTAATGCTGGGCCTGACGACTGAAGTCCCTCATCTCTCCAACGTATTATGCTTGAAAAAATTACCAAAGCCCTCCCTCTGCATTCTGTCTGAATTGCTCTAGGATTGAATTACTATTATTAACTGGAAATTTATTGCAACGGGATAGGACAGAACAATTCCTCAACATTAACTGACTTGTATCCAAGTAAATAGTTTGCACACAGGAGCCACCTCTTCCCCCTTCAGTACTAGGTTTGAGGCCAGCGAAAGCAAGGCAAACGCTCTGCAAGTGGAATACGTCCCAGATTCTTTCACTTTTGAATTTAAGATGGAGTCTCACGAGTTGCTCAGGTTGGCCTCGAACTCATTCTGTAAGACCAGATACAGTAAGAATTCTTGTACTCTCATATTAATTAATATGGAAATTATTTTCTAAAGTGGGACTCAAACTAAGCCTAGTGGCACCAGCCTATAATCCCAACAACTCATGAGGCTATGATTTCTGTGGTTTCTGACATTCCCAGGAGACACAATTTCACAGTAAACTCCCTGATCCTCTGGCTCTCACTAAATTTCTTTTACTATTATGACTATTTTTCTTATATTAGACTTTTAAATGGTGACCTAACTTAATTACCTTTGCTTTACGTGTGTGTGTGTGTGTGTGTGTGTGTGTGTGTGTGTGTACATGCATGCATGTGTGTGGAGGCTAGAGGTTGACATTGAGGTCTTCCTCCATTTTTTTTCACCTTATTTTTTGAGACAAGGTCCCTCACTGAACCTGGAGCTCATTGATTCATTTAAGGTATAGAGACTGGCTAGAGATTACCTTCACCTATAGATAAGATGGCTCCTTATCCTGAAGAATATCAGTGAGTTCTACAATCTGAATGGCACTGAACTTTAAAATTAAAAATGGCTAACACTGTAAATTTTTAAAATTTTACTACAATAACAGTATCAGGCTTGGAGAGATGTCTCTGTGGTTAGGAACACTTGCTCTTGCAGTGGACCCAAGTTCAGCCCTCAGCACCTCAAGTGGCTCACAACCACATGAATCTCTAGTTCCAGAGGATCTTATGCCCTCTTCAGGCACAAGCCAGCACACGCACATATACAATAAATAAACAATAAATTTAAACCATCATAGACTTGAAGGCCTTAACTAGAGCTGCAGCAATGCAAATGGGAATATGGGGGATGACTGGGAAGATATGTGAACATAGGCTCAAACGTACTTAGTGACTTTGGAGGGTAGTGAGAGAAAAGCAGGAGAGGCAAGAAGGTTAACTCCAGGTGTCTAGTATCGGTGACTAGGTAAACAGGAATACTCAGAGGCAATGTAGAGGAAATATCAGATTTCTGCTAGGAGCTCTCCCTGTGAAGATTAGTTTTGTTAGATACTCGTAAATATTAGGGTTTGTTGAGACATGTATGTGGGGATGTTAAGCAAAGGCTTGGATACAAGAGTTTGTGATGCAGGTTGACTTCTGTTTAGTCAACAAATATCTTATGAGCGATTAGGAGCAAGGTGAGAAAGATCACCTCATCAACACATCACTGGCGAATGTTCTATAGTGAGAGATTAAGCACAGCCATCAAATAGCATCTAGTTTGATATAGAAGTAGAGGGCAGGTCTGCAAAGGTTACTGTGGAATGCTTGAAGTAGTATTAAAAAATAAGAATAAAATAATCACCTCAAAAAAGGTGGAGTGGGAAGTGAGCAAGGGTGGCGTATTAGTTGGGGTGACTATTGTTGTGATGAAACACCATGACCAAAAGCAACTTGGGGAGGAAAGGGTTTATTTAGCTAACACTTCTACATCATTGTTTATCATCAATGGAAGTCAGGACAGGAATTCGAATAGGGAAGGAACTTGGATGCAGGAGCTGATGTAAAGGTCATGAATGGGTGTTGCTTATTGGCTTGCTCCCCACGGTTTGCTCAGTCTGCTTTCTTAAAGAACCCAGGACCACACCAGCCCAGGAGTAGCACCACCACAATTGGCTGGGCCCTCCCTCATCAATCACTAAGAAAATGCCTTACAGTCTGATCTTATGGAGGCATTTTCTCAATTAAGGTTCCCTCGTTTCCGATAACTCTACCTTGTGACAAACTGACGCAGATTAGCCAGCGCTAATGGGCATTCCAGACAGAGGAAATAACATACGAAGGTCCAGAGATAGGAAAAACTTGGTGTGTAATAAGTACTACCAGAGCTATGGTTTGTCAGGATGATGGACTATGAGGTGGAAGACAGAAGGGCATGAGATCAACCAGGCAGGTCACAGGTAGGTTCTATTCTAGTTTCCAATAAAAGCCACAGGAATGAATGAAAAAGTCTAGAGCAGTGATTCTCAACCTATGGGTCTTGACCCCTTTGAGGTCAAATGACCTTTTCACAGGGGTCTCATATCAGATATCCTACATATCAGATATTTGCATTATGATTCATAACAGTGGCAAAATTACAGTTCTAAAGTAGCAACAAAATAATTTTATGGTTGTGGGTCACCACAACATGAGGAACTGTATTAAATGCCTGCAGCATTAGGAAGGTTGAGAACCTAGAACCACTGTTCTAGAGGAAGAAATAAGAAAAGCAGAAGAGGGATTGGAAGAGTGATAAACCAAGATGAAGCCAGTATACAAAATAAAAATTTGAAAAGAATTTGAGAAAGAGAGAAGTAAAACATGGACCAAAGATGATGTGCTGTCACAGAACAAAGTGTGAGTACTTCAAGAAGGGAGTAATTAACAGGGTGAGGTGGTGGTTTAAAGAAAGTTGAAGCAGCCTAGCATGGTGGGTAGTGCACGCCTTTAATCTCTCTGGAAGGCAGAGGCAGGTGAATATCAATGAGTTCAAGACCACCTTAGTCTACATAGCAAGTTCCAGGCCAGCCAAGGCTACATAGTGAGAACCTGTCTCAAAATAACAACACACAAACACACACATACAAACAGGGTGGAAATGGAAGATCCCTATTTATTTGACAGAGAAAATGTCAATCATTTGGGTATCGTTTTCAATGGTTGTCCAAGCAGGGTAAAGCATAACCAGAATATTCAAAAACTGAAAAGCAAAGACAGGCTTTTATATGAAAGCTCACCCAGCAAGTAAAGAGGGTTGTAGCCACTAGGGGATGTCTTAAAAAGAAGATGGGAATATATCTATGGATCATGGAAAAGGAGACCATGGAAAGATTTAAAAAACCGAAGGGAGAAAGACGACAGGTCTCAGAGGGTGGTGTCACAGCAGGATTTGTAGGTTAATCTCTGGAAAAATGACTGGACAAGGTTTCCTTGGGGACTAACAGGGAAGAGTTGAGGCGGAAACAGCTGTGGACAATTTTGTAGGTGTGGAGGAAGATAACTGTCAGAAATCATGGCAGCTAGATTCAGTTTTTCCCATGGAGTAGGAGACACAGATTTCTGATGAAAACACAGAGGGAAAATTCTGGGAAAGAACAATAAGGGTTTAATGGACTAAGTGGGGGAAATGACCATGGCTCTGTGACAGGATTGCTGCGTGGCACTGAAGACCCATCTCTATGTGGTGAGAGACGACAGTTTTGTAGGAGACACTGGCCATTATATTAGTATATAATTATAATAGTACATAATTATATCAGTATATAATTATAATAGTACATAATTATATCAGTATAACTTTCATTTCTCCATCAGCTATGCATGCTGCGAGTGGAAGTGGGAAGGGAAAATTATAGGAGTAATTCAGATTATGACTTATATGGCTTATATGACTTAGAAAGGCATGAGTATAATATAAGGAGACTCAAGTGTCTTGGGAAGAAAGTGACTCAACCTAAATCCATATTATCTAAAGAAAGCAAGTCTATAAAGTCTTGTTAGTCTAGGGAAAAATGGAGGGGACAAGTAACTGGTGTCTGAATTTGTGTTGAGACTAAAAAGCAAGAGTAGTTGGAATAGACTGTGATAACTGTCAGAGAAGCAATGTTGCTCTCAGGATCTTTTAGAGGTAGAAAATTTCTGAGCAATGACACTATCTAGAAGGGACAAAAGAATAAGGCATGTCATTCATGTACCAAAGATTCTCAGTATACATGCAGAAGGTGAAGTAGGGAGTAAGATATTAAATTGGGTACCTGAAATCCACATCAAGTGGTCAGTATTGATTAGGGACTCAGTAGAAATCACTGAGGAAAGGAGAGGGATAGACAGTGAGAGAGGGAGATGCTGTCAACCCAAGAAGGATTTATTTATTTATTTTTTAATGGATACAAGAGAGATAAAAGTAGTAATAGGGAAGCAAAAGAATTCTCTCTCTCTCTCTCTCTCTGTGTGTGTGTGTGTGTATGCATGCGTGCACTTGTTTAGGGGTGTGTGTAGGGTGGATGGATACGTGTGTGTGTGTGTGTGTGTGTGTGTGTGTGTGTGTGTGTGTGTGTTTGCATGCATGAAGCGGTAAGGTTCATCTCAGCTATTGCTTCTTAGGAGTCAGCCTTCTTTTCTAAAGACAGTATCTGTCAACAGGATCTGGGGCTCGCCAATTAGTCTAGGTTGGCTGGCCATTGAGTTCCAGAGGTCTTCCCACTTTCTCTGCCTGACCAGGACTAAATGCATGCACCACAAGGTTCAACTTTTTGGATGGATTTCGGGGCTCAAACTCAGGTCCTCCTCATACCTGTATAGCAAGTACTTTATGGACCAAGCTCTTTCTCCAGCCCCTTATAAGAGGTATGGAGAAAGATTCCTGCCAGTGGGTAAAGAGATATTTTTGGGGCTTTTGCCTGTAATACCAGCATTCAGGATCCCGAGGCAAGAGGACTGCCATAAATTCAAGGTCAGCCTGTGCTACAGAGTGAGAGACTCTGTCTCAAGAAACCACACAGAAATGCACAGAAAGAAATATCCTTGGTCAGTTTGAGTTTTAGGTGGAGTGTGAGTCCAGTGTATTCAGGGCAGAAGTTGCTGACAGACAAAAAGAAGTAACAATGGGATGAAGTTTTCAGATGCAGACAGAAAAGAGCCATGGTCAGAGGGAGAGGCAGGAAGGATTGATAGATATAAAGAACCAAATGGAAGAAGATAAATGACAGGGCTTATCCACTTTCCCCGTGCAGAAGCTGCAACACTCGAAACCAAGGGATTCTTGCTCAGCTTGAGCCTAACTGAAACATATGACTGTGGACAACACAGACTCATATAAAATGTACAAACATACATATTTATAAAGACGTGGTCATAGAAAGAACATATACACATATGCTCACAGAAGGACACACAGTAATGGGCTATCAAATGAGAAAAGAAGTCAGAACACTCACATTTGAAGTGAAAAGGCAGAAGTGGACGCAGGTGCAAAAATGGGCAGAGAAACCAGAGTGAATGAAGAAGAAACAAGGAGACAAAAGTAGTAAAAACCGGGAAGCTGAATACTAATTGCATGGCCACAAACTTACTTTCTATTCTGGGAGAAAAGCTACCTTCTTACAACTTCCCTACCTGTATTAAATCACCTGATTGATTTCCTATATAAAGTATTGTCAACATGTTGGAGAGTTCTCAAGTCTTCACCACGTTTCATTTTTTTCCAGTCTAAAAGTTGCCTTCAAATGGCTTTATTTAAAGTTAATAGATGGCTCACATTATTGTCTCTTCCCTGCATGTTCATTATTATGCCTCATGTTTTAACAACACCCAGCCATATACAATCATACAGTCTGACCACTACAAAAAGAAACTGCAATGTCTGTCTCCCTAGAACTGCATGTTTATTCCTATGTATCACAGTCATTTCCATGACTGGCTTAAATGGAGCCTAGAGGCAAAGCATTAACCCATTAATACTCCAGCCGACCTGGTGAACAAAGTCAAGCCGCCACTCTGGACACATACAGTTTTTGTGTACGTATATATGCGCTTTCTGGAGTGGATGCTTCCTAAGTTGCCCTATTTTACGTGAAGTCACAATGAGGCCTAGTACAGCCTCAAACTCTCAATCTTCCCGGATGCTGGGATTATAGGCACACACATGATGATGTTCAGCTACCATGACTATTTTTGTATCAGCTGTTTCCTGCTGTATAATAACCTCAAAGTCACTGCCTTGAAACAAAAGCTACTTTGAGTTATGTCCATTTGAGGTGGGCAAGTAGGCAGTTTGTCTGTGAGCCTTGCCTAAAATTACTCATGCAGCTAGGGGACCAGGCCTCACATTTGGTCTGCTTTATTGATAGCACCCGTTCTTCCTTCTTCTCACCTCTTTGTGGTGTGACACACACCTGTGTGCTCCCATGGGGAGGTGTCTGTGGAGGTCAGGGGTTGCTGTCAGCATGTGTTCCGCCATAGCTTCCCCACTTCACTGTTTGAGATTGGGGCTCTCACTGAGGCTGGGATGCACCATTATCAACCAGGCTGGCCAGCCAGCAAGCCTTCAGGATCAACCCTCCACTGTCCACCCAACACTGAGATGCCAGGTATGCACAACCCTCCCAAAGGTTCCCTGTGGCGATATTGTGTTCCCCAAAATATTGTGCACCCTAATAAACTTATCTGGGGTCAGAGAACAGAACAGCCACTAGATATGGAGGCCAGAAAATGGTGGCACACACGCCTTTAATCCTAGCATTCCAGAGGCAGAGATCTGCCTGGATCTCTGTGAGTTCAAAGCCTCACTGGAAACAGCCAGGCATGGTGACTTATACCTTTAATCCCAGGAAGTGATGGCAGAAAGCAGAAAGGTACATAAGGCATGAAAACCAGGAACTAGAGCCTGGTTAAGCGTTTAGGCTTTTAGCAGCACTTCAGCTGAGATCCATTTGGATGAGGACTCAGAGGCTTCCAGTCTGAGGAAACAGGATCAGCTGAGGAATTGGCAAGGTGAGGTAGCTGTGGCTTGTTCTGCTTCTCTGATCTTCCAGCGTTCACTCCAATACCTGGCTCCAGGTTTGTTTTTATTAATAAGACCTGCTAACAATTTGTGCTACAGTTCCCCATCAAGGAAATCATTTTTATTGTGTTAATACAGCAATGCTCCATCGCATAACTGAAATATTAGTGACTGAAAAAGCTTGTTTCACAACATTATAGTCTGGGCATTTGTTTGTACTCCCCTTATTGCCCATTATTCCAGTTGTTGGGTTGTTCTCGCCTTCTTCTTCTCTGTTAGGAAGCACAGGGCTAATATTTAGTGTGGTTAACTTGCCCATGGACATAAACAATAAGCACCGTACTTCAACAAAACATAACATTATTAACTTTGACTTAAAATTATTTCTAAATAAATAATCTAAGTGAAGTATACATAATTTTGTAACCTCTACTATCACACGATAATACTTTAGAAATAAAGCTTTCAACAATATTATGACTCTAGAATAATTTGAGGTCATGCTTTCCCTATACTTCACACACATGTGTGTGTCTATGTTTGTGCATACACCAAGGTGTGTGTGTGTGTGTGTGTGTGTGTGTGTGTGTGTGTGTGTGTGTAGGTAAGAGGACAACTTTGTGAGATGGTTACTTGGTTTTCTCCTCCCACCTTTCTGTGGGCTCTAGGGATAGAACTAGGTTGTCAGGCTTCATGGCAAATACCTTCTACCTGCTGAGGTAACTTGCTAGCTCTAAGCTCTTATTCCTAAGTGGCTCTTCTCACTTGTTCTACACAAGTTTGTAGGGATGTCTACTGCACATACGTGTCATATGAAACCCTGTCACAATTCAAAATTGTGTGCAAAGTTGGACCATAAAGCAATTCTCAGCCACAGAAAATTGAGACCTGTTTAGCTGCCTATTATTCCTTTTTCATGTGGCCATAAGATTTTTAAACATGGACAAGAACTATGTTAGATAGGAAAATACTGAGAAAGTGGCAAAACAACTATGTTCAGACCTCATAATTCCTGGGTCATTTTATTTAACAAGCTTCAGTTAGCAGATGTAAAGTAATACTGAGACATCGCCTCCACAATGAAGCTAAATAAGAAAGTTGGATTTGAGATTAAACCCGTCACAGAGAAAGCAGCACATGCACATTCAGCAGCACTGTAGTAGACATGTGGCATTCCTTAATTAATACCACTAATTCCCAAAGTAGACAGGGCTCCAAAAACTACCCACTATTTTATATACAAAATAGCATTCACTTGTTTTGTTTGGTTTGTTCTTTTTGAGACAGGGTCTCACTATGCAGCCCTGGCTATGTTGACCAGGCTGGCTTCAGATTCAGAGATCCACTTGCCTCTCTCTCCCGAGTGCTGGGATTAAGGTGAACACTGCCACAACTGGCTATCATTAACTATTTTTATTTAAACTTAGACAAAATAGAGCCTCACCAATAAATCATAGTATAAGTTACTATCTATTTAGATGAATAATAAACATAATATTAGACACATAACAATAGAACCTGGGAAAGGATTAAAGCTCTACCTGCATTTATCTAATATCTCTAGAGTAATTGAATTTCAAACTTTGGATCTTTGAACAGAAACTTCTTGTGATTTACCCAGGAATGAATTTTGTAAGTGAGGTGTCCAGATTGCTAACTAGCCTCCTGTTAGTCTATGGAAGCAGTAGCGTAGTACGCGATACCATTAGGAAAGTACTTAATAGAAGATAATGGAGTTATTTTGCTTAAGCTCCTAACTTAACATCAGAAAGTGACTGAGATAATGAAATGAATATCAGGGACATTTATTGGGCTCTTTTGTCTATCAGAGGATATGTGAACCATACTTAAGATTCCCATGGAAACCTAGCATCAGTAACAAGCCTATGAAGCCCCTCCAAGGGAGGGGCAATGTGTGTGTATTCTGTTCATTTCATACTTACTTGGCAGAATAGACTTTCAAAACTCATTAGGGTATTATTTATGAATAATTATTATGTTACACACATGCTGGGAGAAAGCAGTAATTTTACTTACTTTCTAAATTCTAACATCACAGATTAAAATTTTGATAATGAGCCCTTAAGTTGGCTTTGAAGCAAAAGAAAGTAAACCATTTCACAGTCATGTTAGCATATCCTGCTTATAATCTTAGTAGTTAGAAGGCTGAGGAAGGAGGGTTTCAAGTCCAATGACAGTCTTGTCTACATGGTTTGGTGGTTTGGTCCTGTCTGAGCAACAAACAATAAACAAAGAACTTAGTCAGTCATTCAATGCAAAGACATACCGTAAATATTTTAAGTAGTCAAAGCCTTTGAAGAATGCCATCAAGTGACAGAACAGTCATTTAAAAGAAAACAGGTCAGCAGGAAGGAAGTTAGAAGAAGCTTTACCCCAAGAGCTAAACCAAGGTTTGTCTTTTTATATCAGGAAGCATGTGGCTAATGTGATAACAATGACAAATAGATGCTAAAAAACAGTTCTTCAGCTTAATTCCAGATTTATTCAGAGATAGAGACAGAGAAAAGAAGAGGGAAGAGGATGAGAAAGAGGAGGAAGCATTTTTTTAAAAGAGAGATTGGAGTTAAAAAAAGAAAAGGCAAGCATAAGACAGTAGGAGAAGCAAACTGGCAACCATTTGAACTATTTCATTAAAATTTTTTATATTTCTAAGAAGAGAAATAAGACATGCCACTGTTGCTTTTTAAAAGGGGATGATGATTTGTTCCCCCTTTCTCTTTCTTTATCCTAGCTTTCGTGTTTTGCCTTTACATTGCAGCTTCTGGAAGACCCACATGGACATCTGTGTAAGATACAACTGACAGGATATAGAAAACGGTTAATTCTTTTCTTAAATACATGTTCAGGCATATAAGTGTATGTGTGTAAGTGTGTGTGTGTGTGTGTGTGAGTTTGCCTGCGTGTGGGCGTGTGTGTGCACACACATGTGGAGGATAGAGGTTGCTATGGAGTAAAGTTTTCCTCATCACGCTATACATTGAGTCAGGGTCTCTCACTGGAACACAGTGTTCCCAGATTCTGCTAGTCTAACTAGATAGCCACTAAGCCATTTATGTGGGTTCTAGGGATCTGAACTCTGATCCTCACACTCTAGTGTGGCAAGTCTTTTACCTACTGACCTACTGAGACGTTTCTCTAGCTGAAAAGCCTTTTTGGTATGAAATGACTATTTGTTGGTTGTACCAGTGTCTTATTTAAAACATCACAGCTTCATTATATTCAAAATATTTTTGTTAAAAATGCTTATTATATCATTCCATGGAGAACTGACCCTTGGCTTCAAAGGAAGCATACAGTAAACAGAATGACAAAAAGCTTATTCATTACAGTTTGAAATATTTACAGACACTGATTCTTTCTGGAAGTTTAAAATTCCATGTCACTAGACTTAAATATTCAGTTCAGTCCTAAACTTTTTATACAAAGAGATCCATTTTTTCTAAAACATCAAAATTTAGTTAAGCATAATAACCACAACAAGGCAGATTGTTCTGAAATGTTAAGGTGCATATTTATTTCACTAGAATTGCAATTACACATATTAAAGGGAAATGTTATAAAGGTCTATACTGCATGTGCTGAAAATGGATCAACTTTACAGTTTCATTCATCTCAAAATAGTGGGTATCCCAAGCACATACTACACATTGTATGTGTGTGTGCTTTATAAAGAAAGAATTGTGGCAGGATATAAATACTAGCATTTCTGAGTTTTCTAAGTTCATTTCCCTCCTGATTTTTGACTTTTATATGCCACTTGTAAATGTAATTTCCATTCTTTAATATCCATTCACTTCACTGCTAATACTTTTTCAGCACCATAGGTGACTTGAAATTAAATCACATACATCTTTCTTTTATGCATTAAAGTGTTAGTATTAAGGATTAATGGGCTTTGCTCTCAGTACCTAGATTATTCTTTGGTGGTTAGTGGCATGACAATGTATTAACTCCTTCAAGCTAAGACATTATTTACTAAACTTTGTGAGAATGAGGATCTTAATTGTGGAATATACTAATGTTCACAATCATTCAGTGGGAGATTTATTCATATATATGTGTTTTTTCCTTTTGACTTTTTTTGAGACTTAGATCACTGGTACCAGTAACAATACATACAGATCATTAGATTGTAGAAACTTCCTTCGTATTGGCAACAAAGAAAGCCTCATATATGTACAATGATTATGATTTACAGAATGTTAGAGGGATGTTTAAAAATTATTTTTAATTATGTGCACATGAATGTAGTGCTGATGGAGGCCAGAGGCAAAGGATTTCCTTGGACCTGGACTTAGACACAAACTCAGGACGTCCACATGAACCTTCTATGTTCTTAACCTTTGAACAATCTCTCCAGCCCCCAGGGGAAGGACATTTTATAAAGGCCATTACAAACTATTGTTATTATTCTTTAGGTTTTTGAGACAGGATCTCTCTCACTCTTCAGGCTGGCCTTGAATTCAGAAATCGACCAGCCCCTGCTGCCCCAGAGCTGGGATTAAAAGTGTGCACTACCACATCTGACAAAAACTATTCTTTTATCTTAACAAGAACAATTCTTAACTAGGTACAAAGAAGATGATTTGAACTTGTCTCCTGATAGAAATCCTTAGGGATTTTCTAATACTTTATAAAGTATAATGCATGAACACTATAATTTATTGTTTTTTTTCCTTAGTAATCTAAGTTCAGGCTTAGCCAATATGGAATGTCTGCCTCTTCAGGTATGTGTTTGTTTCCTAAATGATGAAGAAATGGTGTCTTGAGTGAGTCACCTAGACAGCATCAATGAACAGAGGATATAAATCTCTGCTAACAGTGCATTTGTGTCCTGTGCCTTTGAAGTAGAACAATTAGTAAATTTCCTGCTATCAACTGTCTCTTTCTAAACTTCTAACTGTTCACACTGCAACCTGGTTCAGCCACTTCCTCCCAATATGAATGACATCAGCTAGGAGCTGATCTGATGTTTGCCCAGCAGAGGAGTTACATATTGCCTCTTGAAGAATGACACCTCACGCTGCAGCCTACATCTGGCCTGTCTTTGAATGGCTTGAGATGCAGCTCTAAAGCATAAGCTTTATGATTCAGAGCAACTTTGGACATTCTGACTTTTTGCACTAAACTCCATGGAGAGTTTAATTATGTGGGAAGTGGGGTTATATAATCTAAATTGCTATCATTCCAGACAAACTCTCATGGGTATTTCTATTATTCCCTGAGAAGAATCTGTTGAAGCCTTTCCCTTCTTTGGCTGTTCAGTTTCTGGAAGCCAATTTTGATGAATTTTATATCTGCCACCTGGCAGTACTGTTCTCAAACTTAATATTTTTTCTCATAAGTTTATAAGTTAGGGTTACACAGAAAGAAAATGAAATTAGATCTTCGCACTGAACTAAAGACACTCTATTAATGGCACGGTGTTCTTCCTATCCTTCAGGGAGAGGATCTTAAAACCCTGATTTCTTTACCCTGCACATCTTTTGGGTCACTAAGTCGTATTTCCTCTGTAGTGCTTCTAATATCAATCTCTTTCTCTCATTCTTACTACTTACAGTCCACGCCAGAACATCATCTGTCTTCTTATACTGTACTGCGACAATCACTTCTTAGCTGGTACTTTTACTTCTAACACCAATCAGTTTTAGCTAATTTACCAATAAAGAATAGGCTGATGTTCCTCCATCACTATGATTATCTATAATTGTAATTACATAATCATTAAAAAAGCCTCTAGAATGGTTGTTACTCCCATGACATGAAACTCAGTTCATTGGCATACTTTGAAAACTCTGGGTGATTCAGCCAAGCCTTGTCATTCCACAGGAACCTCTGTCTGGACTTTTCTGAGGTTATATCCAGACTTGGATCTCACATTATTCATATCATCTCCTCTCTCCTTTCTTTTCTACTGATCCACACTCCATCTACTCCATAAGGTATGCTTGCTCTCCTGTTATGTATGTTGAAGACACAAAAGGACACTTAGCACCAGTGTACTCTATGAAGTAATGAATGAATGAGGCGGAAGATATAGTATAATATGTAGACATAAGATTCTAGATTCTCTTTAACTCATTGATTTTGCTTGCAGGAACTTGTGTTTTCTCCAAATATTTAGTACAGTGTGTTCAATGTAGTAGTATGTAGAAAAAAATCTCCCAAGTATTAATGTTATAAACCATAAGCAAAGGAAGTATGTCACACTTTAATAAAGCTCACCAAATTTAATACAATGATAGTACATGGCATGATTTTTGTGTATGTACATGTGTATGCAGGTGCTGTCACCCATGAGTGTACTTGTGCAGGTCAAAGGTCGACACTGGTTGTCATCCCCTACCACTATCTCATTTTTTACTTCAAATTTTATTTATTATTAAATTTTGTATGTATGGGGCTGGAGAGATGGCTCAGTCATTAAAGGCTGGGCTCTCAACCAAAAATTTTATGTGTATGGGTGTTTTTTATGTGTGCATGTATGTATGTATGTGCACCACTGGTGTGCCCAGTGCCCATGGATCCCAGAAGAGGGTATTGTGTTCTCTGAAATAGGCTGCGAACTGCCATGTACATGCTGGTAACTAAAACCAACTTCTTAACAAGAGCAACAAGTGTTATTAAACACAGTGCCATTTCTCCAGCCCCTCTACTTTTTTCTGTAGGATCTCTCACTAAACCTAGATCTTACTGTCTAAGCTAGGCTTGCTAACCATATATATGTGTATGTAAGTATATATATATGCATTATTGCTATATATATGTAGGCAGTAAATGTATAGATAGTTTGAATGTTTCCTCAGTACTTGTACCATATAATAAGTAAATCCAAACTACTTATGAACATTAATGTGTATATATTCCAGATTTTATAAATTAGGTCATTCTTATCATAGAAAGTATAATTTGTTTCATAAGCAGAATCAATATGGAAAATTGTCTATTTACTAAATAAACATTTATTATTATTTAGTAAAAAGTTACACATACTGACTACAATGCCTTTTTCATATACACATCATTATAGGGTAAGTCACAATTGGTTTATAAAGTTGTATGTATTATATAAAATATTTTATAAAAAGGTGAAGCTGCTTAGCTATTTTAAGTGTTTCTAAATTTAACATTTATTGCTTTAGTGGTCTGAATATTTAATTAAAACATTAGTCTATCGATAAGATAATTAATGGGTGTATGTGTGGAGGTATAGTTCAGGGTGAAGTGTTTGTCTAGTAGTCAAGAAAGGTACTGGTTTTGATACTTGCCACTAAAAAAAAGCCAAAAAAACAAAGTCCAAACTAACAAAACCCCTTACAAACAAAAACAAAAAATTAAAACACCCCTCCCAAGTATTTACTATTCCTCTCAGTCAAGATAAATACAATAATATAACTACTGATATAGACAATGAGAGAGCACATAAAAGAGAAAAACACAGCCTCCTTTTCCTCTCTTCCTATCCTTGCTGAACTCACCATAGGTTTGGGTTGTTATCTTCCTGACAGAGAGAACGAGGCTTCAAAGTCTCAGTCATTCAAAGTAACTGTTTGTCTACAACATTTTCTTTTTTCCGAGACAGGGTTTCTCTGTGTAGCTTTTCGCCTTTCCTGGAACTCGCTTTGTAGACCAGGCTGGCCTCGAACTCACAGAGATCCGCCTGGCTCTGCCTCCTGAGTGCTGGGATTAAAGGCGTGAGCCACCACTGCCCGGCTAAGATTTATATCAACTCCATATACTGTGTAGGTTTTACATTTCTACTTCCAAATAGCTAGATATTTTTTAATTTTATTTTATATTATTTTAATTTTTACTTTATGTGCACTGGAGTTTTGCCATGGGTGTCAGGTCCCCTGGAACTGGAGCTACAGACTGTTGTGAGCTGCCATGTGGGTGCTGGGAATTGAACCCAGGTCCTCTGGAAGAGCAGTCAGTGCCCTTAACCACTGAGCTATTCCAGCCCCCATAGCTAGACATTTTACCAGAAAAATAAACTGAGGGATATATGGTACAAAAAAGGAAGAACTGATGGTTATTCAGATAATAAATGAAGGCCCCACAACTGAGCATTTACAGCTGTCAAATCTCTTTGCACTGAGACCACACTGCCTTTTACAGCCAGGCTGATCCTCAGGTACCATCCTTAACCTGACACACCGATCCGGCACATCTGCCATCACAGGGTTCAGCTCTTCCATTGTGTCTTGATCTTGTTTGTTTTATCCATTAAGGATATTTGCTTTGGAAGAGACGACTCACGGCTGAAGAACTATGACTAAAAAGCTTATTTGCCAAGAGAAACCAATCTGAATTTGCATTAAAGTATGAGAACAGTTATCTATTTGACTTCTAATTAATAAAAGTGATTTGGTAAAGAAGGAAGTACACAAAGCTCATGTTTACAAAACAGCCTAAGGCTTTTAAAAAGTAAGACTAAGTAATAAGAATACATCTTAAATAAGCAATGTAAAAGAAGACATTGGTCTCAGTTACCTTAAATTACTATAATTCAACAAATGTCTGACAACTGTAACAGAAAAGCAACTCTGTTAAACACATATACACCACCACCACCACCATGACCACCATGACCACCACCATAACCACCACCATGACCACCATGACCACCATGACCACTACCACCACCACCATGACCACCATGATCACCACTACCACCATGACTACCACCACCACCACCAACTACAACACCAACACTAACACCAACAACAAAACCAAAGGATAGCTGAGGAGATTGTTCAGCAGTTAAAAAGTGCAAACTGTTCTTGAAGAGAACCCAAGTTCAGTTCCCTGCAACCAGGTAGGGTGGCTCACAAGTGACTACAATTCCAGCTCCAAGGGACTGGATGCCCTCCTTGGTTTCTGTAGGCACCTGCACTCATGTGCATATACTCCCCTCACTATATATATATACACACATAATTTAAAAGATATTAAAAACCAAGGAAATGCTAATATGTGTATAATGAAATCATTTACTAATAAAGAGTTCTAACAAATCAATAACAATTGATTCACAGTTCAATAGAAAAATGTGAAAAGGTCATCGACAGGAATTCACATAAAAAACAAAAATAGTAAAAAAAAAAAACAAAAACAAACCGCAAACAAAAAATTCATAAAATTGCCAAACCTTATTTTTTAAGAGATGCATATTACATTGAGACAAATTTTAATGGATAGAGTTGGAAGGTTTAACAATTTACTAAATAGGGATGGAGGCTTTGGGGAAGAAGTTTTATCTTAGATAGGTTGTTTCCATAAATTTTCAAGAGAGCAGTTTCATAATATTTAACTTTTGACCCTTAAGACTTGCATTTCTTAGAATCTATTCCACAGATCTTTCATCAGAAGTATAAAATACATTTGGGCATGGCTGCTCATTTCCAGAATCACCTATAGTAGTAAATTTAAAAATACCAAATTATTTTCTCATAGAACTTGCTTTCTCATTTACAAATGGTGTATGTATAGGGTGATATTTAATTCTGGTGCTAGGGTTGAATTCATGGCCTTCAGTATGCTGAGCATGCACTGTATTCCTGAAGTATACTGTCAGCTACCAAGTAGTTACAGAGTCAATACAATCACAACACCTCTTTTTGGATTCAAGTGTTCATATATAGTTTGCCTATAACTGCTCACAGAGATAGAAATTTGCACAGTACACTAAGGGATTACTGACGTGTAGGTCATAGAATGTACTGAGCATACTTGGTAAACTAGAAAAACAAGCCCTGTGGTTGGCATCCTATAGCAGCAAGAGGTAGAAGATTTCAGGTCACGATCAGAAAGTTAGCCATACTCCTAAGTCCAGTAACAAAAATCATTAGGTTTTATAATAATATACTTTGTACATGGTGGACTGAATGCATTTTTGCATTATGACATGGCTCCAAGCCTTTGGGGGCCAAGAAGTAGAATGTGAAGGTTTGAAAGAAAATGGCCCCCAAAGGGGGTGTCATTAATGGGAGGTGTGGCCTTGTTGGAGTAGGTATAGTCTTGCTGGAGGAAGTGTGTCACTGTGGAGGTGGGCTTTGAGGTCTCATATATGCTCAAGCCACGCCCAGTGAGTCAGACTACTGTCTTGCCTGCAAGATGTAGGACTCTCAGCTGCTTCTCCAGCACCATATCTACTTGCATGCCTCCAAGTCCCACCAGGATGATAATGTACTGAACCTCTGAACTCTAAGAAAGCCATCCCAATTAAATGTTTTCCTTATGAGTTGCCATGGTCATGGTGTCTCTTCACAGCAATAGAAACCCTAACTAAGACAGAGGGACCGGGGTGTTGCTGTAATAGGCCTGACCATGTTTTTGTTTGGAGGAATTTGGACTTTGGTACTTTGGGTTGGGAAAGCAGTGGAATGGTTTAAAGCACTGCTTAATGGGCCACAGAGGTAGGAACATGGAAGACAGTGGTGCTAAGAGTTATCTGAACTGTAGGGGCCTGGATCAGGAAGTTCCAGAGGAGAAGAATTTTAGTATATTCCTTAGAGATCACTTGAGTGATATTTTGGTGAAGAAAGTGGTTGTCTTTTGCCCTTGTCCAAAGAGTCTGCCTGAGGCTGAAGTGAAGAGTTTTAGATTAATTCCATTGGCAGAGGAAATCTCAAAACAGCCTAGTATAGACTCTGTTGTGTGGTTATTATGATGATTTATTGTGAAAAGGAGCAAGCTAAGCAGGGTAAATTATAAAACATGAAAAAAGAATAAAGGGGCACCAGGAAGTGGAATGGATCTAAATCCTGTGTTCAAGGAGATAAATGGATTAAGAAATGCAATAAAGGGAGTGGTGACCTCAGGGTAAGATCTCACCTAGCTAAGTTTTCAATTTGTGAAAAGGGATTAAAGAAAAGTTTAGAGCCAGGTGTGGGTGATGTGCACCTTTAATCCCAGCACTCTGAAGGCAGAGGCTGGCAGATCTCTGAGTCTGAGGCCCACCTGGTCTACAGAGCAAGTTCCAGAACAGCCAAGATTAGGCAGTGAAAGAAACCATGGAAAACAGAAAGCTAGTAAAGATACAATTGAACAAGGGGGCCATGATCCAGCTCCAACAAGCAGTAGAACTTGGCAGCTTTGGCCATGTGGTTCAGGCTTTAGAGTCAAGGATCGAATAAGGAAGGCCACGGAGGCCAGGCATGTATCAGGGATGTCCCTGCATGGAGGCCTAGAGAGGCCATTTCATGGAGCTGTGAAGGTGAAGCCTGGATTGCCTTGGAGACCACAGGATGTCGGAGAGCCATGGGATACCTGCCAAGGAAAGCTGCTAACAGGGAGTTGAACCAGCCCAAGAGAAAGAAGTGTGTTGCAGTCAACGAAGTTGAAAGGAATTGGAGATCTGAAGAGCATTTTAATATCAGACATGGAGATGCAGATTTTGGAGTTTGCCCAGCTGATTTTTGGTCTTGCTTTGGTCCAGTATTTCCTCACTTTCTCTCTTGAAATGGTAGTACATATCCTGTGTCATTACATGTTGGAAGTATGTGGTCTATTTTTTTTAATTTTGATTTCATTGGGGACTGCAGTTAAGAGATTGTACAAATCTCAGAAGAGACTTTTAATTTTAACCCTTTAAATAAATTTGAGACTATTATAGATATGAGGACTTTTTAAGTTTGACTGAATGCATTTTTGTATTATAATATGGCTATAAGCCTTTAGGGGCCAGTGAATGAAATGTTGTGGTTTGAAATAAAATGGCCCCCAAAAGGAGAGGCACTATTGGGAGGTGTGGCCTTGTTCGAGTAGGTATAGTCTTATTGGAGGAAGTGTGTCACTGTGGAGGCTGGCTTTGAGGTCTCATATATGCTTAAGTCACACCCAGCAAGTCAGACCACTTCCTGTTGCCTGCAAGATGTAGGATTCTCAGTTACTTCTCCAGCACCATGTCTGTCTGCATGCCACCATGTCCCACCATGATGATAATGGACTAAACCTCTGAACTGTAAGCAAGCCACCCCAATGAAATGTTTTCCTTATAAGAGTTACCATGCTCATGGTATCTCTTCATAGCAATAGAAATCCTAACCAAGACAGTGGCCCTTATATTTTGGGGTTAACCAACAGTCACCTAACTGGATGTAAGGCCTGCTCAACAGGAAGGAATGAATTCATGCTTGGCATTGTAAACCTAGTCAACTACCCATGGAACCTAGAAGAGAACCCACTGCTGCCACTTTCCTAATCAATACAGTTTCTCTCTGCATTCTAAACACTTATCCTTGAACACATAGAAAAGTGTGATCCTCACCCCTTATCAAAGAAGACCCTATTTGCAGTAGACAGAGATTAAGACAGAAGCCACAACTGGTCAAAACGCAGAGATCAATAGAAAGTGGCATTCCTGTCCCCAGTTACAACACAGCTCCTACACCTTCAATTCAGGGAGCACAAAGGATGAGAGTGGCGGGACTGTAAGAGCTAGAGTTCCAGGGCATCTGGTACAAGATAGTCCCTTACAAAGAAGAAGAAGAAAGGATAAGAGGAAAAAATTAGACACAAAGTGAAGGGGTGAACAGAGGAGGGAGTGGATCTGGGAAGAGTTGGGAGGAGTGGGAGTGAATACAATCAAGATATTTTGAATGAAACTCTCAAAGAATAAAAATAAATTATTAAGAATGTGCTAAAACTTGACTATCACTTATTTAATGGCTAATATCCACATATAAGCAAATACATACCCTATTAATCTTCCTAGGTCTGGGTTACTTCACTCAAGATGTTAACCAACTTACAATCCATAGACCAAGAAAGGCGAGATATGGAGGAAGGGACTAGAGAGAGGTTCACATGGGTCTCTCTTAGAGGTGGAAATAGATTTTATGGGTGGACTGGGGGGACAGGGCATGGACACAGGAACAGGAGGATCAGGTGGGGAGGGGGAGAGGGAGGGGAGATGGGGTTGAAGGAGGGAATACAGGGAAAGAACAAGTGCTCTTAACAGCGAAGGCAACACTTTACCCCAATTCTCATCTTAATGTACCACTGGATGCTTGCACAGAGGAAGTATAAAGTACGCTGATGCCGACTATAACCTAAGGAGGGAAGAAGTTTAGATTCAAGTCACTAAATCAGTAAGTTGTATTATTAGGTCAAATTATTCATATTTACTTAGTTTTCATATATTGTAGGAAGAACCAAAGTACTCACAATAGCTATTTGTTAGTAAACAAAGGCAGAAAACTTAATTCATTTTAAAAGTCAAACATTCAGAATCCAAACACCATGTCAGAAGTAGTTCTTCATAGCACAGCTATACTTTCTTGTTTATTTCTGTGCTAAGCCAAACAATACACTATTGCAAAATTCAACAATTTAGCTTTTCCTACATACCTGAAGACAACCTCATAGATCTAGTGAATATTAGCAACTGTATTTAAAATGTTATAAAGCAACCAATATAAATTATCTTCTTTTCGTATGCCGAGGCAAAAGAGGTGTTTGAAACATTACCTAGAGATTCATATACTGCTATTAAAGAGATTCAGGAGTCAGGATGGCTGAGGAGTGTTGGAGAAATACTGCTAAGGTTTTTGATCATTTTAAAGCCAGAAAAGTTTCAATTAATGATGGAGGAGGCAAAACACTGATTTTCATACTGTCAAGTGAAATGCAGCAAGCTGGAGCAACTGGTTAGTTTTATTAAGGTATCTTATTAAGATGGCTTATTAAGCTCCTCACCATTGTTTTCAGAGGGCTTTAGACTGATACCAAACTTTAAAATGTAGGATTCTTTCCTCCTAACTTTCATAAAAGTCATATATAATTAGCACTGAATGAAATTTTCTAATGTCAACATTTCAAATTTTGATTAACAGGGAATACAAATCAACCTTATTCAAGTTTAATTCAAAAGACTAGCAACATCCTTTGGGAGACTAGTAGAGATAATATATCAATGCAACTTCAAATTTCAGACTAAGCCACAGGCCTACAAAGTAAAGTAATATTCAACTTATTAAGCTGGCATGGTGACAGGCATTTTCTCTGCCGGATTTAACTTTGATTCATAAAACCATACATCCTCAAATTGAAATGAACATTTAGGGTCTAGAATGCAATTAGGATCCTTGCATTGATATGTATGTTGTCTGATTTACATAGAGTCTAGAAGATGATCATAACAAAGATAAAGCAATAGTTGACAAACGAAACTGGCCCAGGTACCAACCAGAATGTAGGTAGTAGTAAGTTTTCTGCTCAGCATGCATTAGAAAGTCTTGTCAAAATTTAAAGGCCAGGAAGAACCATTGATCCATCAGACCTGACCCACTGTATTTAATAACATGCAACATCATTCACTAGAAATCACAGTACGGTAGGATAACTCAGGAAGTTATTGCTTATTACTATTTTTGAGTAAAGATGAATTAGGTCTATTGCCCCCAACAGCTGTGTTGCTTCTTCTACAGGGCTGGAACTTGTTAGGGCTGGAAACTATGCCGAAGTAAATGAGACAGTGACCCCATCTTAGGGTGTAAAGAGATGCAAAACATTTCTTGCTAAACAAGACATTTTAATAAGATATTTTTAAAAGTCAAAATTAATTTAAACCTCCACAATAAACACCAAAATTTACCTTGCAGATACGTCTAACCATTAAACTTTGCGAAAAGATATTACCACACAATAAAGTCACTAAAATTTTGCAAATCACCCCTTCTAGTGTTTAAATGAAGTCTATGATTTTGTGTCAGAGCTGTATTTACAGACGTGCAAACACACTGAAGCTGGAGGTTGCCTGTGGCTGCAGCTTAGGCATGCCTGGATGCTCGAATACTGATACAATTTCCAAGGTGAAACTTGACATTGTAGTGAGCATCTCTGAAACACAAATTTTGATGAAGGTTGAGGGGGTTAGTTCTATGGATAGGGAATAGAGCTCAATGGCAGAGCACTCCATGTCTGAGCATACAGGTTCCACCCCCCAGCACCACAAAAATCACACAAATAATGCCAAGCAAATCCCAAACCACATAGAGTACTTAATTCACAAACATTTTCATAGTATATTTTAAGAAGAAATCCCTAATTATTTTTGAAAGATACTTAATATTATAAATTTCCACATGCTTTATTTCTGGGGATCAGGGTCTCACTATGTACTCCCACCTCAGCCTTCCAAACACTGGGACTGCAGACCTATGCTAACCAACTCCAAAGTAACTTCTCACTAACTGCCTGGCTTACTGATTGTCTTTGCTTGGATTAATCTTACTGAAGGTTAGAAAATTCTGCATCCTACCTCCAATTAATGACTGGTATTTTTCTGTACAAAAGAATTTTTCTTTTTAGTAACCATCTTTCTTTTCTCAGTGTCTTTTGTAGTCCATAAGATGTAAGAGTTCAACATTCCATAACTATAGTTCCCTCTCAAAAACAAATATTGTTCCAAATCTGTCAAGATTATGTCCCTCTCAATACAAGAGCATATATAAATAAAGCATAATTTGACTTCAAGCACAAATGATAACCATGCTCACCCATACTTTCATTGATCCACAGTTATATTCTCAGTTTCTTTTATTGGGAAATCATTATAAGAAACTAAAATTTGGGCTACATCCATCTATGGTTGTAAAGGATCTTAGTGTATAGAGCTCAGAAAAATATTTTTAATCATGAGTTCCTATTGATAGTTCTAGCTCAAATTTAATGTTGAAGTATTTTTTTAATGTCCTTTATTTTGTACAGTTAAAACCTTCCTATATAATAATGATATTATTATTTACTGCTTACTTGATCAATCCAAAATATAAAAAAAAATTGTTTCAAAATCTGATACCAACTATGAACAAGACTGTAAAGTTTATGGTTTCTTTTCATTCCTTTTGGACCTTAGGATATATACCCATGAGGGTATGCAGAGTATGAGGACTGGTGTGATGACTCAGAGGGGAGGGGTGTTTGCTGTGCAAGCCTGGTGACCTGAGTTTGTACCGAAACCCACATAAAGGTAGAAGGAAAGAGACTCCCCAGAGTTGTTCTCTAATCTCTACACGTGTGCCAAGGCATGTGTGCCTATCCTCATCATGTACACATGCAAAACAATAAAAAATTAAGAATAAAAAACACTTCAGCTAATTGCTTTCTATTTATAAGGATCTTATTAGTTTGATATTATAGTTACATATATTTATTGCTATTTTAGTTTATTTTTAGGGTTGACTTCTCTTGTACATGTGATTTAGTTTCTGAGTATGTACAACACTGATATGGTTCTAACATTAAAAGAGTGGCAATATTTTCCATTGGTTTCTTGTTACCCCTCCTATTCCCAATTATTCCAGTGTAAGTAATTTATTTTTTAAGTTAGCAATATGTCCTGGAAGCTACTCAGACTCAGTTTACAGACATCATTTTTATTCTTTTAATAGTTGCATTGTGTTCTCCTATGAGAATATATCATAGTTTATTCAGCTACTCTACTATTTAGGTTGTTTTCACTTGCTACTAATGGTAGTAATTTTTGAGTTATTTTGTATTTATGGAGATATATATTCAGGGTAGAGCTCCGGAACTAATTTTCCTCAAAGGTTAAGTGCACATGTCATTTACTGCCAAATTCTCCTCCTTGGGGTTCTGTTTCTTCATTAAACTTCTATGCATATGAATATCTGATCCTTACAGCTATGCTTTGAAGTACAGCAAGAAGTTCCACCTTCCAGATGAGAATGCTGAGAGGTGACATGGTGTTACCTGTGTTACTCAGCATGCCCAGGGCAAGCCAGGGTCCTGTCAGTCCACTGACGCCTCTATTAGATGTGAAGCTGCATTTCCTTTAACTTGCACATCTAGTTTATCACGTATTCCTGTAACTGCTACATAAAAGACTTAGTGATATATAGATAGTTATAGCTAATTCACAAATAGAAATAAGAAAAATAATGCTGAGGTAGATTTATATTTTCAGCTTATTTTAGATAAATCTTCCATTGTTTGGGTTTAATTTAAGAACTTTCCAAATTTAAGACTATGCAAATCTAGTAACGAAATTATCCCTGACAAAAATAGATGATATTTTAATTTAAAGTGAGATTCTATTATATACATGCAAGTAACAAGTTAAATATGATAGATTATTCTTTATTATATAAAAATGCTCAATTTCTGAGATTTTATAATGTCAAGTGAAAATAAGCAAAAATACAATTTCAAGACTGGGCCAGTGTTTTAAGACCTCTTACGTACTAAACAACTCTCTTTTATAGTCTCTGAAAAGGTAAGACAGAGTTCTATTCATGTACAAAAATGTTTGACCTACTGCTTTAACAATACTGATTCATCCCTGTCAAATGGCAATATATCTATGTACCAAGTGAGCTTCATAAAAATATTAACAGATGACACTAGTCAGCACTGTAAACTGAGTCCTCAAATGGAAGTCATGAGATCAATGAGCATAAATATAAGCCCTAATTTTGTCTTAGTTTCATAATGTAAACTATTCAACAATAAAGTACAATCTATATGTTAAAGAGGACATTTATTTTTGAATTTGAAAAACAAAGACATTAGACCCACATGTAATAGGGACTCTTTTTATCCTTTTTTTTTTGAGACACTGACCTGTATACACATCTAAAACTTAACACCACATCTTTACATTATTAAATCTTTGTTTTGATCTATTAGTATTCACCAAAGTGCCATTTTCTAAAACCGCCCACTGAATAGCCACGGCTGGAGGTAACCATCTGCAGCTTTCGCGTCTGCCTCTGAGTCAATGAAAAGAGCTTTGTGTTGTCATTGCCAAGTTTGCTTCTTGCAGTCATTAGGCATTCCCCTCAGATCCATCAATGAAGCCGTACTCTCTTACGCCCATGTGTTAAATTCTCTTCTCCTCATGGTTTCCTTTGCCAGTTCTACTCAAGAATGACTACTGGGTCTTAGCCACATTCTTCTCACAGCTGTGTTAAAAAAGAGCACCAGAAAGTCTTCCTAAAACCCATATGTGTATCTGGTCAGTTCTCTGTCTGAGGGTCACCTCACACTGTGGTGTGATTATCCGGAGATTCATTCTTGTTCTTGAACTGTGCCTCCCATCACTCGGGAAAGATTAGGTCTCTGACAGTCAGGAGTGGAGAACTTGGAAGGCGAATGTGAAAATACAGAACTCAACTTAAAAGGCAGATCAACTTAAAGATGTTTGAAAATATTAGATGTTGTCTGTTATTCTTATATATCTTATAAATGATAACATAAAGAGAAATCATGTATGTTTATGCATGCTTTCAGAATACTTCAAGAGAAAAAGTAAAATATCACAATGTTCTAGGAACTATTACCAGTTTGTATATCTACCAAAATATTAAAATTATTAAATTCTAAAATACCATTTACTGTGATTTTTTTGAATCTTAAAATTTTATTTCTAGTCAGCTGTTTATACAGAAACATTTGATAAAGCAATATAAAAATGTCTTCATTTTACTTTAAGAACAGATGGGAAATCGGCCTCTGTTGAGTTTAAGAATATATAACAATTGGCGCTGGAGAGAGAGTTTGGTGGTCAAAAATTCATCACACGTAAGTAAGAAAACCATAAAATTCAGCTGGCATTCTATACAGTACTGTTAGAAATGTTTTGTTTTTTAATAAAAAGGATCAAGAATGAAAGTTAGGTATATAATATGTTCATGACTCCACCATCCAAGTTACACTGAAGTAAGACTTTTCTCTTTCCATAGATTTATTGGGAATATCTCTGTCCCAAAGGGAAGCCGTAGTTTACTACAGAATGTTAGAATTCCAGTGAAACGGCAGCTTACCTGTGGGTTCAACTGAGTTCATATGGAAATTTTCAATGAGTGGTTAGGTATATCAGATTTTCCATGAGGCTTTATTATAGACAAACTAAACTTTGACTTATGTAAAGTTTTGGACATGCTCTATACTGCTCACATATAGTATATCCAAATTATGTGCTTAAAGTAAAGGAAACTAAGGGGAAGTTCTGAGAGTTATAGCAAATGTATATGATCCATTATACCAAGCATATTAAATATAATACAGCATAATCTAAACAGGAATGATGTAGAATTAAAATCTAATTTCTACAACAGCTTCATTCCCCTTTACCAGTGATTAATTTTATTAAGTAATCTTTTTCTAGAAAATTTAAAACACTTTATACATATTACTTCTATCAGCTATTAAACCATGCTCAAGTAAGATTTTTAGTTTTATAGAAGTACACAGGAGCAATGAATCCCATTTAAAGTTAAACAGTAGAAAGGTTCTGGCTGCATCTAAGAACAGAATCAAAGATGATGCTAGGTAGAACTTACATCCACATGTACACGTTAATGTGAAGGTCACACTTGATCCTAGGTATAAAAACTCCTGTTCCATTTTTTCTGCCTATAAACTTCTAGTCAAAACGTACATGATTATTCAAGTAGATTCTGTAATTGCCCTAGGTGACAAGTCTTGTCTCTGGCTTTTTAAAATTACTCTGGTACTAGGATTAATGAAAAAAAAGAAAGAAAGAAAGAAAGAAAGAAAGAAAGAAAGAAAGAAAGAAAGAAAGAAAGAGGAAGGAAGGAAGAGAGGAAGGAAGAAAGACACAAATGCATGCATGTGCAGATCTCTTATCTTTCAGTCTTTTGATCTTTTCTCTTTTATTCCTTTCTATTGTGCTTTCCTGACACATGTTTATCTATTTTAGCATGCAGAAATGCATATGAGCTCAATTCTAACAGGCATCTCTGCGTACTACTGGAACCCGGCTTCGAAATGAAGGAGCAGATCAAATGTCAGGAGCAGCACTCTAATTCAGCTTTTTAGCCCCTGCTTTCACTCCTGTTTGACTCTTTCTGAGGGCTAAGTATAATGGGTCTGTCTTAGGCGGGACAGGACAGAGTCTTGGATTCAGTGAGCTGCTTTCTTACTTTTATTCCACTGGACTCTAATTCTGGGTTAGGAGCCAATCCTAATAAACCCACATTAATCCTTGCATAGTATAAAGCAGAGAGCCAGAGAATTAAAATTATGTTTCTTCTTCATGTTAAAGTCAAGAATTCCCTAAAGATTAAGCTGTGGCCCAAACTCTTCAGTTAAAGAAAATAAATGAATGCAATTAAACATCTGTAGAGAATGTATATATTTCTGCACACAATGAAATTAGATCTAAAGAAATTTACTTTATGTACTTGCATGAGGAAGGTGCTCCAGCAGAAAAATATATACTGGAATTGATCATTTTAATAAAACATATACTTGTTTTACAGAGAACAAGACTGGTATGTTTGGTAAGTTAAATATGTACTCAGGTAATTTGAAAACAGGCTTTCGCCTCACAAATGCAGAATCTCACAATATACAAAACCACACCATGTGTCTCAGATGAGAGACAGTGTATTTGGATACTCTGCAGCATCTTGCTGTGACTTAGGAGTCATCTGAGCCCATTTCCCACATGCAAAGGACAGTAAAGTTGAATCTAATGAGATACAGATTTAGAAGGTGCTGATCTGGGTGAGAATTTGAAAAGACTCACTGAGGGATGCATCCTGCCAGAAAAGTTCTGAATCTCAAACACTAAACACATTTGAAGAACTACTTTAAAACTAACATCTTCTAGACTATTATCTGTGCTAGTGCATCAAAGGCAACTTTAAACATTATTTTAAATATTAATTTACACTGTATGATGAGTTGAGAATTTGCAAAATTTATTCTTTGATTCAATTCATGAGCATTCACAGTATTGATACATGTCTAATGCTGCCATGGAATTAAAATAGCCCTACCAAGAATTTATGAGAAAAATATCACAGGTAAAGTTGACAAGGAAACACTGGGTTGAAGAGACCATGGAATTAAAAAAATGTTCTCAGAGACTTTTCACATTAAGCTACTTAAAAATATTTTTACATAATTATTTTTCCTTGTGGTCAAAATCAAACTCCGGAGTAAGTAGCAAAAGGAAAACATGTAGTGGAGTCTTCTGATGGCAATAGTAGGCTTTTTCCGTTTTCATTTTAAATCAAGAAACTGTGGAAATGCTCAGCTCCCCTTCCCAGCACCAGAGCCATCTCTCCCGCTTTATAATTCAACCTGCAAACAGATTAGGCAGCCGAGTTTGTGGAAAGCATGTTTGCTCTATGCTAAGAACCCTTGTGTGACACTATGGTGACTCCCTGACACTTTGAAGGGCACTGCACACAGCTCTTACTCATCAGCAGGGAAGCCAGGCTGAGAATTCACAAGTCCTTTGTAACATCAACTTCTTCAGAGAAATCAGTATTTGGCTAAGAGGCAGGAAAGACTTTGTTAGCTTTGCATGTTTTCTTTTCTTTTTCCTGTCAATATCACTCAAAAAAGGCTGTACACTGCTTTCTAAGACAACTTTAAAAATCTATCAACTGAAATATTTTATCCTAATCTTTGATATTTTGATAACCCTATAAAATTTAAATGAGAAGAAATCATGTAAATTTTAAGCAATTGATTCTTTTTTTTTAAGAAAAGGATGAAAAGAAAATTCTGAAGAGCTCATTTCCTTGAAAATACGTTTAAATGTTTAAAAAACATTCTTATATCCATTTGTCTGATTTACTTATCATATAGTTACAGCCCATGAGGGAGTTGCATTGCTATAAATCTGGCTTACAGGACAGATGCTCTATGACAAAAATTATCTGATATAAAAATTTACATCTCTGAGAGACAGTCTCACTTTATTATCATGACTGTCATCACTTTTAAAGCTTAGGCAGGCTACGTAGAGCAAAGTTTATTTTCTAAAAATCTTTCGGAAATTTTGCTTTGGGCCACAAGAGCATATGTCTGTAGACAGAAAATAAAATGCTGTATACAGCATCACTGAGTCTCAAATTCTCGTGATCATAAAAGAATCTTCTGGAATAGAATGTCTATTTTCTCTGTAGTAAACAGAGATTAGAGGTGGTCCTTAGAAAAACTATTAAAAGATCTTTTTATCACAAAGTTTCTGTGCTCTTGACGTGCTGTTTGCTTCTCTATACCTCCACGCACCTCCTCTCTGTACCACCTACCTATCAAAAACCATCTAAAGGCTAAATCATTGTGCGCTATCCATCAGATCCGCACACACTGAAAAACAGAAGCACATATATTCAGCAAAAGTCCAAAGAAACACAGCGGGCTTCGCCCAAAGAAATGGCTTTTCAGTCCTGCATTTTTGTATTTTAAAACTTAGGTTTATTTATGTGTATATGTGTATATCTCTGTGTCATGTGTATGACACACCCGTTCAGGTGTCTGCAAACTTCAGAACAGAGTGTCAGATCTCATGGTGCTAAGTGACAGGTGGTTGGAGCTGCCTGGCATGGGAGCTGGATCTGAACTCAGGTCCTCTGGAAGAGCAGCAAAATGCTCTTAACCACTGAACCATCTACCTGCTTTGAAATTTTAGATTTTATGACAACTGGGCCAGGAACTATTTTTGGACAGTGAGGTCTAACATTCATTGACTTTTTTAAAAATAAGTATTTATAAGGTCATATCAAGCATGGTAATTCTACATAATTTTTCTTTCCAGAAATACTTTTAAACTTTATAAATTTCAGAAAATATTAAACATTTTTATAACTGGAAGAAAATAAAATATAAAATTTAAATTCTGTAATTAACAAAATTGTATGATCTTTCTTCACTATTAATGATGATATTAGGTCTTAAATGTAATTAAAATTGATAGAAATGGTTGGTTAGCATAAGAATTATAATCTGGTCACCAGATCCCAGCTTTTGGGGGAGTTGTGATCAATAATGAAGGTCTCCTCCCTTCTATAAACGCACTGGGTTGGGAGAAGATTTTTATCTAGGGCCTAAATCAATCAGAGCACACACGAAACTGCTCCATATGCTCCTGACCTGGCCAGCAATTGACTTTATTCCATTGTTCTCTCTAGTCCATTGTTAGGCTCTTCTGTTGGTGAGCACTTGTGGAATGCCTGCTTTACGGATAGCATCTGGGCAAGATTTTGGAGCTGACATATGAAAATGCTGTATGTGTCTTGGGAACTTTCGGGGAGAGAAGAGTGAAAATACATTCAAAATTATTATAACACTGAAATGACTAAAGGCTGCTAATAAAGGCACAGATTAAGAATGAGGAAATGATGATGACATAGAAAAAAAACCTCTTTTAAGATTTATTTACGTGTGTTGAGTGTTTTGCCTGCATGTATGTCTATGTACCATGTATGTGCCTGGTGCAGCAGGGGTCAGAGGGTGATGGAGATCTTGGGACTAGAATTACAGGTGGTTGAAAGCTGCTGTGTGTGGGAAATGAACCAAGGTCCTTCTGCAAGAAGAAATGTTCTTAACCACTCAGACATCTCTCCAACCTAAAAGAGAAAGCTTAAAAACACCTCTCACAGGAGGAAATAGTATTAGAACAATGAGGAACGCCCACATTTGGCTTCAGATGTCATGCTACGTTGTTTGCGCTTTAACTTGTAGGAGGTGAAGGATACCTGAGAAATTCCTAATAGGGAAATAATATTATCTTACTTGTGTTTTAAAGCACTTAATTGTGATGGTAGAAAGAAAGGCAAACTTGAGGGTACTCAAGGCAGGAAGGCTAGTTTTATGACTATTGCCATGGTCTGAGTCAAGGAATGACGAGGAGCTGAAGTGATGCGATTAGTTAATACAGGTGGGGTGGAGAGAATCAGGAGAGATGTAGGTGGTAGACCCTGGTGACAAAAGGAATGCAAAGGGTAAAAAGAGGGGAAGAGCAGGGACAGTGCTGGAACTGCTTAAGTCTACAAACTGAGACAGAAAGCCAAGGAGAACGGGGATGACTTGATTTGCAGGAGAGGAAACAGTATCCCGGGGAGATGAGTTGGATCTCATGAGGGGGGTGAGCACAGACACTCTGATCTGGAAGTTACTGAGGAGGTGGTAGTGGCTGAAGTTACAGAAATCGATGTATTTCTGGTGAATTTCATAGATCTAATCTTCAAATAAACCATCATTTAGCTTTAAAGGTATATTATATTACCCCCCAAATGGAGTAGAAACAGGTAGACAAGTATCAGAAAATGAAAATGGAATTATATAACCCCCCTCCCAATGACATCAGGAAGAAATGGTATGGTATTAAAGATAAGGAGAGTTCAAATACTACACATATTCTAAGAATTGGCTGTATTTGTAAATGTAGTGCTTACTAATCTTGGTAAGTCCTAAAATAATATTATATGATCATATATATCTCAGTGTTTATATATTTCTAAGATTTTAAACATAGGCTTTCCCAACATTCATTTGACACTCAATAGATAAGATGCATCATGCAGAGTTTTAGGACTTATATGCCATAAGAACTTACATGACCAAACAATATACAGTCTAGTAGGAAAGATACATAATCATATAAATCTATAGCTCAATAACCATATTTGGGCATATTGTAGACTGGAAGGTCTTCTAATACATTTAAAAAGAACCCGAAATACTACGGTAACATGAAGAACAGAGAGATTTTTTTCTCTTTAGGGAGATAATGATAACTTTGTAGAGAAGATGCAATTGAACTGGTATTATTATATTGATGGATATGATGTTATTAATAATATAATATTTTAGAATTTTTTTAATAGTTCTGACACTGCACTAGGCATTTATGTTAGACAATTTATTCTTTACAAGAAAACAGTCTGTGAAGCCAGTATTATTGTCTAACCTCAACTAGGAACTTTTCCTTATGGGGTAAGTAATGTGCCGCAAATCTCCTAGGCAATTAGTAGGAAAGTAGGGCTTGAAACCCAGAACTATTTGATTTAACAGTGAGCCCATTTGTTTTCTAGGCTCAGTGCTGCACTGACTCTCACAGGCTGTCCAATGTTCTTCAGGAGGCTGGCAGGGAAGGCGAAGGGCTCTAAGGAGAGAGATCAACATTTGCAAAGGCATCTGGTCTTGAAAAGGCAGAGCCCTTCTGAGGACTGAGAAAGACAGGGCAGCACAGAGGGGGAGGACAAGAGGAGGGAATAGGCAACACGCATTGTTTAACAGCTCTGCATGTCATTTCACCCAGTTCCTACAACACTGCTGAGGGAGGCAGGCCACTGTGACCATCAGCATGAAGTTTCAAAATAAACTCCAAGTCCATACCCACTCATTTTTAATCCAAAGCCTAAGTTCTAAAGTCACCATGTTGCATTGCTCATCAGAAAAGCACATCTATATTTTTATCATTATTATACATCAGTTGTATAATAAGAATATGGTTAAAATGTGCCATGGGCTTTGGAATTAGGAAATGACTGCTAATCTTAAATAGAACAGTTTTAGCCAGTAGACAGCAGAGGAATATATAGGTATTGAAAATGAAAGATGATTATTGGTCATCTATTAAAAAATTTGGTTGTGAAGGGAGAAGAGAACTCTTTCATTCAAATTTTACATTGCATATTCACATATTTTCAAAGAATTTGCCTCAGTGAGAAATTAGACTGTATAGAGCATACTAAGCCCATCCCATATAGTTCTAATTGCTCTCTTTTCAGAGGTTAACCTTCCTAAAATCCCCAAGAATGCAGACTGATGTTCATGTAAGCATGATGAAGATACACACTGCCTAATTTTTAGCTAAGAAAAGAAATAGAATATGTAAAAGAAATCCTGATAATACTTCAAACAGGTCTTGTTGGAAATCAGAATAAAAGATTTGAGAAGTAATTTCAACATTTAGCTCTTATAAATGTCATGTTGTACTTAAAATGATCCCCAGACTGGTAGCATTCCATTAAATGTGTAAAATAAAGATGACATAACTTTGTCCATAAAACTACCAATTTTAATATATTATCTGAGAATGATGATCTTTCTACTTTCTGGCATTCAAAAAAATCTTTGTTTTAAAACATGTTAGCTGGTGAGATTTTTTTAAATTGATATTTCCAACATTTTTTGAAACCTAACTGATCTCAAGGAACCATTGTTTTAGGGAATTTTAGTCATGTAGCAGTAAAGTGCTTATACATTAAAAAACTTTTAAATTTATAATTCTTTGTACACTGTACAAACAGAAGTAAATTATATCATAACATTCAAGCTATTGATTGTGATTTACAATAAAATATATAATATACATATATATTACCCATCTATATATCACAACATTCTTAGCTTGTTAATGCACATTGAGAATAACTAGATATATAGTGTCTGACTGACTTTGAATCTAATCTTTAAACAGATAATGCACAGGACTTAATCAAAAGCTTCAAGATCCACTGGTAGTAAAGATTAAAGTGTACAGTCCCCAAACCATTCCAAAATGGCTTTGTCCAGAGTCAACCGAGTTTGGGTTATCAATTTAAATATAGTTACAGAGATGCTGGAGAAATGGTTGAGATGATTTATTTCAACTAGGAAGTAAAAGGAAGTAACAATCCTTGTGCATATGACTTAATATTGAAAACAAACAAGATGAGGGGAAAAAAAACTGTGTTGGTAACTAGAAGTGATTAAATTTGTGAATTATGATGTGATGTTGTTCACCATACGAAAGGATGGGTTGACAATCCCTAGTCCATAAACCTTCCTCAGAAAACGCTGTTCCAATACTCAAGTTCCATAAATTAATAACGGACGTCTTTGCTTGGGAAAGTGTTAACATTCTGTGCACTGTTATAAGGACTGGTTGATTATGCAGGTTTGTTTAAATTTTAATAAAAATGCAAAGAACTGTCAAAATAAACAAATATAATTATGCACGCTGAAGGCTGCACCGAATACTTCTAAAGAACAACACAAGAAAATTAATTTCTCTGTACTGGGTTCAGTGCAGCTAGAGGCCTAAGCGAACAAGGTCCCAGAAGAGCTCAACTCCAGGAACATGACAGGGAAGCTCAGTGAGTGCAGCTGGTGGCAATATGACTGTCTCTGCAAATAACAACTCAATGTGGAGTGGGCGATGATTCAGTCTCCATGCGTTGATCAAGGTCATTTATCATATACAATTTATTCCAAATATTATGGTAACATTAAGTCCCAAGAAAATAGTTTTTTTTGATATCAAAAAGAATGTGATATGTAACCTAAAAGCTCATTTTGTTTCCTTTTCCCTAAAGTATCAGTATTATGAACAAAAACTAGGTATTGTTTAGTTTCCAATGGAAAGTTGTTTTCCTTTGTTTTTGTTTTAAATGTTGCATGCTTTTATTCACTTACTTCTGAACTTTTTCATTGGCTGCTTGGGAGACCTCTACAGCACACTGAAGCTGTAATTCCATGTTGGCTTGCTGAGTCAGAGCCTGCTCAAGTTGGGTGGCCAGTTCTTCGTTCTGCTGCTGAGTGATGGAAACAACGCTCTCTCTGTTTTTTAAGGCTTCTTCATAGGTACTAAGGGCATGGTTAAACTGTTCCTTCAAGTTTTCTTCTTGAGATAATGATTTGTGTAAACTGAGAAAATACAAAAATACAAATATAAATATGTAGGCTGACAGTTCAACAATTTTAATAAAAAAAAATCTTCATTTGGAATCCCCACTTCTAAAAATCAATATAGAAATACTTAAATGGGGAATTGTAAATAGGTTTTTTAATAACATATTATTATAATTGATCATTGTTCTGTAACTCTGCTACTAGGCCAAAAGCTAGGCAGACAACTGATTATCTGTGCTATCAAAGCACACAGAAAGATGCTGTAAAATGTTAATTTAATTATGTCAGTGTAAATATTACATTCAATTTTCTTTTAAAGGAATAGCACAGAATTAGAAAATAAAGTATCTCTAGGTAAATAAAAAGTATAATAAGCTGACAGCAAAGACGTGAGAAGAGAATGGACCCCAGTTTGGGAGATCCAGGGCCTATCGGAGCACTTAATGAGAATGAATGAGGTTTGTGCAAATACCCATCAGCCTTATACAGATGCACAGTGGAAATATGAATGAAGGTAAAATCACCAGTCAGATGACATGTATTCAGATATATGTTTTTATGGTTAATGAATCTTGTGATAAATACATCTACTCATTAAGTGATATGGAGAAAGAGCATATAAATTAAGACTAAATGAATGCAGAAGAAAATGCAGACAAATAGAATCCTAAAATGCTAAAGGTCAGATCTTTGATATGTCATTACACCCACCACCTGAGGTTATTTTGAAATGGCACCAAGCACCTCACTCAATTAAATAAAGACATTTTGAAAATATAAATATTTAATAAGGGAAATTTAAAATCCACATAGGAGATGTTCTTTTTTTATTAAATAAAATCATTCCAGTATATGCATGCAAAGGAAATGTCGACTGAAGTGTTGGAAGTACAACCACTGAGCTATATGACACAAATTGATAATATGAATGAAAGCAATATAATTCTTAAAGCTGCAAAAAGCTAGACAGAGAACTTCAGTACTGGCCTAACGCTGGTCTGACACTTCATCTAAAATTGTTCAGATGAAGTGATTATAAATTTCTTCTTTTCAAGTTACAGATAAGCCTTTATAGTCTCCTCACTGTGGGGTAGGTATCACGTAGAAACAAAGACAGTTGACATATCAAAAGAAATCATTTCAGGATTTAAATTAATCCCTTACAGTAGAGACTGTTGCTAAACTCTGGTCAATTGGTTATCCCGAGTAAAATTAGAGTGATGTGCAGATGGCTATGTGATTGGACTCTTTACATCCTAGCTCAAAAAGGCTCCTCATTCAAATTGCCTCACAAACACCCAGCTTCCATCAATGTTGTTAAGCAGAAGCAGTAGCTACAGTTCTCTTTTAAAAGTTACATCACTAATATCCTGCAAAGGCATCTCATGCGTTCTGAAATAAAAAAAAAAAATCTCTAAAAATAACCAATTGTGTATCTTAACTCCCTAAACCTGCAAACAACCTTTGTGAATCATCGCCTTTACTGTCTCTGTTTTGTGAGTGAAGACACTGAAACAAAGAGAGGCAGGTAATTTAATCAGTCTCATCCCCCTAGCAGAATCGACATTTGAACCCCAGTCTCCCCTCACTCCCAAGCCTCACTCCGCTGTGCTTGCACATCACAGAGATCTCATTTCTACTTCAAACTTCAGCCAGTTTCTCCAACAGGAAGCTTTGCCTGCCCAGGGCAATTGCTGGCACAGCTTTCCCTCTGTGCAGCTCCTACTCAGCAGGGAAGTTTCAGTCTAAATACTGCTTCCTCTGACAGTCTAATGAGACTTTTCACACTGAATGGTTCTTATTTGTTAGTTCGTTGACAGTTTCATTCAAGTACATAACATAGTCTGATGGCTCTCTCCCACACCTCCTCTGATTTTCATCCTACCTGTATCAACCTCAATTTCCACCTTATTTTGTAGTTTACTTTTCACTGACAATATACTAATATTCCATTATTAATTGTATGGTCAAGTTTAGGTAAACGTTAATTTTTTTGGGGGGAGGGTTTCAAGACAGAGTTTCTCTGTGTAGTTTTGGTTCTTGTCCTGGATCTTGCTCTGTAGACCAGGCTGGCCTCAAACTCACAGAGATCCACTTGGCTCTGTATCCCGAGTGCTGGGATTAAAGGCATGCGCCTCCACCGCCCAGCAGTAAATGTTAATTTTAAGGTCTACTTTATTTTATGAGAAGTATATATTCATTAAGAACTTAAAAAATTAAATGTTTATTCTTCTAAGGAATTTTCCTATATGAACCCAAAGTAGGGAGAGCAAAAAGTAAAGTAAGGAAACAATATTCTCAGCATATGGATGTTTATAAACATCTTAGTGCTCTTTTTGTCTCATAGTGCTCTACCCTACATGGACATCAGGACCCCACTGTCTGGCTTTCTTCAAGCAATCCTGTTGAATATAACCTCCTTCAAAAGTTATTTATTTTCAGATGCATTTTTCAGCATAGCAGAAGCATTACAACTTAATAACCTTTAAATAGCATAGAAATAAACTGAGTTATAGTGAGAAGAAATGACAGACAAGCAGAAGAGTCATTGAATCACTCACAGATATTCAAAGCATGTGACCAATGTCACACAAGATTGTAACTTTTCCTGCTTTCTATGATGGCAATGAAATACAATAAATAAACTTTCAAGTCATGTTTCAGTTTTGAAATTATATAAGCTTAATGATTTAATGTTCTCAAGTATAGAAAATGAGACTTTAAAACATTACTAAGTGGGAGAGCTGGTCCTGAGGTCAGAGGAGTTGGGGAGCTGCCCCTGCCCGCCACCGCCATCAGCTGCCACACTGGGGAGAGCAGGTCCTGTATCTCATTTGGGCAGCACAATACAGCCAATCCTGTTGGCAGACATGTGGATGAGCCAGCCCCGAAGTTGTGAGTATGGGAGAGCTGTCCCCATTACATCTGTCATGTGCCAGCACAGGTAAGGGAGACATACCTTCCCGCCCCTGTCCCTCAATGCCTGAGGCAGGTGGGAGAGCTGGCCCTGAGGTCAGAAGGGTAGAAGAGCTGCCCCTGCCGGCCACCAGCTGTAACACTCAGGAGAGCAGGCCCTGCACCCACCTGGGCAGCCCAATATAGCCAATCCTGTTGGTGGAGGTGGAGGTGAGCCAGCCTGCAATTGCAAGCATGGGAGAACTGTCCCTGTTACTCATCTTTATGTGGCAGTGTGGGTGGGGATGGTGGTGGTGGTGGGGCTGCCCCCTCTGCCCATCAACACCTGAGGCAGGTGGGAAAGCTGGCCATGCCTTCCACCAGCTACCACACTTAGGAGAGAAGGCCCTGTACCTCAGGTGGGCAGCACAATAGAGCCAACCCTATTGGTGGTGTGGGGAGCCAGCCCACACCACCAATAGGGTTACTGTGAGCATGGAAGAGCTGTCCCCATTACTCACCTTTCATGTGGCTGCATGGGCAGGAGAGAGATGCTGTCCCTTCCTCCCTTCCCATCAATGTCTGAGGCAGGTGGGAGAGCTGGCCTTGAGGTCGTAAGAGCAGGAGAACAGTCCCTGCCCATCTGCTGCAGCACTCAGGAGAGTGGCCCCTATACCATGCCTGCGCAACACAATAGAGCTAACCCGGAAGGTGTAGGTGTAGGAGATTCAACCCCGAGGAAGTGAAAGCAGAACTGGCCCCACCCCTTGCTCATTGCTGCAAAACGTGTAACTTGTCAAGGCAATGCAGGAGAGTTCATCCTGGTGGCGAGGACAAAGGAGAGCTGGTGGGCAGACCAACCCTGCCACTACCCAGGCCCAGAAACCAAGGTTAAGGGTCAGCCCACCCCAATATCCACCCCATCTGTGATCTGCTGGAGCACAAGAAGGGACTGGTCCTGCAGATCCAAAGCTGCAGGATCTCTACAACCCAGGGCAACAGCAGGATATCCAAGAGGAGACCTAGTGAGGGCCCAGCATCCATAGTGTCATAGAAACCAGAAGCCTGGAACCAGACCAATGACTCTTTGCAGTGAACACTTGCAAGTAAAGACTTATGGACCAAAGAGTTTACTTCAGGACTCACTGTGTCACACTGCCGCTTCCATGACAAGATTCCCCTCCCCACTTTTTTTCTCTTAAATTTTATTTGGGGTGGGGGGTGGGCTGCAAGGGCAGAGGAGTGGAAACAGAGGGACAGGAAATGAATGGGACCAAGATGCGTGATGTGAAAGACACTAAGAATAAATTAAAAAAAAAGTCTAAAAAATTACTAACTGTAATAGTTAATCTCAACTGTCAACTTCTCAAGATTTAGAATTATGTAGAAGACAAATTTCTGGACTTGTCTGCAGAGGTGTTTCCAGGAAAATTTAACTGAAGTTGATCATCTTGAATGTGGGGAATGTGGGCAGCCATACTATACCCGTGCCCTCCTACCTGGCTTCTCTCAGCAATGAGGAGAGTAAATAGTACTATTTCACATTACCAAATTTTAATTCATAAGGCTTTGAAATATCTCCCAATTACTACATTAAATACAGCGGAGGATCAAGACAGAAAAAGTCACTCAGTGGGCACTTCTCTAATAAGTGGCATGCAAAAGACTTTTTTTTTTTTTTGACGCAGAAGTTTGCTGTGTTTTAGGCTAGCCTAGAATTTGCTATACAGTCCAGGTTGTCTGTGAACTTGCAGTTCTCTCAGGCCTGGGTTTATCGTTATGTGCTACAATGCCTTGTTGGAAAACCCCGCCCCTAAGCCCACCTTCAGTGACCTAGCAGCAGCAGGCCCTGTCATCATCATTCGACAAAATGCGACACATTTCCACTGTCACCACGAGTTGCATATTCTTACTATATGCTCACGCTACCCTTATGAAAAGCCAGAGCCTCTCCACTATTGCTAGGAGTCTTAGTTGGGGTCATCCTTGTGGATTCCTGGGAGTTTCCTTGGCATTGGCACCAGGTTTCTCCCTAACCTCATAATGGCTCCATCAAGATTATCTCTTTTGTTGCTCTCCCTCTCTGTCTTTCCCCCAACTTGACCATCCCAATCCCTCATGCCCCCCCCCCCACCTCAGTTTACCCAGATCTCATCTATTTCCCCACAGAGATAGCTGACCCAAGCTCATGATAGCTCATGGACAGCTAGGGAGCCTGCATGGGACCGAACTTGGCCCTCTGCATGTGGGTGACAGTTATGTAGCTTGGCCTGTTTGTGGGGTCCCTAGCAGTGGACCAAGATCTGTCCCTGGCACATGAGTTGGCTTTTTGAACCTATTTCCTATGGTGTGGGATGCCTTGCACAGCAGGGAGGAGCTTGGCCCTGCCTCAACTTGTTATGACCTGCTTTGTTGACTCCCATGGGAGGCCTTACCTTTTCTGAGGAGTGGATGGGGGTGGGGAGACAGGAGGTGGGGGGGAGGGAATGGGAAGAGAGGAGGGAGAGGAAACTGTCATTGTCACGTAAAATAAATAAATTAATTTTAAAAAAATGCCAGAGACTTCTCTTCGAGCCCTATTTCCCCTTCCACCTCACTCAGAGGCAGCCTCTGCACACCCTCCCTCTCCCAATAAACCCGTTGAGTGAGATCTGTTGCATGGCATGATCTTTGCAGCATACCTTGGCCCAGATGCGCCAAGGTACTCTGCCACTAAATCTTAACACGCCTGGCTTCAACATCCTTTCTGTAGTGCTTTCTCCTGTTCAGATGTTTCCTGGTTGTCTCTGCCCACAGCCCTATAATTTTCCTGAACTCTGACTCAGTACTGTTTCAGCTTAAAGTATTTAGTACTATCAGGCCCATGACCACACAACAGCATGCATTTTCATGAAATGTATGTTCACTTCAACTGGTATGCTCATCTGCTTGTCAAACTCTCAGCTGTAATGTCACGCATGGGTTCAGCTGAGGTACTTGTCCATTTACAATTTTTTTCATTTACACCACATTTTGATGCTACTTTTCTGATGTCCTCTCTTTTCTCCATGGTGCATTCATTATTCAAGTCCTAAGGAGAACATCTCACTTACTGCCCTGCAACACACACTTAACTCCAGTTTAGGCTTCATTTATCTTGCAGTAACTGCTTGATAAATAGTGTGATCTATATAAACTGTTTAACTGGATAAATTGTTAGTTATTATTATGTGGCACAATGTTATTCATTAAGTAGTGCTGTTTATCGTGCAAGAAAAGCTATGTGGCACAACAAAACCCACTAAAAGAGTTTATTGAGAGAAGGAACAGAGGGGAATGTGCTTAGGCCTATGGAAGTGGTTGTGCAAGGAGAGAGAGGAAGAAGAGTGGGGAGGAGTCTGTGACCTGCTTTTTATGAATTCCCCCCTGTCCCCCACATGCACATATGGGCTTACATAGCTACGCCACACATGAGCATATATTACATGATCATGCTGCGCGCACATTATGTGATCATGCAGTTCACGGATTATGTAGGATGTAAAGCCCTGGAATGACTAAACATCTTGCTTGACTACTGGTCATGTAGCTGGGGGAGTGGTCAGGGACTTCAACATAAATAGTTTGGGTTTACAATTTAGAGGTAAGGTAATATAGACTAGTAGATCCTTTGTTTAAATCTTTGTATGAGTGCATGCAGGGTATGTATGTATGTATGTATGACATGGGTGTGTATAAAGCATGTGTTCATTTTTATGGATGCTAGGGTATGTGTGGAGGTCAGAGGACAACTTCAAATGACTGTCCATACTTTTCCCCTTGTTTGAGACAGGGTCCCTTTGTCATTCACCACTGTGTAAGACAGGCCAGCTGGTCTTTGCTTCTCTGCTTCTCAGACTGCCAAAGAAGCACTGGTGTGCTACTGCATCTGGCTTTGTGCAGGCTCTGGGAATTCAAACTCAGGTCCTTGAGCATGCACAGCAAGTACTTTACCCACTAAAGCACCTCCTCAGTGTAACAAGCACTTCTTGATTTGGACTGATTTGGTCCCCCAAAGGTCATTTTGCAGTGTCCAAAGACATTTTTAATTGTCAAAACCATAGCCGTGGAACAATCATTTAGTGGGAAAAAGGCCAGAGATGCTGCTAAACAGCAAAGTACAGCTCCTGATAACAGTTATCCATCTATTACTCAGGAATGCTGAGTGTGATATAGAAGAAATGATGCTGGCTTGGACTGTACAGAAGATAAAGGGTAAGTTTTAGTCTTGATTCTACAGTGTAACCCTGAGAAAATACCTTTTTCTCTGAATATTAACAAAACAATGAGAAAAATCTTGAGTTCAAAGGATCTTGAAGGGTAAAAATTCTTAGCACAAGTCCTGGCCAAGAAAAGACATTCTTATCTGTGAAATTTTTATATGATTTCTATCTAGTTGACTTTGTAAAACATATTATGCAATACTAAGATATTTTGTAAACACTCTGTTGAAAACAATTTCTTGTTGCTACAGGTTTTTCATGAATTGGGAGAAGTAAACCAGTTTCCTCAACTTTTATTTGGCTACTGATAACATCCTTAAATAATTCTTAAGGCTTAGCTTGTTTTACAGAGTAAAGAAAACCAAAGCAAAGTATGAGAAACAAAGTGTGTGCTGACTTGCTGAGGGAGAGTGTTTGCATTTACCTTCTGGTTAATTGCATTAATTATTTTCCCAAGGTCCTTTCAAGAAAACAATAGCTTATTTTACTTATTTTTGAGGAAATTAGCTTGGACTTCAATAGGCTTTAATTCTGAATAACATACAGAGGGAAGAAAATCTATTCTGCATGGTTAAGCTTGTGGACCAAGAGGTTTCATGAGTAAATAAGGCAGCCTGGTGACATCATGGTTGTTTCCTCTTTGTCACAGCTGGTTTAATTTAAAGAAACAAAATTATCTCTGAGAGAATATTTTTGTGTTACAATGTAAGACAATTAATACTTTCTACTACCCAAAACAACCAAATGGTATAGAATAACTCAACATCATTGAACACCAGAATATACATAATACTCACAGATATACACAGCAGCAAGACACACATTATTTTCCAGTGTTCCCAGAACATACACCATGATAGACAATATCCTGGGCCACAAAACAAATTTCAGAAATTCAAAAGATTTAAAGCCAGATATAGTTTATTTTCTAAGAAAAATGGAATGAAATCAGACATTAGTAACAGAAAGTTAATGTTACTCTAGGTTCTAGTTATTATTTAATTTTTTTTCCTTTATTTTTATTCTTTGTGTATGTGTTTTTTGCCTGCATATATGCAGTACCTGTGGAGGCCAGAAGAAGACATTCATCCCCTGGAACTGGAGTTACAGGTGGTTGTGAGCTGCCATGTAGGTGCTAGGAATTGAACTGGAATTCTCTGGAAGAACAGCCAGTGCTCTTTGCCACTGAACTATATTTCCAGCCCCATCACTCTAGGTTTTATAAGTTAACAGGAAAGTCACCAAATACCTGGAAACTAAACAATACATGTCTACATAACCTCTGAATGGAACAGAAATTTCCAAGAGAAATCAAAGAACACACAGAAGTTACTAGTAACAAGAGTGCAGCACACAGAAATTTGTGGGACAAAGCTCAAACAGTGCTGAGAGCAAAAGCCACTGCATTCAATGCACACATTAGGAAATGCGTGATGTACTAACTCAGCACGCTAGCCTTTCTCCTCAAGAACCTTAAACTAAAACAGTAAAACAAATGCAAAGCCACGTGGAAGGGAGTAACCAAAGCACAGAAAGCAGGCAGAAGACACCTATCACTAATGCAAGGAGATATGAAAAGATAAGAGTATACTAAGGGCAAGAACACACACCACACACAAAAGTAGCAACTTTGAAAAAGTAGGGTATTTCTCTAAAAATATTTGGCTTTTTTTCATTCAATTACTTCATTTGAGAACACTGAGATCTCCTATCTCTGGAAATATCAAGTATTTAATGCAGTGTTTTTAATTGTAGTTATCACATTATTTAAACTATATTCAGAACTCATTAATCCAGATTATCCATCTGAAATGTCACATCCTTCATAACCATGACTCTATCTCCTGCTAAGTTCAGATTTTAAGATTCCACATGTAAATAATAGTATGCTGTATTATCTGTTTGTATCTAGCTTCCTTCATGTACTGTAATGTCCTCTACATTCATTCACGTTGTTATCAATAAGTTAAGCCACTTTACAAAACAGAACAACAATATTCTATGGCACATGTGTAGCACATTTTCTTTATTTATCTGCCCACTGACAGGCAGTTATTTCCATTTTTTTCTAGTTTATTTTTATTTTAGTTACCTCCATGTTGTTTTCTACAGTGGCTATACATCACAATCCCACCCACCAACAGGTTCCAAGAGCTGGCTCTTCTCCACATCCTCACCAGTGGTTGAGACCTTTATTCTTTCTGGAAATTAATAGTCATTCAAGACATCACTTACCAACACAGTGTTGTCATTTATATACTAACTTTAGCAACACCAGATTATACATTCTTCGCAAGCTTAGGTGAAACATTTGCCAAGGTATATTGTACTATGGGTCATAAAACATATCTTAGCAAAATTAAAAGAATAGAGGTCATAAGATGCTCCTAAGCCATTATGAGATTAAATTTAAAATTAATATACAAACAGGGCTGGAAAATTATTTGGAAATTAAGACAACAAAACTCTAAATGCATATAGGCCAAAGGGGGGGAAAAATGGAACAAAGTAAAAAGTGAAAACACAATTTACCAACTTTCATGGGACACAGAAAAGTAGTGATGTGTATGAAAAAGTTTAAAAGAAAGGATGCTGATGAGCTAAATGAAGCCTAGTTAGGCTAGTGTGAAGAGATGGTTGAAATGTGGCTAGAGATAAGCTATGTAAGGAATTTGGTCTTTGGGTTAGAAAAATGACATGCTTACTGAAAGATTTTGAAGGGAGGCTACTGAGATTTGCTTTAAGATTCTGCTTTGGTTATGGGGTCTTCTATAGGGCTAACCATGTTCCCACTACTTATTGGATAACATGTCTCTCTAACAGGTAAGCTTTAGCTTGTTCTTCTGAATGGGACAGCGTTGGAATCTCATGTGAATGAGATGGGAACATGCTAGAGTCCAAATCTATAACATAGAATAAAATTCAGGAACTCATTTTTAGTTATTGGAACCAGAATATCTATGAACATTTTTGTTGTTACATATCAGGATTCAGATTTACTAACTTCTCCAGATATTACAGTTTGGCCTAAGAGAGAATTTCTTCAGGATCCAGTTAGGAAGTCTTATTTAGCTCTATGGTTGCTGCCTTCATATCCATTTTATTTCAAGGGGCTGCAATCTGCTCTGTGCCCAATGTGTTACTGAATTTGCTAAACATTAAGACACTTTCCAAGCCTTATCTATCTTACCTATCTGAAGCCAATTCTTTCTGGAAATGCATTCTTTCCCCACTTTGCAATTCAATTCATGCTGGTTTCTGTTTACTTTCCCAAAGCTTCTCAGGCTCCTTGAGAGTGCTTTTCCTCCTCCTCTTAGCCTTTGACGGTTGGCGCCTTCTCTTCTTCCCCATCTCTCTCATATCAGCTCATTCTCACTCTTTGGTTAGTCATCTATAACATGGCAAATTCCTCTCTGGTAAAGATGGCTGCATTGAGCACCAGATCTGCACAAATACCTTGAAGACATTGCCAACTGACTATTCTGTAAATAATTACCGCATGATGTCTGGATGTGAACTCATGACCTCATTTTATACCCTTCTCAAAAGAGCTTTTTCTTCCTGTCATTTTCTAAAGCACAGCCATATTTCCGTCCTTCAAACTCCAAACCAATGTGTCATCTTTAATATGTATCTCTCAAGTTACAATCTAATCAATTATGCTGATTTACACTTAAATCCTCCCTTTACCTTTCAATTTCTTTCCCTTTTTATCGCTGCTACCTTTACATAGAATGTCTGTATAGTTTTTGTAAGTGGATTACCAAAATGGTATTTTTATTCCTTTCCTTGAGTGAGTTTTCTAAAGCAAAGAGAGTAGTGTATACCTCCTGGATTACTCCTCAGCTCAGTTCTCATCATGCAACTACTTAGCCATAAAACTTCAGTCAGGATGAGTATCTTTCCATTTCCTTAGAACCCTGAGCCCATTCTGCTTACACATTTCCCCCATCTCACCTTGTATATGAGTTTCCTCAAGAAATACAACTTAAGGGCTAGAGAGATGGCTCAGTGGTTAAAAGTGCTTACTGTTTCATGAGGGATCCCATGTTTGGATCCTAGCACCCACAGCAAGGGGCCGGCTAGGTGACTTTCTTAAGTGATTTCAAACTGAATAGATAGTATGTATCAGGAAAAAAAATCTCCAAAAACAAATGCCCCCCTCTATTTTAACCACTTGATATTAATCTACAACCAAAAAAGTGTTTTTCAGTCAATATCTGTGGAATAAGTGAACTAATTCCTGATTCTCACCCCAGATCACACAGCTCTTAATTTTCGTGTCTTAATGGTTGACGAGAATCTTTGTGAAGTGTCTAACCCCTGCATATTTATTTTATACTCAGTAAGCAATGTGGGTTACAGGTTGGTTGCTCTGTGAGCACTAAGAATAACCCAGGGCCTAAGATTTAAAAAACTTAAATGAAATCAAGAAAATGAACCATTGGAAACCTTTTCTGAGTCAGTTTACCCTGGAAGACTGAGTGGGCCCATCGATGCAGCCTCATTGCTGGACTTCAGCAGTTTTCTGCAGTACCGAGAACACACAAGTATTACCGAAGCCTGCCTGTGGCTCGGGGGATATTTGCTCGTTGTGAAATAATTTTTGAAGGGGTTAGTCACTGGATATTTATTGAACAACTACGCACAAAGAAGTATAAAGAATAATAGCAACTAAAACAGATAAAAATCTAATCTCAATCTCTTAGGTTTGTTTTTATTTTTGGGGTGCTAGGAACTGAACGCAGAGCCTCCATAATGGGAAGTACGAACTCCATCACTGAGGTACACCCACATTCCTTACCTTACAGAAGTTTCACTCACCATTTTATCTGGTACTTGGCAGAATGCTTACCTAAATACCTGAAAATCAGTTAAACCCTGTTTCCTAAGGGCTGTATTCCATCTGACTCATTCTGTATTTTCTTGTGTGTGGATGGCCATCTGTGGGAGATGTGGCATGCATGGCAGACCCCACAGAGGAGGAAGAAGGGGGGCTGAGACGTGATTTTCCCGGGGGAGGGGAACCTCAATTTTTCTCCCATTTTCCTTTATTTCTCCGATTTTATAATATTTTCACAGTAGTTTATATAATCTGCAGAATATTAGCTAGTGAGACTGAAAGCTGGTCTCTTCCAACAGACCAGAGAATGAAAGAAACAATCTTTTATGTTTTTTTAAAAAATATATAAATTTACCTGTGGTGATTACAAAGAAACGGACGGCTAGTTGTCATACCCAGATGGTCTTTAATTTTAGCAAATGACACATGAGAGGTCTATGCCCCTTGCTGAAAAGAAAATTAACTTCTTTTTCATTGTATTTTCAATGTATTCTTCTGTATAACTCTGGAAACTGAGACCTGACAAGGTAAGTCCGAGCTTCTTGCAGACTGACTTATCTCCATATTTTAGGGATTATAAAGATAAAACTGAGGCTATTGTTTCTTTTAGAGCTGAGGCACCAGGCAAAGCAATTCACTGAGGTTTCTTCAAAGGGAAACACTTGCATATCACCAGTCTGATAACACTAAAACACGACTCACAACACGCTTGTAAGTATCCGAATTCTTTTAAAAAAAATTTAGCTAATCATCGGGATGAATGCCATTTACTTTTGTTTGGCTCTCCAGGGAATACTGTTTACTTTGCTTTAAAATTTATGTGAGTCATTTGGTTATATGCCTTTTTTAATTAGCTTGAAGGAAGCAATCACTGGAGAGAAAGCGGAAATCAATTCTGATCCGATATTGATAGCTACTGTGCTGTAAACTGTGTTTCCTTTCTAATTAAATGTAAACATGTTCGGTTCTAAAGTCCAGCAGCAATGACAACAGTCACTAGGAAGGATTGCTTAAGCACTGCTCAACTGATTTGCCTGCCCTTTCTTTCTTTCAGAGCCGTGTTTGTGCAATCACTGGTGGGGTGAATGCTCGTTCTAACTGACGTTTTTTTTTTAGGTCGTCTTCAGAGAAAAGGTTTGACAAGAATGTAGAGCACCCTGTAATACTTAAAGTTACTTATTAACTCTGTCCTTCTGATAGCTAATCAATGGCATTGCGGAGAGTCAAATTCGGTGCACTAAACTGCCCCCTTGCCTAGAGCCAACTCTTGGTAAATATTTAATGGCTGTAAAGGTGTTTTGCTAGTTATCAAACTGATATGTTAAAGGACTCTTAAAAGCAACTTTATCTTTCCTTCCCTTCCATAAATAATTTGTTCAGCAATATAGTGTGTAGGTGTAAAAGCATTTGGATGACTGCATTTTTAGTATCTCGTTCAGAAAAAGACCCCATGAGAATTAATATAAAAGGATGTTCATTTAAATTATATACAACCCTATCACACAAACAGAAGAGGGGAAAAAAAAAGCACCCAACTTCTCTTTTGGTAGAATGCCAACTCAAAAGGGGGAAACAGTCAGGCCCTTTCCCTTTACTGAGCACCACAGCAGCTTGCTGAAAACCTGCTGTACAGCTGTTCTCATAAGGAAATGGTATACGATTGCTGTTGCTATGGAATTGCAACACACTCTGTAAAGCTGGGAGACAGCAGATTTTATGATTTTTTATTCAATATGGCAAAGGTTCAGTTTTACATCTTTATATTTTCAATTACCCTCCAAATTTTGTGCCCCCTTATTTTAATGACTCTGGTTGGTTAGGCAGGAAAAAAAACACACCAAAAATTTCATTTTTTAAATAAGAAGAAATTTTTATCAATTTAAATGTTTTTAGACTACTTGGCAATTGACTAGATATTTTTTAGAAATGTGGCTGATTTCTTTAAACTTATACTCATTTCAGACATAGATTTTAAAGGATGTTTAATACCAAATACTGACCTGAATTTTAATAGTCTAACTATAGAAAGTCCAAGAATTATCTTCTTAAGTATTAAATAAGAACTAGTAACTCAAAGCAATATATTGAATTAATGACCTTTCAAAATATACCCCACATCAAAGGGTTAAAAATGGGGCTGGAGATATGGCTCAGCTGTTCTTGCAAAGGACATGAGTTCGATTCCCAGCACCCACATGGTGGTTCGCAATCATCCATAACTCCAGTTACAGAGGATCTGATGCCCTTTTCTGGCCTCCACCAGCATCAGGCATGCTTGTGGTGCACAGACGTACAAGCAGGCAAAACACCCATACATATAAAATAAATAAATGAAAAAATTCAAAAGGGTTACCACTGAAAAGAAAAAAAATGTATTAGAATAAACAGGTTACGTTTTAGAATGAAAAAAAAAATAGTACAAATGTGCTGGATTTGAGGTGGCGCCATGAGACTTAACAATCCTGACTGGCCCGTTCACTTTCCTTCCTCTCAGGTGGATGAGAGGAAGGTATCTATCTGTATATGGACAGTGTATGGAAGAGAAATGGCTTCGTCATCAGTGATGCATAAAGTGAAGTTTAGAGATGTCATCAAAAGTTCATGTGCTGTGAATTCTCCCTAAGATTCCACCAAAGGATTATTTAATAGTATTGTATGAGTCAATAAAATAAAGAATTATGCCCCAGTCTTAAAATGAATTTCATTTTTTGTACATTGCTGCCTGAAATATCAAAGTTTGGAAAAAAGGAATATGGGTATAAATACTTCACATCTCCTATTTCTGGTTTGTGTCTCTTAAAGACACATCTACAGTGATTTTTATCTCTGAATGCTATAAAATATAAATGTGTTTTTACTTCTCAAATGTTGTACAGTGATGAAGTTCCAATAAGAACTAAAGGCAGGCCAGCAGGTACATGTCTAGGGCTTCAATATAAAATAGCCACGAAAGCCAGCTGGAATAAGTCCAAAATACGATCAGGTTGCACAGGCAACCAATTAACCATGTAAATGGAAAAATATGAACTGAGTATCCTGCCAGTGAAAGAGATGAACACCTTAACAGGAAATTAAAAGTGTTTTTTCCAGGCTATGAGTCACAGTTGTACATATGTGCAAAGACAAAGAAGAACTGTATTAAGGATATTTTATCAGCAAGATGAGTTCTGAAACTGGAAAATATGGCATGGTGCTATAGGTGATTTGATTTGGTCTAATTCCTCTTTAGTATGTTTCCTCTCAGGAACTGGCTTCATCAATTGCATAAAACAAGCACAGAAATCCATAGGTGTACACAGGAGGAGCACCTAACCCAGACTGAGTGGGAGATTACAGAGGACTTCAATGAAGACATGATGTCTTGGCTGAGGGTGGAAAAGTAAGAATTCATCAAATAAGGAAAGATGGGGTATTCAAACTAGAGCAGGGCATGCATATTGTCATGGAGGTGTGGGAAATCCATTGCTAACAACTTTTAACTTTCACGGCCTTCCAAATTTGGTTATTTCTAAGGCACTTTAAATCAGTGGTTCTCAACCTATGGGTCTCAACCACTTGGGGGGCTGCATATCAGATAATTACATTACAATTCACAGAAGTAGCAAATTACAGTTATGAAGTAGCAACAACATAATTTTATGGTTAGAGGTCACCACAACATGAGGGACTGTATTAAAGGGTCGCAGCGTTAGGAAGGTTGAGAACCACTGCACTAGATACTTACAAGTAGGTGAGGGAAGATTTCTTAGAAACAGAAGTGCCCTCATATCTCTGATACCAAGAAAAATCTCATATCAGAGTTGCTGGGAAGTCTCTGGTTGAGGACATGGCATTCTCACTCACTCAGGGAGTATCTGCAGCATACTTTCTAAACTAGTTAGTGCTAGATACGAACTAGGCGCTTCAGTTAAGGACAGCATGGAATAGGTGAATGTGGATACTCTTGCAGAACTTAAGAATAAAGCTCACCCAGCTTTAGAAAAGACCCAGCTGGCAGATGCAGGTCCAGAACAAGAGGCCCTGTCTGCCCACCATTGTTCTGACAAGGCTCCAAGGCACAAATTCTTTGACTTTAAAAACTAATGCATTATTTCAAATTTTATACTTTCATGGTGAGTCTTCTTTTTTTTTAAAAATTATTCACTGTCTGGAATAAACAGCATATCAACAAAATAAATTCTTTAATTTATAAATATATTTAAAAAGTATTAGTTGTAATTTTCAAAAAGTACTAAAATTTCTGGAAGATTATTTGCTAAAAAAAACCCCTTTAAGTATCATTGTTTTTCAAAAGATTTTTATAGTCCTCTGAGAGAAAATGTTAGGATGAGCCCAAGTTTTTTGGTATTAAGAAAAGGCATGAGCCGGGTGGTGGTGGCACATGCCTTTAATCCCAGAGGCAGAGGCAGGCGGATCTCTGTGAGTTTGAGGCCAGCTTGGGCTACGGAGTGAGTTCCAGAAAAGGCACAAAGTTACACAGAGAAACCCTGTCTCGAAAAACCAAGGAAAGGAAAAAAAAAAAGGTATGAAACCACAACATGAGATTTTTGTTGTCCTTTAATATCTCTACCTGTTTTGGTAATTATTTGCTATAAGAAATTATATTCAGGAGTGAAAAACACAACTACTATATATCTCTTCAAAACAACAAACCAATCTAAAAGACAAATTTAATTTAAATGTAACAGGGAATTTAATGTGATTTGGGGCAGATCGTTTTACCTTATAATATCTTACTGTTGCAAAAAAAATTAGGTCATTTCAATAAGCAACACTTAATTTCCTTTATGTGAAAAATCCTGTTATAATATGCTTGTTTTCTTTTGCAGAGGTCCAACCATCGTTGTGTATTGAGCTTACCCACAATTTAGTATGAAAATGGTCCAAGACTAAATTATGGGCAGATATAATCCAGTAACACTTATTTAGGTTGGGAAATGTGTATATAATCTTGCTTACTATTAAAGAAAATGTCTGTTATTTGAAAGATAGATTGAATATGGAAATAATATAACAGGAATTGAGTTTGGTTGTGTAAAGAGCTAAAAACTGGTAAACATCTTACTTATTTTATTTTCTGTGTTTGTCCTTTTAAAAAGTATGAGTTCAGAAATAAATTAACATACAGAAGATATGGAGTTTCTTCTACATGTTCTTTATGAGGCAAAAATTCTTTAAAATGTCATCAGCTTTCTTAGTTTCATAGTTTATTAAAATACATTGAGTAACAGAATATGGGATAAATTTATTTTTCTGAAAAAATACAGAGAAATAAAATAAATTCAGTTTGGTAAACACAAATATACAATTTTGAGGTATTAAGAAATTGCTGACATCATAAAGAAACTGAATTTTTAGTGAAGTCATGGAATTTTCATGAAGTATCACCAACTTTCTAGAAATTCGTGAATTATAATGTTTTATTGTACCATAGTCAAGGGATGATCATATGGTGGCACAGGCTGAAGGAAAAGATTCCTGCCTGAAGAAACTTAGAAGACACTTATATTATGAATGAAATGCAAGAAGACCAGGAAATATTACTGAGAGGGGAAAAGGAATATGAAGTTTTGTAGTCAAAATCTTTGTTCTTCCATTTAATATCTATGTGGTTTGGGGGCAGATTATATGACTGAAATTTAGATTGTTCAATAGTTGTTTATTTCACATAGTTATGGGGAGAAAATTACATTAGGAATATGAAACAAACCTGCCAAAATAGAGTGCTACATGAATGTCAGCAAATACTACCATTACCCTTGCTGTGGTGGACTACCTAGAAAGCACTATAGAGAGGACTGAAGAGGCACTCCAAGGGTAAAAGGAAGGTTGACCTTAGAGAAGATCAAACTTGGGGAGTATACTGAAGCTTGAAGGAAGGGATCTGGAATCATGGCCATAGTCCAGGTTAGGGGCATGAGGGTCATGAGCAGAGCCGGCAACAAGCACAAGGATCCGCTTTATGGGAAGCAGACATGGATTTTGGGGCAGCTGGATGACATATTGTGAAAATATCCTACGTTGTTTACTCTAAGTCATGGCTAACTAGACTCACATTGCAGATTCCGATAAATGGCAGTTTGCAAACCTCAGGAGCTTAAGGACAGTATCCCTCTGAAACAAGATTTCTCATATCACAAACTTTAAAAAAAGTCTAGGAATCTGGCCAGATAAAAGATCCAGGGAAAAAAATGGAGTTATTATTAAATAGTGTGAACAATTAGGTAACATTAAATAGCCAAGATATTTTCAATAATTTAAAGATAATTTGCACATGTAAAGAATATTGCTTTAATTCTAATTCATTTTGCACCACTAACACACCATGCCACTTTGTCTAACATTGTTCTACTTTTCTAGGTATGATTCTAAATCTGTAAGTAGTAAAAGACAACAGTAAATATCATTTTAATGCCTTTTTGGATACTTATATCCATTATATGTAATGTGTACAAAAATCTTCATAAGTATTTATTAAGAGAGATGAATAATTGGGGGATCTAGAGAAAGCCACCAACTGCTTTTTTTTTTTTAACTTTTAAACCATTTAAATTAAAACAATTCAGGCTACTAATTGCCTAACAAGAGGCAAGTGCTTATTACTTTCATACATAAGAGACAAAGAACATAGACAACAACACAAGACAATCAAATGTCTAAGGAAGCCTTTGGAATGTCTTAAATATAGAGTTTTAATATTGTATGCACAATTTCATAATAAAGATCATCAGATGGAAATATTCTTTCATTGGCTAATAGAATGTACATGTTAACACTTACTTTCCAACCCATTACAGCTGCTTCTTAATACCACTGCCTGTTTTCCAAGAGGCAAGCCCATAGAAGGCCATTTAGCCTAAAACCTAAGGACTAAGGCTTACGGAAGAAAGAATGAACATCCTGCTACTTGACATTAATCACATTAACTGAGAGCACCTAGCAGACGGCTCTGGCATTACTCCTAACTGGAAGACACTGAAACTAAAGCATAGGGCTTTAAAGTTAATGGAATTGCACAACTGAAACACTCTATGTCAACTTGATAATATGCCCCTAAGTTATTGTTCATGGATAGTGCCATTTCTGTTTAGTCAAGAGTTAAAGCGTGGACAGTAATTCCCTATTTTCACAATATTCTTTCTGACAATAAAGATAACAACTATGAGAATAGTTTTTAGCTGGTTAAACCTGATGTACTGGTTTTGTTAATAAAAAAATTCATGACAATTAATGAAGTAGATCTATTAAAGACAGTCCTCCAAAGCAGTACAGCTGCCACACCTACAAATGAACTCTTCATGACCTATATTATTCAGAAAGAACTGTAGTAACTTGTACTAAAATCTGTTACTCACAAAAGCTTCAAGTCAAAGCATTACTCAGAAGCTGGCAAGACACTTCAAGTTGAGAATACTTGATATGGCCACCTTTCATGAAGCTTTCACTTGCTACTCATGTTGATTTCAGCAACACATGCTTTTCTACCAAATTAAAGTTTACTAAATGCAAATCTAAAATCACATTTTAGATAATTATAACTTGGCTTAGTTCCAGATTTCATATTTTGGTATTCAGTTGCAATGAAAAGAGAGATTGCCGAGTGGTCATATGTCTTTTTCTTCATGTCAAGTTCTTTCATTTTTTTTTTTGTTTGCTTGTTTTGAGACAGGGTTTCTCTGTGTAGCCCTGGCTGCCCTGAAACTTGCTTTGTAAACCAGGTTGGCATAGAACTCACAGACATCCATCTGCCTCTGAGTGTTGGGGTTAAAGGCATACACCACCATGCCTGGCTTAATCTCATGTTTTTAACAGTGAAGCAGTAAGCAAAGAGAAAAGACAGAAGAACCTCAGGGTTCTGGACAACTTGTTTGAGATGTTTTGACAAATACAAATCAGTGGGACATTTATTTTGTACAGTCTCTTCCTGAAAAACAATCCTGTGTCATAGAAAAGTCATGCTTTGCTTGTAAAGCTCTCTGGGTATCAATAATTACATTTCTACCATATTTATTTTGTTTTATTCAATTCTATGACTACCCTGAACTATAGTCAAATTAGTTTTTTGTGAATATGAATCAGAATCTATAGAGTTACGTTTATTGTTTAAGAATGACAGAACAACCCCCAAAGGAGGTTAATTTACTGCTCATAAGGGAGTGGAATGTTGCAGAATATTCCTTTACACTGTGTGAAGATGTGTCACTGTGCCTGTTTTAATAAAGACCTGAATGGCTAACAGCTAGGCAGGAAGAGGTTAGGTGGGACTTCCAGAGACAGAGCTGACTCTGGGAAGAAGAAAGGCAGAGCCACCAGCCAGACATGGAGAGGTGGCAGGAGGTGCAAGATGGAAGAGAGGTAACACCACGTTACAAAACATAGATTAAAAAAATATGGGTTAATTTAGGTTATAAGAGCTAGTTGAGACAAACCTAAGCTAAAGGCCAAGCTTTCATAATTAATAAGAAGTCTCTGAGTCATTATTTGGGAGCTGGCTGGCAGGACAGAGAAAGATTCATTAAATATGGCACCCAACATGGGGCTCAGATATCCAAACATAAGGCCTGAGAAAGCTAAGAAAAATTCTGGACAAGGAGCCATATGTGGATTCCTAGTCCTGCAGTCTCTCAGGTGGGCCAATGCTCAGCAGTGTACAGAGACATGGCTCCCAACCATTGCCCATGGGCTGGAACCAACTTGTGTTGATGCAGATATATATGTTATCTTTAAAACTTAATGTGTTTTCAGAAAAGAGGACCAGACACCAACAAAGACAAGTATCCCAGGTGATCCAGCCTCTCAGAATGCTTCTGTTGCTGTTTCCTCAAAATTTTGCATTCAGAACAACTGCAAAGCTACTAGCTGAGATGATCCAGCCTCACAAACTACTCCAGCTAAGACTTCAGATAAGCTCTACACTTTCCCATCACAAAGAGACTAAACAAAAAATAATACAGCTAGTTCTCCTATAACTTGATTATCATCTCAAATTTCTCAGAGTCCCTTAAAGATTCCATCACCCCTAGATAACAGGAAACAGCCTAGAGAAAATGATGCCTACATTCACAAGAGGTGGGATGGGTGGTTTTGGTCATTCAATGGATTATGGATGTTTATCATTATTTAGAGGGTTTGGTTACAAGCTGTTGTTGGCTATAGTCAGGAAAAAGGCTGAACAAAAAAGATTAAATCCAGGGATCTCTTTCTGAAGGAAAAAGGGGGGAGGGTACAGTATAGAAATGATGGGATAGAAGGATAGATTATTGAGTCTGCTTTTGAACAACCACTAGTCTCAAATATTTTACATTGGAATGGATTTTTATATATTCACACAAATTTAAGGTTATTTTTTCTAATACTGCATATGTTTCTACTCTTATTTAAACTATTGTATATATGCAGCTCATTTAAAAATATAATGTAAAGTTTTAGTCCTTGAAAACTATTTAGGATAATAAACAAAGACAGGTTAGTAGTTAGTCATCTTTAACAATCAAACTTATAGTCATGTTAGGTATGTTTTCAAGGTCAAACAGATTTTAAATATATAGATGGTCTTCAAACACTTCAAAGACCTACAGGATATGGAATTTAAAAATGTTTTAATAACATCCAAAGATTTTCATGACAGTAAGGCATATCTGATCATGCCAGCACCAACTTACTTTAAATGAGGATGACAGGCATCAAAAAACTCCACATGGAGTTTGCTTTCATTTGTGGCAAAGTTAGCCACTGGGAAAGGTAACTGCCCTTGCCTCAACTGCTGGCAGTATGCTGTCCAAATTGGATAAGCAGGGCATTAAAGATGACAACTGTCAAACTTTGCCAAGACAAAGTATGATAGATAGTCCTTCAAAATTCCTGCTTCACAGAAAAGTCTGTCAGATATTCTAGGCCCATAGGCAGAAGAAGGATGTCCCAATGTTGCAGAAGAACCTTGGGGTGACTACGCAGCCAGATTTCTGTCATTTCTTCATTTTGGAAGTTGATTCCTGTTTAACCAGGTAATATTATATCCTTCTTGCATCTTTGATGGGGTTGAAGACTACATAATTATAGTTTTACAGTTTTCCTTGTTACCAAATTCAGAAAAGAAACTTACATAAGAGATGTAAAGTTTATAAGGTTAAAAAACACAAAAGCTTAATTTGTTTATCTAAGAAGATGTTTTAAGGTCTAAAAAGGTATTTTTTTAGGATGGTAATATAAGTTATGATAGAAAGTGGCTTAGGTATAAAACTTTGAACTCACTAAGATAGGATAGATGATATGGTACTTTCTCTGAATTTGCTAAATACAAATCAACTGGACATTGTGACTGTAATTCTTACCTCATAATCATCCTTATTGTTTATAGTTAGAGTTAAAACCTTTCCCTTTTGTTTAGACAGAAAAGAGGGAAATTTTACTGAATATTCCTTCAAACTGTGTGAAGATATGGCACTGTGACTGGTTTAAAAAAGAGCTGAATGGCCAATAGCTAAGCAGGAAAAGGTTAGGCAGGACTTCTGGGGACAGAGAGGACTCTGGGGAAAAGGAAGGAGGAGTTGCCAGGCAGAAACAAGGGGAGACAGGAGGTGCAAGACGGAAGCGTGGTATATGCCACGTGGCAGAACACAGATTTAAAAATATGGGTTAATTTACGTTATAAGAGCTAACTGAGACAAGCCTAAGCTAAAGGCCAAGCTTTCATAATTAATAACAAGTCTCTGTGTCACTATTTGGGAGCTAACTGGAGGGATAGAAAAAGACTTGTTACAGTGGAAGACTTTGAATACAGTCTTTTCTAAATCAAAAAGACTTTGCCATATTTGAAACTATTATTCATTTTAAAATAAAGCTATTTGCAAATTCTCTGATATACACAAAAAGCAGAACTATTCAGCTTCTAGGGCACTTATACAAGCATCTAATAGCTGCTTTCCTTCTCATCGATAACTTTTAGTTTAACACATACACCAATGTGAAAGATAAGGTAAAGAAGTGATGCAGGGGTGGCATATAGATAAATGAGGAGAAGTAGCTGTTTCCAGGAGTTGAGATAAGTACATAGTACAAGGCATGTTTATTTACTTATTTAGTTTTAGAAATTCTTTAAAAAAATCCCTGTGTATTTTTTTTTAAGATTTATTTATTTATTTATTATGTGTACAGTGTTCTGCCTGCATGTATGCCTGCAGGCTAGAAGAGGGCACCAGACCTCATTACAGATGGTTGTGAGCCACCATGTTGTTGCTGGGAATTGAACTCAGGACCTTTAGAAGAGCAGCCAGTGCTCTTAACTGCTGAGCCATCTCTCCTGCCCCCACATGGCATGTTTATTAAGTCACTAAGATTACCCTTGAGGGGTTGGGGATTTAGCTCAGTGGTAGAGCACTTGCCTAGCAAGCGCAAGGCCATGGGTTCAATCCTCAGCTCAAAAAAAAAAAAAAAAAAAAAGATTACCCTTGGGAAGAGCTGCCAAGAACTCTATAGAAAATATTCTGATGAGTAAATATTCTGTAAATTTCAAAAATTAGAATAATTTGGGAAAAAGAAACACATTGTATTTCTATATTTGTTACTTAATTAGCTTGTGGATAGTTCTATTAAATAGCATAGGGGATTCTTAGGTAATATACAAGTTTGACAGGGTAAAAAGCTTCTGAAGTTCAGACACTGTCATACATTTATACTAAATCAGATATTATAAAATGGATTCAAGTTACTTAGGGTAGAAAATGTATATATTAAGTATAAGAGAAGTTGAGTTATGGATTATAGAAAAATTAATAGACCTATAAAGATAGGAGAAACATTATGTTGATTATATAAAATCAGATGCTATAAGAAAGAGCTATAGCCGGGTGGTGGTGGTGCACGCCTTTAATCCCAGCACTCGGGAGGCAGAGGCAGGCGGATCTCTGTGAGTTCGAGGCCAGCCTGGGCTACCAAGTGAGTTCCAGGAAAGGTGCAAAGCTACACAGAGAAACCCTGTCTCGAAAAACAAAAACAAAAACAAAAACAAAAAAAAAAGAGCTATAAAATAAAGAGCAATTTTAGAGCATAAAAATAATAATTACTAAGTTAAAAATTAGAGTACTTGATTATACAACTATTCATGCTGCACATAATATTTCAAATATAATGATAAACATGAACTTGAAATAAAATTGAAGACATTTTTAAGAGCACACACCAGAACTTAAAGGATTTTAACATATTAAGAAAAGATATTAATCTGCCTATGAGTTACAACTTTTGGCAATTAGGAAACGAGAAAGAAACATCAAGGGTAAAAGAAGGGAGGAGGACTTATAAATAATCTTAAGGAATATTGTTCAGGGATGAAAGGAGAGAATCTTCAAGTTGAAATAATCTTTAAGAACAGATCACAATAAATGAAAGAAGTATATTTCCAGGCATCTTAAGAGATTTCAGAACACCAAGGTGAAATAAATTTAATATCTTCCATGAGAAAAAGTCTACAAAGGTAAATTGATTTGAATCATTGTAGAATCAGTTCAGTGTAGAATCAGCAGGAAAAGAAGAGTAATATCTTAAAAGTTGTGAAAGGATGTAATATTCAAATTAGAGTTATATATTCAGAAGCTCTGGAAGTTACTTAAGGAAGAAAGGAAAAATGAAGACACAGAATCCTAGAAATGGCGACATCAACCCAGAAGAGAGGGAGGAGATATCAAGGATGACAAATGTACAAGCCCACAGAGCAGGCCAGAGGTTCAGACCACAGCTAGAGCACAGGGTGGGAACGCTGAAATAATAAACAGCGAGATCCCAGTATTTTAAGGCAGTATTGTATAAGAGGTGCACGGCTGTACAGAGGCAAAGACAAATATAGGATGATTTCCAGTACTTGATGGAGTGTCAAAAATCTTTTTGTCGTGTTCCAAAGAACATTCTGTTTGGCAAAGGGCTGACAAATTCAATCCAAAGGAAGACTACTGTAATTCTAGAATACTACCCTGGTGAGACAGTCTCAATAGCACTGTTCCTTAGATTTCAAACCACAGCAGTGACTTGCATGTGCATTCTCCACAGGTCTGCATTTCATCACTGTTTATACGGAGAAATACAACATTCTGAAACACAGTCTGGGTGTCTGTATGCCTTTTCAAGTATTTTGTTAATGGTTTGTAAATTTTCAAAATATTTCTTCTATTTTTATTGGTGAAATCTACTGCACAACTTACAAACAGAGAAACTAATATAAAAATTGAAGAAGCTATTGATTCTTAGAATGTCTTTAACATGACAAAAATTGCAGCAACCTGTCTGATCAAGTACCACACATGGAATGTGTAAACTATTCCATGGGCGACAGAAAGAAGAATGTAATCTTGCCGCCATTTCTTCCTTTTTTGGCATAAACCCGAAATTGTTTTTTTAAGGTTGTTCTTAAGAATGTCTATGGAGTAAAAACTGACTAAAGAATTTGAAGTCATCCTCAAAAAATATAAAAATAAATACCTCAAGAACTGAAACATAAAGACAAACTGGAATATGTCTTCATAAAATGTAAATGCATTCATTATATACTCATTTACAAATACTAAGTCCCCATATACAGGCAAGATTAAGTAGAATATTGATTCTGAAATTCCAGATTCCATATCCTTTAGTATGATTTGAAGGACTCTAAGAAGGTTGCAAACTTTCCCCCTCTCTTTACTCTCTTTGTGAACCCACTACAGATATTAAAAGATGGCAGCATAACAACATTACTTTTACTGTAAGGATTTATGAGCTACTAAAAAGTTAAGGGATAAACTGAATGCTGTTAATGCTAACAGTATAGAGTTTGGTCCTTTGTAAGGAAGACTAGCATGCATGGGAGTTACAGACAACTGAGGCCTAACTGGGGTTTTCTTTCAGGTGTTCTGTTTGAATGTCTGAAGAGAATCACTTTTTTCTGTTTGCTACCTGTTCTGTTTTCTCCACCATAAGAGAAGAATTCAAAAGTACAGAACCCCAAGAGGATTATTTTATGAAATCAGTCATCTTTGACAAAGTTTTAACCTATGTCAATGGCCTATGTTGGCTATGTCAATGGCCAGGTAGTCATTTGATCTCTTTACTTCAGCTATCAACACCAATCTCTAGTTACCATCTGTTGAAAAGATAGGTACCAATATTCTTTAAGTTCTTTGAGCAAAACAAAGTCACATTATATCTATTTTATTAGAAAACAGAGAGCTCACTGGAATTAAAGTATTAGAATAAATGAATAAATCATGTTGACTCTAGCTACCAGTGGGAGTAAAATGCAAATCAGTAACACCAACAAATTGTACTGAATCATCCACAGACTCGGATCAGTGTTCTGCCTCTGCTTTCTCTATTTAAGTATAACACATTCTTATTCTCATAGCTTGTAAGACATATGAATACAGCAGCACAAAGACATATTTGCAAAACTGTTCTGCATTTCAGCACCAGGAGAGCGCATTTGGAAGCTGTGATGAGAAGAGTTCATGGACTGATGGTGAAATGAGGGAATGTGTCTATCTAGCACCTTTTAAAAGCTAAAACATAATTTTCACAGTTACATCAAACTGTGAGAAGCTTCCTTCACTGAGATAGTAGCCCGAAACCAGGAGGGAGGGTAGCCAACTATTCATTACACAAATAGCTATTAACATGCATTTTCAGCCAGATACTATATTAGGTTCAGAAATCAAAAGTTCAGTGAAAAGTTCTAATCAAAGATGTTTTCCTGACAGATCTGTGAAGCCACAGCTGAGGTTATTACTTTGCATATAATTACCCAGTTGTTCTATTACTATTTCTTGAATAGTAGACTTTTGCATACAAATTGCACTGCCTTTTTGTTGAAAGTATTACCAAACTGATTATATGTGTTGGATTCTCAATTCTGTTCCAATAACATGAATATCTGTCTTCTTACGAACTCCAGTGTCTTGACTGATGCCTGAGTATACTATATCTTGCAATCTGTAGTCTACTTTCCCTAACTGCTTCCTTGATCTAATTGCTTTGATAATTTTTTGGCAGTCATCTGCATTTTCATATAAATTTTACCATTAGCCTATATTTCTACAAATAAAGTGGATGTAGATTTTTGCCTGAATTATGTGGAGTCTGGACACCATAGATCAGTTTGTACAGAGTTGCTGTCTTGGTCACACAGAATCTTCCTTTTGTCTATATTTTGTCTTTCTCCAAATGGACCCTTCATAATTGCTGCCAGAACCTTTCTGTATTTTTTCAGTGTAGAGTGTTAAGTCAGTAAGATGGAATTTCATTTAATTTTTTTGTCCTTCTTTTGCTTTGAGACTTAAAAAACTAAATATTAAAATTTCATATTTTTTTGTCTATTGCTAGCAGGTAAAAATAGAGTTAGCTTTCTTTTTTGATCTGAATTAACTTATTCTAGTAGCATTAAAAAAGAGCTCATCATTCTCTAATGCAATTGTTCTATTTATGAATAAAAGTGAATTTCCCTTCCATTTCCTACTCAAGAAATTATAACTTCATATCAAACAGGGAAGTGGTGAGCTGTCTATCAACACCCTTTTCTCGTTCTTATAAAAATTTGTTGAGACTTTTACATTAATGATGATAGCTGTGACCTTCCCCCTAGACATTTTTTTTAAATCAGTTTTACCAAGCAACTAGGCAGGTTCTGAATTTTCTCCTGTGCTTTTTCTGCATTCTCTTTTCACTCCTTACTCTGTTAACAGTTAGAATTTACACTTATTTTCAAATGTTAAAGCACTGCCATGATGCAGTATCAGTTTTATGTATTGTTGTATTTGCTTTCTAGTCTGGGTGGAAAGTTCCAGAGCTTCTATACACAAAGGGTATCAGCTTGTAGTTTTTGTTTTTGTTATGCTCTTGAATAGTTTTCAAAATTATTTCACCAACTGAGTTGGCAAAATTCCCTACCCTATTTTCTAAAAACATTACAACTGTTTTTAATCTTCCTTAAGTGGTTGACAAAACTCACTGTAACACACCTGGGACTGGAATTTCTTTGACAAGTATTTTCTGAGTTCAATCTCTGCAGCAAATGGTGCTGCTCAGGGTCTCCCTTTTATAATTATTATTGTTTTTTAACAGACAAAGAAATGGATTTCATTGGGAAGCTTTCATACAGATGTTCTTTATCCTTAACTGACCTCCAACTCCGCAGCCCTCGCCTGTCCTAGATCCCCCACTCTTGCCGTTAGCTTTCTCCCCACAAACTAACGTCTCTTTTTGTGACCCACATATCCCATCACCCTCTCTTTCTTGTTCACCATTCCTCTCCCTCTAGGCCTCTCCTCTTTTTTTTTTTTTTTTTTTTTTTTTTGGTTTTTCGAGACAGGGTTTCTCTGTGTAGCTTTGCGCCTTTCCTGGAACTCACTTGGTAGCCCAGGCTGGCCTGGAACTCACAAAGATCTGCCTGGCTCTGCCTCCCGAGTGCTGGGATTAAAGGCGTGCGCCACCACCGCCCGGCAGGCCTCTCCTCTTACAGCATTCTTTCTAATTTCATGTTTTACACACACACACACACACACACACACACACACACACACACACACACACACACACACGTGTAGTTTCTGTAGTTAAGAAAAAGCACATGGTATTCGTCTTTTTTTGAGTCTGATTTATTCCACTTAACATAATATTCTCCAGTTCCTTCCATTTTCTGCAGTTTTTATTTTATTCAGTGACTTTACAGCTGAATAAAATTCCACTGTGTATATATATAACACATTTTCTGTACCTGTTCATCTGTTAATGGACCTCTAGGTTGATTCCCTATCTTGGCTATTGTGAACAGTACAGCTTTAAATAGATGCCCATGTGCAAACATCTCTGTAGTATGCTGACTTAGGATCCTTTGAATATATGACACCCAGGACTGGGTATAGCGGGGTCATATATAGGGATTCTATTTTTAGTTTTTGTGAGCAACTCTACTCCATACTGGCTCCCACAGTTGCCATTCCCACCAGTACTGTATAAGGAGCACCCCACCCCCACACCCTTGTCAGTATTTGTTGTTATCTATTTTCTTGTTGATAGCCATTCTGACTGGACTGAGGGAGAGTATCAGTGTAGTTTTAATTTTCACTTCCTTGATGACTAAGGATGTTGAACACTTTTTCAAACATTTAATGGACATTACATTGAATCATTGTTGGGGTTAGTATAGACTATCGACTTGAAGGATCTACAAAACAAGCCTTTAGCCACGCAGGTGAAGGGTCATCTTGATTAGGTCACTGAAGTGGGCAGACCTACCCTAAAAGTAGGTGACTCTACCCCCTGAGGTCTTGCTGCGGTGACCTCCCTGCCAGGATAGACTACATCCTCCATCTGTGAACAAACTCTTTCTCCCATAAGGTGCTTTTGCTGGGCATTTTGTCACAGCCCAAGAAAGTGACTGACACAATGGTCTAATGACTAAACAGTTTTTTTTTTTTTAAACTTTATTATGTGCATTAGTGTTTTTTGCCATGGGTGTCAGGTCCCCTCGAACTGGAGTTACAGACAGTTGTGAGCTGTCATGTGGGTGCTGGGAATTGAACCCAGGTCCTCTGGAAGAGCAGGCAGTGCTCTTAACCACTGAGCCATCTCTCCAGCCCCAACAGACAGCTCTTAAAGGAAGAACTTTCCTTCCTTCCTTCCTTCCTTCCTTCCTTCCTTCCTTCCTTCCTTCCTTCCTCCCTCCCTCCCTCCCTCCCTCCCTCCCTCCCTCCCTCCCTCCCTCCCTCCGTTCCTTCCTCCTTCCCTCCCTCCCTCCCTCCTGTCTCTCCAACTGCGGACTTATTTCTCAATTCTAGTCAGACTCTTCCACTGGCCTAGATGTCAGTCTTCACACCACTACCACACTGTTTTGATAATTGTGATCACTATCTCTGTAGTGAGTTTTGAAAACAAGAAGGATAACTTTGTCTGCTTTGTCTTTCTAGAGACCATTTTTTAAAAGTAGAATCTCTAAAAAGCAAAGAAATAACAAAACACTTTGTCTTTTTAAATCCTTTCAATTTAGGATTATTTAACGATTAGCTTTTAGTTTCCACAACCAAGTTTCTGGGAGTTTGGTAGGAATCACACTAAATCTTTAGATCAACTTAGGGATTCCACTATCTTCTTGTTCACTAATACAGATGTTTCACTGGTTTCTAATTTTGAAGTATGTCTGATGATAATATAAATGCTGTTTTTGAAATTACAGATGATTTCTACACTGTTCTTATGCTGAAAATCTACCGCCTTTTTTTTTTTATTAGTTTGATGAAGATTTTTTCCTGAATTTATTAGGGTTTCTGCTTATGATTGTGCCATCTGTGAATACTGAGGGGTTTACTTCTTTTCCAGTCACCCAAACTTTAATGGGATTTTTGTTCTCAAATGCCCTGACTATGACCTCTAGTATATATGAAGCAAGGGAGGAAATCCTTGTCTTGTGTGTGATTTTTAAAAGGAAAATACCCAAGGCTCTCCTCATCAAGTGTGAAGGTTACTGTGGTTTTCAGAGATGTTTCTCCCCATCCAGGCCTAGGTCACATTTTAACCTAGTCTGCTGAGTGGTTTGTTTTTTTTGTTTTGTTTTTGCACACAGTTTATCAAATCTTTTTCCTATATCTTCTAAGATGACCACATAAGTTTTATTCTTTGTTCTACTTAAGTTATGTATGTAGTTACTTTTTTGCATTTTCTATTATAATTTAAAAATAAGTATTGCTTAGATGAAAAAAATTTCAAAATACATCCTTTGCACAAAATAGTTATATTATACTTATATTTATATTATTTTTCTTTCAAATACCAATTTTAATCTATTTTTCAATATCACATTATTAATAATAAATACCATATGATAGCTAATAAAAGGAACATATTAAGAATGAAATGAATGATACAAATTCTGAAATAATTTATGTTGTGGAATATTTTTACACTGTGTGTAAAAATGTATTGCTGTGATTGGTGTAATTAAAAAGCTGAATGGCCAATGGCTAGGTAGGAAGTATAGGTGAGAGTTCAGGGCAGAGAGAGGACTCTGGGAAGAAGAAGGCGGAGTCGCCAGCCACATGCTGAAGAAGCAGCATGGGCAATACAGAGATGAGGTAATGAGCCATGCAACAGAACATAGATGAAAATAAATGGGTCAATTTAAGTTATAAGAGCTAAGGCCAAGCTTTCATAATTAATTAATAAAAAGTCTCTGTGTTGTTATTTGGGAGCTGGGAGCCCAAAGGAAAATCTGACTGCAAATCTTGATTCTGCATGTATATATAAGGTTCCTACTCCCTCCCCCACTAATGATATGGAGGAATAAAGAAGATAACTTGAAAACTTCAATCAGTGGCTAGCTATACCATGAGGATGTACCAAGAAAAATTAACCATGGAAAATTTAAAATATTAGAAACTCTTCCTAGAAACAATTATAAAATGACATTACATAACATATGAAATTTACTTTTAAATAATTCAAGAGTACAGAGGTCTGTGTGCCAATGGGTGGATGGAATGGGACTATCCGAGGGTTGATGGTTTCAAGGGGAGATAATGAGTCGGTGTGAGTTTCACTCTGCCTGCTTTAGAATCCACTCAAAATTACTCATGAAGAGCGCTTTGCTACTGTTGTTGAGCTGAGAATGGAAGCCAGGGCTGTGTACATAGTAGGCAAGCACTGTACTTTTGGATTATACTCCCAGACATTCTCAAGCTGTTCAAAATTCACTTACTTTTAAAAAATCCCATTTTTATAAATTACAGGAAAATTTGGGTATAACTTATATTGTTAAAAACTTAAGTAATTCATCCCATGTTACCAAAGCACCAAAGGAAGTACAGGCTTAAAAACTGCATGTTGGCACTAAAATTTCTGTGAATTCCTCTTAATTCCATGATGTGATACAATATGCTCATTACAACCTCTTCACTTTTGCTTAAACTCTGCTTCTGGAACATAATGTTCTCTCTTAGAACCCTACTCAGTCATGTCTTAATTCCCAGACATCCCATGAAACTTCCTCTATTTCAGAGTAAATGATCTCTCCCTTCTGTGGCTTGAGGATGTCCACTAACATCATTTAACAGTATGTGGTATTATTTGCTAATTTTGAATACACATTTTTCTTTCTGTATCATTCCAACTTCCTTGAGGATAGTGTTTGCATATTGTCCTGTGATACTCACCTGTCCAAAGGCTCCTAGAGTCCTCTGCCCTTAATAAATCATTCAGAACTGATGGGCTATTTGGTTAATGATTAATTCTTAATATGGTTACTGTTTTGTTAGTAATTGTGCTATAACACTGATAAAACAACAAAGTAATACTATAACCTACTAATAAAAATAAAGTATTATGAGTGTGTAGATAAAATTACTGTCAGGCCCAGTATTTCCTTTCTGTAGCCTGACACATGATATAACACTAGAGCTTAAAAGTTCTCAAAAGAATATTCAGGGGAAGTCTATTTATAAATCCAGACACCGACTGCGGTTATAATTTGTACAGTTTAGTTGAACACAGACAAAGACGGCTAAACTCCAAAGCAGGTCATGTTCTTTTAATGGTTTAACCCGTCTTTAAGGTCTTAGTGGTATGTTTTATGCAATAAACATAACAAACAGAGCCAAATCAGGAAGATAGCACTGAACTACCAGTTTTGCCTCAGGAGTAATAAGAAGGAGGTACAGATAGGAAATGTTGTATAGTAGGAACCGTGAATGTCCAGGTTATCAGATGGATTACATAATAGTTATGCTTTTATCCTGGCCCTGATGTGACCTAAGCCATTTGTAAATGGGATGATATCTCACAAGGATGCAGAAGGGATAATACCAGATAATTCTTGTACCAAACTGTAAGATACAGAATAGTAGGAATTGGAAATATCAATGGTGAAACCCATGAAAATCTTTTGATAGATTGAAAAGGATAAAAATTACTAAACTGACAATTTTCATCAGGTTTCTGAGTATTAAAGTATTCCTGTGTGAAAAAAAAGAACTCATGAAAATAAACTGAATCACAAAAAGCTAAATCTGAGTTCAGGACACTATTTTGATAAAATCTGCATCTTTTTGGCTTAAAAACTGCTCATTCTGGCTGGGTGGTGGTGGCACAGGCCTTTAATCCCAGCACATGGGCAGAAGCAGGCAGATCTCTGAGTTCGAGGGCAGCCTGGTCTACAGAATGAGTTCTAGGACAGCCAGGGCTACACAGAGAAACCCTGCCTCAAAAAACAAAATAAAACAAACAAATAAATAAATAAAATGCTCATTCTGATGAACTAATTCACTTATTTTAAATAGCCTAGAAAGCATCTGCTTTCATTATGATGTTAAACAATTGTTTTTGATGATTTTCCTTCTTCTCTTCTATTGCTGTGACATCCTTGTAACTTTCTTTCCATCCCATGAAATGTGTGTGTGTGTGTGTGTGTGTGTGTGTGTGTGTGTGTGTGTGTGTGTGTTCAGCAATGTGCTCACTTGTGTGCGTGTGTGAAGGTTAATGTTTGTGTCTTTCTCTGTCATTCTGCACTTTAGTTTTGAGCTAGACTCTCTCTCTGTTTTGGCCAGCATGGCTGGCCAGCAAGTCCCTGGGATCTCCGCCTGGCCCAGTGCTGGGGTTACAGATCCACAACAAGGCATCTTGCTTTTTCACATGGGTTCTGAGGTTCTAAAATCAGGTTTATACTGTGAATAAGCATTTTACCAAGTGAACATCTCTCTAGACTCATGGATCTTAAAGTGATTTACAATGAGAAAAAAAAAACAACAACAAAAGACCAATTCCAGTAAAAATTTGTTTCCAAAGATTCAGTGATTCTACACTCTTGTCATAATATTACATTCAGACTAAAAAATAGTAAAAGACCAAACAGAACAAAACAAAAACACCCCTCCAGCTGTGAATTGATAGATTTTCAAGGAAAAGTTAACAATGATAATCTACATTCGATGGCAGGACCATGACCATAGCTCACTTCCTGGGTCTACACCCAGGTACTGCCGATGCATTGTTTCATTTGATTATTCTTTACAATGGGGCAGGATAACTAGAATTCTTATTTTACATGTCAGGAAATTGAGGCTTTGAGAGGTTAATTAATTGTCAAAGGTCATTTTCTAGAAAGAACATACACCATCTGTCTTACCGTAGTGTTAGTTCCGGATTAAAGCATTATACCATATGAAAAGAATGAATGCAAAACAACATTTTTTACCAATAAAAAGATGAGCAAACATCAACAAACATCAGCAGGCTGTGATGCTGTCTCCACAGCAGAGTCTAAGGTTAGGAGTGTGCAGCATCCAAGAACATAGCAATTTTTACCCTGTCTCATATAATTGATGTTTTAGGAAAAATTGTTGTTCAAAATAGCTAACCAAGTGAGAAAGTAACTAGATTTTTCATGAATTAAAGTAAAATATTCAGACTAATATAGAATAAAAACAAATGTATAAATGCTTATGCTTCTGAACTTCCTTACTGTTTTACAGAGCAACTGGATGTTATATGTTTGTTATTTCAGTCAGAACCAGGCAGTTTTAAAAACCATTTGAGTAAATGCCTGGTATTTTATTAGTAGACTACTAATAGACACGAATCCTTATGAACACAAAAGGAAGAAGACATAAGGTAAATCATCTAAAACTTAAAAACATGATAGTAGGTTAAGCCACAGTAAATTCAAAAATTTCATATCTTAGGTTTGGAATTTCAAGTGGAACAAAATAACTTTTAATTTATCTGACTTAACATGACCTTTTTTTTTGTTTGTTTGTTTGTAATTATGGGGAAACAATTACATCCATTTTGGCTAATGAACTTTTGCTAACATCATTGTTAACTCTGTAGAGAAAGCACTTAATGATATAAAGAGAAAAACTTTACTTCATATGTAATTGAACCTGGAACATTTACACATTTAAATGTTTAACTGCAGGTAAACATTCATCCTTCTGGGAGATGATCCATGTAAAAGTGCCCCATGGCAAAACAACAATGCAAAATCCCGGACGCCTGGCAGCACTGCGAGTCCTGCCTGGTATTACTGGACCATCACCCGCATCCTTAGTCAATATTGACTTAGCTCTTTATGATAGCAGTGGCATTAAAAAGTTTATACACATCAAAGGTAGCTTAAAGATGTCAGTATTATATCTTGTACCGTGTGCTACCCTTGTGACTCACTGCTTTTGAAATTAATAATCAAAATGTTCTTTAACAATTCCAATTATGAACTATCGTTTCCATTTGTCAAATATTTTAACTAGTTAATAAACATTTTAGTGCACTTATTTGTGTATACATGTTCTATAAATAAAACATAAATGAAATATTTATATTTCACATATGCTAAAACTCTAACTGTACTAAGTGAAGTTTTCCAAGGCAGAGAGGAATTGCATGCTTTCACTGTCATTTCTGGTCATAGTTTATGCTCATAGGATTGAACTTTTCATATTATTATTATTGTTATTATTGGTTTTTCAAGACAGGGTTTCTCTGTGTAGTCCTGGCTGTCTTGGAACTCACTCTGTAGACCAGGCTGACCTTGAACTCAAAGATTCACCAAACTCTGCCTCCCAAGTGCTGAGATTAAAGGCGTGTGCCACTATTCCTGGCTTGGACAACTTTTCAAAAAGGCACCCTCTTCTTCTAATCTGAATACTGGATGGAACAAGTTGTGATAGTTTCGCTAAATAGTCTTCTAACCTATTTATAAACTTTATGATACAAATGGAAAATGGATTCTTGCTTGTAAACTCATTCTGGTATATACAGTGGGGGTTTAAAACTTCATCACATTGTTTATATGAACTGTATAAAAATCAGTGTAAAAAATAAGAAAGTGAAAGACAAATATTGTGTAATACAGATAATGCTATTCCTCTTTAATAAAGAATTTTTGTAAACAAAATGGTACACTCTTCCTGTGCATGTGTTTATATGCATGCATGTATGTATGTATGTATGTATGTATGTATGTATGTATACATGTGTCCATTGTGTGTGTATTCATATTCAGTTGTGTGACTGTAATCATGTGTATACCATGACAGGTGTGCAGAGCTCATAGGTCAATCTTGGGTGTAGGTCTTTACCTTCCATCTTATTTAAGACAGGTGCTCTCTCTCTTCTCCCTCTCCCCCTCCTTCCATCTCTGCCTCCCTCTTTTGCTGCCCTTCTCTCCTGTTTTCAGGTTAGCAAGCACAGACCTCCAGGAGATTGGCAGGTCTTTGCTCCCATTTTCCTGTGAAAGAACTGAGATTACAGATATGCATCTGATTTAACGTGGCTCTGAGAAATCAAACTTCATGCTTGCAGGAAAAGCATTTTAACACACCGAGCCATCACCTTAGCCCTCCCTTATATTTTTCCTCATTATAAGGTGTCAAATTAATAAAATCCACTTTCATAGGTACTTATTTCTGTGTAGGTTATTTGTGGATAGTAATAATTTTTGAAGACTAACAAGAATCAGTGTCTTATAAGCCCATTTTTAAAATTTTTTTAAAGAAAGCACTTCATGCAAATAAAAATTCAGTTTATCAGGGAAAGATTAATAGCTAAATTTCCTTCCTATTAGTTACCATACATTTCATAGGAAGTCTGTAGCCCCAGCTTCACTTCCAAGGCCACTATCTAGTCATTCCCTAAGCTCATACACTTTTATCTCCCTTCCTAAAGTAGGTTCAGCATCAAAGATTCACCAATCATTCATCTATGGCAGGATATCACAATGAACAAAATACAAAAGGTTTTTCTTGAAGAACTTACTCTAGAACAGTGAACAAAGACTATATAATCTTTGTGTCATGGAGGCATGATCTCGGAAAAAGAAGAGGGCAATAGCTAAAAGAGGGATGCAATGAAGGGCCAGGCTACTTCAGAAGGTGTGGTCAGGAATAATTAAAGTTGAACAAAACAAAAAAGCCAACTGCAATCACCTTCTGGGTGAACTGAAATCAGAGAAAGCATGCTTAGAAATGTCTGTGATCACAGCCGAGTGTGCCTGGAGTGAGCCAAGAGTGGAAACATTAAGAATGAAGCTATAGAGATAACTAGGGGTCAGCGACTGTTCCAAAAGTCCTTTCCTGCGTCAATGAGTTTGAACCTATCTCCCACTTTCTCTTCCACCAGATTCAGGGTATCTTGTGTTATGTTTAGGTCTTAATACACTTGGCGTTGAGTTTTGTGCATGGAGCTAGATATGCATCAATTTCCATCCTTCTATGTGCAGTCATCCAGTTTGACCAGTACTATTTATTGAAGAATCTATCTTTTCTCCAGTGTGTATTTTTGGCTTCTTCTTAAAAACTCAGGGGTCCATTGGTCTGTGGAGTTATGTCTGGGTCTTCAATTTTATAATCATTGTTATTCAGAAGGCAAATTGTTAGACACATCATGTCCATTTATCAAAGCAACAGCAGCAGATTCATGACTAGGGTCTGTGACCTCCCAGCCATTAATTTTTGGCTGCATTTATAATACCAGATGTAATACCTTTTTATAATACTAGTTTATAATACTGTATAGGCACCAAATCCAAAAGTGAAGTAGTTGCTCACATCCATAACAGGCTTGCACTATTGCAGCAGTGGCAATACTGTTTTGCCTCATTGGCATTGCTGCATATCACCACATAACACTGTTAGGGCATTTATCCCTCAGCAGTACCTGCTGGCATTATGAAAGCTAGCCAGCAGTAGGAAGCTCCTTTCTTCTGTTTATCTTTGGCAATAAGGTCTTATCATCTAGATCTGGAGGTGTGGGAGCCCGTTCTCGGGTTCCTCGAGGCTTTACCCAGCAGGTCCGCATAGAGGATGATTAGACCAAGGGCCTGAGTGCAGGTGTCTGAGATGGTCTGCACTTGGCTGTGCTGGGGGAGGAGGTCTTTTGCTCCACCCCTTGGCGTCTCTATAAAAACCCTGGGGCAGAGACAGTCGGGGCCGTTGGAATAGGTTCCAGGCCCTCTCGAGGCTATCCTTTATTTTCTATCTGTTTATCTCTGCGATATTCTCTGCTGCTCGCACTCAAGAAAACTCTGGGGAACTGTGGGGGTGGTTGGGTAAACGCTCCACATGGAGGCACCCAACATCAGTGGCCAATGGCTATATTGTTTTGGGACTTCTGGAGGCTTCTTGACCAAGAACTTGCAGGGAGGCAGTCTACTCCTGCCACTGAATATTTTCATTTAATGACCAGTGGCTCCCGGGAGCAGGTTTACCCACTCATAAAACACCCTGATCTTTGGTCAGTGCCACTCTAGTTACTGCTGTGCTTCAGAAGTGATTGCAATTGAAGTCAGGAGAGTCAGTAAAGCAGGTTCCTTCACATGGTGTAAGAAAGTCTTTTCTAATTAGACCTTACCGAGGAAGATGAAGTCTCTTAGGAAGAAGAAAACAGGCCTCTCAGGACTTAGAACTGCAGTATGAGCTCTCCCCTGGTTTCAGCCTGGCTGGCTTCCCTGCAGGCTTCCCAGCTCCTGCAGTTGCTTGAACCACTTCTCTTCAGTAAGTCGCTTTCCTTTCACAAGCACAGTCTTCTTTCTCCTTCTTGGAGGGCACTGACAAATATACCAAGCCTCCATTCTAAGCTCCTTGTTCTGTTAGCAATCTAGCTTTTATTTTGTCAACAAATTTTATATATTTTTAACAATGTGACGACTCAGCAAGCATTCTGGGGAATGATTCTAATTAGTCTTTTAGTAAACAGTGTTATATTGAACACTGAACAGTCTTATTTTCTAAGACTTCTTAAAATTCCAAATTTCAAGAAAGGTTAAAAACAAAGTTTTGGATGATATTTTTCAAATCTGAACATTGTAAGCTCAAGAAAAAAGAGAAATCATGTTGGTAGGTGATATGTATTTCATTAATGTGTTTCATATCTTTACAAATAACTAACCTTGACAATGGACTAGGTTCATGTTATATTCAATAATTTAATTCATAAATTTTATACTTGAATTGTCATATTTTTGCACAGATAACTACTGTACAGAGAAACTTAGGAAGAAATTTTCAATCTAGTGTTAAATTTGAGTTTTTATTAATTGACACATATGTACAGAAGGCTTTCTATAATATAAAGAACAAAAGTACTAGTAGGGAAATTAACACACACATACAATTATGACACTGAGAAGCATAAAGCATATATTTAAGAGAAACACTGTGAATAAATATCATAGGAGTTCTAAACAGAATAAAATCACTTCTGCTAAAAAAACAGCAGAAAAATATTAACAGGAGGGTTGGTATTTAAACTTAGTAGAAAAATAACTGTATAGTGAAGGTTCAGTGAGAATAAGGTCAGTGGAAGAATTATTCCAGAATAAAGAGATGACATAGGGAAAATATCACACTGGGAAAGCATTTGTTGTATCTATGAAGCATATTGTGAACAATTCATTTTAAGAGTGCATTTAATAGTCAATTCCATATAACACATTTTTTAAAATATCTATTATGTGGTAGGCAGCATGTCAGTAAAACAAATGCAATGTCACTGACAAAAAGAAAATTTCTGGAGAGATGCATCAATAGTTAAGAGCATTGCCTCATCTTCTAGAGGATCTGTGTTCAATTCCCAGCACCCATGGTGTCTCAAAACTGTCTGCAACTTGAGTCCCAAGGGGATCTAACCCCCTCTTCTGACCTCCATGGGCACTTTGTACAGACATACATTCAGGCAAAGACACATACAGATAAAATGAATAAAATCTCAAAAAATTATATGATAATCTCAAAAAATAATTAAGAAAAGAAAACATGAAAACTTAATTCAAAAGCAGAGTTGGTGAAAGCTCTAGAAATTCATGTATGCTAGGTAAAATAGTGTAGAACTTATTGTGTAATAATATACTATTGCTAAATACTACTGATGGCTGAGCCAGAGGTTGAAAAGAATGTCTCAACAATATAGAAGGGAACAAGGAGTGAAGGCAATGGAAAAATAACAAGAAATACTTGAACAGGAAATTTCTTATGCCATCCATGGTAGAATGAAAACATGGCAGGGACTGAAGGATGAGATCTAGCAAGACAGATATTTAAATTAAAAATATATATAAACTAACCATTGCCCACTGCAAGCAGCTACTTCTATCTGGTGAAAGACATTAGAATCTGTAACTTTTGTGTGCTCATTCCTAAGAAGGAATATATCTTTCCCTCTCTGAGAAGACAGAACATTGAAGAAGATGGAGTAGAAAGGATGTAAAAGTCAGTGGCTGGGGAAGCATGCTGTGAAAAGTTGTCTTCTAGATGTGAACGGCTCTTGTACTTATGAACCCATAGCAACAGTGGCTACGTGCACAAGGCTGGGTCCATCAACATTTCATTATGGAGGGGAAGCATCTCGAAGGGCTCTGCCCCTCCCCAAGGAGCTATTGGCAATTAATGATTGCTAGGATATGAGAAATCATATTCGTCAATGGCAGCCTCTGGTTGCTATGGAACAATCTCCTTGTACATTGTGAATATGTATTACTCTCATTGGTTAATAAAGAGCTGACTGGCCAATAGCTGGGCTTGTGGTCAAAAACAGAGAGTGGGAAACAAGGAGATGGAGAAAGGCAAGATGAACACACTGAGCTGAAAAAAAAGGGTACTGCCACGTGGTAAAGCATAGATAAGAAATATGGGTCAATTTAAGATGTAAGAGCTAGTTAGTAACAGCCTAAGCTATCAGCTGAGCATTTATATTACTAAGTCTCTGTGTGGTTATTTGGGATCTGGCTAGCAGTCCCTATGAAAAACTCTGCTTACACATGGCACCCACTGTAGGGCAACATATTTCCACATAAAACCTGAGAAAGTTTAAGAAAAGGTTTCAAATACACAAAAGTAGAGCCAAACATGGCTTCCCAGTCTCACACTCTCATGCCAGCCACAGTAAAGAGATGTATCTCCCAGCAACTGCCTGAGGGATGGAGCTAACCACTAGCCACAATGTGCAAGTGCCATGCACTAGGCTGAGCCACACCTACAGCTGACATAGCAGTTTAAGATTCATCTCACAGGATCAGAGAAAATACAGATATTCAGTAAAAACAGATCCAGATGGAAGAAACCTGTAAACAGGTTACAATGTGTTTAAAAATATACATTAGACTTTAAAGAAAAGGTGAAAGATATATACAGTCACAGAATAAAAATATTGCTTAACAATAATAAAGTCTTTAAAAAAGGAGTAAAATAATATAAAAATGCCACATAAAGATGAAAAATACACAGGGAATTTGGATCCTGTATGTTATTGTGTTGTCTTTAAATTTTTTGATTGCTAATGAATGAGCAATAGCTGCTAAGACACACTGGATTGTGGAGGCTGCTGGATTAACCCAACCTGTATATTTTAAAAACTCTTGACTTCAAAATGGAAGTCAAAAGATGTGTTGCTTTGGGGAAGAGGTTATGCTTTTGTTCCCACAGAAAATAAAAGCCTGTGGATTCATCCAAGGTTGGAAATGATCAGGTTTGATTCAGGATGACCCCTTGAAAATCCTGGCTACAGACATAAAGAAATAAACCTAGAAAAACTACAAAACACATGACATATATTTTGCCTGCTCAAACATAAAACAAAAAAAATCAACTTTGGCTAACTTGTGTATAACACACAGTCTATACTTGTATTAATGCAGATATGTATGCAGATATAAACCTTTAAAAGTTTATGTATTTTCAGAGCAAGGGGACCAGACACCAATAAAAAAGGATGCCCCAGATGATCCAACATCTCAGAGTACCTCTCTTGCAGTTTCCTCAGAGTTTTGCATCCAAAACAGCTTCAAGACTGCTTGCCAAGATGGCCTAGCCTTACAAACTACTCCAGCCATGACTTAACCATTATCCTGATTTCCTTAAGGTTCATCCAAATGTTCCAGCACCCATAGACAACAGGAAACAGTCTAGAAAAAACAATGCCCATATTCCCAAAAGATGGATTATGAATGTTTGACTTTGTTTGGTGGGGAGTGGTTGAAAGTTGTTACTGGTCATGGTTAAGAAAATACCATTCAAATGAGGTTAGATTCTGGGATCTCTTTCTGAAAAGAAAATAGGGGGACATAGGAATGATAGGAAAAAAAAGAGTAGATTATTGAATCTACTTTAATCTTAAAAGCAACTATTAATTTCAAACTATTTTACATTGGTATGGATTTTAGTTTATTGATGCAAATTTAAAGTTATTTTTGTTATGCTGTATGTATGTTTCTACTCTTGTTTGGATGTTGTGCTTATACAACTCATTTAAAGATGGAATGTATAATTAAGAAATATAGGTTTGTAGTCATCTATAATAAACAAAATTGTAGTCATATTATATATATTTTCAAAGTTAAAGTTATATTTAGAAGATAGGTGATCTTTAAATACTTTAAAGAACTAAAGAATATGGCACTTAAAATGTTTTAATAACATAAGGCTTTTGTTGATAGTGAGACACATCTCCTCTTGGCAGCACCAATTTACTTAAAAAAAAAAGATGAGCATCAAAGAACCTCTGTATGGAGTTTGCTTTCTTTATGGCAAAATCTAGCCATTTGGGCAAAGAAACTGCCCTTACCTCAATTGCTGACAGTATACTGTTCAAAGTGGATCAGCAGGACACAAAAGAAAGTGACTGTCAAACTTTGCCAAGACAAGGTAGGACAGTCCTTCAAAAAACTCTACTTCTCAAAAATGTCTGTCAGATATACTAGGCCTTTAGGCCAAATATGGATGCCCCAACATTACAGAGGAACTTTGGGTGACTGTCCAGGCACCCAGATGTCCCTGTCATTAAGTAACATTACACTCTTCTGGGGTCTTTGATGGAGTTAAAGATGAAACAACTAGACTTAAAGTTTTCTTTAGTTATGATAAAAGGTAAATTAGGTATAAAACTTCAAACTCACGAAGATAAGATAGATAATAGAGTATTTTCTCTAAATTTTCCAAATACAAATGAACTCAATATTGTAACTGTAGTTCTTATTGATCAGTGTTTTTGTTATATATAGATTTACTATATTACAGTTAAAACATTACTTATTAATTAGACAAAAAAGGAAGAAACGCTGCGGAACAATCTTTTTGTACACTGTGAATATGTATTACTCTCCTTGGTTAATAAAGAGCTGACTGGGAGTTACAGACGAAAAGACACTGCAGGGAAGAAGGAGGGTGGAGTCACCAGGATATATGGACAGAAGCAAGATGAACATGCCATGCTGAAAAACAGGGACGATAAACAAGCTTCTGAAATGCTAGTTTACTGGTGACAGACAAGAGGACCCGATTCATGTCTAGATGCTTTATTCTTCCTTTCTTTAACTGAAGAGGGATAGAGAGAAGCACTGTAACATCTGCAAGCACCGAGACCTGGGCCTACCTTCCCTGAATCTAAGAGGCTATTATTACCATGATGGCTCTTAAGCTGAGGAATGCTGCGCTGCAGGTTCATGACAGGAACATCATTACTGAGCACAGGTCCGATCCCTGCAAGTTTCAGATTCTTCCCCAGCGAAACTGTCTAGACTCATACTAACTAAGCTGTTGGAAACAGATGGAGCATTTGCACAGCAATAACTAGGTTCAAATACTACACAAATGGTATTTTTATTTTCAGGTCTTTCCTCTTTGGCAGCTCTTGGCTTTAGTGGAAGAGCTACCAGATCCACTGGTAGGTTTAGCATCCTCACTAGCCCCTACCTTTATCTCTGCCAAGGGAAGTAGGACCAGTCTTCCCAGCATTTAAATTTTCTAAATCTCCAAATAAAATCTCAAAAATGTATTTCTATACAAAGAAAAGTAATGCTTATAGTTACAGAAACTCTTCTCTGGACCTAACCAAAGCAAACGATTTTAAGAAAAAAAAAAAACCTTCAAGAAGTGAGTGTCACTATTTGGTAAAAGTAGGAACAAAGGATAATAAAGGTCAGAGTTGCTGTACAGAGTTAGAAGCAGAAGTGGCCTTTGTGGCACACACTCCTGAGCTGCATTCTGACTTCTGGCTTTAGCCAAATACTCTGGCTCTAAAATTTTGTAACACATTTTCCCAAATGTCAAAAATTTCCTTTGATATGAATATATATATCTGTGTATATGTAAATCTATCTGAACAGCTGAAGAGGTATTTTTCTTTAAGCCTGGCTAGACATAATTAATAATTTATGAGATCTATCTGGCTATGCATGTCTCTGGAAAGTACAGGACTAGTATAAGTTTTATCCCACAAGAATGTAACTTTTCCTTTTCTTCTGCAACATAAGAAGCTTTGAGAAGTCGGATTCCTTACGAATAAGCTGCCATTTCACATATGGACTTGTTAGCACCTAAGAAATATTACTCACTTTCCTTAAATAAAATTAATTAATTCAGATTTAATTAAGTTAAATTAATGAAATTAAATCAGACTCCAATAGTCCAGGAAATTTAAACTTGGCTGTTTTAAGGAATGTCTTCTTTTTAAACGTGTACAGCTCAGGAATGTTGCCCTTATGTCATTTAGAATAAGTGTCTGAATATCCTTGCAGAAAATTCTCTGTACAATTTTTTAAATTATGTTAAAATAACAAAGTCACAATTTAAACAATTTTGAAGTGTTTGATTCACTGGCAGTAAGGAATACACAATGTTGCACCACTTTCCTTACTAGTATACGATTTCCGATTCTCCAGCGCCCCTAGCCTCTGATAAACCATATTCTGATTTCACTTACTTCCTGAGGGAAATGTAGAGACTTCATAATAGTTCCTTCGAGATGAGGAGAAAGGGCTTACACTAGATCACAAACACTGAGTATCTTCTTCCCCTGAACAACCACTAGTCATTGAAGATTTTTTCCGTAAAGAATCAGGAGTCCTTCCTTCCCTTCCTTGCACCCCTTCCTTCCTCGCCACCAGTGTCAGGCCCTGCGCTCCAAACCCTTTGTCTCTTCCTAGGCAGGAGTGGCGGGAACCGTACTGTTTTGTGTGCATGGTACAGTGTAGTGTGTGTGTGTGTGTGTGTGTGTGTGTGTGTGTGTGTGTGTGTGTGTGTGCACATGTGTAAGTCTGGAGATCAAATTCAAATCCTCTTAGGCCACCATTCAAATCTATTAATACTTGTGTTTTACTTTTCACCATATTTTGAACGACAAGCATGTATACTTTTGTTTTACAATCTGATGCTGTTTTTGAGAAAAAGTCCATTCAGTGGTGCCCTGAGGAGGTCAGACTTCTTCAACATGACCCCCTTCTCAGTCTTTTTCGTGAACTGCTGTGTGCAGTTCAGAAAAGGCATCATCCCATGGTATAATGCACAGCACATGGGAACACTGTCATGTGCTGTTTAAACTTGCTGAAAGTAGACTCTGAGAGTGAGAAGGGCCCTCCTGTCCTAGACCCTGTCATGTTATTCCAAGGTTCTCCCAAAATGTCCTCCAAATATTCTTTCCTGGGACAGGCTGGGCTGCTAATTCTGTAGGAGGGAAGAAACAGAATCAGCAAAGCAGCCCACGAGTATTGACCCACTGTCCTTGGGGACAGCTGGAAGGTGACTCACTTCCAAAGATGTTACTGCTGCTTATCTCCTATATAAAAGTATCTGAAGTGGGAAGGCAAAGAGCAGCTCAGCCGTGAGAAGCTCATTCACGGAGACAAATCTCAATTGTGAGGTCCAGCTGACTGCCTCAGTTTGCCCAGTATTTCTGCTGGGTGTTTGGAGGCCCCTAGTTTGATTGCTCTCTCATCCAGGCTACTACCCCAGTCATCGCTGCTGAATGTGGTAAATTCCGATTTGATAATATGTTGCTAGCTACCTGCTGCTTCAATGCTGCTTACTATTTATCCCTTTACTTTTGATTGCTATGTGCGTAATAAACTTACTAATTCAAGACAGAATTCATAGCTCACATAGAACATTCTCTAGACTGGCCTTACAGAACACATGGTCCAATCTGCTATCAATCAAACATCACAGAGCAATGACAGTTCAGTATGACCACAGTCAAAGACTAAAGGTAGAAATGGTTTCCTTAGGCAATGACTTGATAGTTATGGAACTGCAGTCCACTCATGCTGTACTGGGTGAAAAGCAGCCTTTCCCCAGGCAGAGCTGATATGATGTTACTGAGAACGCCCAGCAGACATTTGTGCAGCTGTTTATTCTTCACCTGTTCTAGCTGGACCTGCATGCACCACAGGTAAATCTCCATGCTCCCAGATGCTCACTCAGTTCCAGCTGTTGCAACATCAATACTCTACGCTTTTAGTGCTCTCTATCCAGAAGGTATAATGTACAGTCTCTGGGCTACCTTGAAATCTATTGCTGCTCTCACCGTCTATGTTCATATCCTCCATCTTCTGGGCTAGCCTCATCTACTCCAGTTCCAGATCCTGTAGTTCCCTTGCAGTTCCTTCTGTAGAGTCTTTCCCTCATCTTAACCATGATAATGTGGTCTCTAGACAGAGTCTCAATTATCTATTCTGGAACAGTGAGTTGGGCATCCAGATGTTTTAACATATTGTTTATATGCTCGTCAGTCAGCAGGTGGTCCATACCTTTTTGTACAGAGAAAATGCCTAACATGTCTGCAGAGGCTCTCTGGATACTTCAATGTTCCCATGGAGACAACTTCACCAAGCAGGATAAAGTTGTTAGCACTTCCACTGGGCATCCTGGCATTGCCAGAAGCTTTCCACGATATGTCATTGGTGTGGAGAGGCCACTGTTCTTGTGTTCTCCTGGCTCCCACGGACTAAGCTACCTTGATGGATTGTTCAGGGGCTGGCTGTAGCACTAGCACATGAAGTAAAAAGAAGACATAGAGATCTTCACTCTTGAGTCTGAAGTCTCAGTATTTTCTGGCTTCCCAGTTGCTTCTCATTTGACACAATTTCCCCCTAGCATAGTGATACTTTTAGAAGTCACATCCTAACTTCTATTTATATGAATTTGTCTATTTTTAGGTATCTTTAAAAAATTTTATAATTAATTTAATTTTACATATCAGCCACGGATTCTCCTGTCCTCCCTCCCACCCCCACCCCACCCTCCCCCCAATCCACCACCCATTCCCATCTCCTCCAGAGCAAGGACTCCCCTGGGGATTCAGCTCAGCCTGGTAGATTCAGTTGAGGCAGGTCCAGTCCCCTCCTCCCTTCACCCAGGCTGAGCAAGGTGTCCCAGCATAGGCCCTAGGTTCCAAAAAGCCTGCTCATGTGCTAAGGACAGGCCTGGGGGCCTCCTAAATAGTTCAAGCTAATCAACTGTCTCACTTATCCAGAGGGCCTGATCCAGTTCCATGAGGGCTTCTCAGTTATTGGTTCATAGTTCATGTGTTTCCACTAGTTTGGCTATTTGTCCCTGTACTTTTTCCAATCATGGTCTCAATATCTCTTGCTCATATAATCCCTCCTCTCTCTCACCGATTGGACTCCTGGAGCTCCACCTGGGGCTTGGCCACGGATCTCTGTATCTGCTTCCATCAGTCACTGGATGAGAGTTCTATCTCTCTCATAACCTGACAGTTAGGGTGTATCTTTAAGGTAGTAATTGTTAACTCTGTTTAGAAGAGCTTACGTAACTCTTAGATTTAGGAGATTCTAAGATGATTCTTTTAAAGGCTGATTTCGTCCTTTTTACTTTCTGTAGGTGTGTGTGCCTGCATTTATGCACTTGCACAGTTGTACTGGTGACCTGGGAGGTCAGAAGAGGATGTCATATTATTTGGAACTGGAGTTATAGGCCGTGGTAAGTTGTTCATTGTGGGTACTAGAAACTAAACCAGGGTTTATTATTGACTAACTAAATTGATTCTAATGGTAGCTACAGTTAAGAAAGTACATAATCCATACAAACACTGTAATATTCATTTTGCTATTCAAACAACAAAAAAATGGGATAGCAAGATTTTTTTTACCATTAGGGTTTGTCTACCTGTACACTCTCCCTAGACACTGACCACAATTGGAGAAGCAAATTAACCACCCCCACACATGTGGCATCTTACAAATGTGGTAGTTTTCTATGGGTGCTGAAAAAAAGTACTATAAACTGGATGGTTATGGACACAAGAAGACTGAAATCACATGTCAGGTGGACTATCCTCTCTGTGCTGACTGTTAATCTTCCCAGACAAACTCAGTGTTTGCATTTAGGTGGCAGTCTTTTGCATCATTTCTGTTACATGGCTGTCCTCTGCCTGTGTATCTTCACGCGGTATTTCCCCAGTGTCTATCTGACTCAGTATACAAGTTTCCTCTTTCCTATAAAAATGCCTGTCATAGTGGGTTAAGGCTCACCCAAATGACCACATTCTGACTAGTTTCCCTCCGTAATGACCATATTTCAAAATAAGCTCACATTAAGAAATTATGGAAGTTCAGCCTAGTTTTAGGGGGAGGAATACAATTCAAGCCACAAAATAACCAACTAATGCAGATGTCATTGATATTTCCTTAAAGCAGGGTTTCTTTTTTGTTTTGTTTTTTTCTGGGAAGATATTAGAATTTTGTTTTCATGAACTGTCAATACAGGTAACAAACACAATGCTTGAGACATCTGTGCTGTCAAAAATGACTGGTGTTTTATTCCCTAGCACTTGCAATTATACCCAAGTAGCACCCATGAACATTATTAATAAGAAGTTGCAGTTATTAATATATAAACTGCTAGGTTTGCTGCTATCTCATACATTAATAATGAAGCATATATATCATGACATAATATTTTTATAATAGCAATTAATTAAAATTTATTTTGATTTAATTATATTTTAGGCATTTAACAATGTTAGTCTGAGAAAAATTCAATTAAAGTTTAACCCAGAGCCTCAATGGCTTTTTACACTTCAGACTTAAGGTAGCTTTAGACTTAGCAGTCAAGAATTAAACAGGGCATTCATTATACATCAAACAATTTCTTTTATCACTGTCCATCATGAAAATACAGTATTTTACATTTAACTCAAAATACTTCTCTCATACACCCCACAGAAACCTGAAACAAAGTATCATAAAACAATTATTTATCCTTAAAATATAGTATGCACTATTTATAACTAGTCCTAGAATAGAAATGAAATAATTTTGTTAAACATTTTTAGTGACATTTCCATAGAAATTTCTCATAGCATATCGTAAAAAGTGAAAGCTCATGTTATATACATACATTTTGTTTGCATACGTGTCTATCTATCTACTTATATATCTATTTACACACACGCACACACACATACACATATATATGTACACACATAACTTTAGAGGTGGCATTTAGATGAGCAAATACTTCAACTAACCAGGCTTCACTTAGACGACTGATTATTTAATGAGTTATGTAAATTTAATGGTATAAACTGAAATGTTACCAAATGTAGGAATGAAAGGTAAAAAATAAATATTCCAGGTAATTTAAATGCTATAAAATGTTTTAAATCCCCAGAGTTTAATTTAATTGAGGAGTTTCTTCAGCCACAATTACAGCATCAGGTACAGGAGTTTCTCACACAATATTCACTTGAACTGAAGTATAAAATGTTTTACCTGTAGTAAACTCGTAATGTCTGCAGTTCTTCTTCCAGTCTTTTGTACTGTTCAACTGCAGTTTCTCTGGCTTGCTGCATTGACAGCAATTTTGCCTGCAAATATTAGTTTTGGCATGTTAAAACACAGGGTGAAGTGTGAATATGAGTCAAACCCTTTGTTAGTTTAAAATTCTAGCCATATTTTTAGCAATCACAGTTCTCTACAAAAATAGTAGAAATATATGGGTAATAGACATACTAAAGACAAAATTTAGTAAGTGTATTAACTTGGCTAGTTACTAAGCTTCAACCTTATTTTATCTGTATTATCAGATATGCCCTTCTGCAATGTTTAACTTTATACACAGAATTGAGAATGTGGAACATGAGTTCAGAGAAGTATCTAGAGTAGAGATAAGCACAATGGGCATTTCAGATACAAATTTAATGTGACTCCAATGCTTGATCTCACTAGATTTTCTTTTAACTTTATTAACAGTAAAACTCAGAAAATTCTAAGTATGTTGTCAAGCCATCTTTGATACACAAAACTATGACCTGATTCTTACAGATATAAGTTAACCTTTTCAATTCCTTTTCTGCAAGGGAAAATTTTTCCCTAAAAAGTAGATTGATGGCAGCTTTCATAGCTAGATATACTTTGCTCAAGGATATTATCTTAACACATAGGCAACTAAGTCTACAAAATATTAAATTGAGTTTATTCTATTCTGATAAACCATCATCATTCTACATCTTAGCAGGATTGGTGGCGTTTTCATGTATGTATATATTGTGCGATGTTTGGAACAAGGTAAACTTTTCTATATCTTACAGATTTATCAGTATTTTGTGGCATAAACTTTTAAGGTATTTTCTCCTAGCTTTTTGCAGTGAGTTGTTATCTGTATTTTTATTCTGGTAGGGTTCAAAGTTGTAATTTTAAAATAATTTTCCATGTTCCCACCATCATTTCCACAAGTTTTAAGAAATGTTAAAAAGAGTTTAACATTACTTTAAAAATAAGGTATTAGTAAGTGAAGTTTTAGTATTATTTATTCAAAGTTCAATTTGCATGAAAATACTATGTTTCAGTTTAAATAGTCTTTGACAGTGAACATGCAAATGTTTCAAACCTTGAAAACTACACTGTCAATAATTAAAAGTAATTTAAATTCTGGAGTTTTAGCATTTTGTTGAATGCATATGATTCAGTGGAATTAGTTTCTTGCATAAGAATGCAGTAAATAAGAAAAATAATAAAAACACAATTATGAGAAAATTAATTAGTGTAATGAAAATGAACACTGGATAATGTAACTTTTCTATTTTAATAATGGAAAATTATAAAAGCATGCAGCAGTCTGGATATTTGCATATAAGCTTAAGAACAAGATATTAGTTTGTTTTCTATCTGGGCTAAGGAATTCTAACAGATTTATTCTGTAATTAAATTTAAGAAGTTTGAATGGTTGTTTTAGCCTTATGTATTCCATAACTATATGTGAGATATCCCTGCAAACTAGGAAAAACATTCAAAATAAACTCATTTCTATGTTAAAAAATTTTTGTTTTTACTTATATCCTTATATATATGTTTTACCATTTGTATTTTTGTATCTTTTCTACTTATAGTCTTATTTTTAGGTCAAATTTCATGAAAGTGAAACATATATATGACATCAAGTAAGAATACACACAAATTTTAGCAATTAGGTTTATTGAGTTATAATTTCTGGAAAGTTAAACTCAATGATTTCATACATATTATATGTGTTTTTATGAGGCAGAGTAAGAACTCTTGGTAAGGTTGTTCTATAACACATAGTGCAGCCCATGTCTTGAACTTGAGGCAATCTTCTCTTCAGTTTTTCCATGTTGCCACTACAGGCATGAGCCACCACATCTGGTTGCTTCTGTAAACTCTGACCAGTATATATGGTCATGTGACAAGCATCATGCTCAAGATATAAAGCATTCCCATTATCTCCAAATGTCTCATTGCACACCAATGCAGTCACTAGCCTCCTTTTATACTTAGCCTCTGTTCCTATATCTTTGCCTTCTTAGATTCTATAAAAGACATAGCCATTAATTCTAGCTTATTTTACTTAATATACTTTGAGATTAATCTACATTATTGCATGTTCCAGTAGTTCATTCCTTTATAATCAGTGAACAATGCTACACTGAGAACCATGATGTGACTATCTATTCACCAATTGATTGATGTTTTACAAGTCATTAATACAACTGCTCTAAATATCTGCATATATGTCATTTTTCTTGAGTGACTGCCTAGAAGCAGAATTTCTGGGTCCTATGGTGTGTATATTCATATAGTCTGTGAAGAAATCACAAAACTTGGTGATTTCACTGAAACAATCTTAAAGCTTCCATCTTGGAAGGACGTTAGCTGTTGAATTCCTGTCATGGGATGAGATGGTGTCAAGTGTTGGAAGACACTACACAGTCTATCCTTTCAAACAATCTATAGGATAATCCCCATTATTTCCAGGTGAAATGATGAATCAAATCATCATTAGGTAACAGAATTACTGACAACCGGATACACCATAATGCATTTTCCACATTCCCTTTATAATACCTAAATTAATGATAATAAAGATTGGTAGCCTAGTGCTAATGTATATACCTATTTTGGGCGCTGTGGTTGAAAGAGGACAGCCATTTATTATATTAGAAAGGAAATACACTGTTTTAGTAAGTCTTTTCTAGCAATTTAGAATGGTAGACAAAGGCAGGACTATACTGCTCACAGAACCAAACAGTATTTACTGTTGCTACTATTGTGGATAACAATCTTTATCTTACTTTAAAATCTTTTTATGTTTGGTTTCAATGTGTTTTTAATAGTTATAGTCTGAAATAGTTCAGCCTTCCTTTGGTATCACCAAGATCATTAATGCAAACCTCTTTTCATGACAGAGCAGAGGCAGTTGATTGTCTTCATGATATCTACTAAATAAAGGAGTATGATGTACAAATTAAATTGAGTCAGGATGCAGATTTGGGAAGCGTCTTAGAGGTAACACAGTCCTCTGTTTTCATGATAAGGAAATTGTTGCTATTGCAAACATTTGGAACTTGTCCAAGGTTTCACAGCTAATTAGAAAGAAAGCTGAAACTAGAATACAAATATTCATAAAGCATTGTTTATTTTACATTACAAGACCACATTTTAATATGACATAATTTAAGAGTATGTTAATTTTTAAAATAATCATTTTTACAGAATAATCATAAATATACTGAGCTCTGTTATAACTATGAAAATATCTCAAGACATCTTGTGTGTCTTTAAAGACGAGTCTAGATGACTGTTCAAGCAATGACTACAGTCAGCTAGTATCTGAGCTCTCAAACTTGCAAGGAGATTAAAAACTTAGTAGATAACATGTAACTAAAATGCTGGCAAAAAAAATAGCCTAAAAATTAAAAGCCATTATCAAAATGATAAAACTGAGACTTCATTTACATCTCTCTCTCAGATGCAGAATTTGTTCTTTAGAGCATTTTTAGTGGTTATATTTTACCCTCATGTCATGCCTTTTGATTTACCAAAATGGAGACAATTGAGTCTGTCATTCAAAGAGAATAATATATGCACTGTTCAATTATCTATGAGGTGATCTGACATCAGAGAGAAAATAGGCAATTGTGGTAGAAACAGAAACTATAGTATTAATAACTGAAGTTGATTCTTGAGCTTGAAGCACAATTCATATTATTAATAACTGAAGTTGATTCTTGAGCTCGAAGCACAGTTCATAGAACTGAGATAGAAAATCTAGAAAGAAGTATGCTAGAAGCACAGCCTGGCAAGTCCGTGGAACCAGGGACCTGGGAGGCATCCTGGCTCTCTTCTTGCAAGCTGTCTCATTAGGCAACCTAATATTTCATTTTTTTCACCTCAAGGTGCTAATACTAATAAAATATAATAAAGCCAATGAAATACATAAACTAGTAGCCAGCACATAGAAAATGCTTTAATGATCTATCATTGAATAAATAGTAGGAAAAAAGCCAAATCACAAACTTGGTGAGTTAGGTGTTGAGTAGGTAGTAAATATCTACTAAACAGGTGAAGAAAATAAATTTTAAGCATCACTCTGCTTTATAAGCTTAACATCTTTTGACTCAGACCAAAAGATAATAAGTCTCTGTGAAGCTGTTTGAGTTTTCTTATGATCTGAAGTATCTCTACCATGAAAACCACTGCAGACCAAGACCATACATACATACCACTTATTAATTATGTGCAATATATTAAGAATTTTAAAGAAGAAAAAGACAGCCTTGCTTTCTCAGGCACATTTTGCTCTATCCTCTTTCTTGGCTATACAGCTTCTGTGCAGTACACAGGACTCAATATTATGAAGTTTATAAAAGACTTAAAGTATAAGACGTTATTGAATTTGACATGGTAGGAAATTGAATGCTTTTGTTGAAAGGATAAATGTTATTTCTATTATTTTGGAAGGGAGGAAAATAAGAGAGAACAGCATTATTAACTGTGTGGATACTTTAGTAACAAGAAAAAGGATATAGAAAGAAATCCAAGTTTTCCAAATCATCATGTTATAATTTTATACACACCCACAACAAAATGAAAATACTGCACAGCAAACAATTGTCTATGGAGTCATTTACTTATTTCTTATAATGCACCATAATGGTAGCTACTATTTCCATTTAACAAATGAGAAGACTGCTATGTAACTTACAGAATGTCAGCTGACTACTAAGCGGTGGAACAAGAATTTGAATTCAGTACTCTGTGGTGATATATTGTGTACCCAAATAAAGCTTGCCAGAGGATAAGAGGACAGAGCCAGCCACTAGATTAGAAACAAAGCCAGACAGTGGTGGCATATACCTTTAATCCCAGTACTTGGGAAGTACACATGCCTTAAATGGCTGGGCAGAGAAAGGTATATAAGGCCTGAGGAGACAGGAACTAGAAGCTTTTTTGGCTGAAGCAGCTCATTTGGCTAGAGGCCTATCGGCTGAGGCTTTTTCAGGCTGAGGAGTTGGTGAGGTAATAGGTGGTGACTGTGGCCTGCTCTGCTTCTCTGATCTTTCAGCTTTTACCCCAATATCTGGCTCTGGGTTTTTTTTTTTTTTTTTTTTTTGTTTTTTAATTAAAAGACCATCTTAGATTCAAACAACAGTACTCTGGGTTCCAAAGTCCCCCTCTCCCCTTAACCACTATGCTCTAAACACTAGGCAAAATTTGGTGCTTTAAAAATCAGGTGTTGCCGGGCGGTGGTGGCACACGCCTTTAATCCCAGCACTCGGGAGGCAGAGCCAGGTGGATCTTTGTGAGTTCGAGGCCAGCCTGGGCTACCAAGTGAGTTCCAGGAAAGGCGCAAAGCTACACAGAGAAACCCTGTCTCGAAAAACCAAAAAAAAAAAAAAAAAAAAAAAAAAAAAAAAAAAAAAAATCAGGTGTTTAAATGCATAGTTGTGGAGATCAATCCCAATAAATACATCTGTAGACAAATTTCTAAACAGTCTTATTAAATAAGAAACACAGAGCCAAATACAGAGGTGCAAGCCATAGAGACCAGAGCAGTAGCCGCCAACTAACCTTAGCTTACCACCTCGCCGTAGCTTCCCAAGCTGCGCCTTTTTTTGCCTTCCTGTTCTGCTTTCTCATTGGCTCTAAGCCCAGCCACCTCACTTCCTCGTCACTGCCTGTCCACACAGACCTCCAGGTCTCTATGGTTGGTACTGGGATTAAAGGCATGGTCACCATGATTGGCTGTGTCCTTGAACACACAGAGATCTGCCTGCCATGTGATCGGATTAAGGGCGTGTGCCACCACCGCCTGACTTCTGTTTATGGCTGACTATGATCTCTGGTCTCCAGGCAAGCTTTGTTTATTAACATATAAATAAAATACCACATTTCAGCACAGATAAAGTATCACCACATATATCTACAAAGGAACTCCTGAAACTAACACTCAGGGAACATTGTGGAAGAGGGGACGGAAAGAGGAAAAGAACCAGAGGATCAGGGAGATTTCTGTGAGACTGTCTCCTAGATATGTCAGAAGCTATACACAAAAAGTCTCCCCAACACGAATGCCCATACGTGAACTGAACACGGTGACAGCCATGGGCATGCCAAAGGGGACCAGAGAAAGCCCAAGAGGCCTCAACCCTACAGCAAGAACTACAGGCAACTAAGGAGTTCTGAGAGTGGGAGAGGTGGTCTTACACAGGGAAGCCCGCACCAACTGGTTATCAACACCAAATGGTCAGCTCTGAAAAATACACACAAGTAGCATTATACAGACTGAGCAGGTTATATTTGTATCCTTAGGAATGCATATGCACATACATAAATGTATATAACAACAAATAATGAAAAATAGGCCATGAATTTGAAAGAGAGTAAGGAAGGGTATATGGGAGCATTTGGAAGGAAGAAAGGTGGAAATGATATAATCTCAAAAATAAAATAATTAAAATATGAAGTTAATGATAATCAATAAATTATATGACATAAGCTTACATAAAGAAAGTGAAATACTTGAACAAGATTATAAGGCATTTGTGATTTTTTTTTAATTCTTAAGGAATTTTTTTATTCATTTTACATACCAACCACAGATCCCCCTCTCTTCCCTCCTCCTGCCTCTCTAGCCTTCCCCCCATTCCCTCCTCCAACAAGGTATGGCCTCCCACAGGGAGTCAGCAAAGCCTGGTACATTTAGCAGAGGCAGGTCCAAGCCCCTCCCCCTACATCAAGGCTGTGCAAGGTGTCCCACCATAGGTAATGGGCTCCAAAAAGCCAGCTCATGCACCAGAGATGGATCCTGATCCTACTGCCAGGGGGGCCCCTTAAGCAGATCAAGCTACACAACTGTCTCACTGATGTAGAGGACCTAGTCTAATCCCATGGAGGCTCCTCAGCTGTTGGTCTAAAGTTCACGAGTTCCCACTAGTTTGGTTTGGTCATCTCTGCAGGTTTCCCCATCATGATCTTGATGCCCCTTGCTCATAGACTCCCTCTTCTCTCTCTTCAACTGGACTCCTGGAGCTCGCCCTGGTGCTTGGCTGTGGATCACTGCATCTGCTTCCATCAGTCACTGGATGAAGGCTCTATGATGACACTTAGGGTATTCACTGATCTGATTACTGGGGTAGGTGAGTTCAGGCACCCTCTCCACTATTGCTAGTAGTCTAAGCTGGGATCATCCTTGTGGATTCCTGGGAACTTCCCTAGCACCAGGTTTCTCCCTATCCCCATGATGGCTCTCTCTATCAAGGTATCTTTTTCATTGCTCTTCCACTTCGTCCCTGTTCCAGCTCAACCATCCCGTTCCCTTATGTTCTCATCCCCTATCCCCTACCCTCCATTGCCCACCCCTCAAACCCGGTTTACTCATGGAGATCTCATCTACTTCTTTCCTCTTCCCAGGGCAATCCATGTGTCCCTCTTAGGGTCCTCCTTGTTAGCTAGCTCCTCTGGAGTGGTATGTTGTAGTCTGATTATTCTTTGCTTTACATCTAGTATCCACTTATGAGTGAGTACATACCATGTTTGTCCTGAGTCTCAGTTACCTCATTCAGGATATTTTCTAGTTCCATCCATTTGTCTGCGAATTTCATGCTGTCATTGTTTTTCTCTGCTGAGTAGTACTCCATTGTGTATATGTACCACATTTTCTTTATCCATTCTTCAGTTGAGGGACATCTAGGTTGTTTTAATTCACTTAACATTAGCCCACTCTACTTCCATGCATGTCTTCAGAAATGACAGGAACTTATGACTTAGCAGTATTCCATTATGTATATTTACCACTTTTTATTTATTCACTCATTGGCTGATAGATATTACACGCGTTTTCATGTCTTAGCTATTGCGAGTAATATCACAAAGGTGTGGGAGTGCAGATGTCTGTGACATAATGACTTCATTCCCTTTGGATATACACCCAGAAGACTGCTAGATCATGTGGCAGTTTGGTTTTTAAATTATAAGGAACCTCTACCCTGTATTCTGCGCCAGTTATACTAATTTATAGTTCTGTCAGCAGTGTTCAAAGTACTTTTTCTACACACCCTTAGTGCTCATCATCTTCTGCATTTTAGATAATGCATTCTCAGCATGTATCTGATCACCAGTGATGTTGAACATCTACTGCTGATGCTTGTCTTCACTGCCAATATCTATTGCCTACTTTCCTATCAGGTTGTTTTACTAAGTGGAGTTTATTATATATTTCAGATATTATTCACTTGTTCAGATGTGTAGTTTGCCTTTTAGTTTTAGTGTGGGAATTTTGTTTTTAAGCTATAAAAAATTTAAAAAGTTTTGTTTTTAACCACGTATGTGCATGTTAATTCATCCTGTGAAAAATATGTCTCTTCCTTGCATCTTTTAGATTTAGTGAATCCTACTTCATGAAATACTAATTCTGGCCTTATGTTTGTTGATAATTAGACAGCTACATGTTTGGCCACTGAGACTTCTTGGCTATCCTTCTGAAAGTTATTCTTACTGACATATACAAAATTACTGAAAATTCACAGTTTCATATATAATCTAGTTATCATTTAACACGATTTGATATATAAGCTGTTTACCACTCTAGTTGGTGGCATGACAGCGGGGTGCTAAAAATGGCGCAGACTGAAGTCTCATGCAATAGCTAACTTTATTTGGAGTATCAGACAATTTATACTCTGAAGGTTAATTTTTTTTTTTTTTTTTTTTTTTTTTTTTTTTTTTTTTGGTTTTTCAAGACAGGGTTTCTCTGTGTAGCTTTGCGCCTTTTCCTGGAGCTCACTTGGTAGCCCAGGCTGCCTCGAACTCACAGAGATCCGCCTGGCTCTGCCTCCCGAGTGCTGGGATTAAAGGCATGCGCCACCACCACCCGGCTACTTTGAAGGTTAAGAAGAGTCACCTGAGTAAATTGTACAGTCATAAGGACAAGACACACATGACAAAAACATGCTATTCCATAGAGGCATATAAACAACTAGCAGTAGCCAGTTGAAATGAATACTCTAAAACGAACTCACTCCTATCCACTGCACCTGGGAGAGACACAAAAGCACATTCCAAGAACAATTCCATGTTTTTTGAGGAAACTGAGGTCACAAGACATTTGTCTGATTTTCTTGGAGTTTTCTCACAAGTACTCAAAATTCTCACAGGACTCCATTCTTAGACTGTGTTCTGACAATGATCCTCAGTGAGTGTCTATTAAATAAATGAATTTTGTTCTAACCACAGCACCTATTCTTGAGGTTAATTTCCTCAAGAAAAGAATAGTGTTAAAAAAAAAAGTATGAGCCAGAGTGTGGGTTCCTAGGCTGGGAGTGTAGCTTAGTGGTAGAGCGAATGCTTAGCATGTAGGTTCCTAACAAAGCCTATTGTCTTCTCTCATGTCAGGATACATTCCTTTCACTAAGCTCTGTGGTGCCACCTAAGAACATGAGCACACAGAGAAAATTAAAGTCTTATTTAAACTCAAGAAGCAAACATTTCCCCAAATGACAATATATTCTCTTCTACATTTCAGTCATAAACATTTCTCTACATGTAGTACCTTTCTATTTAGTTAGACTCTTAACCAGCAGACTTTTGTTTATTTGTTCAGGATCGTGTATGTTTTTGCTTTACATCTCTTGTACACTTCATCACCTGAACACCTGCTGAACTAAAATAGTCTTGCCAGCAAAAAAAATTTGAAATTATGCAATCTGCAATTCAGTCCATGGCAAGCACCTGGGTAGAATTTCTTTTATACTTTTCAACACCAATTACTGAACAGCCTGCATAGAAATATTGCCAAGTGAAAAAGCTATAGAAGCAGGGGTAACCAGGTGAACATGACTATCACCTTAGCTCAGGACCTTCCAGATTCTTACAATAAGAATCATAATCACTGCCATGTAACTCACCAGAACATTCTCAAATTCACAAAGATGTTGAAGGGAAAAATCAACCTGATTATGTGATTGTGTGATCTCTAATAAATATAGACCTCATATTATTCAGACAGCTTATATATGTATAGATATGCATTACAATTAAACATAAAATGGCTACTAAATTTTTTGATATATAATTAATAAAAATTATAAAATATAAAGCTCTATTGTCAAGGCTATATTAACTATATATTGTACTGAACCAAACCACAGTTAAGAGTATTAAAGCATTAAGGTAACATATATTAATTTATTTGTCTGTGAAATAGTTTTATTCTGGTGTTAAGGTCCAAGCCTACAAATCTTCTATTCACTCATTGTAACAAACAACAAGAAATCCCCAAAGCTTTCTGACTTCAATACAACTTTTAAAAAATCAACTCAGATTTTAAAGAATAGTAGGTAAAGCAAGATTTTGCAGATACACTAATAGGTTTTCTTAAAAACTTCAAGTTGACATAAAGGTATTAAACTAAGTAAGCTGATGTTTTTAGGAGATAGCAACTTGTAGAGAAGGAGAGAGGGCTCGCTGCAGCTGACTTTATGCTAGTCAACATGTGCAATAGTTTAAAGAGAAATTCAGCATCTCAATATGGAAATTGCTTTGGAGTTGTGCATGTGAAGGCAGAAAAGAATTCCGTCTTACCCTGTCTCCTTTCGGATGCTCACACAGCAGCAGAGCCCAGGGCACGCTGCTGCGGATTTTAACTGTTCTATGGAACTACTCAAAATGCTTTTGATCCATTTTATCTTCTAAGTTAGCAAAGAAATGTTGCAATAAGAAACACCAACAAAGATCTGGAAAAGTTAAGCTCTGGATTACCATATTGTGTGCTCCTGCCATTCAATGCTTCATACAAAGGCAGTGGTGTTCAAAGTAAGAAAAAAAATGTAAGAAGAAGAGAAAAAAGGGAAACTGGTCTCAGAAAGTGCAAAGCACCAAGTAAATAATATTCTTCTACATCACTTCTTTTTCACAGATTGGATGTTAAAAGAGTTGCAGCAATTAGGCTTTTGTTAATTACCAGCTGTTGAAACAGATGTGTTGACGATCCTTATTAGTTAACAGCTGGGTGAGAAGAACAATTGATGCCCCCTAAAACCAACAGCCAGCTGCTCTTCAGTAATTATCTCCAATTAATAATACAGGTGATAACAGCAAAAAGCTCCCGTCTCTCTCTTTCAATAACTTTTGCAGATTCAATAACCATGGCTTCATCATTACACAGTAATAGATAATACATTTATTACAATAAGTTAAGGTCGGTATATTGGAGGTGCATTAACTCCACAGTAGTTTCCATTATGCGATTTCTGTAGAAGGAATCAGACAAGTGCTAAAAGTAGAAAGCAGACATTCTGTAGGCTTTTGTTTATCATATTTCAAATGTCACTGCCAACTTACTTCTCCAGCACTAACAATAATAGCTAAGCACTTAAGTTCTTTGAAAAAGAGAAGCATAGCTAAAATCTGCTCTTTCTGATTTCCAGGTGTTTTCACCATCATGTTTTATATTCAGTTCTCTGAAGCAATAGATTTCCTCTTGGTATGCCTAAATATCAGTGTGTTGTTCCCTGGCTTATATTTCCTAGGTGACTGGTAGAAGCAGTTTTACCAAACTGAAGATTTTATCTCAGAGCAGTAAACATTCCATGTATACAAAGCGATCAGGAAAACAAACAAGCAAGCAAGAAACCAAGAAACACATTTCAGTTTTGTAGATATCGCCTTATGACATATAACATTCAGGTTTCTAATTGTAATATTAAAAGAAACATACTAATAAACCATATCAGTAATACCACAATGATTATATAATTTACAACTACACTTTCTATTTCCTGCATTTTAGATGTTTATATTAAAACCTCACTTACTAGAAATGTAAGTCAATGATGTAAAGAAGCCAGGCAAACCATCTCAGTCCTATGAAGGTGTCTACACGAATTTACAACCATATCTATTCACTAATTAGAGACCACTTAGAGACACTGCCTTTCTGAAAACAAGGATTAGAGCTGGCTGAACACCCCTCTTTCACAAGCCTCCCTTGTGGCTCTCTTGGGTCATCACAAGCAGCTTGTTCTTCCAGAATTAAATAGAAAAGCCTGCTGATTATCAGTCCTGAGTGCCCCAGTTAGGCATCAGGACGATTAATAGAGACAGAAACTTTAAATAACATGTAAATAAATCATTCCAGCACAAGGGGCTGCAACAAAAAAAGTGAACAAAGACCAACTTTCTGAAGCAATGTTACTGAGGCTGTCACCACTTGGGTTATATGGATGTCTGCTATAAAAGTCATTATACAAAAACTCTCACTACATTCGATATAAGTGTGGCTCCTAAAGTGAAACTGTAATACTTATATAATTACAAATAGAGAGAAGGGGACATACAAAAAGTTATCAATTTCTGTAAAAGTAACTTTGCAGGAGAATACTCAATAATAAGTTTCTGTAATTAAAGGGAATCACCTAATATGTGGAAGCTAATAAAATACATATCTAGAAAAGCCAACTATTAATTTTGCTTAAAAATCTCTATTACTCTACTATTTCTCGGTTCTAAGTAAAGAGCTAATTTCTCCGCACGGGAGCAGGCAGAACAGCTCGGTGTTCTGCCCTGACACTGGGCAGCCAACACTTTCCTTCCCATTGGCCAGAATACGGCAGCAGAACCTAGGTGAAGGAGCAGCCAGCCATGCCTCTCTAGTTTGTGGAATGAACAGGTGTGGTCACCACTCATCAAGCCCTCACTCCAACCATGAAGAGCTTCTCCTGGAGTAGAGGGTAGCACTCGCATCAAATTCCAGGTGACCTGAGCAGTAACGGCAACAGTGAAACCTACTCTGAAGCCACAGTTCCTAAGTTCACTCCTATTTACAATCACCCAGAAGTATATGCCCTTTCTTGTGTACTAAACATGGACATCAGTACATATGTAGCAAACATCTGAAACATCTGGCTACGACACGATTCCTCTAAAGGCTTTTTTTTTTTTTTAAAAAAAAAAAAAGGATTAGGTCTAACGCAGAACAGTACCCAGGTATTCCTAAGTACTTTTCATAACAATTTTAATGTTTTTCAGCATAAGAATTTAACTGCATTCTTTACCATCCTGAGATGGTCACCTGTATTTTCTCATTCATAATATGCATCCCAAATGCTCAGCATGCCTTTCCCAACTTGCTCACTGTCAAACTCATAAACGTCTCATTGCTAGGTCTCACACACCTTTTTTCAATGCGTCACCTTCTGCATAAATTTAGTTTTATCTGCATTTTTCCTCCTTTTAATCAAACCACCTTTCTCCATGAAGCAGATAGTCTCTTAATTTATACTTCTTGAGCCTATTCGCATCAGATGGACAGGTTCTCTTAGCATGGCTGCCAACTAGCACATCTGCAACAGTGATAAGAAAACAAATAGCACATCACGGGGCAGATTAGTCCTTCCACTATGGCAGGATCATTAACTGCATAGGAAGGCTTTCCAAGATCAAACAGGACCCAGTAGAGCTCACACAAACAGGAAAAAATGAGCTCCATTCTGATGCTTCCTTCTCTATTATCCTGACTTTTAAAAGTTGTATTTGTTTTACTTCTATAACAAATACTCCCCTCTTTTAGACCATCACACAGACTCCACAGGGAGTTAGCTTTGGAACCACAAAGTGACCACTGAGCTTTGACTATCCATGCCAATCAGTTCCAGTCTTTGTATTTTCAAATACCAACCATGCATCTTACTTACACTGTAAAGTTAGCATTTTCTACAAAACTCACCCGTCTTCATTAATCAAATTCAGGTCTTAATGTCACTGCCTTTGCAAGTAATATCATCGTTTTCCCCAGCACCCAGTCTTAAAAACTTAAAAGTACCTTAAACATCTCCTTCATTAATCGTGTTCAGTAAGTCAACTCTTGCTACTTGTCCTCAAGCTTCCCACTATTATTGTTTAGTTATTACTAATATTATTGTTCAGAGAAGTCCCAATCTTCAACATTTCATTCACAGAATTCATTAACAGCCTCCAGTATTCCCTGCCTTCCTATTCCTGTATAATTAATTCATTGAAATTAAAATGGTTACATTTTCTTTGTCCAATCCACATCACCATGTCATACATCTTTAGGTTAAAATCTTTAGAGCTTATCATTTTTTTGCTTCAAGAAAAATAATCTTTGTGGAATTTTCAAAAGCCTGTGCTATAATATCAGAGTTGCCTACAGGGTGACGAACTGTTACAGTTCAGTTTCTGTTACTGTGATAAAGCACTCTGACCAAAAGTAACTTGGGAAGAAAGGGTTTTTTAGCTTGCACTTCCAGGTCCATCAGAGCAGGAACTGCAAAACCTTTGGGCACAAAAGATGGAAGAATGCTGCTGGCTTGCTAGTAGGCTCATGCTCAGCTACCTTTCTTAGACAGTCTAAGATTGCCTGCTCAGGGAAAGGTTCTGCTCACATAGTCCTGGGCCCTCCTATCTCAATTAGCAAGACATTCCCCTACAGCTGTGCCCACAAGTCAGTCAAAGCTGGGTGGTTCCGTAATTGAGGATTCTCCACTCAGATGACTCTAGGCTATGTCAAGTTCATAGATAAAGGCAATCTAGGACACTGACATTCTTGGAACTCAACTAAAGGATGGAAATGTTCCAACTTTGGCAATGGGTCCAGAAGCATAAATCTGTGTAGTGGTCCAAAACAGAGCTTAAAAATACCAATTTTACTATCTGGTGACAGAGATTATTCACTTTATGAAGTGCATCTTTTCTCCCTGAGAACCAACCACGATGATCCCTGTTAGCAATCACAGTTGGAAGTTTAAAATAATGAAGCATTCATTATAGTATCACTCCTAATATTCACCTTAAGGAAATTATAAATGTATAAATTAACTATCTGATTTTTGACCTTCTTTATTAACACTGTAGATGTGACTATGCTTTCGAGCAATTCAGATCATGAGAATGATGGCAGCCACATAATTCAATTATATCCAAAATGAAGGATAAATGCAGTACATACTCAACTTGGATTTAGGGAGACAAATAAGCAAAGTGGAACATCTTATGCAGTATGAGAAAATAATTTGGGATTGTGCATTCTATGAGGTGACATGTAAGCACATATGGAGACTCACTCTCACAGGCTGCAATGAGACTGGCAATATCTTGAAATCAATTTTTTTCTTTCCTTTTTTTTGGGGGGGGGGTGAGCTCCCAAAAGTATACCACTAACACCAGCGACTAAATTAGGTTTTCCTTGAGCAAAGTTACAATACATTTACTTAGAGACTGCAACTGAAATGGCTTTTTGGATTAACAAAAGGAAATTTTGTTAAGAGCTATGTTGATCTTTAGCAGTATAGAGCTGATTATTTTTGCACTGAGTAGTAATTATGCTGTCTATGGTCTCTCAAGTTGCAGACCAAGTTATAGCAATAAAAATGTTCCCTCTATATATGAAGTACTTGCTTTCAAAAACTGCGACTACAAATACTCTTGCTCATAACTATGGAGGTTTTAATAAATTAGTAAAAATGACAAACAAATCAAAACAACAAAAGCCTCCAAAACTGTTGACACCTTCTCTGAATCTGTACTAGGATGGTCTCAATTATTTGGAATTTTTGATGACAATACCAATGTAAGGTTTACCAGTTTCTATCCAGTCTATACATTTCTCATTGAACTGAGTTAAAAGCTCTCATCTGCTCAATGTCTCGTATACTCCATACACAGTATTTGGCAAGTGGTGTGATTTGCTGATGTGTAATACTGAGGTTTCAATAATGGAGGTTTATAGTTACTTTTCAATTTCCAGGAATACATACACACAAAATTACTTAGTAAGGTTTTCTACTTCATAGAAATGGAGGTAGGTAGACTTCTTAGAAATACGCCTAGCATGGTCACATGGTCAGCTTTAATTACCAACTTGACATCACCTACAGTCATCTGGGAAGGGCGTCACAATTACTGCTTCTTGCTTACATTGGGTTGGCCTGTGAATAGGTCCAGGGGGAACTGCCTTCATTAAGTTCATTGATAAGAGAAGACCCAGTCCAGTGTGAGGGGCACCATCCTCTAGGCAGGGGCAGTACTGATTTGTGTAAGCATGGAGAAATCTAGCTGAGCACAAACAAGCAAACAAGTGAACATGCATGTATTCATCTCAATCTGTTCCTTTCCACGGGTGTGACGTATCTCCTGTCATCCTATCGTCCCTGCTATGTTGGATTGTAACCTGGAACTGTATGCCAAATACATCCCTTTCTGCCCCAAGTTGCTTTTTCTCAAGGTATTTTATCACAGGAACAGAAAGGAAACATCAACACTAATGTTGACCATGCAAGATATCAAAAGTTTGTCTTGCTCTAAAGTCAAATATTTCAAAGTATGAGAACAGAAAGAATATCCCTTTTATACCAAGAATATTTGGATGTATGTTACGGCTTTATATGCTTTTCTCTAAATGTGCATGAGTACAGATGAAGCCATATGGAATGTATAAGAGGGACCATATAAATTGCAGTCTGTAACAAATACTCATACTGTTGAAAAACAAAGCCCTCATTTTTAGAGAAAGTAAGACTGTTAGAAAACTAAAGGAAAAGTCAGGAGCAAAGCAGAGCATAATAATTTCCCAGAGTTGCTCCTCAGTGTCATTAATTGGGAGGACTAAGACAATAGGAACTTATTCTCTTACATTTCCAAAAGCAAGGTGTTGGCAGGGTTGGTCATATGTAGAAGCTTGGAGGCAAACTCTGTCCCAGGTCTCTCTCATGGCTTCTGGTAGTTACCAAGAATCTAAGGCTATCCTTTGGCTGTCGGACTCATCACTCCCACTTCTGCTTCCATTGTGTAATACTTTTCCTCCCTATGCTTTGTGTGTCTATTTTTAAATATTCCTCTTCTTTATTATAATTGTGTGTGTGTGTGTGTGTGTGTGTGTGTGTGTGTGTGTGTGTGTATACATTGACACAGTGTGCATGTGGAAGTCAGAGGACTTCTGTGGAGTTGGGTCTCTCTTTCCACCTTTATGTGGGTTCTGTGATCAGTCTCAGGTTGTCAGTGTTTGTAGCAAGGTTACACTTATCTGTGAGTATATAGATAAATGTTTATAAATTATTATTTGAGATTATGTTGATTTAGTAAATTAGTAATTGTAGATTCTCCTCTGATAGCCATGACTTCACTAGCACTGTGTAGTTAGCTAGACTTCTAGTACCAGGCATGATTTTCCTTTTGTTGAGAGGGTCTCAAGTCCAATTAGAGAGCCATTGGTTGCTACCAAGGTAAAAGCCACTAATGCATCCTCAGGGTTATCATGCCAAGTGGCCACAGATGTGGTTCATATAGCTGTGCAAGGCTGTTGGTTACCTCCTTTCTTTGGAAGTCTGCCTGGTGGCTTCTGGTACCATAAAAGCTAGTCCTCAGGGAGGGAGCATTCAGGTCAGTTTCAGCTCAGGGGTCTCTGGGCCTTGTTTCTGATGTGCCTGTTGTCTTCAACAATAGGTAAAAATACTACTCAATACTATGAATACATGTCCCTCACGAGTTGTCTTTAGTCAATATTTCTTAGACTGAGTGGTACATCTTTGGCTAGTGCCACACTTCAATTACCACCCCCTTTCTACAAATTGCCCATGTAGCAAAACCCCTAGAATTTTGCTTGTATTATTTTAATTTCTCATTACTTCCCCAAAGTGCTGATTTCTCCTATTGAGCTCATTATAAACCTCTATGTGTTAAATTAAAACAGAAAATCTTTGTGAGCATTTTATTAAATTTTCTAAAGATTTTGGTGTGTATAAATATGTGCATATATGTGGGGAGGGGCAGGCTTATGGAGGTCAGAGAACAAATTGTAGGAATCAGTTCTCTACTTCCACCATGTGGTTCCTGGAATTGAACTTGGTATGTCAGGTTTGGTATTAGGCTGAGGCCAGCCTCCAATAAAAATTTTTCTCTTCCTCTTCCTAAAGGACTTGAGACTTGTTTCTGAGATAGGCTGTTTTTCTGGGTTTCTTACAACCTCTCCCGTGATGAGGCCTTTCATCCCCTCCATACCAGTGTTGGGATGACACAGGTGTTGGTCCTCTTCTTCAGCCATGTTCTTCTATTAAATAACACAGACCTATCTCTTGTAAGTAGACATGCAGACAGGAATGTGAACTCCCTGGCTTGGCCTCATCTCCCAAACTCCAGACTTGTATACCTAACTTTCACCATGCTATGATGTCTTACAAGTCTAATGTTTGCACCAACATATTCTGAAAAAGATTAGTTATAGTATACTTTTTCTAAATTTCCCCAATTCAACTGCTATCATTTTCTAAGCCAAAGATAAAACGTTCCTTCTTGACTCTCTCTTCTCTCAAGGTGCCCTCAAAAACGTCTCAACAAACACTCTCAGCGTTGCTACTATATTCACCCACACAAGGCATACTTTCTGTTAGTAAGAAACCTGAGCCCCACCTATGTCTCCCCTACTCTTAGCTGTCTAATATAAACCAATTTCATCTCTTGCCTAAAAAATATGACCTCCCAGTAATCATTCCTACTTCAATTCTTATCTCTCTGCAATTCTATTACACACAATAGCCAGTGATTTACAGTTTTTATTGATAGTTTCTGTTGTGGAATATTCCTTTACACTGTGTGATGATGTGTCACTGTGATTGGTTTAATAAAAAGCTAAATGGCCAATGGCTAGGCAGGAGGTATAGTAGGGACTTCTGGGCAGAGACAGCTCTGGCGGACTTGCCAGCCAAACACAGAGAGAGAGCAATACATGCAGGAGGAGAGGTAAAAGCCATGAGTCACATGGCATTGTGTAGATGAATAGAAATAGTTTAGTTTTAAGTTATAAGAGCTAGGGGGACAAGCCTAAGTTACAGGCCGATCTTTCATAATTAAGAATGTCTCCATGTGATTATTGGGGATAGAAAATAATTTTGTCATACTCTGTGCCAGTGTATAGTTCCAGATATATCCGGTATGGGCTTATTTGTTCTCTCTCCTTCTCTTCTGCTTCGTCCGGTTAAACAATGTTTGGGATTTCTCTAGAAACTCTCTTTGCCTCAGTTACAACCTAACTTTAGGGACAGAGCTTGATTAATCTTAGCCTGTCCCAATACATGGCTATCCCAATCATTTTAAAGAAAAGTGAGCAAGTCCTTGACCTTATATATATAGCTGCCTCATCCAAATTAGCAACACTCCCCTCTGAGTTTTCTGTTTTAATTTTGATGAGTAAGTTGGCCCTTCCTTCCTGATTTAAAGTGAGAAGTGGGAAAGTCCTCTACACTTCAACTTCCCATACAACCTGGGAAGTAAGTCAGTATGTAGAAGAGAGCACATAGAACCCAGAAACAGAAGAAAGCATTTGGAGTTCTAAGTAAGACTTCCCTGAAGTTAAAGACAACCACCACGACATACACAGCATGGATGAATCTTAAGTTCTACCAAAAGATGCCAGATTACACAGGACATGACTGCAGTTATAGGATATTTTGGAAACATGCAATTTATTCATAGCCACCAAAAGCAGGCCAGGGATTGTTCAGTGTTAGAGGTGAAGGCACTGATAAACTGCAAAACAGCATGAAAGAGCTTGTTGGGCTAGTAGAAAGGCTATGTTTATTATGGTGATACACACCTGTCAAAGTATATTGAGGTAGACACTATATATACATACATACACACACACACACATATATAATTTATTACATGTTAGCTATACTTAAATAAAGTAGACTGAAATAAAATCAAACAAACAAGAAGTCAGTCATCCCATGGGTTCTGTTATAAAACCTCTGTGAGTACCATAATTTTCAAGTGTCTTATATGAAATGGTGTAGTATTTGCATATCACCTATATACATCTTTCTTACACTTTAAATCACCTTTAAATTATTAGTAATATTCAAAACACTGTAAAAGCTATGTAAACAGCAGATGATATTGTTTAGGAAATAACAAGATTTAAAACTCTGTATAGGTTCAGAAAAAAATGCAAAAGGTCTAAGTACATTCTCAGCCTGTACTTGAATGGGCCTATAATGGCTAAGCCCATGAAGGACTAACTATCCTGAAGAGATGTCTTCTGGCTCTAGCTATAAGCAAATTATTAATAAAAAGTTTACAAGCAAATATATCAATACACTTTGAAAAATAATAAAAACAGGGGGAGTTGAGTTCAGCTCTCCCGCACCCATACACATTCTAGGCATGGTGGCTTGGGTCTGCAAATACCAGTAATGGGGGACAGAGACAAGTTGGTCTCTGGAGCTCACAAGCAAACTAATCTAGGTGAAACCAATCTTGCAGAGCTCCAGGCTCAGGGAGAAACCCTGTCTCAAAAAAAAAAAGAAGATGGAGAGCAGTAGAAGCAGACACTGATATGGATAAAAAGCCTTGGAAGACAGACATGCCGGTAAGCACATTTGTTGATACATGTATATACACATATACAAATGCAAAATACATTACATAAAATCTATGTTCTAAACACAAGACCGATAGCCTCAAGGGGAAGCAAAGATGATGCACATGCATACAGACCCAGGTTGATAAATAGGGAAGTTAACAATGTTTTAGACAGATATACACATTGCATGCTTCGTTGGGGAATTCTAGCTCTTACACAACATACCTGCTCCACAGCAGTGCCTGGGGAAGTCATCGCTAGGACAGAGCTGACACACCCACTGGAAACATGGCATCAGGTTCCATGACCATGTGAAGCAATCTCAGTGTCTGGAAATGAGCATGTGAACAGCTCTAAAATGACCTTTTCTCTCCTTTACTTCCTCATATGGGCACTTCGTGAAAAAATGGAATATTTTAAGTAAATTTGTTCTTTTAAAACATTTTTATTACATTTTATTTATATAGTGGTGTATGTGTGTGTATGCATACATGTCATGGTGCACATGGAGAGGCCAGAGGACAACTTATAGGAATTAGTTTTCTCTTTCTACCATGTGGGGTCTGACTGTCAAATTCAGGGTTGTCAGTCAGGGTTGGTGGCTAGCTACTTAAGCTCCCAAGACATCTCAGCCCAAGACTTTTTTGTTCTTGGTGCTTCAAGAATTCAAACAGTACTGGTCCATATTATATAATACCTATGCAAATCCTTGTTGATGCTTGTTACTTGTTACAAACACAATTATGCATGCAAGGTGATTTATTGGTTCTTCTGTGCTAAAAGTCTTTGTATTTTTTTTTTACTAGTTTCTTTTATACTTCAGAAACAATTTCAATTGTTCCATTCACACAGATTCCATTTTCTCATCATACATATTACTGCATTTTACAGGTCTTTTACTGTACTATCTGCATCCAGAGTATTCCACACCATACTGATACTTACAACAAATTATTTAATTTTAAATGAACTATCATTTTTGCAGCATTATACAATTACATTAATAAAATTTGCTTTAAAGTAATATATTAGCTATTTTGTTAATTGCATATGACTAGAAAAATGAAATAACTATAATTTGTTTTTCAAATCCACTTGAGATACTTAGATTAGAGCAAATACACACATATACATATACACATACATATACACACACATAGCCACCATGGAATATGGAGTATATTGTTAAAATACTATTTACCTTTATGATGAAAAGGTCAAATTACAACTGTCTGGGAAACAGAAGGGATTAGTTGAAGGCAGGAGGACTAAGAGGGGGTAGTGTATGTGAGGATAAAATGCTCAAATAACTTATAGAATAACCTTGTATAATAAACAAAATAAAATATTATCTTTAATGTTAATAAAGTCAATTACTGCTTTGTGCTATCATTTAATACCTAACATGGTGATTTGTACTAAGCCCTTAATCAATTCAGTATTTGACATGCTGATTTCTCTGATCTGACACATTAATAACCTTCTAAATTATTGTCTAAGGAATTAACAGTGCTCTAAAGAAATGATGACTCAGAACTACTGGAGTTCTAAACCTGGGTTTATGGATGGGCTTTGGTAGAGAATAATCTCTTGAAGCTATAGACAAATCTCTTCTTTCCCTGTCTGTCTTTCTCTGTTTCTGTCTCTGTCTGTTGTAGTAAGAGCATATAACTTTTGCATTGGCTATTTAAACTAGCTTCAGTACAAAAAATATTAAGGAAGATCACCATGAATATGGAGAAGTAAAGATCAATTTCTTGTCAAAAGACAAAATCATTAAAACGCTAATCAGGCTTTCCAGTAACTACGTCAGAGCTAATGCTTCTGCTGCAGTCAGAAGTGTAGCAGTAATGTATCACAGAATGCATGCTATCCAACTGACCATTGGAATAAGGGTCTGGATTTAGAAATAAACAAAAAACATCATATTTATGTAACTGAAATGTCAGAGCCAAGAATATCTCAAAGTGAGACAAATAAAGATTGATATAACATACAGGTGTCATGTAATTGACAAAAGAATATATAAAATATTTACTTCAAAACCACATGTCTAAAATTAGTAAACACTGGCCAAACTAGAGATAGGTAAAGCACCAACTACTTTTCAAGGTATTAGGAAGCCATAAGGGAAAATTACACTGGTAGATTTATAAAATAGCTTTTTAAATAACTATTAAAAACCTGTCAACATATAATAGAAAGCAGAAACCCCTCTAAAGGCTTACAACTTACAAAATAACAAAATTCATTTATATCACACTTGGTCCATGCAATATTCTTGCATTTCTCCCTGCAAAAAAGTGTTTGAATTTTTCAACAAATTTCTTTCAGTTGTTAAAGACAATATTAGCACATGGTATAAGTGAACCGTGCTTCACCAACTTTACCTAGTCAGTGAACAAAAGGCAAAATGACTGAGAAGACATTTAAAAAAACAAATGGCTCTTCTACAGTATAATGCATAGATGAAATAAATCTTGTGCCCTCTTACATGCTTGCGTAACCATGCAGAGATAAAATGTATAAAATCCAAAAGGAACTAGCTTCTGGCACAGCAAGGAAAGTGGAAAGTTGCGGGCATTTTCCCCCCCTGCACTGTGAAAACGCAGCTAACAGGAACGCCTGTGCCTTTCTCGGGCCACTTTAAGGCAGAGTCTGAAAAGCTGGAAAGCAAACACAGGTGTTTTAAACCGGAGCTGCTGTCCCGGACAACCGCAAACACTCTGAATGCTGAGGTGGCAACGCCTCTTTCCCGCCCTCGGTGTTTTTAAAGCAATGCCCGAAAAGAAAATGTCAAATGTTTCACCTTTCAACACCTCAGAATAAGAAAGAGCTTAAAGGATTGTTTCACAAATCTCTAGTAAATAGATCATTCTATTCTGTAGTTTTAAATGTAACCAATTAAATATTAATTATATGAAATAAAAATTCATAAAGAATTATTGCTACTCTCAAACTTACACTACTTTCGACCCTGTTTTATAGTCATTTCTTTAGTTTCTATGAGCAAAAACTTTGAATGACATTTGGATTGCTTATTGTGTCATAATTTTTACAGAAAATTTCTGCTGCTTTTCCTTGTGAGGGTAAGCACACAAATCAAATATTAAGGGCCATAGAAAAATTCAGAGCTTCAATTGAAATAGGTAATATTTGAGAAAAGTATGTTCTATCACACCTAAAATTGGAGTACAAAGGATGACTTATGAAGAAAAATAGAAAACAAAATAATTCCCCAACTTACTACAGAACAAGGGGTTCACATTCTCAAACGGAGTCAACTTTCTAACATGGAAATGTCAGCCTAGTCACTATAGTTTTATAAAAGAGCCCCCAAAAGGCGGCATAGAATTCACTGGCAATTGATGAGTTACCACAAGCTAATGAATATAGAAATAAAGTGGAATGGATTCTTCCATAATCATCAAGAAAACAGATTCTGTTAAGAGAATCTGAGTATTTATCATCTCCCAAATTAATCTTGCAGGTTACTTGGGGGGCTTTAGAGCTAACCCCAGAATTTCACAAATAATTCTCTTGTGCAGTTTATACCAGAACTGTTCTACAGAGTTACAACGTTCCCATACTTGATTATGTGTAACAAGACAGGAGTTTCTCAGTGCTCCAAGATTCGGAGAAAAAAAAAAAAAGAGTAAGAGCTTCATCAGGGTCTACATTTCTGGAAAATTTCCTTGATACATTTCTAAACTTCTGTTCTTTTTAAAGATGTGAAGAACTGATTGATACCTGAGCTGCATGATTCTGAGAAGTAATTAACAATAAACGAGATCTGCAATCAAATAAACTTTACCATTGTGTTCAGATCCACCATGTATTGCCTCATCTCACATTTGAAGGGCATTAGAGAGCATTAAGAGACGAATAATGTGAACATCAAGAAATTGAGAGTTAAGTTTGGCCGTTCTTAATGGAGTCCACTGTACACTGCTGGTATTATAACACACAAATGATACCTTCAGGCACAAAGGAGCAAGGGAAGGGCAGTGTGTCAGCCTTAGAAGTTAATTTCCTTGCTTTTGTTGGTTTATATTACCATCTAATATTACGTAAACAATCCGTTTCTAGGCAATTTATTTTTTTCCTCTGCCATGATGAGCTAAATATCTTTCAGCATATAAAAATCCAGCTTAAGACCAACAAAAGGGATGCCAATTAAAAATAAAACTCACAGAAACAGAAGATACACAACATTTGCTAAACTGGACGATTGCTATTTCTTACATTTTAACAAACTCTCAAAAGGTGAAAGTGAAATTAAAAGAACAGAAATTATTAGTAATAAATAATCTACCTTAGAATGCTCTGGGGCTGTTAATAATCTTTTTTCATTTTTCAAAAAATCAAGAACCACCTAAAAATTTATGGATCTAGACAAAACTCAAAATAGTAGATAAAACAAAGTAGACTGAAAACCCTTAGACGTAGATTCATAAAGAGGCATTTCAGAGCTAAAACCTGATCATCCAGCAACAGAGCAAAAATACAGTGGACAAATACACTTTTCTGTATCACTTTGATAATTAAATTTGTTAACCTCTTAAACTAGTAAAATGCAGTCACAACAATGTTTAAAGTGAATAATATGTAACAATATCCTATTAAATGATAGCTTGTAGGAAGAAGGGTAGAATGTCTGACACCTCTTGGGAGCAAAACATCAAAACAATTCTAGACATAAAAACAGCAAGTACCAAAAGGCAGTGAAGGTTTATCTAAAAAACCATGAGCCTCAAACGGCACAGGGAACAGTGCACTGTGTTATACTAGGAACACTTCCACGGACTGTAAAGCTACGGTGTATGACTGTGAATTACTAAGGAAGTAGAAATAAAAGATCCTATATGCCACAGATCCAAGTGTAGTTGTGTAAGACTCACAGCTGAAAACCAAAGGCAAAGCTACAAGTTACCTAAACTCTCCAAAGCTGCAATTTATCAGAAACATTTTTAAAAGGATTCTGAAATATAGTCTAATAATATAGTTAATAGGAACCTAAGAACAAAAATATTAGTAATATGCTTTTGTATCAAAAGTTAAAGATAAGCAATAAATCATTGGGTCTTAAAAAAAATCTGTATGAGTCAGTAGACAAGAGTGATTTTCCAAGATGCCTTTTTTGTTTCAGTTAAAATTAAAATCCATGCTGTCTAATCCTTGGAGTCACTTTGTAATTAAGGGGATTTGATGAGAGACCAGGCACTGAATTAATGATAAAATTTAATATCTGTTTTAATGCATCAACATAACAGAAAAACTAACCAACACTGAACAACACAATAAAGTCATTTTGTGCTAGTTGGCATACTCCAGCTATGTCAATTATGAATGTTAGTTTTTTTTTTCAAATTAAGTGTATACACTAAAGTTCTGCAGATATACTACATTAGCAAATCAACTTTCATCTCAACATACTAAAAGAATAAAGATATGTTTGTTAATGAAAATCTCTCTAGTAAATGCATTTACATTTATTGAAAAATTTTAAATAATCTCTAATAAAGAATTCTGTATTATGTCTCAAATTAGAATTTTTTTTATTTAGGTAAGATACATTAAATCTATTTAATAATCTAAGACTTTTAAAATATATTTTAGTTTGGAAACAGTATATAATGTTTTTAAATCCATCAAATTAACTTCATTGTGTTTTAGACAACCATTGGGACTTTGCACTGTACTTTTCAAAGCATCACCATGCATACAGCACAAGAGACAATTTAACATATCACTGTCCCCAGTCATTGGGGCACAACTTGGTGTGGAATTTGGTTACCGCAAACAGCTACAACTTCCAGAGAGTGAAAACTCATTTGATCAGCTTCAAGTATTTTCATCCACCTTTGTTCTAAAATACCATGAGAGCATCAAAAAACCCACAAAATGAATAATGTTACCAAATACTAACATTGATCTACAGAGAAATCAGGTAAAAAATACATACATTATTGGTATCATTTTTAAATCCATTGCTCTAAAAGAAAGTTGGGGAAGTAATTCCCCCCACTTCATTTTTCAAACACAGTCTATATTGGGCACATTTTCACAATTAGAGTAAGTATTGCAATTCAGAAGGCTTTGGGTCAGGCTTAGGCTTATTATCATGAAAATAGATGATAACTGTAATCCATACTTCTGAAGAGCATCCGTGATGTCTACTTATGAAGTAACAACCATAAACTGGACCTCTACTAGGAATTATTTTCACAATGACCCAGGGCACTGTCTCTAGAATATCACAGGCACCTACTCTTCTACATCTCTGATACCAAAAGTCCTTAGATCAAGAAAAGAGGAGATAACAGAAGTGTTAGTGGCAGCAGACACAGCAGATCTTCTCACGTATTCCACACCTTTAGGTCAGCACTCCTTGTCTTTACCTCCAGTCTGGTCAAAGACAGAGAACTGAACACAGGTAGGTATGAGATGGACACAGGAAGTAGGGGAATGCCATGTTCAAAGACTAGGCAATACAAAGATTGAACCAGGGTTCCAGAACCTAACCAAAGCCAATTCACAGAACAAACTGGCCTGGTGTGATTGAAATCCACTTCCTACTACACACGTATGCCTTCATTCCTGAAAAAAGTATTGTATTCTATAAAACAGGTAACAGTTTCTGTAGGAAAATTTACAATGTAATTTTTATATTTCCACCACTATTTACCAAAATAAAATATTAAATTCTACAAAATAATGCTATGAAATTCAGATTAGAAAAACAAACAAACAGTTCCTGGCCAGTTCGGAATAATTAAATGGATCACAAGTACTGCATTTGTGTTATCACAGAGGGTTTCCACTAGAACTCAGGGTTGATTTTGTGGCAGAGGTTACAGTTCACAAGAGGGTTAGCTGTACCTCATGGTTTTTTAGTTTTGATCACCTTGATGAATCTACATAGGTTTTTGATGATTTGGCTGTACCTGGTGCTGCAATCCATGGAGCTAGCCTTCAATACAATTGTTCATTTCAGAGAACCCATAGTAAGCACTGCTTCAGCATTTCCCTCACTGTATCCAGAGACTGTAAACCTGCTCCAGTTGCGAGTCTTACTTGTAATGAGGAAAAAATTTATTCTGTGGAATGTTGTTTGTTTTTGCTCTTTTGGGGAGCCTGGCACCCAGCTCCCAAATAAATCACACATGGAGGCTTATTCTTAATTATAAATGTCCGGCCTTAGCTTAGCCTGTTCCTTGCCAACTTGTCTTAACTTTAAATTATTCCATCTACCTTTTGCCTCTGGGCCTTTACCTTCCTCTATTTCTGTATACCTTTCATTATTTCTTACTCTGTGGCTTGCTGTGTAGCTGGGTGGCTGACCCCTAGGTCCTCCTCCTTCTCTGGCTACTTTCTCTTCTTTCCAGATTTCTCCTCCTATTTATACTCTCTGCCTGCCAGCCCTGCCTATCCTTTCCCTGCCTTGTTATTGGCCAGCTCTTTATTAGACCATCAGGTGTTTTGGACAGGCACAGTAACACAGCTTCACAGAGTTAAACAATTGCAACATAAACAAAAGTAACACACCTTAAAATAATATTCCCCAACAGTGGAATATAAAGTTGGACATGGGAACAGAATGATGTTAGGAACCAGAACCATGGAAGATTTCCACCTCACTTGCTCAGACAAAAACACTTTTATGTGTTTTGGCTCCTTTATCTTTTTTTTTGTAATTATTTTCAATTAATACTGTTTTCATAAAATATATTTTGGTTTTGTCTTTCTCTTCCCCCAACTCCTCCCAAATCTTCTCCATCTCCCTATTCACCAAATTTTATGTTCTGTTTCTCTCTCAAAAAATCAAATACAAAGGAAGAAGAATGTAACAAGAAACACAACACACACACACACAAACCCTCAAAAACACAAAATGAAAATCAAAACAAACAAGTAAAAGACAAATAAGACACAAACATGCCAAAACAAAGCAAAATGAGACAAGAAGTCCAGAAAAATATCAAGGAGTACATTTTTTGTTGGCCAAGAGTGTGGATGACTCACTCAGTGAGACTTCCTTAAAGACAACTGCTTTCCCTCTTTGTCATTGGGTATCAGTTGCAGATAGCTTCGTGGTTGGGGGTGGGACCCCATGTCCACTTCCTGGACTCAATGCTGGTCCTTCATTTGGCTTGAACCTGGGTAGGCCTCTTGCCTGCTGCCAAGGCCTCTGTGAGTTCATATGTGTATCAGTCCTAGAATGTCCCTGGAGTCCTCCTCCTTTCTTTTTCTTTCTATCTGGCTGTTCATTAACTTCAGATGGCTCAGGCCTGCTATAGTGTATATGTCCCCAAGCCTACCTTGTGATGATTGAGTTCCCTATTAGTTTTCCAATTCAAATTTTTGCAGAAAGAATCTGGACTATCTATTTTTTCCAAACAAGGTCAACATCCCTGGCTAGCTTTGGGCTAAGCATCATATTCTAATAGATGGGAGGAGGGATAAATGAATTTGAGTAGGTGATATAAAAGACCCTGCATTTTTTTTCTTTTTTTTTTGTTTTTCGTGACAGGGTTTCTCCGTGTAGCTTTGGTGTAGTTTGTAGTTTTTTGTTTTTTTTTTTAGTTTGTGGAGTTGAAATCAGAAGCAGTAAATGAATATACAAATTGGCATTTTTTATTACAACATTATGGAATCAAGTGATCTTCTAAATCTATGTTCTTTACTAAAAATGTGAAAAATTTTTTGTTTGTTAAATATAGATTAATATTTATATATAAAATACTGTTCATAGTAATATCCAAGACTACAAAATTGTAATCAACCTATTATTCAATTATATAAAAAGAATTAAAATTAGGTATATTTATGCATTGCAACTCACACAGCATTTTAAGAGAGTATTTGTAGAATATTAATGTGTACCAGAGAACACTTATGGAGCCTTAAATAGGGAAAGAAAGACACTACATTACAGGTGTGGCATCCATTCACTCCCCAGATACAGTGCATACATTTATACAATGCATACTATGTGTCAATACTTTTGCAGGAGAGGCAGCCCTGCTAGATTTCAGTTGATGATGTGTACAGGCAGAGCTGGCCATTGGTCAATATCTTTGATTCTTGAGTGTCAAACATTCAATACTATTAGTAGACTCGGATGCAAACGAAGTGAGACAGAAGTCCTTGACATCATGGAGTATTCACTCCTATTAGGGAAATAGACTATCATAATAATAAACAATATCACTCACACACACACACACACACACACACACACACACACACACACAGGCAAGCACGTCAAAGAAAAGGCGGGGAAGGTAACAAAGAAGTGCCGACAAGGGTATGTATGGACTGCAATACAAAACAGGTCGGCCAGAGAAGGCCTTGCTGTTGCAGAAGCATTTCAAAAGATATGAAAAAGGCAGAAGCAAATTTCATGTAGGGAAAAGAACACTCCTTGAAAGTGAAAACCGGAAGTACAAGGCTCTGAGATGCAAGCATGCCTGGTATGTTCCAGGAGAGTGGTACGTGTCCGGTTTCTAAAGTGAAATATGGTAACGGAGGAGTAAAATAATCTAACTTACAGTTTAATAAGCTCATCACAAAGGCTGTGCGGAGATAGAGAAAGACAATGACAGACTGTGGTGGCATTGTGTTCCTCAATATATTGCGCACCCTAATAAACTTATCTGGGGTCAGAGGACAGAACAGCCACTAGAGATAGAGGCCAGAAAACGGCGACACACACACCTTTAATCCTATCACTTGGGAGGCAGAGATCTGTCCAAAGCCACACTGGAAACAGCCAGGCATGGTGACACACGCCTTTAATTCCAGGAAGTGATGGCAGGAAGCAGAAAGGTATACAAGGCGTGAGGACCAGGAACTAGAGTCTGTTAAGCTTTTAGGCTTTTGAGTAGCAGTTCAGCAGAGATCCATTCGGATGAGGACACAGAGGCTTCCAGCTTGAGGAAACAGGATAGGCTGAGAAGTTGGCGAGGTGAGGTTAGCTGTGGCTGGTTCTGTTTCTCTGATCTTTGAGTGTTCACCCCAATACCTGGCTCTGAGTTTGTTTTTATTAATAAGACCTTTTAAGATTCATGCTACAACAGACACAGGTGACATTAAGAGACTCTGCCAATAATTGAGGCAGAGGTGAAACAGTTTGGCATCTAGTTGCAATGGAAGTGGTGAGAATAACTGAGACCTTGATGTGCATGAGCAGTACAAGAATCAGTTTGTAGACAGTAAAATAGAATGCCCGAGAAGGAACGAGGCCAAGCCTAACTCCAAACACTTTGACCAAAGTTACTTTTAAGATAAAAGGATGGTGTTTTTAGATGTAGCTATGAGTGAGCATATCTAGGGGGCAGGATAAGAGGTTTGGAGTTAGGAATGTAGTACAGTGCCTGAGCCACACTCCGAGTAAGGACTTTTATTTTGGCATATTATTTGAGGTGAAAGGTGGTCTCTTACCTGAACCCCCTCTCCCCGCCATAGTCCTTGCTTCCTAGTATTTATGTCCCATGCATTCCTCTTCCCTCTGATGTGGGCTGGACTTAGTAACTAATTTTTTAAAATAAATTTGCAATTTTTAAATAATTATCTTCACCAGATTGGCCTGTAGGCAAGTCAATGGAGGAATTTTCTTGATTATTGCTTGATACTGGAGGGTTCTGCCCCCCCCCCCCCATGGGTAGTACTACCCTGAGCAGGTTTCCTGGGTTATGTAAAAAGCAAGACAAGTAAACCATGGAAGCAAGCTAGTCAGTAGTAGTGCTACACGAACTCTGCTTCAGTTCCTGCCTCTAAGTTTCTGCCTTGAGTTCCTCTCTTTTCCAAGATGATTTTATTCATAGTATTTATCACAGCAATACAATGAAGGCTAACCCATAACCCTTTGCACACACATCTTTTCTAACTGGCTGGTTTATAAAAAAATTCATATATTCAGTGTGCATAGAGAGAGTTTCTTTCAAGTATAGCATGTGTTTAACTATATTCATTCCATATCGTCTCTCTTCCCTCCTCATCCTTCTCCCATCCTACTCATTTCCTTCTGTTCTCCAGTCTCCTTTCTACTTTTATGCCATAGGTCCTGTGTGCACGTGTATGTCTACGATATATCGTTATGAAATCTAGGATTTAAAAATGAGAGCAGGGCTGGGGAGTGGTTCAGAGGGTAAACTGCCTTCCATTCGAATGTGAGAACTGGAGTGTGGATCCCAGCACCCAGGTCGATGTCAGGTGAGCCTCGGAGCCTGTGCTTTCTGCACTGGGGAAGAAAAGATTTGAGCAAGCTAGCTAGTGATGCTAACAGAACCAGGGACCTCTGGCTTCTGGTGAGAAGCTCTGCCTAATATATGTGGTGCAGAGTGATGGAGGAAGCCATGGAATATAAGTGTCTCGCCTTTGCATGCACATTCACACATGTGTACTTATACCTACACATGATTATGTAACTATACATGCAATACACATACACATACTACACATAAACAAAATGAGAGAATATATGCACCATTTGTCTTTATGAATCTGCTTTATCTTGCTTACTATGATGATCTCTAGTTACACCCATTTTCCTGCAAATGTTTTTCTTTTAAGTCAAAACATTATTATTAAAAGCTTTGAAATAAGAAAACATTACACATTGAGATTATCCAAATCCCAGGTCTATTCATCTCAGATAAGTATTATACAGTTAGAATATACATTCTAGAGTTGTAGAGTTTCACATTGGATTGTACCTTCACTATCAATATATTTTTATGCATATATCTATCACAAAAAAGAAAAATATACACATTCTGTAGAGGGCTAATACCTAAAATAGACAAAGAACAAAAGGAAAAACAAATGAAAATGGGATGTCAAGAAAACAACTCAATTAAAAAAATAAGGTGCAGATCTAAACAGAGAATTCTTTTTTATTATTAACATAATTTTTATTGATTCTTTGGGAATGTACTCTAATCCCATTCATTTCCCAGTCCCTCCATATCTGCCCTTCACCCTTGTAGTGTCCCCCCACAAAGGAAAATTAAAAATGAGATAATAAAAATAAGATAAAAATTAAAAACGCAAATAAGAAGATTAATTAAGCAAACAAAAACAAAACAAAGAAAAAACAAACAAACAAACAAAACCCATTTCAATCCTTTGTCTTTCGGCCTCTCCATCACCTCATTTGCCTTGGTGGCATTGGGAGCTGCTGTGTATCATGCAGTACACCGTTTTGTCCAAACAGCTTTACTTGCAAATGTTCATTATGTCATGTGTTGTTGGTCAGGTTCAAGGCCTCTGGCTTCTGGTACACCAGCAATACTGGAGCCCACTAAAACTCCTCCCAGATATCCTGCAGTTGCCACGAGTAATAGAGATCCAGCCGCTATGGTTTGGCAGGACCAGTCCCTTCACACACTCCAGCAGGTCACAGATGGGGTAGATGTTGGGGAGTGCCCACTCAAAGACCTGGATGTATGTCTGGGTGGTGGCTGAGTTGTTCTGAACAGGCAGCTGGGACCACTCCCCTCAAGTGAGGGGCAGAGCCAGCTCCCCAACGCCAGTGATAATGGGTGGGACTAGCTTTCCCAAGTGCCAGAATGGGGTAGGAGGCAGGAAGAGGGGCAGCTCTCCTATTATGGCTGGGCAAGCTTTCCTGCGCAAGGGTCACTGGGGTCAGTCTGTTATCCCAGGGCTGTTGAAGGGTGATTGTCAGCTCTCTGGTTGGGTGGGGAGTGGTTCTCCCTTATCGAGTGAGAGGCAAGGACAGCTTAGCATGGCCCTTATACTTAAACACATGGTTCACATAGGCCCCTGTGGAAACACAGGCAATGGACATCAACACAGACCCCAGCTGTGGCAGGACCACAGACCTAGACATGGCCACCCGCAGCAGCTTGGGCCCAGATGTCACTACGGCCTTAAGTAGCAGAGCAGGCCTCTCAGATTGGCATGAGCCTGGTGGCAGCATGATCAAGACTCCAATATTGCCCCAGGTGGCAGTCCAGACCTCTGGCAGTTGCTTGGCTTTCAATGGTAACAAGAGCAATGGACTGCAACACAGACCCAGACATGGCCCCTGGCCACAGCCTGTCAACATGGCCCACGGCAGCAGCATGACCCTTTGGCACCAACATGGTCTCATATGTCAGCCCAGATTACAGGCATCTGTCTAGCCTTTGATGGTAATGGGAACCATGGACATCAGCACAGTCCCTGGCTATGGTAGGGCCAGACTCAGACATGACCCTGGGCTACAGCTAGGGCCAAGATGTTTCCATGGCTACAAGTGTAGCACCACAGTCCACCCCAGTCTGTACGGCCCTGGTGGCAGCATGACTATCGGGCATCAACCTGGCCTCGGGTGTTGGCCCATACCTCGGGCACCTGCAAAGTCAAAGGTGGCTCCACTGACATCGATGCAGACCCTGACTGCAGTAGGGCCACGGACCCAGACATGACCCTTGACAGCAGTCTGGGCTTGGTTGACACCATGGCCACTCAGATCAGCATAGCCTCAGCTGCAGCACATCCCTCAGAACCCAACATGGCTAGAGGTGGCAGCCCAGAACCAGGGCCTCCATGTGGTCTTTGGTGGCAAAAGGGGCCAGGGACATCAACACAGATCCTGGCCTGAGGTAAGACCATGAACAGAGAATTCTTAAAAGAGAAAATATAATTGACCGACAAACAAAGAAATGTTCAACATCCTTAGTCAGCAGAGAACTGCAAATTAAAACTACTTTGAGATTTCATCTTAAACTAGTCAGAGTGGCTAAGATCAATAAAACAAATGACAGGTTAGGGCAAGGATGTGGAATAATGGGAACATCCATCCATTGTTGGTAGGAGTGCAAAACTGTATAGTCACTTATGGAAATCAGTGTGGCAGTTCCTTAGGAAGTTGGATATAGACTGATCTACCTCAAGATCCAGCTATATCAGTCTTGGGCATATGCCCAAAGGATGCTTCATCCTTCTATAGAGACACTTGCTCAACCATGTTCGTTGATGCTCTATTTCCAATAGCCAGAAATTAGAAATAGCCTAGATGTCCCTCAAGGGATGAATAAAGAAAATGTGGTACACTTAAAAACGGAATAGTACTCAGCTGTTAAAAAAATGAAATTCACAGGTAAATGGATAGAGCTATGAAAATATCATCCTGAGTAAGATAACCCTGACCCAGAAAAAAAATATAGCATGTATTCACTTATATGTGGATATAACTTTTAAGTCTTGAATAAGCAAGCTACAATCTCTATAATCACAGATATTAGGAACAGAATAAGGAACTAGTGGGGAGGAATGGATCTCCATAGGAAGAACATGTGGTTTTGTTTTTTCTTTCTGAGACTGTATGACTTCACTTAACATTACACTTTCTGAGTTCCTTCATTTTCCTTCAAATTTTGTGACTTCATATTTTAAAGAGCTGAACAGTATTTCATTTAATATACATCCCACATGTTCACTATCCATTCATCCTTTGAGATGGTTTTATACCATTTCCTTGCCAGAGTGACTAAAGTAGCAATAAACTTGAGGTGCACATATCTCTGTGATAGGGTGAGGAGTTCTTGGGGCATACGCCAAGGAGTGGAACAGCTGGGTGATAGTTCTAGATTCAGTCTTCTGAGGGATCTCCAAAATTATTTCTATTTGTATTCATTTTCATCCCCCAAACATCAGGCCAAGATTTGCTGTCAGATTTCTTGATGATAGCTATTCAGACTGGGATAAGGTGGTGGTATCTCAGACTAGAGCTAATTTGCATTTCCTTGATGGTTAGGGCATTGGACACATTTAACTACTTAATGGCCATTTACGTTTCTGTTTTGAAAATTGTCTATTAGATTTGTTAGTCCATTTGCTGACTGGCAGTTTATTTCCTTGGTATTTAACTTCAGGAGTTCTTTGTAATCTCTGGATATTATTCCCTTGTCTGAAGTGTGACTGGCAAAGATTTTCTCCCATTCTGTGAACTGTCCATTTGCTCTGATGACTGGCTGTGCTGAACTTTTCGTTTTCATGTCGTCCCATCAGTTGATACTTTGGGCTAATTCCTGTGTTATTGGTATATATTGAGGACTTCTTACTTATCACAATAACTTAAAGAGATTTCCCCACATTTTCCTCTAGATGTTTCAACATTTCAGACTTTAAATTAAGATCTTTGATTCATTTGGAAATAATTTTTGCACAAGGTGAAAGATATTAATTTAATTCATTTTCAAGATATCCAATTTTGCTAGTATGATTTGTCCAACAGGCTGTTTTTCAATGTATATTTTTGCCTCCTTTGTCACAGATTAAATGGACATAGCTTTAACATTTTATTTTTGGGTCCTCTATTCTACTCCATTGGTCTACCTATCTGTTTTTATGTCAGTACCACCAGGCTGATTTTGTCACTATAACTCGCAGTATAATTTATGTTTGGTTATACTAATGCCTCCAGCAAAGATCCAACTCTTTGTTTGGCTAATTTTGTGTATTGTTCTTTTAATCTCTACTTCTCTGAGCTTTATCATTTCCTACACCATCCACTGCGATTAGGATTGGCTGCTTGTTGTGTTTTGAGAACCTTGAGGTACACCACCATTAGGTTATTTGATATGAGTACTTACTGCTAAAAATTTTCTTCTTAAGATTTCCTTGGCTGTTTCCCAGAGGTTCTGGTAGGTTGTATGTTCATTATCATCTGCCTTTAAGAAATTTTACTTTTCTCCAGGTGGCGGTGGTGCACACCTTTAATCCCAGCACTCGGGAGGCAGAGGCAGGTGGATCTCTGTGAGTTCAAGGCCAGTCTGGTCTATAGAGCGAGATCTAGGACAGACACCAAAACTACACAGAGAAACCCTGTCTCAAAAAAAAAAAAAAAAAAAAAAAAAAGAAAGAAATTCTAGTTTTCCTCTATGATTTCTTGGATGTCCCATTGTTACCCAAAATGTATTTTTTTATTCTCATTTTTTTTGTGGTTTCTATAGTTTCTCTGATGTTAATTTCTAGTTTTATTCCATTGTGGCTAAACAGAACACAAGGAATTATCTATTTTTTTTTTATTCATCGAGACATGATTTATGTTCTATAATATGATTTTGGAGAAGGTTCCAGGTGCTGCTAAGAAAAAAGTCATATGGAAACCCACTACTCAGAAGCTTCCTAAAATATATCCATATATAAAAAGAGTTTAAATGGAGTTACTTTGGAATGGGAGGGATACCGCAAATGGATACCACATGTTACCAAATATAAACTACAGAATCAGAAATGGGTTACCTTCTTTTGACTTGTTTCCCAAAGGTACCTCATAAGCATCCTAAAATTATAAGCTACTTCCATCACTCTTGGCTACCCTCCATCCAGAACCTGACAATAAGACCCTATTCCTATTGTCTTATGTTGAAGACATCACTTACTTGAATCATAAACATGGAGAAATTGAGTGTGTGCTGATCGCAAAGCCTCATCCCTACTAGCATCTAGTTTTCATAATGTTGGAAGGTGCTATGAACAGTACCAGAGAAGAACAGTAATCCAGCTCTGAACCATTTTGAACTACATAGATGTGTGGCTTGACAAGGTATGCTCAATGCTGTAATAATGGCACACATGTTATGGGTTTAACCAACCACTTTCAGGCTCAATTCAAAACTATCTTCATGAAATGAAACCCATACCTGTTTCATGAGTCCAAGAAACTGTGGCTAGATAACCCCTAGGCCCTAAGAGAGAACCTACTACTACTATTTTGAGAGAACCTACTACTACTATTTTGCTAAACAGACATAGTATTAAAATGATCCCTAATGACTTATCAGTATACCCATAGATCAGCATGTCTCTCAGCTTTTATTAGAGAAGCTTCTTCTTGTAGTAGATGGCAATTAACACAGAGACCCATAACTAGTCAATGTATAGAGCCTAAGATGCTTGAGTGCACATCACAGCCATAAATGGGACACCTGTGTTACACCCATTCTCCAAGCCACAGAAATATTGTTAGAAGAGGAAGTGTTCAGATTATAAGAGCCAGAGGTTGTGGATGATTTCAAGGAAATAGCGCTTTGCACACAACAGGAGTTACATATATGAATTCACAGAGACTGTGACAGCATGCACAAGATATGTATTAGTTCAAACTAGACAAAATCCCAGCACAAAGCAGGGCAATAAGTATGAAGGCCCACTCCTGACTGAGGAGCTATTGACATTTGATAGTTTCTGATTAAAGTTTATATTTATCGGTGTTAATGATGATAGTACAATTTGTAATATCAGAAATATTGCTGAGATTAAACACTTCTAAAGACAGTCACTCTTTTAAAAATGTTGTTAATGTTCATTTAGATACAAACTTAATGTTAAATTAAAAATGTTGTTAATGTTCATTTAGATACAAATTTAATGTTAAATCATAGTGGTACATATAAATGGACTGATAGTTTCCTATCAAACGGGTCATCCATAACTTGAATGACAACCAGAAAAACAATCACCAAATGAAAGTGAGATTTCCCCAAACAACCATTTAAAACTGTGATTATTAGAATAAATAAATGTGGACCCGAGAGACGGCTCAGTGGTTAAGAGCACTTGTTACTCTTACAGAGGACCTACCTGGGTTTGGTTCCTAGCTCCCACACTGAGGTTCACAGCTCTGTTACTCCAGCTCCAGTGACACCATGCCCTCTTTTGGCCACCAAAGGCACTAGTTATATACATGGTGCACATATACACACGCAAGCAAACACTACTACACATAAAATAAAACTAAATACATCTTTTAAAAAAAGAATAAGGAAATGTACTATGAGTGATAATATTTTTATACTGAATTTAAGTTTTCCATGAAGGAATCATTTAAAAACAGACCAAAAGTCAGCATTATGCACAGCAGACATTTTTTTATGAGTTTCAATTCACACAGAAAGGCCAAGTTGATGAAATTTTTCAAAAACTGATTCTTCCTCTCCTCTTTACAGGACTTAAATCAGCTTTAGTTAATAGATGCAACATCAAAATCAGACTTTTGAAGAAAAAACAAAGATCAAATAGAAAAGATTTTAATGCAGTATATTTCTCAGGAGTATACATGAGTTACATTTACATATTACTTTAAATGTTATAGTCTAGAGAGATTTCCATTAAACAGGTGATTCATTTTCGCTTTGAACTCCCATGTGTCTTGGGTGGTCTACTTATTCCTTTCTAACTTTAATAACTTCTCAGAAGTTTGCATGTATTTCTCTCCATAAATAGCCATCACCATTTAAATACATTTACCATAAATATGCAAAAGTGACAGAAATTTATATTATTTCTCTCTTTGACTATGTTAATGATTACTATGTTAGAATGTGTATCTTAGGTCCTGTTTTAACTTGAAACAGCCATAACATACTGTCACATGCTCTGTCCTGAGTCATGTTTGGTGGAGGATGGCTTTAGAACACTTATTTCCCATTTTGTATGTACACACACACTTTACAAAGTTATACTTAATTGTCATAAAATTATCTATTCTTTGGGGATAATTAAAAATAATCATAGTAATCTATAATTCTCTTATCTATAGTTTTGGTCTACTTGTAAATTTAATAGAAAATGGATTAATGGCAACTAATTTATAAGTCTGCCACCATGAATTTCAAAAATATTTTGTAGAAAAATCTTTTTACTAAGTTTTGTACTTTGTCCAGATGAAAAACATCTTACACATTTTTCAGTGTGTGTGTATAGGAGTAGGGTGTATGGCTGTGTGGGTGCATGTTCCTGTGTGGGTGCATGTTCTTGTGTGGGTGCATGTTCCTGTGTGGGTGCATGTTCTTGTGTGGGTGCATGTTCTTGTGTGGGAGCATGTTCTTGTGTGGGTGCATGTTCTTGTGTGGGTGCATGTTCTTGTGTGGGAGCAGTTCTTGTGTGGGTGCATGTTCTTGTGTGGGAGCATGTTCTTGAGTGGATGTATGTTCTTGTGTAGGAGCATGTTCTTGTGTGGGTGCATGTTCTTGTGTGGGAGCATGTTCTTGTGTGGGTGCATATTCTTGTGTGGGTGTCCATGTGGAGGGAGAGATGGACATCAGGTATCCTTTCATTGCACTATCTCATTCTTGTAGACAGAAGCTCTCTGCTCCTACAGCTCATGGACTTGGCTAGACTGGAAGCCCCAGGGACCCATTGGTCACAAATGCACATTTCAGGACCCAGTGTTTAATCTGAGTGCTGGGTGTCTTACTTAAGTCCCCGTCCTTGCATAGCAAGGCATTTTTTGAGGATGTTTTTTCAGTTTTGGTTTACTGTGCCTGATTCTGAAAGCCATGATACTGACTTATAATCTAAGATAAAATTGAATTTAAGGGAACTAGCAAATCTCTTGTCACACAATTAAAAAGACAGTATTTTTGTTCCTTACAGACTAAACTTGTTAATGAGCATACAAGCACCTTGAGAGCTGAGACCATGAGTGGACAGACACTTCATTAAAAACGGTAGTAACTTAAAAGTAGAATGGAAGGACATGTGGCACATGCCTTTAGTCCCAGCACTCAAGAGGCAGAGGCAGGCGGATCTTCAAGTGTGAAGTCAGCCTGATCTACACAGTAAGTTTCAGGACAGCCAGGGCTATAGAGAAACCCTGTGTTGAACACCCCCTCCTACCAAAGAAAAGAAAGAATGAAAAAAGAGACAGAAAAAAGTAGAATGGAAAGTCATGAGCACACTCCCTACCCAAATAGTAAGACTCATACTAATGGGCTTTTCTCAGGATTACTGGACCTGTATTACAACGAGACAGAACACGTCATAAAATGTATATGTCACGTTTCAAGTTCCAGTTGAATACATTGTCTTTCTTTCCTTTTAACATTTAAAGTACTCCTTCAGTTTCCAAACAAATTCACATGTCCTTCAAGCAGTGTCAGTTCTCTGGGTGACAAATACTACAATACATTTAAAACTGTTACAATAAATGTCGCCACAAAGAAAAGGCTGATGATTTATTATTTCTTTTGGAGTGGTCACTTTTCATTAAGTCTAAAAGGTAATAACATAAACACAGAAAGAAAATGAATATATATTAGAAGTTATTAATATACGACCACTCAAAATTCAGAATTACGTTGTTTTTTCATGTACACATACATGAAATAAAATAATACCATAACAGAAGGGTGCTGTATCTGTGTTTAAAGAAGGGGTTGTTGGCAAACAGCACAGCTCACTATTGCTGAAATGTACACAACTGATATATGCAGCATAGAAAGCTGGCACCGAGGGCTTACAACCTTCATTTGCCTGCAAGAAGGAGCGGCCATTTACCTTCAGAGCACGTTCCTGATTGTTTCCAGCAGTCGGATGTCTCGTGTTGTTTGCTGAAGTCTGCCTCTGCTCTTTCAGACGGTGAAGCTCCTGGTGCAGCCGTTTGCACTGCCACAAGGGAAGAATCCCATTAAATAAGGGAGTTAGCATTTTTTTAACCACACCATATGAATTCATGTAAATAACACCACTGTATTCTCTCAAAGACAAGGATTTCTTCTGCAACAAGAATGGTAGGTAAAAATAATTTTGAATACAAACAAAATAACACTCTAGAACTTTGGTAATTCAGTTACAATTTTTAATTAGTCTTATTATAAATATTATATTGAAAACATTTAGCTTCATAAAATTAGGATCAAACTATATTCAAATTATTTTATTTGCTGGTCAAATATTTCTGGTTAAAAACCCACTGCTGAATAAAAAGCATGCATCTAAAATCACACTGAATTTCTAGTAAACTTTAATAATGGAGTCTATAATCAACTTACATTAATCTTTTAAAAATAAAAATGTGTTAAGGGACAATCCAGATTTTTAGCTATTTAAAACATTTTACATAACAACTGTACAGACTATAAAATGATATAGTGCAAATGAGAAGTTACAATTGGACACTGCTTAAAGCAATAAAATATAAAACCTATGGTTTGGGAAAGAAATTAAGTTACTCCTCATTTTATCTACTTTAAAAATAGTATATTTGAGTAATAACCAATAAATGAGCATACTGACTTAAGATCTGGACAACATCCTTTCCATACTATTTGACAAATGGCTACTTGTCATATTGAATAGAAAATGATTAGTTTTCATGGTACGATCAAAATGTAGCTATAATCCAAATTGGTACTTCTTACTCTGGCCTCAATTATAATGCATCATCTGTATCAGTACTTACTTGGAGTAATATACAAATCTTTTGAAAAGATAAAAAGGCTTAACAGACTCTTGGCATTTAGATTATATGATGTTGATACATATATAAAATTGACTGTACACAGCTCATGCATGTAAAATACTGTTAGCACATTTAACAAAGTAACCACAAAAATCAAAGACATTTCAAGTTAATATTAATTTAAATTAGCAGACTGCTTTATGAAGATAAATTCTGGGGAGTTGAGGAAAAGTACTCGCTACACAAATGAGGCTCTGCGCTCGCATGACTAGAACAAACAAACAGTCAGATTTGGTACTGTGTCAGCAATCCCGGGGCTCCTATGGCACAATGGGATGTGGAGATGGGAGCATACCCATAAGCCTGTGGGCTAGCTGGCTTATCTTAAATAAAGTAAGAAGTGAGGACTGACACCTGATGTTATCCTCAAAACTCCACATGCACGCCATGGCATGGGTATGCCTCTGCTCACACAAATGAACATGTAGATATACAGATATGCACATTGTACAAACATACAAAGGTAAAATATTCTGAACATATGATGTAGTGATCAATGGTTAAGTGGCAGCTCTCCTGCATTGTGATGTTCATTCAAACGTGTGTCATGTGACAACTTAACTCACTTACCACATTTTAAAAATTATGTAAAACTCTGTGACACATCTCCTTTAATTATTATTTGTAAAGAACACATGATTACCATTAGAGTTTATCTATATTTGTTTTTTTTAGCTCACAACAAGAAATTTTGTCTAATGAAAATTTAATGACATATAAGAATAAATTACAAAAAAGAATAAATTACATAAATATTAAGACAGCTCTTTTCTACTATGATCATCTCTATATTTTCAATTAATTTTATAAAGAAATGATTATCAAAAAATTAAAGGCTATATGATCTATGGAAGTTCAATGGCAAAGTAAATAATTTCAGCTGTAGAATAAAATTTTTTTTTTTCATGAAACAGAGTAAACCCAATTTGGGCTTATTTGGGGTATATTATTCTGTAAGATGAAACTGAAGAAAGAAGAACATAAGAGGAAAAGAATAATAGAAGCATCAACGGAATATTGGAAAAAAAAAGAGAAGCATCAAAAGTTGTCCAGCACCAGGGAACTTCACCAATGATAGCTCAACAACATGGCTGCCTAAGCAAGACCTAAAGAAGTACAACACCAAGAGATATGCTAACACAGAGGGGGAAATCTCATGGTGCCCCACCCCAAGATAAAGAACTACCGTCAACTAATGAGAGCAGGAGAGAGAGAAGGAGCCCTGCTATTGGTTATCCAATACCAAGTGGTCAGGCCAGAAATCATACACAAATGGGGAACACTAAACAGTCTGAGCAGGCTGTGTGTATATATTTAGGCACATGTATGTGTGTGTGCATGCACATACATACATACATACATACACACAAACACGCACACACACAAAAACCCCAAAACTATAACTACTAAAAAAAAAAAAGAGGCCACAGTTTTGAGAGGGAACAATTGTATGTGTGGGGTGTGTAGGAGGTTATGGAGTAAGCAGAAAGAAGGAAGAAAATTATGTAATTCTATTTCAATTTAAAATTTTATAAGATGTTGCCTGACAACATGATTTTTTTTTTATTTCAGGAAATCAGAAATGACCACAAAATAAAAACTTTTACCACACACTTGAAGCAAAAACAATAATAAAAAACCACTCTTTTTTGCTTAAGAGATGTACTGAATTTATTTTCTTTGCTTATGAGTTTTGGACTTAATATTAATCTGAGATTCAGACAGTGAGAGTCAAATTATTGTGTAGATGTAACCGACCGTCTTATTAAATAAGAAACACAGAACCAATGCAAAGAAGAAAGCCGAGATCAGAGCTAAGAGCCTTACCCACCTCCTGCAACTAGCCTCTTAAGCCCAGAGACTTCTCCGAAAGAGAGCTACTTCCTGTCTGTTTGTCTTTATATAGACTTTCTGTTCTGCCTTCTCATTGGTTGTAAACCCAAACACATGACTGCCTCGTCACTGCCTGTATGTACAGCCCTGCAGGTCTTCTATGGTATTGAGATTAAAGGCGTGTGTCTCCAACGCTGGCTGTATCCTTGACCACACAGAAATCTACCTAGCTCTGCCTACCAAGTGCTGGGATTAAAGGAGTGCGCCACCATCCCCTAGCTTTTGCTATGGCTCTAATAGCTCTGACCCCCGGGCAACTTTATTTATTAACATACAATTAAAATCACATTTCAGTACAAATAAAATACCACCATATGATTGTTTTGAAATAAGTAAAGAAATAGTTTAAAAGTTCTTCTACATATACAGTTGTGATTTATATTTAACTATATTGAAGATTTATTTATATTTATTTAATCCCATATGACTTATTTATGTAATTCTATATTTTTCAAGTTGAACATACTTCACACAATGAAATATTCACTTATTTTTTCTTTTTACTTCTTTTTTGATTTTTTTAAAGTCTTTAGTTTTAAAATTTATTGAAAAGAGATCTAAATGTTTACTCACCAGCAAGTGTTATATCATATCATTATAATATATGATTTTATGTATTTGTAAGGTAAAGATCTTAATCTTTTTATCTATACTTCAATTTTCTTTGGCATTTAAAAATTTAATTTGTAACTTAAAATATGCAGAAAGAAGCAGATAATGACATAACAGAAACTGCTGTGCCCATAAAAATGACGTCAAATGAGTTATAATCTTTTGGGTTATGAAAAAATGAGACATATCTAACAAACATATTTCTCCTTCAACTTTGCCAATATTTCCTTTCTAAAGAAACACTTATTCTGGCCGGGCGGTGGTGGCGCACGCCTTTAATCCCAGCACTCGGGAGGCAGAGCCAGGCGGATCTCTGTGAGTTCGAGGCCAGCCTGGTCTCCAAAGCGAGTTCCAGGAAAGGCGCAAAGCTACTCAGAGAAACCCTGTCTCGAAAAACCAAAAAAAAAAAAAAAGAAACACTTATTCTGAAGTACACTTTCTGCCTTTCTCTCTCTCTCTCTCTCTCTCTCTCTCTCTCTCTCTCTCTCTCTCTCTCTCTCTCTCTTTCTCTTTGGTTGCTGAGACAGAGTTTCTTTGTGTAGCCCTGGCTGTCTGGGAACTCGCTCTGTAGATCAGGCTGGCCTTCAACTCAAGAGATCCATCCACTTGCCTCTGCCTCCCCAGTGCTGGGATTAAAGGTGTGCACCACCACTGCCCAGCCTTCTGAAGTGCATTTTCATTAAACCAATATTTATTAACCAATTACTTTGCTAGAAAGTTACAGATAATGACGATACCTAATTTGACAGAGTAAATAAAAATATCTATACTCAAAAAGACAATAAACACAAAATATAAGGAAATGATTTCTAACTTTAAATAAAAAAGACACAAGAGAGAAAAAGATGTGTGAAAGAAGGTCTAAGAAGGTGAGGTAGTAACGCCTGCATGTCTTTGCAAGGGGTAACTGACTGAAGCCAAAGAAACAACAGTGCAAAGCTCTGAGGTAGATGCTCGTCTGGAGTGCCTAAGTACTAGAGTAAACTGTGTAGGTAGACGGATGCAAGGCTCTGAGGTAGATGCTCGTCTGGAGTGCCTAAGTACTAGAGTAAACCGTGTAGGTAGACTGATGCAAAGGCTCTGAGGTAGATGCTCGTCTGGAGTGCCTAAGTACTAGAGTAAACTGTGTAGGTAGACTGATGCAAAGGCTCTGAGGTAGATGCTCGTCTGGAGTGCCTAAGTACTAGAGTAAACCGTGTAGGTAGACTGATGCAAAGGCTCTGAGGTAGATGCTCGTCTGGAGTGCCTAAGTACTAGAGTAAACTGTGTAGGTAGACTGATGCAAAGGCTCTGAGGTAGATGCTCGTCTGGAGTGCCTAAGTACTAGAGTAAACTGTGTAGGTAGACGGATGCAAGCAAGGAGAACATTAGCACATGAGAACTGAGGTCCTTGTAAAGTCTACACTGAGGGAGAAAGTTGCTGACATGCTTAGAAAAAGAAGCACCCCGATTTCCCTCACGTTAATAGAAGCTCAATCTTCCAGCTAAAGTTGGAACAGTCTACGAGAGCCGGGGCAGAAGCAGGGAGTCTAGATGGGATCTTACAGGAACAGTCTAGAAGAGGTGAGTGACTCAGACCCAATCCAGTGGCACTGGGCTGAGTATGAAGTAAACTCTGAACACACTTTGGAAGCATGGTCAAATGTCTTTGCCTTCTAGTACCTGTTCTTTCTAGTTTGCTTCTGGATGTTGTGATAAGCAAAATGATCAAAAAGCAACTTTATGGGGGTGTGGGTGGGGTGGTGATGGTTGTTTGGCTTTCACTGTCTGCCCCTAGTCTATCACCAAGAGAAGCAAGGGCAGGAACCTAAGCAGGAGCAGAGGCAGGAACCATGGGAACACTGCTTACTGGGATGCCTTCCATGGCTTGCTTTCTAACAAAACCCAGGACCACCTGCCTGGATATGGCACTACCTACAGTGTGCTGGGCCTTCCCACATCAACTATTAATCATGAAACTGTTCCACAGACTTGCCTATGTGCCAATCTGATGGGGACAATTCCTCAGTTGAGTTTTCCTCCTCCTAGGTGACTCTAGGTTGTGTCAAGTTGACAGAAACTAGCCTGCACTGCATGTTTGGTCCTCTTGTCCCTGAGTTTGAAAGAATGCTTATAACATATAGTTAAGAGCAGGCATTTTGGTAGATATACCAATTATATTAGGGGTATTATTTTTTATTCCTAGACTCCCAAAAGGTCCCACTCCTCTGTAAAATTTGGTTGAATTTCAGTTTTTTTTTTTTTTTTGGTTTTTCGAGACAGGGTTTCTCTGTGTAGCTTTGCGCCTTTCCTGGGACTCACTTGGTAGCCCAGGCTGGCCTCGAACTCACAGAGATCCGCCTGGCTCTGCCTCCCGAATGCTGGGATTAAAGGCGTGCGCCACCACCACCCGGATTCAGTTTTTTTTAAACCAACTGTGTTAATCTGATAGATTATCTCAGTTTCCTAATATAATACAATCCTTGCCATTATGAGGTCTACCTGATCATCACATATATTGGTTACACCCATTGTGTAAATGTATGTGTACATTTGGAAGTAAAAACTTTAATTTGGTTTATAATTTATTTCAGATTTCTGGTAAGTTCCCATGTGATAGATGCATTTGAGTTGTGCTTTCTCGTGCTGTTCCCAAAGCTGAACTTCATTCATTAAAAAAAGGAGAACTTGTTTATTTCTCTGAAACAGTTTATATAAAATAATTCTTCAAAAGGAATTAGTAGATATGCCCCATCAAACCATTTATATTTCTTCCCTGGATTCAATTTTTTTTCCCAGAAGTACATCTTTCAAAAGTTCTGTTTACTGGGATATTTCTTTCTCTAGAAATGTGATTATGTGGCCCCCACACTCTGCAGTAGAAAGAACTGTTGGAGTAAATGTTGCTGCTGTCAATCTCACGTAAATATGATAGCTATTGTAGCTAATGTGAAGTCACTCTGATATAATACTAATTCCTTTGTAGACTTATTTATCTGTTCTCAAGGGCTGTCCCTATTAACAATATAACTTCAGCCGGGCGGTGGTGGCGCACGCCTTTAATCCCAGCACTTGGGAGGCAGGGGCAGGCGGATCTCTGTGAGTTCGAGGCCAGCCTGGACTACAGAGTGAGTTCCAGGAAAGGCGCAAAGCTACACAGAGAAACCCTGTTTCGGAGAAAAAAAAAAAAAACAATATAACTTCTGGTTATATTTAACTTTGGTGTTCTGTAGTTCTGGGATGTATTTAGAATTTAGAGGTAAATTTCTTTTTACCATCTTACCATTTTGCCTAGACATGTGGTAAAGTATTCACCTACCATGTGCCAGGCCGAGTCTGATACCCAACACTACATATACAAACACATGCGCACACACACACACACACACACACACACACACACACACACACACACACTCTCACTCATACTGTCTTGAGACTTTCTGTTTCTGAACCCTGAAAAAAACCCACAGCTGTCATCTTGGAACATTACCTTCTTCTAATTTGGAAACTTTTACTAGTCGTATCTTAAAAACACTTATTTGATGTGTGTGTGTGTGTGTGTGTGTGTGTGTGTGTGTGTGTGTGTGTGTGTGTGTTCTGTGCATACATCCTGCAGTTAGAGGACAATATAAAGGTGTTGGTTTTTCCTTCCACCACGTGGGTCCCAGGAACTGAACTCAGACTGTCAAGCCTTGACAATGGTACCTCTGCTCTCTGAGCCATCTCAGTAAAAACCATGTGTGTATGAATTGCAAATAACCATTGTTAATTAAGACTCTTGTTTCTATCTTCAGTATTCTCCCTATATTCATTTACTGTAAAATTTCAATGATTATAGTTTTCATTCATACACGTTTTCTTATATGCTTTTTCAGTTCTATCTTTCCCCTCATATTGTTTCCATGTTTTTCTCTCGACACAAACCATTACGTCTCAAGTATGTGACGACACACTTTTAATTGTCACTCAAGGTGGACTGTGTTCTCCTGTGGTGTGCTGCTTTTGCTGTGCCCATATTTAACAGTGATTCCTTTATTGGCACTATTACCTATGAGTGGACTTGTCAGGTTTATTTGCATTCACTTCCACTAGGTGACCCAACTTTACCCACCCAGAGCAGGTTTATGTGATAATGTCCCAGTTGGTGATTCACATGCTAAGAGTTATGCAACCTGAAATCTCGATTCTTGTATAATACAGGATGAGCCCTTTAACTTTTCAGCATAATTTTCTCTATTTTGGCCCAAGACAAATTTCCTATCATTTCTCTGAACCAGTAATTTTCAGACCAATGTTCATGTGAAATACCATGATCAAAGTTATAAGAGTAAGGAAAACAAAATGAATTTTGCACAGAATTTATCCACACCAACAACTGCATGTTAGCTAAGAAGATCTCTGTAACCACGGCTGTTGCTGAAGCCATGAGTTATTTTTCAGGAGGCCTGTTCTAGTTATAGCTGTTCCAGACAGCTTGCATCAGCCTTTGGAGACTTTAATCATGACAACCTTTAATGACCTTTGGATGACGGAATCCATCTTGCAGCTATTCTCACTCTCAGGCAAGGAGTGTGCAGCTCCTGGATGACTCAGTAATGACTTGTGATTGGGGCAAATGTGAGGCTTATGACTGGGACATGTGTGAAACATGTCTGATGAAACAGGAATTCTACAGACACAAGGCTATGACTTGTAGAGCTACAGGCCTGTGGACTATCCTGGTTGCAAAAGCCTCTTCCCAAAGGTATTTTCTACTGTGCTTTTTATCACAAGCAGGTCAAGATGAGCTGGCTGCATGAACTGCAGAAAATACACTAGAGCTTTTCATCTGATCAAGTGGCAGCAGCAAAACAGTCATTGAAAAGTTACAAAGACTAACTGAAAGTTTAAATTACTGAGAGTCAGTGGCCATGAAGAACGAGAGGTAACATAATACTGGAACTCTCAGCCACTAACAGAATTCCAAAAAGCTACTGAAAGAGTTAAAAGCCAAGGACCTAGAGCCCCAAAGCTCAAGAGTTGTAAAAACTGGCTGCTAAGTATCTTAAGAATCGAGGGACCCAACACCCAAACAAGAGCTCTAATATTCTTTGCTGGGTTCTGGGCTGTTGGTATTCAAAGCCCAGAGCAATAAGATTCTAACCAAAATACATAGAGCTGTAGGTCACTAACTCTGAGTCAAGAATTAGAGGCCAAGCTCTGAGGTGTGAGTTTGCTGTGGTCTGAACACCTACATGAACTATAAGACTTCAGTTTTAACAGCCTGAAGACATAGCCTCTAGTTCTCATGGTCTACATCTGTAAGAGTGAGCTTGTATGTCTAGCTCATAAATCTGGGTCTGCCATTACTGAAGGAATTGTTCTTTTCCTATTTGTGACTTCTACTCCAACAGGACAATTGAGGTAGGGTCTTGCTATGTAGACAAAGCTATGCTCCAATTCATGATCCTCCTGCCTTAGTTTCTAGGTGCTTGGCTTATACCTGTGTCGCATAAAGATGACTTCAAGATTTAAAAGACAGATAATTATGGGAAGATGAAATTGTTAGAGCAATTCATGACAGTAACTTGACAAGGTCAATGATAACAAAAAAATATTAAATTTGCCACTATAAATAGACATGAGAAAAGTTTACAAAGCAAGAAAGCAAAACATATAGAAGTCACGGTAAAATTTTATGAAATGAAGTAATGATACCAAACTATACATTTCTTTTATTGATCATTATGAATTCTTAAATATTCTATCAAGTACTGTTATGATGACTATACTTCATGTTTTCTTTACTCTCTGAATGATTTGCCTTTGGTTCCTAAAAAACTGCTGTGTAAAGTTGTTTCAGATTTGTTAGTAGCAGCTGTTCTGGTGGAAGCTCCACCCCTCAGTCCCTCTCCCCATCTCTCTCTCTCTCTAAACCCTGCCTCATCTCATAAAGCATTCCAAACAGGGCTCCTTCCCAGAGATGCTCAAGAGCACTCTCACAGGGTATTTTAACTGCCCCCCAGAAAACAGATGTGGTGATATACTGTGTACCTTAATAAACTTGCCAGAGGTTCAGAGGACAGAGCCAGCCATAAGATTGACACAGAACGAGGAAGTGGTGACACATGCCTTTAATCCCAGGAAGTAATGTGGCAGGACACAGAAAGGTATATAAGGCATGAGGAAATAGGAAATCGATCTGTTGAGGCTCAGGATTTCATAGATGAAAGCTAGTAGCTGGATGTTCTGCTTCTCTAATCTTTCGGCTTTCACCCCAATATCTGGCTCTGGGTTTTTTATTATAAGACCTTTTAAGATTCATGTTACATCTGGCACCCAACGTTTGTGGCACAAAGTTTTCTGCACTGAACCACAACCATGCCTAACAGCGACTTTGAAATCTCCAAAAAGATGATGGGGTCCCACAGTGACTATTCCACCAGGGAGATGATAATACCACCAAGCTGATAAACACCAACCAAAGATCAGCTTTGGACTACAAACTGCTCAGAATAATTTCAAGATGGCTAGCTGAGATGATCCAGCCTCACAGACTACTTGAGACAAGCCCTACATTTTCCCATTATGCTGGACAACAAATGATACTGCTACCTCTCCAAGGACTTGACAATTAACCTCAAAATTTTCTTTTCAGGATCCCCTAAAGATGTCTTAACCCCCAGACAGCAGAAAGTAATTTTAAGAACACGACACCCATATTCCCAAGAAGTAGGATGGGTGGTTTTTGGTCTTTCAATGGGTTAGGGATAATTGTAATTGTTTAGGATGGTTGGTTACAAGTTGTTAATTGTTAATGGTCAGGAAAAAAGCTAAACAAAGAAGATTAGATTCAGGGTTCTTGTTTGAAAAAAAAGAAAAAGAAAAAAGAGGATATAGATAAGAGGTAGATTATTGAATCTACTCTGAAAAAAAAGATATAGAAATAATAGGATAAAAGGGTAGATTACTGAATCTATTCTGAAAAGAAAAAAAGGGGAGCATATAGATAAGATAAAAAGGTAGATTACTGAATCTACTCTTAAAAAGCAACTACTAGTTTTAAATATTTTATATTGCATTGGATTTTTGTATATTGTATACAAATTATATATATTGATACAAATTTGAGATTGATTTTGTTAGAAAATTATATATATATATATATATATATATATATATATATATATTTCTAATCTTGTTCAAGGTATTCTACCTATATAGCTCATCTAACAATGTAATGCAAGTTGCTTGTTCTTGAAAGTTATTATCACCAACTAATTAGGATATAAGAAATGCAAGTTAATAGTCATTACAATCAAATTTGTAGTCATATTATGTATGTTTTCAAGGTTAAACAGCAATACATTTTCGATAGACAGGTCATCTTCAAACACCTCAGAGATCTATAGAATACTGCATTTAAGATGTTTTAATAACATACATTTTTTTTCTTTTTTTTAAATGACTATGAGACATGTCTTCTCCTGGTAGCACCAATCTACTTCAGAGAAGATAATGGGCATCGAAGAAACTTCATATGGAGTTTGCTTTCTTTGTGGCAAGTTAGCCCTAGGGCAAGAAAGTGCCCTTGCCACAACTGTTGACAGTATGCTGTCCAAAGTGGACAAGCAGGACACAAAAGAAAGGACTGCCAATCCTTGCCAAGACAAGGTAGGAAGGCCCTTAGGAAATCCTGCTTCACAGATGAGTTTGTCAGATATGCTAGGCCTATAGGCCGAAGATGGATGCCCCAATGTTGCAGAGAAATCTTGGTGACTGTCCAGGTAGCCAGCCGTTTCTGTCACTTCTCACATTTTTTTGGAAGTTGCTTGCTTGCATTTCCTGTTTATTAGGATATATATTGTGTACCCTAATAAACTTGCCAGAGGATCAGAGGACAGAGTCAGCTACTAGATTAGACATAGAACCAGGCAGTGGTGACACATGCCTTTAATCCCAGGAAGTGATGTGACAGGACACAGAAAGGTACATAAGGCTTGAGGAAACAGGAACTCATTCTCTTGAGGCTGAGGATTTCATAGAGGTAAGCTAGTGGCTGGTGTTCTGCTTCTCTGATCTTTCAGCTTCCACCCCAATATCTGGCTCTGGGTTTTTTATTATAAGACCTTTTAAGATTCATGTTACAAACAGACAGGTGGTTTTTCAGTCTCTCTCCTCTCTTGGGGGCCAGAAAATCATCCAGGAGTGTTTTACCTATTAAACCTGGGCTTTTTCTAATTCAGTTTGATTTGGTCTGATTTGGATTGCTGCATTGGCGGAGAGGCTTATCAGGGTGCAGAAACTTTTCAGCAGCCCTTTCTCCTGCACAAACTGCTTTAGGCAACAAATCACTGTAACTGCACTATTGTTAAACATCTTACCACTTGGATGACATACAACTCTTTCTATTAGAAGCAAAAATAATCTTCCAGGAAAAACAAAGTAAACTTCAGTTTCACTGTAAATTTTGTACTCTGAACTACAGATGTTTAAAAGTACTTAGGACTCGCCGGGCGGTGGTGGCGCACGCCTTTAATCCCAGCACTCGGGAGGCAGAGCCAGGCGGATCTCTGTGAGTTCCAGGCCAGCCTGGACTACCAAGTGAGTTCCAGGAAAGGCGCAAAGCTACACAGAGAAACCCTGTCTTGAAAAACCAAAAAAAAAAAAAAAAAAAAAAAAAAAAAAAAAAAAAAAAGTACTTAGGACTCAATAAGCTTTTGATCCTTTACATTTTTAAAAAATTGTTAAAATCACTATATCTTGAAATGATAGTCATGATAATCACAATGCTTTTCCATCAGTGTGTGTTTAAAAAGAACTGAAAGGAGAAATAACTTGTTTTGAACAATTAACAAAAAAAAAAATCAACAATTAGGTTTAAATATCAGTTTTAAAAATAAAGATTAAAGGGAAAAATCATCATGTACATCTCTGAAATTACATTTACTACTTGTGGTGTACTGAACAAGAATGGACCTCATAGGCACATATATTTGAATGCCTAGTCCCCAGATAGAGGCACTATTTGGAAGGATTAGGAGGGGTGATCTTTTTGGAGTAGATGTGGCCTTACTGGAGACAGTGTGTCACTAGGGGTAGGCTTTGAGGTTTCAAAAGCCCATGGCAGGCCCAATCTTTTTCTTTTTGACCATGGATCAGGATGTAGAACTCTCAGTTACTTCTTTAGAATGTTCCCTACCATGATGATAATGAACTAACCTCTGAAACTGTAAGCAGGCCCCCCAATTAGATGCATTCTTTTTTAAGAGTTGCCTTGGCATGGTTGAACAGACCTCTAATCTCAGCACTCAGAAGGCAGAGATAGGAAGATCTCTGTGAGTTCAAGGCCAGCCTGTTCTACATAGCAAGTTCAGGACAGCCAGAACTATGTAGAGAAATGCTGGGTGTTTTGAAAGACGCAGGGCCCCCAAAGCCACATATATTTGAATGTTTAGTCCACAGTTGGTGGAACTTTTGGGAAGGATTAGAAGGTTTGGCCTTTCTGGGGAAGGTATGTCCCTAGGATGGGCTTTGAAGTTTCAAAACCCCACTCCAGGCCCAGTCTCTCTCTGCTTTCTACCTTCTGATAAGGGTGTAAACTCTCAGCTACTGCTCCAGCTCCATGCCTCCTGCCTGCTGCTGATGGTAATGAACTAACCCACCCTCTGACATTGTAAGCCCCAATCAAATGCGTTCTTTTATATGCTGCCTTGGTCAGCGTCTCTCTTCATAGTAGAACAATAACTACAATACCATGTCTCAAGCCCCCACCATCCCCCAAAATTAAAATTTTATTTCACATGTTAAAAAAAAAAAAGAGTTGCCTTGGTTATGGTCTCACAACAATAGAATAGTGACTAAAATAGAAGATGGTACCAGGAAGTGGGATACTGCCATGACAGGCCTGACCATATTGTCTGGGAATAGGGAAGACTTTGGAACTTTGGACTAATAAATAAAAAGGCTGAATGCTTTAAGCAGGACTTGATGGGCCATAGTAGTAGAAGTGTGGAAAACAGTGGTGTTAATAATAATGTAGATTATGAAATCTTGGCTCAAGAGGTTGAACACGGGAAGAAAATTAGTAAGAGGCCTAGAGACTATTCTTGTGATATTTTGACAAAGAATGTGGCTGCTTTCTGACCTTTCCTGAAAATCTGCCTAAAGATGATTGAAGACTTTTGGATTAATGACCTTAGCAGAAAAGATTTCAAGACAGCCTAGTTTTGACTGTGTCATGTAGTTATTAATAATCACTCTTATGCAGTTCTATAATGTAAAGAAACATGCTGGATAAAGAAAAATGCACAATGTAACAGGAGAAGAGGAATACCAGGAAACAGAGTGGGGCTAAGTTCAGTGCTCAAGTAGATACAAAGATTTAAAAAAATCCTAATGATAAGTGGAATAAAGGGAGTAGTGATTTCAGGGCAAGACCCCACCCAGTTTCCAATCTGTGAAAAGGAATTAAAAAAAAGCTTAAGTGGTGAGGGAAACCAGAGACAATAGAAAGCCAATGTAAATGTAATAAACAAGGGAGCCAAGTTTCAGGCCCGTCAAGCAACAGAACTTAGTAGCTTTGGCCATGTGGTTATGGGTTTTGGGTCAAGGATATAAGAACAGAGTTATGGAATCTCCCTCCTCAGCTAAGGAAAGCTGCTGAGGTCAGGCATTTGTCTGCATAGAAGCCCAGAGAGACCACTGAGTGAGGCTGTGAAGGTGAAACTTGGATTGTGCTAGAGATCTCAAAATGCTGGAGATGCCAGAGCCATGAGATATCTGCCAAGAAGAACTACAAACTGAATATGGAACCAGCCCAAGATAAAGAAGTGTGTTGCAGTCAACAAAGCTGAAAAGAGAGAGAGATCTGAATAGCCCTTTCACATCAGACATAGAGATACAGAATATGAAGTTTTCCATGTTGGGTTTTGAACTGGCTTTGAACCAGTACTTCCTATGTTTCTTTTCCTCCTACTGGGTTGCCTCTTTCAGCCTTGCTGAGGGTATGTGCCTGGTCTTATTGCAACTTGTTATGCCATGTTTGGTTCATATTCCTGGGAGGCCCGCTCTTTTCTGAAGGAAAACAGAGGAGTGGAACCGGAGAAGAGAGGAGAGGAAGAAAGGGACTGGGACGAGAGGAGTGAAAGGAAACTACAGTCAGGGTGTACTATATGAGAGAAGAGTGAATAAAAAATGATTAAAGGTGATACCAATATAGTTATTTTGATAGTGAAATATTCTTTCATTTAATTTTGCAAACTGTATTTATAAAGTTTATTTGAAAAACTGTGATTTGTATCTAATTCCAGTCTAAAATGCCACCCATGTTAGTAATGACAGCAAATTAACTCCTAGTGAGTATTAGCATCAGTAATTGTCAGCTCCATGTATATCCTAAGAGGTAGACACTGTTATCTCATTTGAGGAGAAGTAGATACAAGGAGTCATATATAGCTTCTCCAGTGTCACACACCTAGAAGAAGTAGGATTAAGATTTGGGCATTAGAGTTTAATACTAACAAAATATACATTTAACATATACAATAGTCAAAAGAATGCAAATAGCTATAATTACAAGAAATGGTATGCTTTTAAAATTAAAATGTGAATAGATACTTTTTGACCATCTTGAAAATTAAGTTGCATTAAGCAACCAGATTTAAAATTTTTTAGTGTGGCAAAACTTCTGCTGTTTGTGTTCTACTTTCCTGACTCAGCACAAGGGCCTCCATGAAGCATGCTGAGGATCACTGAACTAATCTTTATATTCCTGGAAATCTGTAGCTTTTTTCAACATAACGGTTGTTAGAAGATGGGACAATAGGTAGTGATAATCTGACATGTCAAGAAGCTTCTACAGTTTTACTAGAGACCAAAGCAAACTTTTCCCTAACAAGAAAAAAGTTATATAAGATTTTTAAAATGGACTGACCATGCCAAAATTTTCCTTTACTTAAAACTGCATACTCGAGGCAGAGCCAGGCGGATCTCTGTGAGTTCGAGGCCAGCCTGGTCTCTAAAGCGAGTTCCAGGACAGGCGCAAAGCTACACAGAGAAACCCTGTCTCGAAAAACCAAAAAAAAAAAAAAAAAAACAAAAACAAACAAAAAAAAAAACTGCATACTCAACGAAGGAGAAAAACATCCTCCCATTATTTTCTAACTTTCCCCTAGTATCTGTAAAGTTGCTGGCTTTATTGAATAATAATAGGAAAAAATCTGTATACAAATTTTTAAACACGCTTCATCTGTGGAATGTTCTTCCAGAATTTGCCACGGTATATAAACTGATGATATTTACTAAAATTTGAGTCAGTAAATTAGCAATGTTTTTAACTAGTACCACCAATTGTGAGTAGAGAAAGTAGAGAAGTATGAAATACTCTGGATTTTCATTGCTACACATTTAGAAAAGAATCTTAATAGATGCACTGCGAATACAAGACACCAAGTGAGATAAAGGTTCCATGTATCCATCCCAGAGGTCTATTCCACTCTCGTCTTTACAATACGACTAACTCCTCTCTACAGAAAAAGAAAAGCTAATGCAAACTTTCCTGCTGGTCTATTCAAGTCATGCCTGTCTGATCTAGTCTCCTGAACTTTCCAAGTTTCTGGCTGCTTGTTTCAACCATTCCCTTAATTCTGATGGTGAAAAAAATGGTAGGCTGTAAAATTCAAGGAAGTAACCTAACAGGTAATAAAATAAAAAAAAATAAATAAAAGAAGGAGGAGGAGGAGGAGGAGGAGGAGGAGGAGGAGGAGGAGGAGGAGGAGGAGAAGGAGAAGAAGAAGAAGAAGAAGAAGAAGAAGAAGAAGAAGAAGAAGAAGAAGAAGAAGAAGAAGAAGAAGAAGACTACAGCTCCTAAAGACAGCTACATAGTCCCTTAGTCCCCTAGTTTGGTAATATGTGTTGTTTTTGGAAGAGCTTGGTAGGATCTCAGTCTTCTGGGTTAGGACCATGTATAATAAGAAAATGAAAATACCAATAGCTAGGCCAGTATACTCACTTTCAATGCATGACACGAATTATATTTCCATATATTAATTACATGCAAAGTTATTTGAGCTCATGACTACACTATCACAATATAATTAGAAACTGATTTGTGGTAAGAAAGAATATAAGGTATATGAAAAGGGAGGAGAGAATAAGAAGGAATAGAAGAACCTGAGACTGGGGAGGAGTGCTGTGAAATACTGCCTAGAGACAGGACCTTACAGCAGCTGTAGTTATCTTTACAGGAACTTCACACGATCCAGCTAGTGAAAATCCCAGCACTGATGGGGGGGATTTTCAGGGCCCCATACCTAGCTAAGGAGCTATTGGTGATTGGGAGCTATTGAGGAAGAATCACTTTTCCTCAGGAAAGTGACCTATACTCCTTCAGGTGGTGGCTTGTGCTCCAGTGGATGGTCACGTACCCATGTATATAGGGGCAAAACTACTTAGACTCAGGGGGTTATGTTTATAAGTATATATTTTATGTGTAAATAAAAAATCATGCTCTTTGAGAAGAGTCATCAGTTAAAACGAAAAACAAATTACACACAAACACACATACACACATCTGTGGACATGAAGTTGGGGAGATGTGTGGAGAGGGTCTAGAGGAAGTTGAGGGAAGTGAGAGGTGAATATCATCAAGATGCATTGTATGTGAAGGTATTTTTTAAAGAATAAATTAAAAATATTAAAAAACAAAAATAAGAATGGTCAGTACAGGGGATGCAAATCACCAAAGTATGTTTGTTATATATACATAGGAAAATGTCACAACAAATCTCATTTTTGTATAAGATTCAGAAACATTGGGTTGGTATTTCCTAGTTTAGAGATGCTCAGGATACTTCTTTTAAAATGTTCGATGTCTAAATGGACTTGAGATAATTACATGAGCTGGACTAAAAGTAGAAATTCCTTAATAATACCTCCTCCTAAGTTCAATAATTAAAGTAAAAATTCTAGAACTGTTCTGAATTTTTCATTTTGATATCAATTATATCAGAAAATATTACATTTCTGTAGTTTAATATGAATAATCAGAAAGTAATTAAAATGAAGAACAATATTTTATAACTGAGATGATTAAAATAAAGATAATTATAAAATTATCACATAAATGAGGTTTGATGAAGCTTATTCATTTTCTATAATCTCTTCCATGCTGCAAAGACATTTATTTCTAAGACAATCACTTTACTTCTCTGGCTAGTGCAACTAGAAGGATGTGGTAGTCTAATTCCTCTTTATGCAGTTATAACCTTGTGCAGCTGAACTTTGCAGTTAGCTGATGGTCAGGAAAACAAAATTCAGTAAATAATACCACTGTAATGAGTTGCTTCTTAAGTAAACATAAATGCATTAAAAAAAATCCACCAACAAACAAGAGACCAACCTAAATGTAAAGTTGGCAGTCGCTGCACAAATGGACAGTGATGCTTCGTGTACTATTGTAAAACACAGAGCTGAGTTCAGTATTAGTGCTCACTGGATGTTAGCCACAGCTGAATTCTTTATTAAGCTCTTCTTCAGTTATTGCATTCCTGGAACCACTGAGGCTTCCTCTTGGTTTGTAAACTTTGTTTGTTTGCCATTATAAATGTTGTAATCTCCATAGAACTGTCAATTACTTATGTGCTCATTCTTAATTCTCTTTTTACAAAATCTGTTGCCCAAACATTGTTAAATCCTAACAGAAGCCACTCTAAGTTCTAAGATTACAATGGGAGAAAAACTAAAAACTTTTTTGCAAAAACCTGACTAACAATCAGTTGAATCTTTTTTTTTTTTTTTTTTGTTTTTTGTTTTTTGTTTTTTTGTTTTTTTCCCGAGACAGGGTTTCTCTGTGTAGCTTTGCGCCTTTCCTGGGACTTACTTGGTAGCCCAGGCTGACCTCGAACTCACAGAGATCCGCCTGGCTCTGCCTCCCGAGTGCTGGGATTAAAGGCGTGCGCCACCACCGCCCGGCCAGTTGAATCTTTTATTAAAAAGTCATTCTCTTTGAAAATAGCCATCAGTACTCCTCAAACAAATAGGTAACGGCAATTCAAACGTCAAATTATAGTTTAAGTTTAATGTACAGCTTATTAGTTATATTATATAAATCCCGACATGGACAGGGAAGGTGGGCATGAAGTCCCCACACATAGCTAAAGTGCTGTTGGCATTTGATAGATGCTGGAAGGTGGATATGTCTTCAATGGTTTGACCCCTGGTAGGTGGACCATATTCCATGGCAGGCCCCACATCCAGGAATAGTTGGTAGTTGGCTAAAACAAACTGAACTCAGCTCATTTCATGTTAAGATAAATATAAATATGAAGTTGGGCAAGTAGAAAGATGGGGGTCAGTCTTCAAGAAGTCAGTGGGGGAGGAAAAACATGATCAAAATAACTATATGAAACTCTCAAAGAAGTAATTACAACATTGTGGTAGTCTGAATAGGAATGCCCCCCATAGACTCATGTGTTTGAGTACTTGGCCCACAGGTAGTGGCACTACTAGGAGGTGTGGCCTTGTTGGAGGAAGTGTGTCACTATGGAGGTGGACTTTGAGGTCTCATATGCTCAAGCTAGGCCTAGTGTGACAGTTTCCTTTTGCTCTTGTGGATAAAGATGTAGAACTCTCAGCTTCTTCTCCAGTACCACTTCTGCCTGCATGTTGCCATGTTTCTCACCACGATGGTAATGGACTGAACCTCTGAACTGTAAGCCAGTCTCAATTAAATGTTTTCCTTTATCAGAGTTGTTGTGGTCATGGTGTCTTTACACAGCAATAGAAACTATAACTATGACAAACATAGTAAGAAAAAGTCACTACACTCTGGCAGACTGATAGCCAACATTCAATAATTCATAGGGTTAAAACACCCCCAAGCTTTAGGTTCTGAGAAAAAAAAAAAACCCTTTGGGACCATAATTCACTGAACTTCATTTTTCCACAAAACTTCTTCTCCATGAGACCATAAATCCTATTAGAGATTTATAAATATTTTCAAATTGCCATTACTGATGCCATGTCCACTTGTATCAATTACTACTACAAGTTCCTCATCCATAGTTCTGTAGAGTAGGCTGCACCAGGTCTGTACATTCAAAGTGGGCAAGAATTCACTATGAAAATCTAAAATATACTACTCCTAGGTAGATCTATTTTTCTAGCTTCATGATAATCCACTTATGTTTAACTAGATTTCTACCTTAAACTCCACAGAAGTTCTGTTCAAGAATTAAAACCAAATTGGTTCTCATATTGAAGTTTGACCCTATTGGCTCGCATTCATAGAGCTTGAATGCGCCATACTTAATATTGGAGAAGGAAATTAATTTCAATCTCATCCAACTCTGAACCCTATGAGCTACAATAATAACCTGTCTGAAAGATATGCCCATTGGAGCAGTAGTGGCAAAATTATTATGTAAGAAACCAACCAATTTTTAAAATTGGATTTAAGACCTGCTTCATTAGCTGGAACAAGCCTTACGTGAGTAAGCAACACTCTGATTAGATTTAAGGCCTACTCAATGAGATGGAACCCATGTGGCTAGATAGGTCATGGGCCCTCTGGGAAGCTTATTACTATTATTCTGTGAAATGAACACAGAAATAAAACAATTCCTAATGATAAATGGCGATACCCATAACTAAGTGCATCACACATCCCTCAACAGAGAAGCTTCTTCTTGAAGTAGATAGCAATTAACACAGAAACTCACAATTTATACAGAGAACAAGAGATTTCACAATTCTTAGCCCTACATAGGATGTTAATAACACCTTTATACTCAAATCTCATGAATCTATGCAGAAGAGGGGAGATTTTTATGTGCCAGACATGGTGGATGATTTCAAGGAAATAGAATCTTCCAGACATAGCAGGGCATATGCATTTATGAACTCAGAGACTGACATCATGCAAAGGACCTGCACAAGTTCAAGCCAGAAAAAGTTCCAGAAATGAGTAAGGGAAGTGGATATAAAGCACTATCCCGTCTAAGAAGCTAATTGCAATTGACAGCTGCTGGGAGAACGAAAACAATCAATGTTTTCAGGAGAGAAACACTAGATACATCAACCACAAACCCAGGACAGGCTCTGTGCTAGCCAACACAAACAATAGACATTGAACTCTCTCTGTGCCCCCCTCTCTCTAAGAAACAGAAAGAATATAAAGGAAGGTAGAGGAGGAGGGTCTGGGAAGGAAAACGAAAATGATCAAAATATATTGAACAAAATTCTTAAAGAATAAACAAAAGCACTATTAAAATACATGTTCTTATAGATGGTCAAATGAGAAAATAATGGCAGGTTCTTATATCAGACCATTGTTATCATGGGAACCAGTATATTGTGTAATTAGTAGGACATTACCTAGGGATATGGATTTGACTTTCCTGAAGACGATGCTGCTGGGAAACAAAATGCTTGTGAACTCGTAGAATATTTTATCTACAACCATGGTCACCCATAAGCATTGCTTCTGCCCAAGGAACTCACTTTATAGCAAATGATGAATGACAACAAAGCTCTAGCAACTTACTGGGTTTTCCCATGTTCTCATCGGTCTCTTTTGACTCCCCTTACCCAATGACTCAACACAATCTCAATCAAAGCTTTACTAGAGATTTTTGGAAATTGAAAATCATAATATTTAGAGGAAAATACAAATAGAATAAGTGCCTGAAGCTGTAATAAAGTGAAGGTGAAAGCCTTGACGTGCCTGACTCCAAACTTTACAGTTATCAAGTTAGTGTAAGGCTGACCTAAGTATAAACAAAGAACCATTAGAGTAGAACTGCATGTTCTGAAATAGACATGGTTATAACTTCAAGAGCCATTCAGCAGGAAAAGCATCTCTCAATCAATGGTGCTACAACTAGATATTCATCTGTCACACAGATTCAAAACAAATCACAAAAGGAAAAATTAAATCAACTGCATAGAAGAAAATATAGGACAATATATTTGGAATATTGGAGTAAATAAATAATTCTCACACAAGACATATAAGTTAGATTTGACCATTAAAAAACAGCAACAACAAAAACAAAACAAAAATTAAAAAAAAACCCAACTTCTGGTCTGTGCAGATGGTTCAGCAGTAAGAACACTAGATGATCTTCCAGAAGACCCAGGTTCAATTCCCAGGACCCACATGGCAGCTCACAACTGTCTGCAACACAAGGCCCAGTGGAGTCAATGCTCTGTTGTGGACACAGGAGGGTACTGCATGCATATGGTATACAGACATATATACAGACAAAACACCCATATGCATAAAATAAAAAAGGTTAAAATTTTTTTAAATAAAATAAAGTGAATAGGTAAATAAAAACTAGGAGAAAATATGACTGATACACATAAGTGACAACAGACTTCATCAGAATCTATAATGATCTACAAATCAATAACAAAAAGTCAAATCGTAAAATTGAAAATTGGCAAAAGATTTTCAAAAAGAAAAACATAACTAGCTAGTCAGTAAACATAAAAATGTTCAACATTATTAGGCACTGAGAAATGCAAATTAAAAGCAGAATGACATACCACTGCACATTTACCAGCATGATTATGATTAACAATGGTGACAAGAATATGTTGGCTAGTATATACAGGAAGCCAAACTTAAGTAAATTACTAAGTATAAAATAATAGAGTCCCTTTTGTGAAAAAATGTGTATGTTACACAAAAATTAGTATATTTCTATTTTATGACTTAGAAATATCACTCCCAGGTATTTAACCAAGTAAATAAAAACAAGTATCTACAAAAAACTCCTTGTACAGGAACTGCCACAGATATTTTAACAGACTAACAACAGGAATGATTCAAATGAGCATTTATAAAAGATTGAATACAAATGTAATATTAAACAACAATGAACAATGTTACCTAGTAATGAAAATGAGTAAACTGATGGAAAAATAAATGAATACACAAATATTTTGCTAACATTGAATGCTTCTGTGTACATGAAGTTCTATAAATAAAAGGCAAATCTTTAGTTTAAACAAATCAGAGAAGCTCTTTGGACTGAGCAGGGTAATGGAAAGGGATATAAATAATAAAAACCTCTTAGAATATTAAAACAGAAGTGTTTTAGATACTCATAGGGATGTGGTGATATGAGTATAAACATCAAATTGCCTACTTAATAATTATGTGTTTTATTTGTGAGTGTAAATTTTATCTAAAATCAACATTGTGAAAAAATAAAAAGCAAATACTAAAAATGAAAAATACTTTGTTTCTTTGTGATCATTCAAAAAAACTCAGAAAACTCAAATTACATGTTTATGAGTCATATACTTATCAAAAATTTTAGAAGGAATACTTTTAAAATATACATATATTACTGCATATTTAATTTACTTTCATTAATATTGTCATAATTTTAATATACTTGGATCATAATAATGAATTAACATGCAGCTTTGGCTTTCTCAAGTGATCATAATACTGAAACAGGCTACTAGTAACAAAAGAAACCATTTTCCTTTGAATCTTTCCAAGATTTTGACATTAAATATTTAAATTAATTCCAGGAGGAGGTTTGGGAGTCTGATCTTTTGTGATCCCAGAGCTTAGCATTATGATAGATGAGTCAAGTAGCAATTAATCAAACAAACCTGTATGCAAATGCACAGGCATAGCCACAGAGTCATTCTCCAAAGAGAGGCCTGGTGAAGGCCAGGTTTATGTTGAAGCATCCAGCTCTTAGGACTACAGACAAGTACACTGCTTGACAGATTAGCATTCCTCCTAGATTATTTGCAGAAGCAGATGAGACATTTTAATTAGCTATTTGTTTCTTTAAAGATAAAATGTAATACACATATGTCTATATAATACTTTAAGATACTAAGGGAAAATTTCCTCATAACAATGGAGATACTGAACAAATACTCATGACAATTTGAATTTTGTAAATGGGTTTATAAAAGCTATTAGGTAGTTTTTTCAGACTCTTACTATAAACTTCAGTGCCCTTTCAAAATCCCACCTTTGTAAAAAAGATACTTTCAAGTCGAAACAGTTTATAATAACAATTCTGCAGTATTTAGTCACTTTTAGTATCGAATGTGTTCAACCTGAGGTCATAGTTCATATCTACATCCCATGCAGTCTTTTCAGGTATGCTCCTCATCGGCTGTGCTCACAAGACCTGTTGTGGAAGGCAGCACTGGTTTGTTAGCACACTAAATAACAGCCCTGACAGTAGAATTATACTCCTAATGCAGCTTACTGTACTTTTAAAAGTAATGTTTATGATGCTGACAAATGATGATCCTTAGGGAGATAATTGTAGTTACTGGTATTGCCAGCTTTTTAATATGGCAAGACTATGGACAGAGCTTCAGAAGTGGTATGGAGTAATAATCACCACCTGAGTGATGTACAGGCACTGCCAATAGAGGCAGAGTAACAGAAAACCTAAACCTATGTGTAAAAATGAAGGAAAGTGTTGAAAGTATCATGTTACACATAAAAAATTGTGGGATATACCTAAATCAATGTGTGAAAAGTAATTGTGTTCATGAAAAATCAACTGGAAGACTCAGTCAGTATTCTAAATTACCAAACTCCCTTTAGCTCATCTGAATTCCTGTTAAATTATCAAGGTTCTCTTTCCTTTTTTTGTGGAAAATTATGAGTTGAACAATGTCTTATAGCTAATGAAATACTATAGGAAAATGGCAATGCTAGATTATTGCACTATCATAAATTAAGACAGAAAAATACTGTCACAGATACTTAACATACTTCAGGAATGAAAAAAAATTACATCAGTGCAAGAAAATGTAGTTCAGAAACAGATCTATGTCCATACCCACCTGTATACCTACAAGGGCTCCACTGTAAGTCACTGAGCTATAAGCAAGGAATCCAAATTTACAACTTTATAAATATGTGGCTCTGGGTCAAAACAACCGGACATTCATATGAAGAAACAGCATAAATGATAACACAAAAACTAACCAAAACAGTGAGATCTGGAAGAGATCCAGGAATTTACTTGGTGACTAAATTACAAAAAGAACTTGGGTGGGTTCCTGTGCTGGCAAGTTCTTGGGTGGGTTCCTGTGCTGGCAAGGCTGATGCTTCACTACGTTATGTTTTTGAGGTATGGTCTCCCACTAACCCTGAAATTCACTGTTTTGGCTAGAGTGGCTGGCCAGAGCCCCTGGGTGTGTCTGCCTCTGCCCCACAACACAGGAGTTCCTGAGAGCTGCTACCACACCTGACTTAAAAAAAAAAAAAAAAAGACAAAAACCATGGGCACTGGGAGCCAAACCAAAGTCTTCAGGCTGTACAGCAAGCACTTTACTTACTGAATCATCTCCCCAACCCTACTGACTTCAAGTGTTGTGTTCTCTCGATCATTACAGCTGGACACTCTAGCACTTTAAGTCAATTGAGAAACTGAGGATTATCAAACACCGACTCACCAGTTTTAATCATTAGGATCTTACTCTCTGGAAAAGCCTCTCTCCCTAGTTGCCTTCCTTAATACTTAGCATTCCTTTTCCTCTTTCCACAACAGACCTGACGGCTCATGGCTATAGTGACTGGTTCTTCTCCACTGAAGCCTCAGGCTTCTTATAATCAATTCTCTACAGAAGCTGCCCCAACAGACATGCAAATGCTGAGAGAGGAAATCAGACAATACCTGATTTTTAAAAACAAATTCACTTCTCTAATTCTCAAGTGTGCATAAAGCTTTGCCTAGAAAATCTGCATTTTTTGGTTATGTTCATTACATACCAAGAAAACTATTCTCAACTGATTTTACTTTATAAACCTCAATTAATCAATCTAACATCATCACTCAGAAAAGGACAGACACCTCAACTGTATCTTCCTACTACTAAATTTATGAACTTGCTGGCACAGGAACCCACCTAAGTTCTTTTTGTACTTTACTCACAAAGTAACTTCCTAGGTTCCTAACAAACCCAATTATTCATGTGTCATTTTTTTCTATAGTCTGTCTACTTTCCATCTACATGTTTATATCAACACTCACTACTGCAATTCTCTCCCTTAAAACATCTCTGCTCACTTCCTTTTCCTACTATCTCTCATTAGAAAATAAAAACTCACCTAAGATATTACATAAACTTTTCTACTTAACATTAACCTTCTACATCCATTACAGGGAGGCAAAAATATGGTGTATATCCACTGTGTTCCCCTCCTCATTTTCCATTTTCCTATTGAACCACTCTATTTGCCCCTGTCTTGAACTAAATCTTGTAGAAGCCTTCAACATCACTCACACGACCGATTCTTTTTTCTGCTTTATCCTCCTATGCCTTATAAGAAAACAACCATCTCATTTCACTTCCTTGAGTATTCCTAACACTCTCATTAGTTTACTTCAGTTGACATTCTGTTTTGATGCTCCTACTTTGCCAACTGCTATCACATGCTACAGATGTTGGTCATGGGCTCTGTTCTTCCTCTAGATTTTTGTAGTGACACAGATTACATTAACTATATGCTGATGACTCAATAGCCAAGTCCTTGGTTAATATTTATTTTTATCAATATTACTTTCCCTTACTAAATATTTTTATTCTCCCCCAAAACATCTTTCATCACAATAGCAAATATCATCAGTGTTTGAGCCCAAACAATGGAGGCCAGCCATGTCCTTCTGTTCCTTCTGCCCAAATCCAATCTATCTTCAAAGTTCTATTCATAGAGTTTTTCAAAATCTTTCTCGAATAGGTTTCCCGAATTTGTTTCCCTAAGCAAGATACCAGTGTTACCTGCCATGAGACTAGTCCAATGCTTTTTCTCTTGTTAATAGCTTCTAGCTTACACAATGGTTCTCCTGCTAATGAAGACCTACTTGTAGTGGGTACCTGTTCCACCTATGACCTTGAGGTACCAACTCCTAGGGCATGTCCTTGGGACTAGTTTATGACTTGAGGGGCAGGTATACCTCGCTCTCTTCTCTCACTCTTGGGCCTGGACAGTGTGGACTAACTCAGGCAGCAGAAGCAGTGTGGGACTAGCCATCAGCCTTCCAAGACTCTGCCACGATTTTGCCTATCCTGTTTAGTGAGTTCTCCCCAATTTATATCATAATAAACTCCCTAATACCCCTTTAGCAGACTCCCTTGGATTTCTCGTTATATCTACTTAAAGGACAATTCAGATCTGTCCCCTGCCTGTGTCTTTATTTCATTACCTGCCAATAAAATCCTCCCTTATTATAAATTAGGTATTTTCATCAACAACTTAAATGTATTAGCTTCTTTGTCACAGGGTACTGTTGATTACTTCCTTTCTGAAGGAATGTTATCTCTACAGTTCTTTGCATGGCTTAATCCTTTTCTTTTCAAGTCTTAGTTCATCTGTTTATCTTATCAGAGTCATGCTTTGATCACCCCATTAATTCTACCACCAACCACTGTCATGGAATATTATGTTAACTATGTAAAGATGTGATACATTTGTTTATGCTGTGGAATATTACTTGAACTGTGTAAAGGTGTGTTACATTTGTTTATGTTGCATTTGTTCAATAATGTAAGGATGTGTGTTTAATTATGTAAAGATGTATTGCATTTGTTTCACCTTGCCTCCTTACGGCACCTGATTGGCCTAATAAAGAGCTGAATGGCCAATAGCTAGGCAGAGAAAGGATAGGTGGGGCTGGTGAGCAGAGAGAATAAATAGGGAACTAGAAAAGAACAAGAGAAAGAGAATGAGAAAGAGAGGGACACGCCCAAGCCCAGCCAGCCAGGCACCACCAGCCAGCCAGATGTGAGAAGTAGTGGAAGTAAGATATACAGTAGGAAGAAAGTTAAAAACCCTCAGGCAAAAGGTAAAGAGAAACAGGTTAATTTAAGTTAAAAGAGCTAGCCAGTAATGAGCCTAAGCTAGGCCGAGCATTCAAAACTAATATGTCTCTGTATCATGATTTGGGAGCTGGGTGGTGGCCCAAAAGAAAGCCTTGTACAAACATAGTCTTTCTCCATTATTTTGTTTTAATTACACCACTACCTGATAATAATTTTATTTGTTTATTCAATTCCTGTATCTCATTACAAAATTTTAAGTTCTACAAGAGTTATAACCATTTATCTTTGGATGATGATGACCATGGTATTACTGTTGAGATCCAATACAAGGCACATAATTGGCACTCAGTAGAACATGAACCGACGGAAAATATTTCACCATTTTTATTTATTACACTTTGAAACAGATCAAAAACTGTCCATTTATTCATCAGTCAAATAAAGCTAATTAAGTTCAAGGGTTCAACAATTCAGTAGATATATAGTTAGTACCTATAATGTCATAGGACTATCAAAAACAAAATACACAAAAATAGTTCCAATCTCCATGGTAGAAAATATAATAGCCATAAAATGAACTAATTATAGTATGTTATGGCAAGTGCTGTAACAGGATACATAGTAAAGTGCAGGAAGAAAGGACAGTCATCAATATTATTTCATGTGAGAAATATTCATGGAAAAATATTTAAATTGGTCTTAAAATAGAGGGCAGAAGAAAGACTGATCAGAGAAAGTATGCTCCAGTGACAGGGATAACCATGCTTAAAACCAAAACAGATTTCTAAAACAGCAGGTCAGTGTGCTTTCCATGTTGATCAAATGTCTCCCTAGAGTTTTGTTTTCATTTCTGTGTTGGATTTGCTAGAGCTGAAGCTTGGTGTTTGGTATGGGCTTGTGGCTTATAAAGAGACAGATCTGGTTATGAACTGCTTAGCTGAATTTCCTTAATTACCCTGATGATAACCCCCTGGTTTCTTTCTGCCTTTTGTACTTGCCAGCTCTAGGTTCAAAGGAGTTGTCACCTGCAGTATTTATTCTAGCCTGGGCAAAATGAAGTCACTAAATTACAAAAGAAAAAGGTGTTTATTATATCCAATACAAGTAAAGTATTAAATGATTTAGAAATATTTCAGAGACTAGATAACCCAGACAGGGAAAAATCAAATACTACTGGTTTAAAAACAAAACAACAAAAGCCAAGTATCAATAAAATGACTCCTAATGTCATTCTGCTATACTCATAGATCAGTGCCTTGCTCAGCCATCATTAGAGACTAACCTAAAACTAACCTAATTTCTCCAGATCCCGAAGGAAAAAAATGGGCTCCTGTCACTAAAGCTAAGAAACTCCACCAGGTTGGGCGGCGGTGGTGCACGCCATTAATCCCAGAACTTGGGAGGCAGAGCCAGGTGGATCTCTGTGAGTTCAAGGCCAACTTGGTCTACAGAGTGATATCCAGGACAGGCACCAAAACTACACGGAGAAACCCTGTCTGCTTAAAAAGAAACAAACTAAAAAACAGAAAGAGAATTTCCACCAGATCCTATGATTCTGTTGCTGCTTACTGATATCTAACATAGAGCCAAATGTGTCTCTTTGCACAACTAGCAAACTACTAAAGAAATCATCAGTGACGTGGATATTTGAATATATTTGAAATAATTTATCTGTGAAATCTTGAAACTTATACTAGTACCAATTGCTAGGCATATAGAGAAGAAGGATATAGGGCTGAACTGAAAATTAGCGATAAATGGATTCCTTAACTTAGTAGTTTAAGTTTAGTTTATCTCCAGGGCACTACAAAATTCTAAAGTATTAGATTCTGCAAAAATTCTTCTATTTAACAATCAAAATGCCTTATAAATTTGGTACAATGGTTTAGTTATGGGCCAAATGCATCTTCTAAAGGAAATTTGGTCTCTATGTGGCAATGTTAGGGAGGGTAAAACTTCTGAGGGATGGGGCTAAATGAAAGGCTGTTAGTTCACTTTGAGACCTATTATTGGAAGAGATTAACATAGCTAGCTCTGTGGCACACATCCATCAGATTCTATAAGATGCAGTTGTTTTAGAAAGGGCAAAGTTGGCACATGAATCTCTCAAACTTGCTGTCTAACCATGTGATCTCTTCTACAAAGTACTTCTATTACTCAAAAGATGAGGCCACCCAACCTTGAACTTGCGGTCTACAAAAACTATATGTAAATAGATCTCTATTTATTAAGTCTCCAGCCTCACTTATTTTGTTACAGCATCAGGAAATGGACTACAGCATATGGAATGATAAAGTGAAAGATCCAACAAATCATCTGGAGAAATGGAAGTTCCAGCTCCATCTTTCAACTCTAGGCATTTCTGCAATTTATTTAACATACAAGCATGAACTGATCAAATGACAAAGAAGAAAGGATGAAGAGTTGGTGTATAAGATGCCTTGTGGATCAAATAAAATTCTAATTATAAATAATTTATTCTTTCAAAGAATGAAAGTTTTTTCTGTACTCAGTTTGAGATAAAAGAAATATGGAAAAATTTGTTATAAATAAGAGAACAGTGTAAATAACTAACTTTGATTTGAAATATAAATTGTCAAATGCATCAAATTACCACTGAATATGACATTTTTCAGTATTTATAAGAATGATACTAGAATTTTCCTATAATTATGCAGAAGCAGTATGTTTGGAAAATTTATAATTATTTAAGTAGCTTTAATTCAAAGTGATATGCTGTGGATATCGCTCTGTATAAATAAAACACTGATTGGCCAGTAGCCAGACACCAAGTATAGGTGGGACTAACAGAGAAGAGAATTGAGGGAACAGGAAGGCAGAGAGGGAGACACTGCCTGCAGCCACCGCCAGGACAAGTAAGATGTAAGGTACCAGTAAGCCACGAGCCATGTGGCAAAGCATAGATTAGTAGAAATGGGCTGAATATAAGAGTAAGAGCTAGACAATGATATGCCTGAGCTAATGGCCAAGCAGTTTAAATAATATAAGTGTCTGTGTGTTTATTTTATAAGTGGGCTAAGGGACTGCCGGGGTTTGGCGGGACCCGGAGAGAAAACTCTCCAGCTACAGTGATATCAATTTGGTATTTTTTCTAATACTCAAAATCTAATTTAATTATGACAAAAAATACCAAAAATTTATAGGTATTTTACAAAACACACATGTAAAACCTATCACAGAATGGAAAGATCAATAAGTCATCAAGAGCAGAGGAGAAAACAATAAATGTAATCTGACATCAAGGATGGATCCTGCAGTAACAAGACGTTAATAAAAACTGGTGAAATCTGCCAGGCAGTGGTGGCGCACGCCTTTAATCCCAGCACTCGGGAGGCAGGGCCAGGTGGATCTCTGTGAGTTCAAGGCCCACCTGAGCTACAGAGTGAGTTCCAGGACAGGCACCAAAACTACACAGAGAAACCCTGTCTCGAAAAACCAAAAAACAAAACAAAACAAAACAAACAAAAAAAAAACTGGTGAAATCTGAATGATGTGGAATGGAGTTACTGTATCCATGGTGCTTTCTTCTTTTTATTAATAGTATTTTTATTAATTCTTTGAGAATTTCATTTTAGGTATTTTGATTATATTAAACTCCCCAACTTCTCACGCATACCTTCTCAGAACCCTCAACTCCTTACTAACCAAATTCTGAGACTTTTTCCCCCATAAAGTCAGTTTGTGTTGCCCAACTACTTTGAGATTTCATCTTACATCATTAATATGGCTAAGATTGATTGAAAAAAGTAACAGCACAAGCTAGTGTAAAGGAAACACTCAACTATTACTGGTGAGACTGCAAACTTGTACAGTCACTATGAAAATCAGTGTGGCAGTTCCTCAGGAAGATAGAAATCAATCTATCTTAAGACACAGCTATACCACTGTTGGACATATACTCCAAAGGTGCTTCATCTTACCACAGGAATACTTGTTTAAGCATGTTCATTGTTGTTATATTCATAATAGCCAGAAACTGGAAACAACCTGGATGTCCCTCAACAGATGAATGGATAAAGGAAATGTGGTACATTTATACAATGGATATTACTAAGTGTTAAAAAATGAAATCATGAAATTCTTAGGTAATGGATGGAACTAGGAAAAAATCACCCTGGTGAAGTAACTCAGACCCAGAAAGACAAATGTGGTATGTATTCACTTATATGTGGATATTAGCTGTTAAATCAATGATTAGCAAGCTACAATACACAGAACCACAGAGGGTAGATACAGAGTAAGGAAATGTCAGGGGACAGAATACTTATTGATGGACTAGATGAAGGGGACTGGAATGAAAGGTCAAGTGGGGACAGTGAGGGAAGAGAATGAGGGAGGAAATACAGGAGAGACAGCTAAATTTAACGGTCATTTGAGGGGTAGTATGGAAACCTAATACAGTAGAAACTTGCTAAAATATATACATATATGAAGATTATCTAAATGAAATTGCCAAATAATGGAGGAGACAGAGCCTCAACTGGAAATATCTTGCCACCAAATGATGCTTCCAATATTGAGAATGCGTTACATCTAATTAATTTGCTGGCTGAAGGGCTCTCATGGGAATCCCCAAATAACCCAGACTGTTGCCAAGGCTGGTTGCTCTCCACAAACAGATAGTAAGGTCCTATTGATGAAGACAATACCTACATAATTCATGGAACATGGATAAGTCAGTCCAGTGCCTACCCAGAGTATTCATGCCTTTAGACTAGTGTTTTGGCTATCAGAAGGTACTCTGAATGATACCAAAGGAGAAATGTAAACCCCAATCCAGCTACAAACTCTTTGATCTACAATAGTGTCCTGACTTCAAGATATGCTAGTGCAACGATGGCACAAAGCTTGTGGGAATAACCAACCAATATTATATTACAAAGGCCCAATCCATGAGATTGAACCCATACTTGACATTGCATTGTTGACCAAGAATCTGATACTAGATATAACCCAGTGACCTGGGGAAAACCAAATATTACTTTTTACTAAAGGAATGTAGCAATAAGATGACTCCTAATGACTACTATAACCTTGGATCATTGCCTTGCTCAGCCATCATCAGGGAAGCTGCTTCTTGCAGTAGATGGGAATAAAAACAAAGACCCACAGTTAGACAATATACAGAGAGTAGGAGACCTTGGAACACACAGTGCATCAGATTTGTGCCCTCAGGCTTCAGGGAACCCTTTGGAAGCAGAAGTGGAAAGAGGGTAAGAGGCCATAGAGGATGGAGGACACCACGGAAAAAAAAGCCTTTAAACACAACAGGACCAACACACATAGAGAACGAGGTAGCATACACAGGGCCTGCATGAGTCTATACCAGATGAACTCCTAAGAGCTGAAAGGAGAAGTGAACACATGTCCCATCCCTAACCCAGAAGCTATCTCCAATTGATAACCACTTGCAAATAAAAATTTAGTTTTATCCAAGAGGTTCTCACTGGGAAAACAAGCTTCTCTCAAGGGTAAGCCACAGAAAAGAAACTGAACAGCATCTTTGGAGGTTCCTCGTCTACTAACATCATGCCATGGCTCTTCCTTTTATCTTCTTAACTTTATCTTAAAAAAATGTTTTATTTTTTAACCTACAGGTCCTTTGCTTATATATTATAGATTCTAGTTTTGTGGTTTTTTATGGGATTCCTGAGTGTGCATGAATGAGAAGATCTCAACATCTATATCTATATCATGTGCGGTTTCTTGGACTCTTTTTCTTGTTTTTTTTTGTCCTATTCTGAAGTGTTTCTCTTTGTGTTATCTATCATACTATATTATATAATATTATTTTTATTATTATCCTTTAGATGCCTGTTTGCTTTCTCATGAGACAGAGACGATGGATCTAGATGGAAGAAGAGGAGGTGGGAAGGAACTGTGAGGACCAGATAATTTCTTCGATATTCTTACAAAACTCAAAGTTTTATAACTGAAAGTAGAAATTATTTTCAAGATATTAATCTTCATTTAGGCTAGATTGTAGATATCAGTCAATTAAAATGATATATTTTATATAGTTTTTAAAGAAATGGGCTGCAGTCTATATTTAACATGCACTATGCATTTATTTTTCATAAACTTAAGAAAGTAGATGATAAAATTTATAATATTTGAGAATTTATATATTATATTTTTCCAAGCAATTAAAAATAACTTCAGATATCTCTTCAACAATAGAATGATTTAAAATTGAATAGACAACAAAAACCTCAAAACAGGTGTCTAATTTACAAATTTAATGGCAAATATTGGTCTTGCACATCTGGATTGCAAAGTTTCACTTATGGAGTTTAAAAATATGAACAGGGCCATGTGTGCTGGCATACAACTGTACTTTCAGGGAGGCAGAAGAATCTATGTCACTTCAAGGCCAGCCTACATTACACTTCAAGTTGAGTGAGAGCTAAGCCCTAAGAACTTGTCTTAAAAAAAAAAATAATAAAAGAGTCCACAGCTTTTCCCCACCCTGAGAGTTGTACAGAGCTTGGGTATGGAGTGGAGTTGAGGACCTGAACTTAGACTAGGTAGAGAGCTTCTGCAGTTGTGCTGGACTTATGTGACTTCATTGGAAGAACAGGGTTTTGCAGTCTTAGAGAGAGGAGACAGACATTAGAATACAGGATCTCTAAGAAAAAGTCCTTATGAACACTCAGCTCTCAGTTCAAGAGGCCTTACCAAACTATAAGAGTGAAACTCAAGTAGACAAAGACATACCTCCAGCCACCACAGACAGCTTAGCATCTTGGATAAGGAGAAACTATATTGATTAAAAAGAAACATTTTATGAATCAGAAAACATGTGGTTAAGTGGTAGTTGTGAACAAGACAGAAGTTATATGAACTAAAAGTGAAGTAGAGAAGTGGTCTTTAAATAGAAGCACACAGTAAAAGAAAATGTAAAGGGAAAAGGGAAAGGACACAGGTCAAATGCAATGAGGCTGAGAGATGATGAAACGGCTAGGGACATGCAAAGTTCTCTTTTTTGAATGAAGTTGTAAGGTGTACCTAAGGAGAAAGAATGAAAATGTCCTCTATAGAGAACTGCTAAAAGGTAAGACTGAAAAGAAATAAGAAGAGCCTTTTCTTGGGCTCTTTTTCTTGTTTGTTTTGTCCTATTCTGAAGTGTTTCTTCATAAATAGTGGTCATAAAATTCAGTTCAGTTTGCAAGTTTGTATGAATTCCCCTTGTTATGCAAAGCTGTGAAAGTGCAAGGAGATTAAGTAGGCTTTGATTATTCCTGGTGGGTAAGACAAAAGAAGAGAAGAGAAAACATGCTAACACTAAGCTATTTCTCCAGATACATGGCTGCAAAGCACAAGGTGCTGAGAAATAAATGGTAGGTGAGTGCTCAATCTTAAACAAGTTATTCATGCCATCTTAATGAGGCTCAGGGCACACTATAAACAGGGAGCACAAAGAACTTAAGAGTCTGAAACCAAGAATGTGGGAGCTCACAGAGGCTTCATACTGAGAACTTACTCAGGGTCAGAGAATCGGAGCTTGCTTTACCCAGCAGGGCTGCATAAAGAGATAATTTGGCCACAGGTGTGTTTACCAGGTGTTTGGAAGGGGCTACACTTGGCTGTATGGTGTGCTCTGATCTTGCCAAGGGGGAGGTCTTTTGCCTCTCCCCTTGGCATATTATAAAAAGCCCTTTACAATAAAGGATGAGGCTGGTGGGTATTGATCCAGGCCCTCAGAAAGCAATCCTGTTTCTGTCTTTCTTCTCCTTGACTAGGTCTCTCTTTCTGGTGTTATTTCTTAATTCCTCTGTCCTCCACCTAAGAGCACTTCAAAAGGTGGGAGCAGGTCAGAGCTGGACTCCTACAGACTCCCACAGATGGCGCCCTGAACATGGGACTTAGGTATGGAAGACAAAGAGAAGGAACATCACGGAGCAGGGGGCAGGCCTGGTAATGAATTAAAGGAGGTGGTGATATTCTAATCTTCCAAGAGTAAAAGCAGAGTAGTTAAAGTTAGGCTGCAACAAAATCTGTAAAAAAGTTTTGGTGAAGGTGGAGAATATATGCTTTAGGGCTAGGAATATGGTGAAGGTTTAATATAAAGTAATTTAGAGTAGAGTAGTTCTTCCCTGAGCACAGAAACGACCTGGGACATAGAAAGCAGCATCCAGGACAGAACAGACACTGCTAACCTGGCAGTCTGAGAACAAAAAGCTGCTTCAGAGACTGACAGCTTCAGAAGCCCCCACCACAAGCAGCAGCAGCCAGGCACCAGCAGCCAAGACCCGTGGGGGGATCATCAAGTTAACAGGCAGCAGACTCCCAGAGCCAGCACAAACAGTAGGGTTCTGCACACTTCCTGCCATGGCTGTGCCAGCAGTCAGCCTGCTGGATGCTGGCTTGAGGCTACATGCAACCTTCACCAGCCAAGCAGAGATGCAGCAGCTCTGCTAGAGGAAAACCTCAGGGAGCATCAGTGGCTTGGAGTGCAGCAGAGACTTTGGACCCCAGTGACCAGAGCAGGTCTGTCACCAGGAGCCAGAGTCCCCTGAGGCCAGAGCCCAGCAAGGGACACCCCCAGAAAGCCATGAGGCAGCTGGAGAGCACAGAGTGCAGTGGGAGCTGTCCAAGAGACAAAACATCCAGAGAAAGATGCCCTGGGGTGCACACCAGGAGGGCCTGGGAACATGTGCCTTTGAGTCTGTGTGTGTGCTTTTAGGGACACAGGGGTAGGCCTGATTACCTCAAGCAACAGTGAGCAGGAAGCCCTGTGGTGGTCAGCAGCATCCCCAAGGGCAGAACAGTGGCAGAGAAGTGGAAGACCCAGGGGAAAACTGCTGCCTGACAGGACTCCAGGGTGGGATGAGCCCTGGCGTGGAGAGAGCAGCAGAGGTTTTGAAATTCCCCCTGCAATGAAACAATGAAACATATAGGATCTGAGTACCTATCAGCAGTGTGCTGCAGCAGTACTCCAGGCTGAATGGTGGAGACTCGCTGGAGGCCAGCCTGGGCTCCCAGCAGCAGGGTGAAGCAATTGGCTGTACAAACTCTGGGACTGGAGTGCTGGATGTAGAGCCACTGGCAGGGCAGGTAACTAGACCCCAGGAAGCTGGAGTTCTTAGCAGCTGGGTTTCCTCCAGAGTCCTGGGTGCCAATTGAGAGCCTCGGCTCATAGCAGCTGGGAGGTAGTTTGAGCCCTTGTGACATGAGGCAGTAGTGAGCCTCAGGACACAGGGTCTCTGGGCTGGCGATCCAGAGATGAGAGACAGACCAGGACTGTAAAAAAAGCAGACTGGGAGCCAGCAGCTAAAGTCAGGCACCTTCTGTTTGCTGGTGGCAGACAAATACATGGCTCCTTTAAGAAACAGCTTCCTGGTTCAGCTGGCTGCAAGGAGAACTCTTTTGAAAGGTCTTCAGAGGCTCAGTTACTGTAACAGCCACCTTCTCCCTGTATGTAGCAGAGTTCCTAGGGTAAGACTGCCATAAAATGCTGTTGTAACTGAAAGTGAAGTTTCAGAGACTGGTGTTTGAACTGAATTGTTGTATTCAAGGAAACTGCAAAAAAAAAAATGGTTGTGGGTTTGCTTGTATTTTGAACTTTACAACTGGTATCAGAAAGCTTTCAGTGGAACTTTAAGACTGGTATCAAAACTGTTGTTTTGAAGTTTTCAGACTTAAGAAATAAGATAGGAGTGATTCAATTGCAATGGGACAGTTTTGATTTTACTTACAAATATAGAATCTGTCAACTGTGATGACTTATGAATTATTTTGTGTATGCATATATGTTTTATTAACTGTGGTGACTCATGAACTGTTTTGTGTAAAAGTGGAATTTTTTTTTTGTAGGAATAGATAAATTTATTTTTTCTACCCAGGCTCAAGATGAAGCTTAAAAAAATTATAAAGAAAAGGGAAAGTTAATATTCCTCAGTCTCTTTAATTTTTTAAAAAAAGTTTCTTGTTCCTTGAGTGGATTAATGTTAGCCTGTGTTAATGAACCCTATGTTTTGTTAGCAAGAAATGCAAAGAATTCTATTGAGAGATTGCTTTTGGATGTTTGTTAAAGTTTGTAAAGTGTAAATAGTTCTATTGAGAGTTTGCTTTTGGATGTAAGTTTGTAAGAATTGTAATTATTTATAGTAATATTCATGCTAGAATTATGTTAACCTGTTAATGTTGATGAACCATGGTATGATGATACTAAGAAGTTATAGATTTGATATGGTTGCATAAGGAGTTTATTGATTAATTTGAAGCAGTTGCATCAGGAGTTTACTGATTTGATGTGGTTGCATCAGGAGTTTATTGATTAGTTGAAGCGGTTGCATCAGGAGTTTACTGATTTATTTGATGTGGTTGCATTAGGAATTTATTGATTTAAGAAAGGGCTTGGTGCAGTTAAGACAGCTGTAGGCATCTTAGACCCATTCAAAAATGCCATTTTATCTTTATCATCCTCTATTCCTTTACTGGAAAGTGTGGCATCCATAGGGAACAGGAGTAAAGCTATGATAATTACGGCTACTTGTAAGCTCTTAGTAAAAAGCTGATTTGGAGCTGAATAAAGTTAAGCTCTGTACCCTCACTTTGTATTATTAAGAAGAGAGACCTGTAAGAGGCCACAGATGCTTGCTAGTGAAAACTTAGTCAGGGTCAGAGAATTGAGCTTGCTTTACCGAGCAGGGCTGTATAAGGAGATAATTTGGCCATGGGTGTGTTTACCAGGTATTTGGAAGGGTCTACACTTGGCTGTATGGTGTGCTTTGATCTTTCAAGGGGGAGGTCTTTTGCCTCTCCCCTTGGCATATTATAAAAAGACCTTTTCAATAAAAGCCAAGGCTGGTGGGTATTGACGCAGGCCCTCCCGAAGCTATCCTGTGTTTCTGTCTTTCTTCTCATCAGCTAGATCTCTCTTTTTATCTATCATTTCTTAATTCCTCTGTCCTCCACATAAGAGCCCTTCAAAAGGTGGAGCAGATCGGAGCTGGACTCTCACAGACTCCCACACAAGAAGAATTGCTGTGAAATATTGTCTTGGTAAGACATAGTTGCTCCAATCAGAAACCCAAAGCAGACGTGGATGACTGCACTGGTTCGAACAAGAATGGGCTCTTTAATAATCACATATGAGAAAAGTGGATGCAGGGAGCCCTATCCCTCCCTGATGAGTTATTGACTATTGAAAGATTAAGAGAAAGAGAATATTGTGACCCCATCACCATACCCCAATGGGTAGTTCTAATCCATTTGTAACACAGATAGCCCTAGTTAAACTAACTCTCTTTCTCTCTCCCTCTCTCCAACCCTCTCTTTTTCACACACACACACACACACACACACACACACACATACACACACACACACACACACACACACCCATCATGAATCTAGGAAAGTAACTGGTAGTGGGTGTTGTAAATAGGGATTGGAAGGAGATAAGAGTAGGTAAAGATAACAGTAATCAGAAAGCAGTATACATATGTATGAAAGTGTTAAATAAGAAAATTAGTTGATAAAAGAAGAGAGAACTGAAATTATGTGAAAGTTAGTGATAATTATGGTGAGCCAAGGAAGCTAAGATAGATAAGGTGAGAAACAAACATGAAGAATTTGGGATTAAAAAAAGAGTCAGTAAGATCCATTGAAACAGCACTAGTGAAATTGAGAACTTGCTGGAATAAAGCTCCGGAGAAAATGAACTAAGAAAGCTGGAGGTCCTAAGTAGAGATACTTGAATTAGAAAGTGGTAACAATCAGAACAGAATATGAGCATAAGAAAAATGGCATAAAGAGTACGTGGCCCACAGTAGGCAGAGGAAATAAGAGGCTGGTAATACTGACAGGAGTAGAAGGAAGAAAGAAACAGTGAAACAGATTCTGAAACGATCACAAAGCAAGGGCTGTAACATCATATATGTATTAACTGCAGCCACAGGGTATATGAGCAGTGTCGTCTTGTGCATGATTTCAAAGTTGTGCCTGGTAAGGACAGAAGGACAAAGACCAAAACACACTGAGGAGGAATCAGCATGCAGGCCCAGTGGTGTAACTGTGGTGGAGGAGAACTTGAAACTCCTTAAGAGGATTGTGACAGACCCAGTATTCTCAAGGAAAAAATCAGAGTTGAATTAAAGCAAGAAGGTGTAAGTATGTTCATCAAATAACATGCTAATTTTTGACCCAAAATGTGTCAACATAGGCTCTGGGAATAAAGATTAAAAACAACAACAATAACAAAAAACCCAAAAAACAAACAAAAGTCTTAGCACTTAAAAAACTGCAATGCAAATAAGAAATGTAATATAAAAGTGATTAATTAATGCAAGTATATTTTATTGCAGGTTAACATTTTATAAAACATTGCTTTACTAAGAAATTATTCACTAAATTATAGGATGCATATTCATAAAAGTGGTGCAGAAATTCAAACATTTTAATATATTGAAATATGGTCTTGATTATATACTATAAACTAGTGTGAATTAGCAGATAAGAACAATGGAGAGGGAGGGAGAGAGAGAGAGAGAGAGAGAGAGAGAGAGAGAGAGAGAGAGAAGTGTCACAAGGAAACACATTTCTTTATATGATAACATCAGACTCTAAGAGGGAAATAAAGACTATCTGAGCAAAATTCATGGTTTCAGGATTTAAAACAGAGGGAAATGGCACCTGTATGCTTTCTGGGTACAAGCAGTTACCTGAGACAAAGCCGCATCCCGCTCTTCTATCACTGCATTCATTTCTTCTGTGGTTATTCTCTTTTTACACTCCTTGGTCTTGTAGATTCTATCCACAATTATAGCTCCATTCTTCTGAATAGCTATCCCAGTGTCTGCATTGTTTATTCTGCTCAGTAATTCCTGTAATGTCTACCAACACCATTATATGTTAGTCAGACATGAGGTTTTAATATATTTTATTTAATATAGGGTTTTAATTAATAGGCACATGTGAATTGTAAATTGACTGAGTGAAGTTATTGAATTTTCATATTGCAGCAAAGATGTACATTATTAGTGTGTCAATTCTTCTTTTTCCCACATCTTAGTTCTTGAAACCCACTCAATTGAACTTAAGCCTCTAAGATATAAGACTGACATCAAGAAATCTCCTCAGAGAATGGCTTACCATGTCATTTTCTTCAGGGTTAATATTTTCTAGCCTAGAAAAAAGGGACACAGAAAGCCTGATCAGTAGCATTTCCTTAGTGCAGCAAAATGAGTTCGCTTTTTAAATCTTTAGAACCTCAAGTAATTTCATTCGACTAGTCTTTAGAGTCAACCATGACACTGAACATATTAAAGTGGCACCTGCTCGACTCCGTCTTCCAATAATGCTCTCTATCTTCTGCTCTGACTTCAGACTGTTAAGTTATTAATGTTTACTGCTATATATGACTACAAGGATCAATTGTTCATATGTGTTTAGATGAAGAAAGTTCCCCAGTGATAGAAGCACTCTTTCTCATCATGATATTTATTCCTGTTCTTTCAATTCTGAACAGAAACTATTTCCTTTCTTTTTTTGGACACTGTCACAAGTAAAAACAAAGTAAGCATTTTTTATTACGAAGTTTAACTATGATTCCTCAAAAGCAATGACAAATAATTACACTAAATTAAATCTGAAAATCTATTTCTGCACCTGTTATACAAACACACCAAATATAAAAGCTGACCAAAATTGGACCATACTTTAGATGAGTGTTTATTTTTCTGTTCTCATATTTTATGGAATCATTCAGTTGAAAGAGAAAGACATTTTTTCCTCTCCATAAATGCATTTTCAAATAAGAATTATCATGTTTACTGAAATGCTTGTTAATATGGATGAACTGAGTAAATGTACTAACGGAAAAGACATTCTAAGTGATATATCTTAAAAAAACAGAATTTAGGCAATGATTAAATTAAGTAAATTAGAGAACAAATTGAGATGGATATTAGTAAATGACAATTATTTTTAAATTGTACTAAAACGTTTACAAATAAATTTCACATCTTCAGAGGCCCTCTCCATATTTGCACTTTAGGGATTTAATATTTACTGCAAAAAGGATGATACTAAAAAATAATAGAGACAATTGATAAATACTCCACAAAATTGTTCCAAATGTCACACTTGGGTAAATCTCATTACAATCATGGAAAAATTAGCTGTTTTTAAACATGGCGATTTAACAGAAAAACACACGAGCAGAAAACTCTATGTCTGTACACACTGGCATACTATGACTCAACAGTAAGATCTAGTGACCCTAATTACATACAACAGCGGCTCTCAAGCTGCTGCTGCTTCCATTCATATCTCCAGGAGAGCAAATATTCTTGTCTTTTATAGAGTTTCTCCAAATTCAATTACATTTTCAGACATACTACTTAATAAAAGCTTGTTAGGCAAAAAAAGTAGCCACTTGTTTTGTACTCATTTCAAAGGCGTAGCAGAAAACGAGAATTCTTGCACTATGGTCACAGTGAAAGTACTTGAATGTTGGTAGCATTTATCTTCACTTACTGGTTAGCCAAATAAAATTTTAAATGGAATCACATGTGGCAAAATATCTTAGTATTAAACTTTTGTAGGTGAAGTCAAACTAAAAGCTGATCACTGTCGTTTCCAGAAAAATCAGTGTGAATATTTAAAATTTTCATAATTATTAAATACAAAATTAAAATGTGAAAGGACAGGTGACAATCAAACATTTAGATTGTTAGACTTCCGGTAATCTATAAAAGATTTTGATACTTATAGTAATAAGCTTGCTGTTTTAGTTCCCACCAAATAAAAATAATAATACAGGAATGTTACCCAATTTGTATATCTGAGATAATCAACAGAACATAGCATATGTGGGATTTCTATGTAATACTTATAAGTTGTTTTGGGGTATGGCAATATGAAAAATTGTTACTTTAAGGAGAGGAAGATAAAGAGTTCAAATGTTTTAAATGAGCAGCTTCACATTTTAGAAACAGTTGAGATAACTGAATTTAGTCTAGTAATAAAATCCGCAGCTAGTAATGGACAATTTTTAAGTTAAAATTGACTTCTTATCAAATACTAAATAATTATAAGGCATGTGAACTTATTTCTCAGACTTTAAAGAATTGTGTGATCAGTCCTAAAGTAATATGTAATGATTTTAATTTCCTAGTAAATAAACTTGGACTGTTTTTAGTGAGCCTTATGTGATAGATCTAACATGCCAAGTAGAAGTGAACAAAGCCAATCACTTTGCTTTTTGTTCTCAATATTGTTCATTATCATTATTATTATTATGCATAATTAATCTGAGAAAAGCATCAGATCTAAAAATCTGTATATGATCATGCATGCATAATGTAAACTTATAAAAGACTGCTGTTCCTATTTCTCTTTTGCGTACAAAGTCTTGTGGATGTATTTATCACAGATATCAAATGTTAATGCCATAATATCTCAATTAAATTAAATAGAACATGAGTCAGTAAATTTTTTTCAATTAGGAGGCAGACACTAAATATATTTGGATTAGCTTCTAGTCTCTGTCTTACCTCCTCAACCTTGCCTTTGTAGTGCTAAAACATAGACAACAGGCAATGGGTGTGGCTGGGTTTTAATAAAAGTTTCTTTACAGAAATAGGTGACAGGTTTGATGTATAACATAATCATTGTCTCTTCCTGAAATAGAGTATTAAAAAGTGAGACAAGATTTTTAATGTTAATACATTAAAAGATGGAAGTCAGTATATCTAACATAGTTTTCTGAACTGGATCATTAATTGTCTTGCTAAAGATGAAGTAAGAAATGAACAAAATTATTTTCAGAAAATTATATTTAGGCCTTCAACAAGTAAACCATGCACGATATCATTTATTGTCACAGCAAAATTAGACTTTCTATCTTTTCAAAAGAAATAACATAAAACTACATAAAATATATAAGGTCTTCAGTTTTACAAAAAAAATTATCTTAGGATGGTAAAGTTTACAAGAAGAATGTATAAAATAACAAAACTTTCTGGTTATATTAAAGATTTAAAGTAATAGATGATATTGTATAAAATATAGCCAGTAAACAATAAACTATATCTTACTAATATAGGGCTTGTAAGTAGACAAAAAAAAATCTTAGCCATTTATAAACTCATAATAATGCCTACTGCAGTCTAACTTAACATAGTTATGATAATTAGTTAAGAATTTTGCTGAAGTAAATGTTCACGGGCTCAAGTTTCAATTGATTTCCTATACCATGCAAATTCTGACTGACAACTTTGCAATCTAAGTGAAAAGCCCATGCATGAAATGTCACAATTCTTGAGTTATCCCTTGATCCATCAATATTATCTCTGTCTTTTATGAAAGTTAGTGCAACAGTAAGAAGCAGAACAATGACCTCAAATGATAAAGAGTTTTTGATCCAAAAAATATAAATAAAAACATTTGAGTCCAGTAAAACATTCTATAGGTATAAACAAATTGATTTTAAAATATATTTAGGGAGGTAAAGGTACTAGAATAACTACATGATTCTATAATAAAAAGTGGGAGGAGTAATATATGATTTTACAGCATAAAAGATTCAGAAATTAAGACTATATAACACTGGCAAAGAGGTAGACACACACACACATAAATGGGACAACACAATCTAGTCCACAAAATACCCCACATGCATATGACAAGTTATGCTCAATAGAAGTACAAAGAAAACCCTGGTGAAGTAACAGGCTTTGCATTCAGTGGTAATGGAGTAAGTGAGTACCAATATAGAGAAGAACAACAACAAAAAGGAACACACATTACTTATGCCTTCTGAAAAACTAAGAATGGCCCACATACTGTCATGGTTTGAAATGAAAATGTTTCCCATAGGCTCATGTCTTGAGTGTTGGTTCCCCCGATGGTTTGCAGTGGCTGTGGAACCTGTAGGAGGTGGCCTACCAGCTCAAGTAGGGCATTAGGAACAGAATTTGACAGGCTATAGTCTAGCCCCTGTTCCTTATACTTTGTGAAGTCTGGTCTGCGGCAAAGGGACTGCCCCTGTCAAATGCTCCTATGTCATGGACTGGGCCACTCCAGCATGCCTTCCCTTTATCATCAAATACTGAAACCTACTCAACTGTGGGCCAAAACAAACTCTTATTTTCTGAAGATGACTCTATCAGGTATTGCAGTCAAAGACACGAAGGTCAGTGAAAGTCTGGTGCAGAGAAGTAGGTTTGTCATTGTGATGAACTTAGCATGAGGTTCCTAGGCTTTGGAACTACTTTGTGGGAGGAGTATGCAAGAGTTTGAAGATACAAACTACAGTGACTCAAGAATTCTGTAAGTATCATTTAATGGGTGATTTGGATAGAAATATAAAAACCACATCACTTAGAGAAATGCGTGCAGTAAAATCTTAGCTTGTGAGCTTTCAGGCTAGAAGAGGACTCTACTGGCAACTGAACTATATGCCATTTGTGTTACCATTGGGCAAAGAATTATGTCTAAGCAGGTCCTGAGAATCTGAGCAAAGATGAATTTAAAAATATGGGACTAATTATTTGGTAAAGAAAACATCAAGATAGCATAACATCCAGCCTATAGCATAGTCCTTGCTGTATACTTTTAGCTAGGTTTATTGTAAGAATCATGAGCAAAAGGCAAAGGAGTTGAAAAACACAATTTGGCTAGAAAAGGAGCTCCCAGGAAAAGGGGTGGGTGGGAGCATTTACAGATACAAACAAAGTAGATCAAGACAAAGTGGGCAATGTTATTAAATAGATTAGCACCATCAGAAATGCTCTGCACTTTCCACTGGAATAATAATAATATGAAATAATACAAAAAGATGGCATCCAAAAATGGAGCCTCACGGTACTCTGCTTAAACTGAGCTTCCCAGAAAACTTCGGTCTCATTAAGCAGTCTTGGCTAGCCTATAACTCACTATATAAACCAGGCTGTCCACAAATTCACCAAGATCCACCTGCCTTTGCCCCTGGAATTCTGGGATTAAAGACCTACACCCCCATGCCTGGGTCTGTGTAACTTTTGTTCCTAGTTCAGTGCCGTATCAGGCAGAGGTCCAAGTGGGCTGGCAACAGAACTTGGTGTCTTGCACATGATGCTGGTTTTTCAGACATCCAGAATGCATGAGTTATGGGGTCCTTGAATATTGTGCAGCTATTTCCTCAGAACTGAAATATCCCCTCGTGGAGGGAGGCACAAAAGACTTGTGAAGTCAATGAGACTTACAGGATTTACAGATCCACTCCTTAAGGCTTTAAAAGCAGTAATGGCTGTTAGGGAGAACAGATTCTCAGACAAGCTGAATTACAAGCAAGTTGTACAGACAGCTCTAGAGGTATAGCTTTCGGAAGTCATCACCCACGCTGGGGTGGGCTGCTTAGCTATGGAGCTGCCTTTGAGCCACCTATGTCTTTTATGCTTATGCTTACAATCAACACCATGAAACTGATTAGTTCACTAAGCTAGATGGGTGGAATTGTTTCTTTAGTCACATCTCTTAGGAAGAGTCGTGCAGCCTAGAGGTGTGGATCAAGTTTTATGAGAGAGCTTGGGAAGCTAACACATGTGGAACTTCGGTACACTCTTTACAATAAGCCTCTATGGAGCTCATGTGAAAACCTGTGAGTACAAAGTCAGTTACAACAGAGAACCCAAAAATGTTGGAGATTACAGGAACATTGGAAATCTACAAAAGAAAACTGTAGGCACTGAATGGAGACAGCACAACAGAGAGGCCACATATGTTGCTAACTGCAGGATTACTGTTATTGTTAACACTGAGTGTAGACCTAACAGAATCTAGCATCACCTGGAAGACTAGCTTTTATGAAAGCTACGAGAGATTCTCTAGACAGGCTTAACTGAGGTAATATGAACCAGCCTAAAGGTGCCCTGCTAGTGAGCATGAGGTCTCTGGATGAAGAAAAAGGGAAACCAAGGTGAGTATCAGCATTTATCTTTCTCTACTGGTTGGCTGCCTTAAGCTCTTACCACCACACTTCTGCCATCACAATAGACTGTATCCTGTCAAACTGTATGTCAAATAAAGCCTTCTGTCTTTAAGTTGCTTTTCTCAAGCATTTCCTTCACAGCAATGAGTAAAGTAGCTAAAACACCATAAAGATGGATCAACTCAAGCCCACTGGAATTCATATCATGAGACCATATGCCCCAGGTGCCTAACACAGAGCTTCAGAATCTAACATTTGTCCTGCTGGGTATAAGTCAAGTCTTGCTTTATTCCAGTCTACTCTTGCCATTCTCCTGATCCTCCCTTTTGGAATAAGAATATTTATCCTCTGCCATTGCGAACTGTAATTCTGTAATAAGTAATAACTTATATTATGTAGGCCTTATTTTATCTATTTGATGGATCAGTTACTGAGTCCCAGAGACCCTGTGTAATTTGATCATACTGTAGGTAAATAGCGAGGAAGCAACAAATCTAAGCTTTGAGGACACATTGCTGGATCCAGGACTCTTACTTTCTATACTACACTTCCTCTCAAATAAACCTGTATGCAGCAATAACATGTCTTTTATAAAATTAATTTTATAGATAAACCAATATACCACAAAGAACCTATCTTTGTAGATAACTAGGTTTATATTTAAACAGAAAAACAAAGATGCAATGTTTGGAATAAGGTTGGTTTTCTTACTGGTTAAGGTGGTGACTGAGTATACAAAAAATAGCTAAACATTTCTAGTAAAGAATACAAATGAACGCCTCAATGATATCTCATCCCAATCAAAAATGAAAAAAAAAATTCTAAATGAGAATGCAGAAAAATGTGAGCTCATATACTACTGGTAGGAACATAAATCAATATATAAATTATAGAGGACAATAGTAAAGAATCTAAAAAAACTATTATATGAACCAACTATCTACTTTTGAGTATATATACAAAGAAAGTACAATCAATATGTCAAAGACAACTACATTCCTTTGATTAGTGTGGAGTTATTCACAATAGCCAAGCTATATACTACTTGAGATATCCACTAGCAGCCAAAAGAATAAAGAATGTCATTGAGGCTGTTATTCAGCTTTCTGACAAAGTGACTAAATGCCTGAGACAATCAATTTAAAGGAGCCTAATGTTTACTTTAGCCCTAATTTCAGAGGTTTTAGATCAAGGTCATATGGCTCTACTGCTGTTGAGCTCAGATGAGGCCAGGAGCATGCTGAGGTGGGAACTGCTGACCTTAAGGTAACAAAGAAGCCAAGACAGAGAGGGGAAGGAATTGGGGTCCTAATATTCCCCTTGGTCGCATATCCCTAGTGACCTAACTTTCTTTTTTTTTTTTTTTTTTTTTTTTTTTGGTTTTTCGAGACAGGGTTTCTCTGTGTACCTTTGCGCCTTTTCCTGGAACTCACTTGTTAGCCCAGGCTGGCCTCGAACTCACAGAGATCCGCCTGGCTCTGCCTCCCGAGTGCTGGGATTAAAGGCGTGCGCCACCACCACCCGGCTGTGACCTAACTTTCTAATAATCATAGCTCTGGAAGGTTTAATCACCTCCCAATACTGCCACAGGATGGAAACCAATCCTTTAACATATAGGTGTTAGGGAGGAGACATTTAAGATCCAAAGACTATCACAGCCATGAAGAAAATGTCTGATCCCTAGGACCTAAGTAATGGAAGGGGATAATCAATTCCTAAAAATTGTCTTCTGACCACCACACTGCTGTGGTAGCATACACAAACCCATACCTACTTCACACCTTCAACTACCCTCCCCACCCCAACACAATAAACTAATAAGTATCCTTAAAATAATAAGAAATTAGGTTCACATGTAAAAATTTGAATAGTATTTCTAGAATTTCTAAATATGGTCTTATTTACCACATAGAATCAACTGAGTTACCAAAAATGCAGCTACTTAGACTCAATTATTGTATCAATAACATTTGAAATTCTGCTAATGATGTCCAGACACGACAGGACTGACACACATATGATCTCATAGAGACTATGGCAGCATGCACAGGGCCTGCACAGGTTCCATCCAGAAGGGGCTCCAGTGCTGAGAGGGAGACACAGAGATGAGCTCCCATACCTAACCATGGTGCAAACAAACAAATACAAAACTTGATATTAAGGGGAGGTGATGAGAAGAGTCACATGGGAAAGTTGGGTATGACAACAGATACTGGCAAAAGAACTCGAAAGAAGTAACCATACTAACAGCATGGATTCCAGTTTTCTTCCTAAAGATTTGATTAACATCCTGGTCAAGCATGCCTGAATTTTAGGAAACTATCCTAGGGATATGAATTGTCTTGATGTAATAACAAGGAGCAGTAACACATGTGACTACGTAACTACCACATACATCCATACACTGTATAATATTTCTATCCCACACAATTTTAAGTGTATACGCACAGTTTTAGTGACATTTCCATATGCTTCACACGTGCAACTGCTTCATCTCTCTCCTCAAGAGCTGACTGCAGTCTGCACATAATAGCTTCATCGCGTTCTCGCTGTGCAAAATATACTTCTTCAACCAAAGCTACAAACGAGAGAACCCACAATCAATGAAAATAAAGGAGAAACACACAAGTAAAAGCAAAAACTAATTCTACTACATTAAAAGGTATTTATCTAATTAAACTAATAATTAATGACTTGAGGAAGCATTTTTAATAACTACTACAACATGAAGATATTTGGTATGTGTAAAAGGAGAAAGTTAAATGGCTTAACTTTAAAAACAGTGAGTGTTAAGAAAATGAGACTCTAAATACTATAATTATACATGTATATGTATAGCATATGAAGAACAAGTTAATAACACTATTATTATTATTATTATTATTATTATTATTATTATTATTTTGGTTTTTTGAGACAGGGTTTCTCTGTGTAGTTTTGGTGCCTGTCCTGGATCTCGCTCTGTAGCCCAGGCTGGCCTCGAACTCACAGAGATCTACCTGGCTCTGCCTCCTGAGTGCTGGGATTAAAGGCGTGCGCTACCACCACCCGGGTAATAACATTATTAAAATCAAGTATATTCCTACTGTAATGTAGAAAATCTCTGGTATATTATATAAAGACATTCATATATACAAGTGCAAAAAAAAGATAAAAATACTGACTGTGGTATCCTCTGTAACAACAAAACTTAAAAATCACCCAAATGTCCATCAATACAAACAGGAAAGGACACATTCAGAAAGAATTGCCACCTGGCAATTGAATTAACTATGGGAGGCAGAAAAACAGAAATGAAATAGAAAGTTCCAAACTAAAGGAATTCTCCCATTTATGCACATGCACAACAGGACAGCAGTTCAGTGAGTGTGATGGTGAATAACACTATACATTCACACAGAACAGGAAGCACCTTTGAAGCAGATTGCATTTCGATTGGCATCTCTTATTCTAATGAGAACTTGGGTATTATCTGAAACTGACTTTTCTTAAGTGTAATTTTAAGACCTTGCAAATACCTTAAAATCTTACAAAATGTTAAACAATATGGCCTTAAATACCTAGATAGTTGCCCTACATTTTATTTAAAGTCAAAGCATAACATAAACTTAAAAATATATAAAATATCCTTTAATTTATAAAATAGTAGGCTCATGCCACAGTTGTTATAAATTAATAGAGCTGTTCAAGACAGCTCTTGGTGTACTTAAATTAAAAGTGGTGGTAAAGAGAAACAACTGCCACAGTACTAAACCTGCATAACTCGTAACTACATTTCAAACACTTGTCCTTACACCCAGAGATCAGTACAGTCCTCACGCCTCAACAAAAAAACAAACAAACAAAAAAACTTCTCTGTAACAGACAATGACCAATGTAGAAACCTACAGCCAATCAAAATGTAAAGTTGTGGATCCCAGTCTTAACTGACACAACTACAAACAATTCCTGCACCTAAGCTCAGGGAACACTGTGAGGGAGGGACGGAAAGACTGCAAGAGACAGAGGGACAGGGAGTTTGCTGTGAGACTGTATCTCCTGGTAATGCCCAAAGCTATACCTCCTAAAATCTCACGAATGTGGCTGCCTAAACATGACCCCCACTAAGGAAGCTGAAATAAAAAGACGTCCTCATTTGAAGGGACGGATCTACAGCCAGTAAATGCAACCAAAAGGAAGTGGGAAAGAAAATCTTCAAACAGATGGAAGAATGATAAAAAGTGGAAAATATTAAAAATGAAGGAAAAGCAACAGAAATGGTAAGTCTTAGAGTGACTACAGCAAAATATTCCCGAGTTCCATTACATAGTTTTGTGGCTGAAAGCAAAAGCTTGGACATGGATGGGGTTTTCAGTGAAAGCAGATTTAATACATTCAAAAACATCTCCTGATGGAAATTCCAAGCATCCAATAGTTGTTCAGTCCTCAAGGCTGGGATGTCTTAGCTGGTCTCCAGTATAAGTTAAAATCCAAAAGAAGTAGGCTCTAATATGAGCAGAGAATGTCTCAGCAACAGGATAGATGAACTTGCCAGCAAGAGTGAGGGGAAGCACACAAAGCAAAGAGCTTCCTTCTTCCGTGTCCTTTTAGACAAGCTGCCACCAAAAGGTGTGGCAAAAGATGGAGCTCCGATTTAGGATAGGTCTTCTGATCTCAAATGGTCTAGACTTATAGGTTGGGTCTTCCCACTTCAAATGATACAATCAAAACAATCCCTCACAGGTGTGGTCAGCTGCTTGGGTTTTAGTTGAACCCAGATACAGTCAACTTGATAACCAAAATTAGCCATCACAAGTCCACCGTTTATCAACATGACACCCAATGATATCCCCTATGTCATTCTGATTTTCCAAATGAAAACAATAATCAGTTTATAATTATACCTAACATGACATAACTCTCCCATGTACAACTGCAAACACAATATGTATTTTAGAAAATTACATGCAGGAATGACAAATCCATAACCAGAATAAGTATTTACTCCAGTAAGAACAAAGCACTGTCCAGTCTATGAAGGAAAGGGCCCAATATAGTAACTCTGTCACCAGGTCTCTGGCTAGTCACCTCAGGGAATAGTGTCATATCAGTGGCTCAGTGCTGGTCTCTGCTATAGGCAGAGCTGGCACTCAGCAGCAACTGTAGCCTGGCCAGCATCAGTGAGTGGAAGTCCACGTTGTCAAGCCCAGGTATTCCCTCAGCCTCTGCAACCATGGCCACTGTATTCATGGGCCAATAGAGTAATGAGAGGGATGGCTAGGTAAAAAGGCTGACGGTTCACCAAACAGGTCATTTTATCTACTTGATGACTGAACTCCTCCTCAGATGAAGTCACCTTTCAATGAATATTACACTGGGGCACAAGTATCTTCATATCCTTTGCCCATTTGGAAAGATCTATCCACATCCTTTACCAGATATCTTTCTCACCGATTTTCCACAATCACACTCTTTCCAAGTGCCTGACAATCCAGTCAATCCACTGACTATAGCCCATCAGTCAGTGAATTGAACATCTGGACATTTCTCCTTCTAAACAAAATGTACAAGCATGTGTACTGTCCAAACTTCTGTCCACTGTGAAGATTTCCCTTTACCAGTGTCTTTCTGGATTGTTCCAGAAAGGGGTTGTAATGCTGTAGCCGTCCATTTCTGGGTGGTGCCTACATAACAGTAAAACAGGCTCTAGTCATCTCTTTGTCAGTTAACCAATCAGGACACAGCCCATGAGGCAATGTGTGCCACTTCCATTAGATAATGGATTGCTGCTGTTCATATCCTAGGTTATGGATGATGGATCGGATAATACCCACATCATGATGGGAAGTTCAGGTTGCATGGTAAGTTGGTAGGCCATTGCCAAGCATTCATTTTCCATTAAGGCCCAATAGCAGGACATGAGTTGTCTCTCAAAGGGAGAAAAGTTGTCTGCAGATGATGGTTATGTCATCACTCCAAAATCCCAAGTCTCTTCTGTGATTCACATATAAGGGCCTAAGGTTCCAAATAGCATCCCAATCTGCCACTGGCATCCCAAGTACCATTGAGTCTGTTGGATCATATGCTCCAAGTAGTAAAGCAGTCTTCATAGCAGCCTTGACCTGTTGAAGAGCCTTTTCCTATTCTAGGCCCTACACAAAACTATAAGCTTTCTGAGTCATTTAGTATATGGGTTGGATTAATGTACCCAAGTGAGGAATGATCTGTTTCCAGAATACAAATATGAACAATAAACGTGCTTCTTTCTTGGTGGTGGGAGGGGCCAAGTGCAATAACTTACCCTTTCCCTTAAAAAGAATATCTCTATATAGCCCACAGCCTTGGACTCCTAGAAATTTGAATGAGTTCAAAGGCCTTTGAATTTTGGATGGATTTACTTCCCATGCACATATGTACCAGCAAGGTCAATGTAGTTGCTGTGTCCTGCTCACTTGGTCCAATCGCCATAATGTCCTCAGTATAATGAATGAGTATGATATTATGTCAAAGAGATGAAAGATGAAGAACCCTGCAAACTAGGTAATGCACAGGGCTGGAGAGTTACTATACCCTTGAGGTACAACTGTAAAAGTATACTGCTGGACTTGCCAACTAAAAGCAAATTACTTCTGATAGTCTTTATGGGCAGATACTGAGAGAAAAAATCATTTGCTAGATCAATAGCTGCATACCATGTACCAGATATGTTAATTTGTTCAGGTAAGACACGTCTTGTACAGTAGCTGCAATTGGATTCAACACTTGATTGAGTTTTCAATAGAAAACTGTCATTCTACGTGATCCATCTATTTTCTTTGCAGTCCTGATAGGAGAGTTAAAGAGAGATGTGGTCCGAACCCCCTCCCATTCCTCCAGGGATGTAATGATAGTTTTGGTTCACTATTTTCCACTGGCTTCCTCTTGGCATTTCCAACCATAACAGCCTTCACTCTCCAGATCAGGGAACCAATGTGGGAATTCTGCCAACTTCTAAGTGTATCTATTCCAATTATTTATTCTGGAACTGGGTGGTGGTGGTGCTGCTGGAGAATCACAGGATGAGTTCTGGGACCCACAGGACCTACTGTGAGTCACACATAATGTCGAAACTCCATTATTCACCTGATCTCCATAATCCCCTGCTCTAAGTGGAGGATCCTAATGCTTCTTAGCGCTACTCAGAATTAGTGGCAATTCAGAACCTGTATCCAGCAGATTCAGGAAAGTCTGCTTTCTTTCCCCAGTGTACAATTACCATTATAAAAGTAAGTCACTCTGGGAAAGGATAGGAGAAAAGATAACAGTAAATCTTTCTGGTATTTTATCAAGAGCCTTCCTTGGCAGTCCTGGCAGTCCCTTCAATCAAGGGGTTCTGGGTCTGCAAACTATCTCAAGTCTGGAAATCGATCAAAGACGGAGATACCCTCCTACCATGATCCAATGTAGCTTCATTTATTTGAGAATTTTTCTGCTTACACAGATCAAACAAAAATGCAATAGGCTTATTTATTTCATTCCTTGAAACACAATGAATGATTAGCCAGTATCCCACCATAGAAACCACTTTGCCTGTGCTGCCCATTACAATAACCATGTTCATCGTGTCTTTGGTTATTCAGTGTAGCTACTTGGTACCTGCTACTCTGGGCTCATTTAGATCCACTGCACTTAATTCCTCCAACTGAGCAGCATTATCTAGAAGCCTGAGGTCTGGTGAAAGAAAAGAACAATGGCGACGCCCTACACATGTGCTGGTGCTCCGCTCACCACTTCTCATGTTACAGGATAAGTGAAGGGCCTGTTGTCTGGGCATTCCCATTGTGGAAAACTAGATTTTGCACGGTATACCCACTCTAGCATTCTACTTTCCCAGAGCTTTAAAATCCCTTCATCAACACCAAAAAAGGGATACCTGTCATCTCCAGCTTCTTTTCAGTAGGTCATCTTTTGACAAATGCTTCAGACAACCAAGCAAATAATGTTTTAACAACATTTTTCAATTGTGCATACTTCCGCACTAAACCTAGTATCTTCACTCCTGATCCAGTTCTATGTTCCTTTTACAATTATTCCACATCTTTAAAATCCATTCCCACACATATCCCTCAAAATTGATTGAATGAATTAGCAAACTCAGAAGCTTTTTGGTGGTGTGTCACACCTCCTCATGGACTACACTTTCTACTGGCCCTCTAAGTCTTAATTCTGGTTATGGGTGTAGAGGCAACTACTGCTAAGCCCTGAGGGATATCAGGATTATCCTGCCTGGCATTTTCTTCAGAGAAAGTCACTGCTCGTTCTACAGACAATGAAAGATTAATTTCCTCAGGCAAAGGCAGAAAGTGTAATACTTCAGGAGGTGGGGGAGTACTTTCTCTGCTAAGGGTGGAGAGATATCTTTGTCAGGTGATGTAAATGCACCAGAATCTGAGGGCTCAAAGTCTCAGCCTCAGGAGAGTCCTCCCACACATCTCCATCCCAAAGTACAGGATCCCATTTTTTCTTACCAATTATGGCCTTTACTTTAACCTCCACCACTTTCTGAGGCTAGAAGTTGAATTTTCATTGTAATTCAGACAATCTTCTGAAGGGGGTTTCAGTTTCAGTTTCGGCAGCTTAAGGTCTATGGCTGCTAGAGAAAGGATTCTCTTCCAGGGCACACTTAGAGGACTTTAGACTGCCTATGCTCCTCTTTGGCACTGAACAACCCTTTTACAGGGGTCGCATATCAGATATCTCTGGAGTCCTTCAATTCCATCACTGACTTCATTCTTCTCCTTTGTTACTATATCCGGAGATGCTAGAAGTTGGTTAATTTTATCACTGAGATCAATCATTCTTTTCCTTTGTCAATTTATCCAGAGTCTGTAACTTGCCAGCATCATTATTTTCCTTATTTTTCCACAAATTGTCAAAAGTTTTATGTATAAGGTCACTAAATTCATTCCTTCTCACAATAGGTGAATCAGGATAATCAAATGCATTTGTCTTGATAAGTTCATTAAATAGTTCATTAAATAGTTCACATCATGGGTTTTTTAGTGCTCTCCATGATTCTAGGAGAGGCTTCAATAATTGTAGGTATCTACAAATCAAAAGCCTGTTCCAGATAGATACTTTAAAAATTCATTCTTATACTTCCGTTGCTGTAGAAACACTTCTGGTACAATAATCTACTTAGTGTTCTTTAGAGGAACAGAACTTACAGAGTGTCACTGCGTGTGTGTGTGTGTGTGTGTGTGTGTGTGTGTGTGTGTGTGTGTGTGTGTGTGTGATTTATTAGAATGTATTACAGGGTATGGTCCAATTAGTCCAATAATGGTTGTCTCCCAATGGAAAGTTCTAATATCTGACACTTCTTCAGTACACAGGACTGGGTGTCTCAGTTGGTCTTCAGTCTAAGTTGGAATTCCACAGAAGTAGGCCTTAATACTAGCAAGGAATGCCTCAGCTGCAGGTATTCCTTGCTGGTATATTATATATGCTCTCACCAGAAGGTGTGGCCCAGATTTAAGGTGGATCTTCACATCTCAAATGATCCAACAAAGAAAAATCCCTCACGAGTACCCACAGTTGCATGGGTTTTAGTTGATTCTAGATATAGTCAAGTTGACAATCAAGATTAGTCACCACAGATTCTCAGCATTCACGTTGGGCAGCTCAGAGCTGCCATTACTCCAGCTCCAGGGAGTTGATGCACTTTTTCTGGCCCTGAGGACACCTGAAAACATTTGGTATAACACACACACACACACCTTTAAACAGATATACTAGAAATAAAAATCTAGAGGATGACAGATAATCTTAAAATTTAGATATTAAATTAGCTATCGTTACTTCCCTATGTATCAAGGAAATGTTATGACAGAAATGAGAAATATTTTGTCTGAAAAAAAGTGAAAACAGTATGTAAAAATCCATGTGAAAAAGCCAAAGCACTGTCTACAGAACACATCACACTAATTAACATGTGTTAGCAGCAGTTCTCAACCTGTGGGTTGCAACCTCTTTGGCACTGAACAACCCTTTTACAGGGGTCGCATATCAGCTATCCTGCATATCAGATATTTACATTACAATTCATAACAGTAGAAAAAATAGTTATGAAGTGGAAACAAAAATAATTTTATGGTTGGGGGGTCACTACAACATGAATAACTATATTAAAGGGTCCCAGCATTAGGAAGGTTGAGAACCACTGTGTTAGAAGGCATTCTCACATCGCCTAAGCTCCCCCATTTCCTCCTGCTGTGTAACTGGCCTTATCTATATTATTCTGCTACCATGAATCAAGTCATTTGCAATTCTGACAGAAAAGTCTATTCAGGAGGCAGTACCCAAAAATATTTACTTTCCCTTCTAATACTAAACAACTGTCTTCCCATAACCATAACCTTCAATAGCTTAGAAAAACGAAACACTTGTCTTATATGGTATAGAAGCAGCGTAGTATATGACAAGATATTTTGTTTATCATCACTTTCCTAAAGTTCAGCAACACTGTTTTTGTAAACATCTGAAACTATTTTAGTCATAGTGCAAGTATATCAAAAGACAGTAATACAATCACTTATGATTGTTTTTAAATTAGACAAAAGGTTCTTGATCAAATAAATAAAAGTAAAAAGCATCCTAAACAAATAATACTTTAATTCCACTACTGTCAAAACACTTAACAGACATACCCATAATATGACTTAGTTCCAAAGCAATTAAAATTTGATTTGGGAGTGGAAAAGTCAGCTTAGGAGTTAAGAGTGCTTGTTGCTCTTGCAGAGGACCTGGGTTTGGTTCCAAACACCCATATAGTAGCTTACAATCATTCAAAACTCCATTTCCAGGGGATCCATGTCTACTTTCTGACCTCTGTGGGTGCCAGGAATGCATATTGTGCACATATATTTGTGCAGGCAAAAACATTCATACACATAAAATAAGCAAATCTAAAAATTTAAGTGTGATTTTAATTTTGACAATTTATAAAAATAATTCAAAATTCTTCCTTTTCAATATTTTATAGTGTCAGGCAAAATAAGAAATAGAGGCAAAAAGAAAACTTATTTGTAGATCACTGCAAGCAGTATACCATGATGAGACAGCTCATACAAAGTACCATGTCATTCTAATTTTTCTATTATACACTACTTGTAATATGTAAGCCAGACAGGATGTAAAGTAGTGCTGAAATTACAAATTTGCACACAAATATCATATCATCCTAAATACTGTGGAATACTTTTAGCATAAAATATAAAATACAGATTACACTTTAAATGCCAAAAGATTTCCTGCTGAAAATTTCCTTTTAACACAAATAAAGTGTGACCAGATTTGTTACAAAATCTAGGTTATTTATCTAGACAAGATATTTCTATGTAGCTCAAGGTGGACTTGAATTCATGTTCCCCTGTATGAGCCAACAATACAGACAGTTCATATACTGCATGCTGCACTTCATATTACATAATATGGTACCTGATAAAATGATTGTCTATTCATCTCTATGATTAAAGCTCAAAATGCTTATTTGGTCTTGTATGACTAACAAAACTAGGTCTAATTTTATAAGACTATTTAAAATCCAAGTATCTAGATGTGTATTTGAAGATTAACATGTAGCTATTTGAATGCTAAATTTAAAATGCTCCAAACACACATACATGCCACATTCAAAATCTGGTTATGGGATAGAGAGATGGCTCATCTGTTAAGAGCATTTTCTGTTTTTTCAGAGGACCAAGGTTTGGTTCTCAGCATCCACATCAGCTGGTTCAAGTTCCAGGGAATCTGATGCTCTCTTCTGGCCTCTGAGGGGTCAAGCACACAAAGAGTGCACAGAAATAAATAGAGACAAAACACTCATACAAACAGAATTTTTAAAATATTAAATCTGGTAATATGAATAATAAACATAGTCAAAATTAAGGCATTACTGAATGGTCATTTCAAAATACCTTTTAGGTTATATGTGAATTTGGGAGTTTATACATCATCCAATTCTTTCTAGAATTCTGTACTTTTAAGGATCAATATGCAACTCTCAAATATTTTTAGTAAAGAAAACTTAATTGTAAACACTGAGCTTTTCCAAGGTAGATGACTATTACAAAGTTCACTAGAAAATCAATATAGCATTTTAGTTGGAATTTGCTCATTAAACACCCACAGCTCTAATGCAAATTATGATGGAATGAATAAAGCAAATACGCATGCTTCTTTCTTTTTATTAAATGTAAAATCTACTGTTAATTGCATCTCGTATGTCATACAAACTTTTCTCCTTAACTATTAAATAGAAGCTTTAACAAAAGTCATTAGAGATTCTTTCTTTGACTTGAATAAATTTCAATATTTGTTCAGTAAAGGTTCACAGCAGTTAAATTACATTAACAAATATTATTAGCTACTATGTAAGCCAACCAAGTAAAATACTTATATTGTAGGTAAAACAAATCATTGGGTGTTTACAATAATATTTGGATATCTCCATTTTTAAACATGGTTATCAAATACCCTATAATTCTTACTCAAATGAGGAAGATTCAGAGAGGATCACCCTCACCCCACCACTACCAAATACTCAAATTTGTTTAGTAAGCTAATTGTTTTCTAATATGGGCAAGAGTAAATATGAAGAAGCTGAACCATACTAAGTATGAGTTTATTGAGTCAAAGCAGAGTACATATTTTCTTAGCAGAACCCAAGTCTATTGACAAACCCATATTCTACAGTTTTCAAACCACTTTTAAAACATAGTAGGAAAGAGACAGTGTATTGAAAAATATTCTAGTTTAAATACTGGATCATTATTCTGTAAGCAACATAATTTGAAAGATTGATATTTCTCAGAGAGAAGTATCTGTTTGTAACATCTGTGTGGTGGCTATTTAAATATAACAGGCTTGGCTAAAGAGAGAGAAATCAGCAGAATTTCTCACAGTAATGCTCCACTGAAGACAATCAGCATACCCAAATCCAAACACATATTATGTAGAAAACATCTTGTAAAAGCTAGGCCTTTATAAACAAGTCTCCAATTCTCTGAATATCTACTGTTGCAGTTTTACATGAGGGTCAACAACTTTTGGGGGACACAATCATGTCAAATGGTGTCCTTGCAAATGTGACAACTGTTTCATTGAAATGACCACATGAACATTCCTAACCATGGGTATAAGATGTGTTTTACATATATAATTTACCTCCCTTAGCATAAACTGTTTGTCAAAAACTTTAAAGTAGTGATTGCCTCAGGACAGAAACAAGCAAGCAAACCCCATTCCAGGCTGCCTGATGCTTCTCTTGGTGGCATCACAATGCTGGCATCACATCCAGAACTGCTTTTGCAGAACACTATTACAATTTTCAAAGAGTGGATTCGAGTTTTCAACATTTTATGAATTAAAAAAATATTTATTATTGTGTGTGCCCATTATGTTTATATGTATGCAAAGTTGTTTGTGTCACAGGGTGTGTGTGTGTGGAGGTTAAAAAAAATCTTTTGTGGAGTTGGCTTTCTCTTCCCACCTTTATGTGAGTTCCAGAGAAAAAGGTCATTATTTTCTGTGGCACAACTTTTATTTTTCCACATTACCCAGTTGGGAGTCTTCACATCTGTGGATATAAAAGCTACATTTTAAGCATATATATTGTCACCAAACAGAAAAACTGGGGTTGTAAGATTCAAGGACTATGTTTTCATCCTCTTAAAAATCACAACAAAACTTCTAGGCTCTCCAGAAAAGCAAATTTACATTCCCTACTGTAGTAAAAATGAACTATCTGTATATGTGAAATAATTTAAATGAGCTGTTCAGACAAGAATCTGTATCTAAAGAGAAAAGGCACTGTGACTGCATTGCATTGTCAAATATGAGTAAGCTAGGTGAGATATATAACCATTAAATTATATGTTAAAATATAGTAAGACAGATGATATAGATAGATAGATAGATAGATAGATAGATAGATAGATAGATAGATGATAGATTTATAAACATGAGACTTAAAAAACTAAGGAGATCATTTGGCTAAAATCCAATATTGTCTTTATTTCAGTTTAATTGGAAGAGGATCTCAAATTCATCTTCTCCATGAGATATCAGGAACCTGGATTTCTCTTTGTACCAAAGGTTAATAAGAAATGTGTCTGCAAAAGTCAAACAGCATTAAATACCAAAAACTGATTATTATTCTACAGGAGTTGTTCTGTCATTCATAATCTCTCCATGCTTCAACCTTCCACAGCTAATCTTTAATGGATGACATTCAAGAAAGAAAAATAACTAACACATAAAGCAGAGGCTCTAATGTAAGCTTCTAAGAAATAAAAAATAAGGCTTTTGAAGAAATACTGATATTTTAAACATTGTAAAATAGTACTGAAAAATATTGTTATATAAAATTTTTACAGTATCTGTATTATAATAATAATAATACTACAAAAGAGACAATAAGCACCAGGAAATGCCATAGAAATTTTAGAATAGAGAAAAGATTAAATTGAACAACATATTTTTTAAAAGTTAATAACACATCATTAACATAAAAGAAATTAGTTGATGCAATCGGGGAACAGAATATTACATCTTACTATTATCCTCAACTGAATTAAAACAATCTTTAAAATGTTTGGAGTTTAGCTACTTTTTTTTTCTAGTTGAAAAGAGATACTTTTAAAATGTAAATATTTGCTATTTCAGCTATTTTTCCTCTAAAATACACATCAATGATGTTTTCAAATAATATTATACATGTGTGTAATTTAAATAAGTCAAAATGAATAAGAAGTCCTCAATAGGAACAATGAAACAAACATTTCTTAAACTTATGGGGTGGTTTCTCTAAAGCTAAGTAACCTCATGACTATACATTTCTCCTTTATTTTATTTTCTTGTGGAGGTCATGTTTTTTCCCCTGAGGTGAGTATTTATATAACTCAGGCTAATTTTGAACTGGGATCCTCCCAAATGCTATGATTACGAGTCTGTACCACCAAACCTAGTTTCTTTCTTTCTTTTTTTTCTTTTCAGTTTTCTTTTTATTTATTATTTGTGTCTTTCACATCATGGCTCTCAGTCACACCCACCCACCCACACCACTAATAAAATAAAATTTAAGGGAAAAAAAGGAAGGCAGGAAAAATGTCATCATGGAAGCAGTAGTGTGATATAGTGAGTTCCGTAATAAACCCTTTTATCCATACATTTTTATATGCAGGCACTCATCCCAAAGAATCATTGGTCTGGTTTGAGGCTCCTGGTCCCTGCTATACCATCGATGCTAGACCCTCACTGGGACCCTTCCTGGACATCCTGTTGCTTCCCAGTGTTGTGGAGACCCTGCAGCTCTGGGTCCACAGGACCGACCAACCCCCTCCATGCTCCAGCAGATCACAGATACAGTCGATGTTGGCGTGGGCCAATACCAGAATCCTGGTTCTGGGCCTGGGTAGTTGCAGGGCTGGTCAGCCTGCCAGCTCTCGCCTGTCTCCACCAGCAGGGCGAGCTCTCCAGCATTGCCCTGGCTAGTTCACCCCTTGCAGTGAAGCAAGGGGCGGGGCCAGTTCTCCTGCTTTCATGCCCTAAAGGTCGGCTCTCCTACATCTACACCTTCAGGGCCAGCTCTACTGTGTTGACCAGGCGAGGTGTAGAGGCCACTCTCCTGAGTACTACATCTGATGAGGGGCAGTGACAGCTCTCCAGCTCTTAGGACCTCATGTACTGCCTTCCACCTGCCTGGGGCATTGATGGGAGCGGGGGGTGTGGGGTGAGGACATCTCTCACCCACCCACACAGCTGCAGGACAGATGAGCACTGGAGTAAGAAGTGACTCTCCCATACCTACAACTTCAGGGCTGCCTCACTCACACCTCTGTAGACAGAACTGGCTCTATTGTGCTGCCCAGGCAAGGCACGGTTTGTGCTCCTGAGTGTTGCAGCTGGTGGTGGGGGCCAAACCCAATTTCTTACAGATATTAACAAACTTTCTGAGGTTTTAAAAGTTTAAGTCTTAAAATCAGGGGAAATGAAAAGCTATGGTAGTCAAATTAAATAATAAATAATATTTAAAATAAATACAAATAAACTCTTTGTAAAACAGACTAGGTATAAAGAAACACAGAGCCACTACCTGTTATTAGATTGGGCAGCAAGTACTTATGCCTCTACTCATCTGTTATAAGCATTTTAATGTTGTCCACTTGATGAACAGCTCCAGAAAACAATGTGATGACATTTATTGAGACCTTCTATGAGTTAAACACTTCATAAGCATTAGCCTAAAAATAAAAGCCACCTACACCAGGTTTTAACCAGTGCTGAGTTAGACTATCATTACACATAGGAGAAAACATTGGGGAAAAGTATGAAAACAAAGTCTGAACACTTAACTACAACCAATATGCATATGAAGTACTGAGATTGAAAAGTGTTTGCAAGCCAAAAAGAAATGCTTAACGGTTCAAATCTTTATCTTTTTTTCTGACATACAGTCAGTATCTAGTTCATAATGAAGACTCAAGATACAGTTCCTGGATTTGTAATGAAGCTTGCATTGTTAGTTAGGCTCTAGGAAAGTATCAATGACTATGAGGGAAATGACACTCCTGAAAGGTAGGCTTAACTGAGCTTCAAATGCTCATAAGAACACATAGAGTGATAATATCCACGTTTTGTAAGAAATGAACAGCAAAACAAAGAAAGCTAAATAACAACATACATGAAAGTTTGCCATAGTAACACAAACCCAAACTTTTTCTACTTCATTTCTCTTACTTTGGATTCACAATTTAGTAAAACGCTATGGAATATATACACGTCATTAGCAATTTTTCTTAAATCTAATCCCTTGTCTCCAAATTTTCTACCATAATTTTCAGTGTACTTCCCTTAAAGTATAGTCACAGTAAATCATTAACGGAGGTGTGGGGAGGTAAAGGCCAGAAGCTCTGTCAAGTGTTTTCCATTATTGCTCTAGGTCCGAAGTTTTTAAAGACAGGGTCACTCTCTGGACCTGAAGCTTAGTGGATGCCAAGACTGTCCGACCAGCGAGTTCCAGGGACCTTCCTCTCTTCACCTCCCTGGCACTAGAACTCCAGGCACATGACCCACATCTGACTTTTTACTAGGGTCCTGGGAAATCTCAGCTCAGCTTCGGCAAAAGACCAACAAATTTGTCTTTCATTCAATACATGTGCATAAATATTGCTTCTTTTAACACAATAATATTATAAATGCAATTTTCTTACTACTTTTTCTTAATTTTGAGATACAAAAGATTTTTACATATCAAATATTACTCAGAAAAAATCATAATTATTGTGTCACATCTCACAACATGAATGTGTATCAAAATTTATTTAACAATTCCATCATTAGATTTGTTAATATTCTTATAATCAGAACTAACACAAAAAACATTCTTACAAATTTTTGTATTTTATATACTCAAAGAAAATATCTAGTAGGAGGATAATTTGCCACATATTAACAAATTTTAAACCTACAAATATTTTTGCATCATATTTCTATTTCCAGCATTTAGTTTGGTGTTCATCTAGTATTTACTTTTTTTGTGGAAGCTGTTTTATAAACATTAATAGTTTGCTTACAAACATTATAATAGATACATGTATATTCATCTTATACTTTACAAATAGACATTTTGAATAAAAATGTGAAGTACAGTAATAAAAACAAACATCTAGACTTCCATGGATTATTGGTTCTTCTGTGTTACAAGATACGAAGCATCACTAACATGCAATCAGAGTCCTGCACTGCTTCTCTTTCTATTACTCTGCTGATGTAATTGCTTTTACTTCCTAGTGTTTTGCTTTGGAATGCACTTCATACATAAGAGGTGGAATATGAGCTTATTAAAACTTCGTATCTATTTAGAAATGATGAAAATTTCAAGAATGAACCAGGGATAGAAATTTTTAGAGTTTCAAATCAGTGAAAGGTTTTCCCTGTTTTTTTTTTTTTGGTTTTTCGAGACAGGGTTTCTCTGTGTAGCTTTGCGCCTTTCCTGGATCTCGCTCTGTAGAACAGGCTGGCCTCGAACTCACAGAGATCCGCCTGCCTCTGCCTCCCGAGTGCTGGGATTAAAGGCGTGCGCCACCACCGCCCGGCCCCTGTTTCTTTTTTAATCTCGAGTCCAGTGCTATGTTTCAGGGAAACTATATAACCCAGCTATTTTCATCAGTTAGGTGGAAATAAGACATTTAAAACACCTTGTATATAGTAAAACAATATTCTGTTATGAATGGGAAATACATGACTAATAAGAACAATTAAACTCCTTCCACTTTTGTATATATTACTCTAAGTGTCAATCAAGAATTCTTAAATACATAACTACATAAATATTTGAACTACATACTGAACTGTATTATTCAAAATTAAATGGTAAATATTATTGCTTAATAAGTCTCTTCAAGAGATAGGCTACTTAGTTACATTAAATCATTACTATGTCAGAATAGCCCCCACAAATATTCAACTATTTCTGTAGTACATACACAAAGTTAATTATGCATATATTTCAAAATAAATCTTACAGTACTTTCCTAGCAATATATAATTTTTATAAAAATTCAGGAAACTTCCCAATTGTTCTAAACTTCTACTTGTATTATTCATTTTAATGTTTTATTAATTTTCTTTAAAATATATTGTTATATTTCCCTATCAAAAAGAAACAAAAAGTTTATGGTCATTTGTCATTAATAGAAAAGTTGCCATCCAGAATTCAATTAGATCATTTATTTGTGTTCATCTTAATTACATTATCACAGGAGTATTTATTTAGAATTACCAACCATATAATATTTTGAAAATAAACTGTATTAATCATCTCTCTAACCTAAAATCCCCTAATTCTTTTATATATGTAACCAAGTTAAGTTGTTTGTAAAACATAATTATAACTTGAAATTAATCATTAAATAATTTCATGAAGTATAAAATTGTTGAACAAGTAATCTCTAAAATATGTATAAATGCTTATCTATCATTTTAAAAAATTTTCACTTTTCTTAACACAGGAAAATAGTGCTAGAAAAAAAAAGCTACAATGATACCCAGCTGGAGACCACAGACTTCAGAGTCCAATGAGCGTATCTCTGACGTATAAATATGTTTGAAAATTTTCTCCATTCAAAGACATGTGTATTAGTAAGATAGTCCAAAATGTAAGGCAGTCATGTACAACATTAAAATGTGGCAACCTTTCACTTTAATCTCAGGGAAAACATTATCTGTCATCATCTACATCATCAGATGTTAACTTATTAACTGCATAAAACGTTTTTTTTTTATTCGAATGTCGGTCACCATTGGTAATGAATATAGAGCTATCTTAATACAAAGGAGAAGTATTTCCTCTCCAAGAGCTAAAACAATAAGTGGTATTTGAACTGCTGGTTGAAAGGTAGAGGCACTGGTAGTCATTATTTCCCCTTGTTTGTTCAGGCCCTTCCAACAAAACAAACAACCTTTTTGTGATTGGATTGACATGGTGTTAACAATGCATTTAATGCCCAAATCAGTGTGAATACAGGTAAAGCCCTCACTAATACCAGTACCAGGATGTTAAAGCCACCTATTTTCTAAGCAGCCAAAAGGGAAAAAAAGCTTCTCCTCCTTTGGCAAACAAGGCAATGAGCTAGTATCCACCAGCTCACATCCTACAATCACCTTCCAGCTTAACATGAACACTCATCTCCTACCTGCTGTCCTTTCAGCGATTTCAGCCTCTGCTGCTTTCTCGTGGAGTTCCAACTTAAGCTTTAATTTTCTCTTTTCCTTATCTTCTTTAGTCAATTTTTCTTGAAGCTAAAACAATTAGAAAAAAATTATTCTTATCTGATAAATGCCTTCCATACATAATTAAATCCAAAGTAAGATTTTGTTGTTCTTAAATCTTTATATAATATTAGATTTAACTGCTTAAACACACTGAATCTCAGTGGAAAAAGTTCAGGTTGCAATATATTCTCTAAGTAGTGACTATCAGAAATGATATAAAAATGAAAAAATTATAAGCCACATGTATTTGTATATGTGCACAGAGACATAAAACAGGAACAACAGTATTTACTAAAAATACCTACTACAGAAGCTGTTTCATTCATTTCTGTGTCTTAAAGCAAAGAATTCTAAAGGGCTCTACTGATCCTAAAAATGAAAAATGGGCTGCAGGTTTATGCTTCTTTTAGTAATTCCAAAATTTTGAAAAAAAATCAATTAAGATAATAATCTTAATATCATATACAAATCTGACTGTGAATATTGCCTCATATTTCATTTAAATTGACAGTGTTACCTGATTCAAATTGGTACATAATAAGCACTATATCAAAGTATGGCAAGTATCTCATGCTCACACAGAATGCTTCTTTTCATTTTCTCTTTCCATTCTACCCTGGACTTCTGTCATCTGTGTTGTTTTCCCTCAGAAACAACATTCATGCTTCAGTCTGATTAGGTCAGACAATGAAAATATTAAAATCAGAAAATTATATAGAATTTTTAAAAGAACCCATAGAAAACGAGCAATATTTAATAAATTACATGCAGACCAGAGGAATGTTGGGGAGGACAAGAGGAAACAAAACGTGACACGTACATTGAGCTGGATGCATGTAATAATATAACAGGATACAAGGCATATATCATCATTAGCAACTTTGACGTTTGGTTACATATATTACCGAAGTGAAAGAATGCACAGATACTAAAAAATGAAGAAAAGTTAACAAAGTAGCATGAAAATAGCGGATAATATAACCCACATTTCATAACGTTAAAGCCAGGTTTTATTATAGTGAAATTTGAATATTTGCTTTATAGCAACATAAATTACCAGAGCTGTATGGAAAATGAATGATATTATAGAAAGCAAAAGAGCTTATTTTCATAGCCAATCACTTAACTGAACCACATACCTGGATGGCAAGACAACACAGGCCTACTGGTGAGGCATTAAAACAGAAAATAAAACTGAGTAATAATGGACAACAGAGAAAAACAAAAGAGTCAACAGCTAAGACACTGTTTACAGTAATTAGACTTTTTATATTTCTATACCTTTTTATTGCTTGTTCTGAGAATTTCCAGTTCTCTTTGGAGATATGCTACTGACGTCTCTTTATTTAAGTCTGAGATAACTTGATGAGAAGTCACAGATTCATAATTCATATCATTCTTTCCACATTCCAGTATACTATAATAAAGAGAATTATTAAATAATTTATATACAGGATTTCACAAATGACATAAATTTCTTATTCACAATAAATATGTAAAAATATTTCAGTTTAAACTTTTTATGTAGGTAAAGTATGATTGCTATAAAACAATAAATATATCAACTTCCAGATATACCAATTTATCAGTGGGGAAAATAAAGTTTGTGGAAAGCACATAGTGATCCCAAAGAGACTCTGGTTAAGTATACTTGACAAAAGTGTACAGGTTTTCATTTGTAGTTCTGGTTAGGATCAACTTATATTTTTTGCTTTCCTGAAAATGGATACAATCATTTTCCCAATTTTATTAAAACAGTATCATATTCATATTTTAATTATTAAATGGAAGACATTAAAATTAATATCTATGCCGCAAAGACTTACTGGTAAACATATTCCATAAGACAGTGATGTCAACCTGTAAGCAGGCAGTATAAAGAAGAGACGAGAACAAGACAGATTGTTTTCTGGTGTTATGGTGTTAAATATGTCAACACCGGTGGGTATAATGTTACTTATGCCAGTCTTTGACCCTGAGTCCTGGGATGCTCAGTGATTACAGGGCTATTACCATGCTCTCATATTGAATTATACTATAGATCTCTCAGCAGGAACGTAAGCTCTACCATTTATCTTTCTTACATGATTATAACAATGTTTATTCATGCTTCCATCATCCTTGCCTCTATACCTTAAAATATACCCCAAATTGTATTTAAGTAAGAATCTGCCACTAAGGGAGAATGTAGCCAGAAGTTTTCCTGTGTCCCGTCTGGTCCACAGCCACTCAGACCCAAGTAAACACATATATTAATTAAAACTGCTCAGCCAGTAGCTCAGGCTTATTATTGACTAACTCTTACACTTAAACTCAACCCATTTCTGTTAATCTATATGTCGCCACGTGTTATGTGGCTTTACCTGTGTGTCATTACATGTTGCTCCCTGGATGGCGGGCTGGTGTCTCCTGACTCAGTCTTCCTCTTCCCAGAATTCTCCTTGCCTGTTTATCCTGCCTATACTTCCTGCCTGGCTACTGGCCAATCAGTGTTTCATTAAACCAGTGTACAAAAGCATTATTCCACAGCAGAAGACCTCGAATACAGTTACTGATTTTACTGTGTATTGGTATCAATGAATATATCTTGCTAAGTAATTTTGAACAGAAAAACAACTCCACAAAAACCTTTTAAAAAACAGTGCTCTAGAAAATATGAAAAGAGAATTATGCTGTCATTTTCAAGTCTAATGTTACCTTTGCTGCATATGATTATCAAAGTAGCATAATACCATTGATAATAAACACAGGTTTCTCCACACTGGATGACTTAATGCTACAGAATGTAAATTAATAAGAAAGACTAAAGGTAGATAGAGTACAGGGTCGCCCTAAAAGTATTCACATCTAGCCGGGCGGTGGTGGCGCACGCCTTTAATCCCAGCACTCGGGAGGCAGAGCCAGGTGGATCTCTGTGAGTTCGAGGCCAGCCTGGGCTACCAAGTGAGTTCCAGGAAAGGCGCAAAGGTACACAGAGAAACCCTGTCTCGAAAAACCAAAAAAAAAAAAAAAAAGTATTCACATCATCCCAAACAAAGAACAGAGAGCTATGTAAAAAAAAAAAAAAAAAAATCTTTGAGCAGGTTTAAGCTTTGGTAAATAGTATCTCATATCCATTTCACAAGTATCCTTATACCCATAATGAAGAGTCACAGAAAATAACACTGAGGAGGAATCAAACTTCACTGCTTTCTTTAAACTCATCTTGTGTTGTCGCTCTCAGCTATCTAGACACATTATATCAACATTATGGAAGTAATAGAAAGCCCTTGCAGGGTCCCGAAATTGTTTTTAAGTCACTGACACATTAAATTTATCTGACACCAAAATGAAAAAGAGGGACAATGTGTTAAAGAAGAAATGTTGTTCCGATTCTTACCTTTTAGGTTAAACACTGAAACCAACACTCACCTGCACTTTGTAGATGGCCCTTCAAATGGATATGGACCAATGGCCTGTAAATTGCTGGAGATTCTCTCTGGTAGTTCCAGGTCCTCAGATGTTACTTCATTGCCTAATTCATGCATGGTTTGCTCAGAATTCATAGTCAGCTGCTCTACTGATGCACTCTCAATTCCCACTGAAGCCTCTTGTGCAAGACAAAAAGTTGTATCTGCACTAAAACAAAAATATATGATACATGAAAGGACAGAACCACATAGGAAAATTGTTGAATCAAATGAACATTCTTAGGAAAACACCTCACAGCTTTTAACACAGTTACTAGTCGTCCTCTACTGTAGTCGATTACGGATGTGCAGGCCAGCATTTGCCATCCGTATTTTTACTTCCCTCAACAGAAGCTACTTAAAGTAATGCCTTACAAATGAGGCTACACACTGTGACCTTGGCAGAGCAAGCCATACCTGTGCTAAGTGAATCAAAGCCTCTGGGAGAAGGATCAGCTCCTATTTTTTTTACATTCCCTAAATGATTACAGTTGCTGCAAGGACCATTGGTTTAAACACACTATTCTCAAAATAGCAAGGAATAAGGATATGGCTATAATGAATCAATACTGTACAACAGAACTATGGTTCGGACTGCCTGGGGGAAAATTACAGCCTTCATAAGTGTATAATGCTGTACAAGTTATTTAACACAATATTTTCTTGACTATAAAATGTAAATAATATATCACTGACTTAACTAAGTACCTGACATACCAATAAATGTGGTTTATTTCAGTAACATCATACTATTAAAATGGATGTAAGAATAATTTTAATATTAATGTCATCAAATACATATGATATATTAGAAAATATACTTTGTATGCTTAATTATATCTCAAAAATTATTTAAGTCCCATGCACTAAGCAATATTTATTTTAAAGAGATAAACTATATTTAATGGCATAGTAAAGTTTTGGAGGAAATAATATATACAAAATCAACTCTGTTATTCCTAAGATTGAAAGGCACAACTGTTGATTGTAACATATACTTCATTAACTCCAGCAGAAATAATTCTTCAGCCTCAAAAAGTAGTCTTAGAGATGTACAAGGAAATCTGCCAACATAAAATCCTCTAGAGGCACAAAAGTAATATTAAAATACAAAGAAAATATTATACAAAAAAAGAAAGCAACTCTCATAAAACATCATTTGATTTTTTGGTTGTATTAACTGTAGATAATAAAAACTTCAAGTCCAGATACTATTCATACTGGTAAATGGAAGCTACATCACAAATCACTTGCTCTTGGTAAGTTATTTTGATTTATCTTTGTTGAAGAAATGAATTAGAAGAGAGAAATGCTGTATCATAACTGCATGCTATGAAATAACCATGACAATTCAACATAATATTATTCTGAAATCTTATATTTAAAGATTAGTGGTTGATTTTTGAGATCTGAAAACTCTTTCATGGTTTGCTTTACATGCTCATTGACCATTCTGTTTTCCTAGAATACCTGGCATAAGAATGGAATCCTCAAACTCTCAATAAGAGAATTTTAGGGGCACTAAGGAGACATTCTATTAGTAGTAGATTGTGCATTATAACATGAATCACCAACCAGTATTTTACTGTGCCAATCCTCCATTCCAAACTTCTAGAGGAGATAGAGAAGCTTACAAATAAAAGGGCATTTGGTTTCCTCCTAGATTTTAGTAGTTCTGATATTTAGAGAAATTGTAGGGGGTGCCTGGACTGGTCTACTCTGGGAACCAGTCTAGCTAATAACCTTGCTGTCATCATAGAGCCTTTGTCCAGTGACTGATGGAGGCAGATGCAGAGATCCATGGCCAGGCACCAGGCTGAGCTCCGTGAATCCAATTGATGAGAGAGAGAAGGGATTCTGCAGGCAGGGGAGATGGAGATCTTGAATGGAAGATGTGCAGAGATGACCGGCCACACTAGTGGAAGCCCATGAACTGTGGACTGGTGGCTGGGGAGCCCCCATGGGACTGGACTAGGCCCTCTGGACATGGAAGATAGTTGTTTGGCTCGAACTGTTTGGGTGTCACCCAGGCAGGGGAATCGGGATCTGTTCCTTGGAATCTGGTGCCTGTGGTATGATACCTTGTGCAGCCTTGGTGCAGTGGGAAGGGGCTTGGACATGCCTAACCTCAGTGTTCTGGTCTCTGCTGACTCCCCATGGGAGACCTTGATTTGGGGGATGTGGGGATGTGGGGTGGCTTGGGAGAGAGTGCTGGGGCATGGGAGGATGGAGGAGGGGGAATCTGTGAGTGGTATGTGACGTGAGTAGAAATTTTCTTAATAAAGAAAAATAAAAAAAATAAATGCATACACTTCTGACATATTCTTTGTAATTATTTTAACATTTTTTTTATTTAATTTTATGTAAGTGTTTTGCCTGTATGGATGTATGTGCATCACTGTGTGCACAGTGCCCATGAATATCAGAAGAGGGTGTCAGATCCCACTGAAACAGAAGGTGCAGTTGTGAGCCACGATATGGGTGCTGGGAATCGAACCCTGGTACTCTGGAAGAGCAGCCATCCAGCCCCCAGTTCTGAGACTTCTTTATTTTAATTTTAAAATGTTTTAAAATGTTAATAGTTTAGAGGCTATGGCAGAAGGTTTGCTAGAGAGTTAATTTCAGACCAGCCTGGGCTCCAGAGTAAGACCCTGTACTAACATTATCCCCCTCCCTCCAAAAAACACCCTCAAAAGTTAATGTTTGAAACATTTAATATATATATAAGGAACCCATACTGCATGGGTTAGCTCTATTTCTAATTTTGTTCAGTCATAAAACCTTTTAGATTCCTAATTTGAACTGTTCATCTGACATTTAGAGTCTGCTCTGCAAATCAAACTATCTATACTCTTTTATTGAGAATTTAATTTTACTTCAGAGTAAACAAGGCTGATTTATAAATCTTCCCACCTGCCTGCCTGCATTTTATTTTTTTAAAAAAAATCAGTTTGGCAAACACTATTTCATCAAATTAATGCTAAAAACTGGAAAAGCTTTCAAATGTTCTTCTTTACTACATTATTCTATATAAGTATTCAACCATTCCATGGAAAATTTGATTTTTTTAAAATTTTACTCCTTGTTCGATATTTTGACCCTCATTTGTGGAAACCACATCGTGCAATGTACCCTATGGCTGTGCTCTGGGGAAACAAACAGAAGAGAAGAACAGACACTCTGTGAAGGACTCTAGTACAATTATGATGAGAAAACGATGTAATGATTTGAATATCTGAATGTAACAAGGACCAGGCCTGGGCTATACAACTGATTATATGGAAGATCTATGCACACTCAAGCCTTATTCTCTAGGAAGACTTTACAAAGGCACTTGCTCCAAAAATGAAAAAGTAAGATTGCGCAAATGTTGTTGTTTGGTTTTGCTCTTTGGGGGGCCCGTGCCACTCTGATGCACACAGAGTCTTATTATTACTAATGAATGCCTGGCCTTAGCTTGGCTTAGTTCCTTAACTTTAAATTACCCCATCTACCTTTTTCCTCTAAGCTTTTCCCGTTCTCGTACTTCTGTAAATCTTACTCTTCCTCCGTGGCTTGCTGTGTAGCTGAGGGGCTGGCCCCTGGAGTCCTCCTCTTTCTCTGGCTACTTCTTCCTCGTCTCCATTTTCTTTTTCTTTCCTCAGATTTCTCCTTCTCTGCCTGCCCGCCCCACCTATCCCTTCTCCTGCCTTGCTATTTTGACCAGCTCTTTATTAGACCACCAGGTGTTTTACACATGCACAGTAACACAGTTTCACAGAGTTAAACAAATGCAACATAAGCAAAAGTAACACACATTAAAATAATATTCCACCACAGGCACCAGGCTCCTAAGCTACATAAATGCTTACTTGATAAAAAAAAAAAAAAAAAAGAAAGAAATTGTTGAAACATCAAATTATTCCCAGGCTTTTAAAAACTCAACCACCGATTAAAAAAAATGCTTGTGATGGTGAATATGATCAAAATATATCATACATATATATGAAATATTCAAAGCATAAATAAAATTATTATATTAAAGAAAAAAATAATATTGCACAACAAGCAAATAAACGAACTGACAAATGTTAGTTTGGTGATCAAAAAGTTGACAGACGATAAGAATAAAAACATCTTAAGAAAATTACTCTTCAGGCATCTTTGTGGAAGAAGGGGCAAAAGTATTTTAAGAGCCAGAGGAACAGGGAGTTCACTGTGAAACTACAGCTCCTAGAAATGTCAGAAGCCGCACCAATCAAGTCTCCCATCACCCCCAATAAGACTGCCTAATAATGAGCTGAACAAAGATAACAATAGGCCAGCAAAAGCGGATGGGGCAACCTATGAGGCCTCCATCCTACACAAAGAACTACAGGCAACTAACGAATACAGAGAACAGGAGAAACAGTCTTCCCTGGTGATGATCATAACAATCAGTTAACCAAAACCAAATGGTCCGCACTGTAAACTTATACATACATGTAATGTTATACACATTGAGTAGTTTGCATTTATGTATTTAGGAATACACATACATACATACATACATACACACACACATATATATGTTATATATATATCACATATATAACAACAAGAGTACAAGGGGGTACATAGAAGGGTTTGGAGGAAGGGAAAAGGGAAATGATGTGACTATATTATATTTTTTTCTATACATTCATATATCTATTTCTATATCTATCTATGTAGATATATCTACAGACAGGTATCTACATAGACAGATAGATTTCTCTATGTAGCATGTGGTTCTGCTTCTTCCTCAGGATCATCAGCTGAAGGTCCACAAGGAGGGAACTAGCTGAAGTGAGAACAGGCTTCAGGCAGCAAAATAGCCCTCGGGAGATGACTTCAGTGAATTAAGTCAACTTCATTCCACAGTATAGGAAATATATAGGATTGGGAAGCCTGGGGACAAACCCTAATTTGCATTAAGTGGCACCTCTCCTATCATAAGAGTGGGTTCGTGGCAGCAGGGTCCTACAGCAAAGCTCCTAGTACAAGTCTTGGTTACCATTATGTGCAACAGGGGGAAACTTCTAGCAGGAAACTGTGCCAAGGGTCACACTACAGATAAATCAGGCATCCAGGCTTTCAGATAAGGTCAGTCCTCTGGGCCTAGAGACATTCTCCCGAAAAGGGCAGTCCTGGTGTTGCCAAGCTTTGGAGAGGGCTGCCAGGCCATGTAGACAGCAACCTCTGACCATCAAGACCTCCCAACCAGAGAGAGAGAGGAGGGAGGGAAGGAAGGAGGGAGGGAGGGAGGGAGGGAGGGAGGGAGGGAGGGAGGGAGGGAGGGAGAAATGTAGGCAAAGTTAACAGGACTATTTTCTGTGTTTGTTAACTCTCTCTCTCTCTCTCCCTCTCCCTCTCCCTCTCCCTACTACGGATCTAACTATATGCCCATACATGTTTTTTTTTTTTTTTTTTTTCCTGAAACATTTGAGAGTACACTGCAATATGTACTTTGGCTTTTGGGTACAATTAAGGTACTAATTTAACACATTGCATTTTGCCAAATTTTACTTACCTTATCCAAATCCTACAATAAGTACAATTTCTGACTTAGTGCCCTCTCCAACTATGAGAACAGACTAGCACACAGTAAGTCTAAACTCGGTCATTATTTCCCCAGACTCTCCATCCCAGGAGAACGGGTTGTAAGATGACAGTGGGATGAAGCTACTAAAAGCTTAAGCTGAACTTGTACTACCAGTCAATTCTAAGAGAATTGTGTAGAAACATGAACACAAAGCCAATAAAGTGATTCAAAAGGGAAGCTGTAGGGTGGTTCTGAACAGAAGCCAGTCATTTCGAAAGAAAATATTCAACAAAAGACAGATGTCCACTCTAAACCAAGTCTTATCTCTGAGCAGACAAAATTTGAAAATGAAACCCTTCTATCAAAATTCTTTCTCTCCCTCTGTCCCATGTTTAAAATAGGAGCTCTCTTTAGTAATCCATATTAGTGTTTAATCAATGCCATTGTTAACTGTTCTGCCATTATGGCTAACTGATCTCATATTATTTAAATTCATCTCTCCATATGGGATTAGATAATAATCTCTTTTCCTAATGCATGTCTATGAAGTCTTGGTTTCTTTATTCAACTTTAAGCAACAGGAAAATCCTTATAACTATTATCATGTCTTCATTTGCTCTTCTGTGACCATAGTTTTACATGGACATAGATAACTACCATTTCAAATGTATCTTTGAAATTTTGTTATTACTAGCTAATGTTATCACTGTTGTGCTAACTTCTCCTGCAACTACTTGAAATATTCTGGATAGCTACTGCAAGGTGTTCCTCTGAAATACCATGCACTGCTATTGCCAAAGGAAGTTATGCATCTGGACAACACGAGTGGAATTGATGCTGACCTTTTGAAATCAATACCTATTGGAAGGCTAGTTACAATACAAGCGTTGAAGACCTCATCTCTCTCTAGTGGACTTAGGTACCACTTCAACGGATGATTTTCATGATTGAAAGAATTCTTATTTTACTTATGGACATATTAGTACAGAGAAAAGGCTCAGTGCCAATGTGTTTAAACACTCGATTCTTCACTCTAGAAAACAAACCAAATTATGATACCATTTCCTTATCTAGAAGAGGAAGCTCTGAGACCCTTTTTGAGTTCATTTTTCCACTTACACAGAAATGTATATCTGATGTTACCCAAGAAATGAGAACTCACAGCCCAACTAAGAATTGTATCATGACTATCACATAGAAGTGATGAAGTGGCTAGAATCAAATAGGAATTCAGAGAAGCTGGGAAAGTCTGTTCTGTCTGGCTTTGTAAATAGTTTGTGACAACTGGTATCTGTGTAAATGGATTTGATGGTCCCCTGGGGGGTCAATATTGTTTACAGAGCTGTTTCCTCAGAGTGGTTGAACTAGAACCATCCCCAGGGATCCTACCAGGTTACTAAGAATAGCAATGACCTAGACACCTGAGAGCTCCAGAACAGAAAAAGGCAAGCAGATAAAAGGAATGTTGGCAAATACATTAGAATAAATGAACCACTGTCTCATTTTTAAATTTCCCCTCTTGTTTTTGAGATTCTAATCACATCATTTCTCCCTTCCCATTCCTCCCTCCAAACCCTCTCATATACTCCTCCTTGCTCTCTTTCAAATTCATGGTCTCTTTTTTCATTAATTGTTATTGCAGGTATATGTATATACATAGACACTCCTAAACAGAACCCACTCACTCTATCTAAAGTACAGCTTAGGAGACTTCGTACCTAAGATTAACTGCAACAGGCATGTGGTGCTTACTCTGCTTCTGACACTGGCCAGCCCCTTATTAACACTTCTTCAAATTCTCTTTTGAGAGGAAATGAGGAGGTAGAAATAATTACATTTAGCAACTGATTCTATAAATATAAAAATAAACCCTGTTGTTTATTGCCTTTCATTCCTATACTATCTCCAGTTTTTTGCTATTAGATTATAAACTAGATGTAATGAAAGACTGACCACAGGGTTCCACATTTTAAACAGTTTTTAAAAATGAGCATTAGTTTCAAAATACCAGAAGAATAGTATCAACTTGGGATTTCTAATGACATCTGCCACTTTTAAGTAATTTAAAAGTATGCGTGTATGTGTATGCATATGTCTGCCTATCTGTACAAATATTACTTATTTCAGTTAGTATGTATTTCCAACTCTCTGTCTCCTTTTCTTCAGGAGTGGAGGAATAGTATCCCACATAGATGCTTACAATGTGTTCCCCTGATACACACAAGAGAAAAAGAGAAAAGCACATCAGAAATACCACAGCAATCCACTTAGTATGAGGTGTTCAATACAATAGCTTACATATTTAGTAGTATAACTAGCACCCACTGATGGATTGTGACTTTCCAAGCAGAAATTTAATTGGGGCAATGACTCTGAAAACAGATTGCACATTTTGAATTCTAACACCATGCATGGCCTACTGTATGATCTGTAACAAATACTGTTGTTTATTAGCTTATTTGTCATCATTGTATAAGCTAGGCTAGGGGCTGGGAAGTCAATAAAGTTCTTGTTGTGAAAGCATGAGAACCTGTGTTCAAATCCCTGGAACCCATGTAAAAGCTGGGCATGATACATGATTGTATCCCCAGTACCAGCCAGGTAGAGACAGGAGGATCCTGAGTGATCAGCCAGCCAGGCCAAAACAATAAGCTTTAGGTTTGATGAGAGTCCCTGTTTTAAAAAATAAGATAGAGATCAAGAGAAAAACATACCACCATCAATCTCTAGCATCCACATGCACACTTACAAGTGAGCACATCCACATACATGTACACACACACACACACACACACACACACACACACACACACACACAAATATGAATGAATGAACAAATGAAGTATGCCCCGGTTGACCTTGAATTCATGATCTTACTGCCTGGCTTTCCTAGTGCGAGGATTACAGGTATGCAGCACCATACCTGGCTATTAGCAATTATTTAACCTTGATTAATTTCCCTACCAGTAAAGTACAAAATAATATCCCCTTCAAAGGGGATTATTTAAGATTAGTAAATTATTTAAGTTATAAAAGTTTCTTGTAAAAGTATTATCATAGAACACATACTCATAAATGTTAGTTATTACCTTTAAATCTGCTGTTAACAGATGCCTTCTGGCCGGGTGGTGGTGGTGCACGCCTGTAATCCCAGCACTTGGGAGGCAGAGCCAGGCGGATCTCTGTGAGTTTGAGGCCAGCCTGGTCTCCAAAGTGAGTTCCAGGAAAGGCGCAAAGCTACACAGAGAAACCCTGTCTCGAAAAAAAAAAAAAAAAAAAAAAACCAGTTGCCTTCTGTATTTTTATTAACAAATCTTCCCTTGTCTTTCTGTGAAATGAGTGTCACATTCTTGATGTCAAATTCATACTTTAAATTCAAATTTTATATTAAATTTTTCTTAAATATTAAGAGTGAAAGCAAAAATGAGATTTTTGTTCTAATATTATCCAACTTTTATATTAAAAATGTCCCAGCTTGTTTTTATGTAGTTATATAGCTTATGTAGTTATATAGCTAAAATCAGTAGGGTTATTCTAATAAAAGACATTATTACATATATATTTATTCTCTCCAAAAAATGTTACCAACTATGTGAAAAAATCAGATATATTAATACATATAATACTCCCTTAATAGAATACATATAAGAAAAATAATTAGGAAATAAAATATCTAATTCAATAAGATACATACAGAGAGAAACTACTTAAGATTAATTTTTAAATGATATGCAATAAATAGTTCAGCACTTCTTTCAGATAAAATTTAAAAAGCAATACATTTTTAAAATTTAGAAACACACTCATAAACAAAGTCCCTGAAAGAAACAGCAATTCTATATGAAGGACATTTTTTATATATTTCTGTAAATTCAATGTAGTGACAGAAATATAGTAAATTTAAATAAAATAAACAATTTCAGCATTCACTATATTGTACCATGACATTAATTACAATTAGGATCACTACAAGTAGAATACAGATTCCTATCACTCAGAGACTCACAGGATTTTAGGCAACTCTTAGAACCATATTTAAATTGCAAACTTTGTATGTGGGTACAGTATGCTCACACTGATTTCTTATGTGGGCACCGTATGTTCACAATGACTTTATACATGGGTACTGTATGCTCACACTGATTTCACATGTGGGTACTGTATGCTCACACAGACTTCATACATGGGCACCGTATGCTCACAATGACTTTATACATGGGTACCGTATGCTCACACTCACTTTATTAAGTGGGCACTGTCTGCTAATACTGATTTGGGGTTTCAAAAGCCATAACATAAAAAAATTATTACTTTCAGCAGCTTCTTTGCACTTAACGCCCTTCATGCAAGCTTTCAAAAAACCTTTAGGTTGTTCCCATATTAAAAAAAATGAAATTATACAGTAATCTTTTTGTCTATATTTCAATTTCATCACCAAGTTAATAATAAGCCTGTTGTGGTTAAATACATCATAGAAAAAGAATTACATAGATGTGTTCTCTAATTTTTATGGTCTCATCTGTGTCCATCTCCAAGTATTGAGTATAAACTCTATTATACTCACTTCCTTAAAATACATAGTAAAAAACAGTGATCATATTAGATTTTTATATTACTGAAATGAATCAGTGAAAGAAAATAATGACTTCTAAAACCATCTCAAAGATATATAGACACCAAATAAGCAGTAAAAAAAAATGTGTATGTAAATGTGGTAGCTAACATGCACTGGTAATCATGACACTCAAGATTCTGTAGCAGAATGACTGTAAACTGGAGGCCAGCCTAGACTCCAAGTTCAAGACAAGGGCTATGGATGTAAATCAGTCACAGAACGTTTCCCTAGAAAAACTCTCCAAACATCCCACCCAAGAAAAAAGGGAAAGAGTGGGTATAAATTTGAGGTTAGCCTGGGCTACATAGTGAGGCTCACAGAAAACAAAAAGGAAACCAGAAAAGAGAAAAGAAAGAAGTACTGAATAAAACCTACTAAGCACTGAGATGGTGCCAGATGTTAAACAGAATTTAAAGGTAAATAAAAAACTGTGTCTGTTCTCAGGAGAAGTAGCAAAGATTAAGGGGGACTGACAACAGAGGAATAATTGTAAAGAGATACACGAAAGATTGGTAGCAGAATGAGTAGAGTCTCAGTGACAAGTTCTGTTGAGACCAGGACTATCCAAAGATATTCATAGCATTTAAATGCTCAGTAATCACATAAACAAGAAATAAGAAACAAGTAATAGTAACATACAAACACTGCTTCAATGTGCAATATAAAATCATTTTGAGATATCTTACATTCTATTTATAGTCCATTTACAGCACAACTCCCCTTAGAGTCTAGATATAGCTATATGATTCTGAAAGCTTTTAGAAGGCTTGTAAGTCCCCCACCCCAAACCTACAAAACCGTCAATAGTATTCACTGGGATACTAGAATTAGTATCAGAACAAATGCACCCTTTGAGCTCCTGTGCAGGGATATATCTGGATAAGTAAACACATCAAAAAGAAGTGCTGAGGTTATTTATCTCTGATTATGACAATCCAATGATTTGGATTCAAATCACCCCCTGGCTATTCACAGAAATTACTTTACTGGAATTTTTACTTTACTATATAAAAGTAACTTAAGATGTTAATCCTACACTAGATTTTATAAACTTTTTGTATTATCAAACTGAAATAGTCATGAACACACCAATATTTAGTCTATAGGGAAAAGTTCAAATTTATATGCAAGAACTATTTAAAATATATAAATATTCATAAAATTCTATCCTAAAATTTAAGATTTTCAGTTTTAATGTCTTTTATCTGATGTAGAGAATGAACAGTAAAATAATATAATCAATCCCCGAAAGCATAAAATAATTACATCAGAAATAAAAGCTTTGTAAAACTCATATCACCCTATTTAAAATACTAAAAATATTTTTCAAGCTGAAATAACTATTAAAACTATCCCAAATTTGATTAATGTAAGAGTAAATTTTATTCTTTTATTTTCCTTGTCATGAGCTATATAGAATTTATAATATATTTCAAATATTTTTCAGACTTTCCCAATTTTTCTCAGAATAATTCATAAAATGTAATTAAAACATGAACGAGCTCAGTAAATTTTAAGCTTTTACAACAGCATATAAACTAAGCTTAACAATCATACTTTTTGTCTTAAGTTAAATGCACAGCTATTCTAAATTCAAATTCTGATACCATGTATTAGAGACAAAAACTCTAGTAAGTATAAGGAGAAAAACAGATTTTCTTCCTATGTCTCTTTCATTTTATTCAGGAATATCTTTAGAATAAGAAAATAAAGCAGAAGAAGCACCACTCAGATACCAATCGAGACTTACTGACATAAAATGTTAGTTCTAATGGATGGATGATTGTGTTTGGTCTTTTGAAACTTTGAAGTATAGGTAAGTCTTGATCACACAAATTAATAAATCCTAAAGCTGGAGTTAACAATAACCATTACACCCAAATTCTGCAGCTTAGCCCAGGCAATTTTTCAAAAGGTCAGGTTGTGAACTGGAGAAGATCAGGGAGGTCCACCGCGTAGCTTTGTTGCCAGGCATCTCTCGTCTGGATTGTTGCAGGCGTTTATTAGTATTCGTCAGCAGACTCAACAAAGCAAACAAGAAATTCAAGCACGAATAATAAAATGAAATGCTGCTATATAACCCTTTGTCATTCAGCAAATATGGGACTTTTTAGCTACATTGTTCCTAAACCTGGGCCACTACTTTAATTTTTCTCCACAGTGCTGACTGAATGAGTATGCATGTGTGTTAAATGCGCAGCTCCCCTAACAACTGCAGGACTGCCATTTAATCTGTTGGTAGATGGACCATTTCCTGTGGGAACCCTGGCTATGATTTCCAGATCCACCAAATAAATCTCAGATTAAGATTCCAAATGAAACCTGCCTTTGGCAGATAAAAAATGTCAAGATGGATATAAACAGTAAAATTATAAATTATCTAGGTGTTGCATGACAAACTAATGCTCAATTTTTTTGTTGACATGTACCCAGATATCAAAACTATATGAGACATTCATCAAATGTCACACTTTCATAATACTGGAGGCATCATTAAAACTGTTTGACTAAGGACCTCAAAGTGTTTAAGCAGTAGCTCAAAAGTATATTTGTGCAAAGTAGAAGAATAAATTTACATATCAGCAGCAGCTCATAAGGGATGGGTAAATATTCTGTTTATCTCTCATTGTAATTCAGGTTACTTTAAATACAAGGTTTTAGGAAATCATTATACTCTATATGGTATTATTACATAACTTCCTATGCAAATGATGTATTTTATTCAAATTTGCCATCATTAGTAAGAAAAACAAAACCATAAAAACTAAAACGGTAGAAGGGCTATTTCTTTGATAATGCTGACTCCTACACTAGTACCTGGCTACTTACACAGAAAGAATCCTCAGCCCTGGTTGGAGTTGACATTTTCAACTTTTAAAAGCATTAAATCCTTGAGACCTTGAGATAAAAGAAAAAAAAAGAAGAAAGAAAAGCCTCAGACCCGGAAAAGTAAATTTGTTTTTTGATAATGTGTTCATTTCAAATGACTTGGGGGAGGAGCGGAGACAAAAAAAAAAAAAGTAATAAAAGGCCAATATAGACCATCTTAGGAAGCAAATGGCCTATTAAAATGCACAGTAAGTCCCTGTTGCTCATCTCTTTTAGAATTTCAGTAGATCAAGGACTACTTTAATGACCTTTTGGGGGAGAGGGGTGGGGTCTTTGTTCTTCTTACCTGGGCTAATATAACCCTGTCCTAATCTTAAACTCCACATTAGTTGATTATAAAATATAAACAAATGAAGGTTCCTGGGGGAAAAAAGGGTTCCACTGATATACTTATTTTTCTATCTTTCAACTCTTAAAAACAATTGAGTACAAGTTCTTGATGTTTCAATATTTTGAACACTTTAATCTATTTTAAATATATTTTTAATTATAATTTTTTACTTTTTCATTAATCTGGGAAAAATACAGAATAATTATTCCCAACTCAAAATCTTAATATAAGCATGAAACCTTAAGGATTATGCATTACTTCTATCTTTCTTATAAAAAATTTTTCCACTAATATATGTTGTATTATATAAGAAATTAATTCTAATTACCCTAATCTTCTAGAAACTGACACAAATCTACAACTTTTAAAAATACTTTTAGGGCAAGTGAGAAAATTAATTAAAAAGTAAATACCTATTTTATGCTTATCTTGTTTATTTTGCTACACTAACAATGTTCTAAGCAATGAATACTCCTAGTTATATTAGCCTATTGAGTTTGATGATTTCCGAACACATTAAATTAACAGCTGCAATTAAAAAAAGGCTTAATTTGCACTTTTAAAAATATGAAGTTACAAAACTTATACACAGCTTTCTAGGCAGCAAATATTTTATCAATATGAAATGACTATTCTTCATTTTTAGTCATTAGTATGCTAATTTTCAAATACTCAAAGATTATATTTGAAAACTAGAGCAATCCAAAATCTAAACATGAAAGTTAAAATGATTCTTTAATAATTATTCTTTCTTTCACATCTTATCAGTACAATCCTATGATCTGGCAAAGTGTTATCAATTACATCTAAAGGCTACAGACTAATTTTGGGTACCACTAGATACTGAAGACAAGGTCTCATATTTACTGAGCACATGAGCTACATCCCAGCAATCTTTCAATATGTTTAATTCAATGACTGAAAACAAAAATAATCTATTTAACCAGAGTCAAAAATCTGAGGCCTGCCTTATTTTAATCTTTTTCATATTATCCCAAAGAAGCAAAACAGACTGAAAAATAGTATCTGAAATTTTCTCCAAAAGGATGTCCTACATGATATGAAACCAAGGCACCAAATGTTGGAATATTTGAGTAACTCCTCCAAAAACTCTTTTTCTACTACTAGATATTCATGCAATCTGTGAGTAGATGTACATTATACCACACAGCTTTGCCAGCTAAGGGCAATACAAAAAAATGCCTTCAGCCAAGGAAGTCAGTCCTGCCAGGACCGTTCTATATTCAACCAGGATAACTCAGTAACTTGCCTTAGCATCAGTTTATATAATGTACACTAATTTCTTTGACCAACAAAATGCCAGTGCACATTCAGAATTCTACATTAATGGTTGTAAGAACATGGTGTTGTAAAAACCAGAAATTCTAATTTATTAAAAATTAAAGATCTAAGAATAACATATGAAGATTTGTGTTATAAATAAGGATTCTGAGAATATTCTCAAATGAAATGCAATAGCCAGAAATAAAAAAGGATTTTTTTTAGTGAAGAAGACAGAATATTGTTTAAAAAAAACTGAAGCAAAATCTTTTTACAAGCTCAAGCAATATTTTCATGGTCTACAGTTAAACTTGAGAAAGCATCTATGTTTCAAAATAGAATTCAGAGGGGGGGATATCTGTGTGTTTGGGTTTTGTTTTTAGAGAGATAAAGAATAAGAAGTTAGGTTGGTAAGCAGTGGGGACGAATCTGGGAGGAGTTAAGGGAGGGGAAGGAAGATGATCAAAATATACTGTTTGAAATTCTCAAGAATAATAAAACATTGAAAAAAGAAAAGCATTAAGTTCTCCAAGGAGAAAATTGTAACAATGGAATCGAAATGTGAGGAAGGAGAACCTAAGGGAAAAAATACATCTACCATTTCATCCTCATTCCTGATTATATCATTTCTATAAGCTGAAAGACCAAAAGTGTACTAAGAATTTTATATGAAGAATTATATTCCCATCTGACTTTAATTTTGAGGAAAGAAGGGGCTGTTGAGAGAGGAAGACAGACATTCCTATTCTCTCAACTTTCCCCTTACTGAGAATTTATGGGTAGGTTCATGGGTTATAACCAACATTCCACAGTGGACAGCACGCTTGTAGCAAAAGGTGTTGTGTACATGACGGAGCAGGAGGTGTATGGGAACACTGTAACAGTTTCTCAATTTTGGTGTGCTCTAAAAAAAAAATGAAAGCTATTAAAAACACTGCCAAGAAATATTTTTAAAGAACCTACTATCCCAGCTATGTGATGTATTTATATCAGAAATGATGACTGTGGAAACGGTCCATAACCAGCTAAAAATATGTTACCTTATAAAAATATTTTTGTAGAGAATTCCATTCTTCCACTGAGGTACAAGTAGTAACAGAATCATTCATACTAAACTTTAAAAATAAAGAACCACAGAATTGTATTAATTAAACATACTAAAATACTTTTTTTTCCCCTTAGGAAAAGAGCACACCCTACATCATTGCTCTGAAGGAAGAGTCCACATCTCCTCAGGAACTGCCAATCCTTATTGGCCATCTGCCAGAATCCTACCTCCTCTCTATCTGATATTTTAGATAGTCATGTGTAGAAGCTACTAGCACACTGTTAAGCCAAGTCCCATGGAGCTAAATAGTGAATTTAATCACATTGCAGCTCTGTTCTTTATTCAACCCCTTCAGGGCATGCATAAAATTATAAAATACAATCTTAAACTCATACTTGCAGAAATAGGCATTTAAGCCTGTATGTCAATGGTACTTGTCTGAAGGTTTTTATTACAATCAGAATTTCAATATATATAAAATTGGATTTTACCCTAAGTGAATATTATTGACTCTATATTCTATATACTTCTTTTAAAAATCAAGTTTCTAATGACATCCTGAACATTAAATAAAATATAAAAATTATTAAACTAATAACCATATAAAATAGGTTTTAATATGGCCTAATAGTCTTGAACTTTGAACACATTGATTGTTCACAGCAAGACAGGATATCACAATTTATTTAAATGTTCCATAAAATATTCAGCAATCTTTCATTTTGTTTCTAGCATCTCTAGCCCCTCTTTTAACACTTTAGTTAAAATGATATTTGGACACATATATAACAGAAATGTAAAATACACACCAAATAACTATATTTTATGTTCTGGAAATTGTAGTAGGACTTTTCCATACAGCAAATATGATATTCTTAATAGCAATGAAGAAATGTCTCTTCAATTCCCCATATGAAATGTAAGAATTATAAAACTTGCACGCAAGTCTAGGTGCATGGTAAATAAGACTTACAGCACAGAACTTCTGCTTATCTAGTTCCAAAATTTGTGTTATTTCTATCCTACCATTTTATTAAAACTAATAAAATGCATTAGTTTTTCCAGTGCAATTTACCTTCTTTCAAACACAGGTAACAAGAAAAGACTCGAACAAGAAAAGAAAACAACTAATTATTAGTTAGATTATTTACTTAGAATGCTTACTAGAAAGTCTTTTATTAAACGGAATTTATTTCCTATAACTTAGCACAGAATGGTTAGCTATCTACAGATGTTAAAACTTTCAGTGTAAAGAAGTATCTAATCATAATGTCCAAGAAATATAATTCTTTTCTCTACCAGCTATCTTGCTGGTAGAAAGAGATGTCTTCTCTAATCAACTGCTTTCTTCTCCCTACCTTAACACAACAAACTAGTTCACAAAGTGAGATTCTACTCATAATGATCAATGTCATCTAAATGCATCGCAGAAGGTTTTCTAGCATGCTTCTTTAGTTATCTACTTATAAAATGTTAATAAATCATAGCTGGAATTCCATTACAACAAACAAACTTCAGAAAAGATGAAAAGCACGCATGCACGCGCACGCGCGCGCACACACACACACACACACACACACACACACACACACTCACTCTTCCAAAGAGAAATATGAATTAATCAATAATAAGAGATAGATGGTAGCACAAACTCAAAGTAACAAGCACAAATAAACTATTTGATTCAGTAAGAAGCAAACATAACACTTAAAAGTCATCTTCTGCCTTGTTTTATTTATTAACTTATTTGCTTAAGACAAGGTCTCATGTAGCCCACGCTATCCTGAGCCCATTATGTCGCTAAGCATGACCTTGAACTGATGATTATCTTGCCACTATCTCCCAAGTGCTGGGGTTACAGGTGTGCACCACCATAACCAATTTTATTTGTTTTATAGTGGAAAATTGGGACTATTTATTTTGTTTATTGAAAAAAACCCCAAGAACCAGAGCTTTATAAGATATTTTCTGGTCTAATTTTAAAGTAAGAAAGATAATGTCTGAGTTTTACTTAAATTTACTAACATGGTATTTCTAAAAACATCTTCTAAACTCCAGTCAAATGTGATATGCAGATTCTATTTGCTTGAGTAGTTTGGGGGGTGGGTTTTCACAATGTTACCAAAGTCAAAAGACTCCTGATGTAGAATCACACTCATTTTAAAAGACACTGAAGATTAAAGGAAATAGTTTAAGGCTCTGGAGCCCATGCAGGATTGGACCAAGGCAATGTGTAAGTGAAATAGCTCTTTGTATAAAATATATACTAAATATGATTCCCTAAAATATTAAAACCAAGGATAATATTGAAAAAATTCATTAAACTAAAGGGTTTTTATTAAAAAGGAGAAAGAGCTCTACAATCTAAACAGAGTACAGATTTTATTTAAAGCTTCCTCAAGCTAGGTGATTCATACCATTTCTTTCTTTCAATTAGTAAAAAATACTTAAAAGATAGGAGATGTAATATGCTTCTGATATGCACTGTCGCCTTTTTTAACCTTTCTTAGGGAACACTGACCCCTAAAGGTTCTAAATTTAAATAAGTTTCACAATTTTCTAAAGGTAACTGCTACTCAGGCCTTGTTTTGTTTTGTTTTTTTTTTTTTTTTTACCAATACTATATAAGCATACACACTATGGCAAGCATACCTACCTACATATAATACATAAACGGTTTCCAAAAGATTATTGTGAAGTATAAAACCCCCCAACTCATACATCTGTGATAAACCACCTGAATTAGTGTAAGAAATTACTTAGGAATTTATACTATTCCAAATTATTATACATAAGAGACTTATAACTTCTTTAATACAGTCAAATAAATAAGTGGATATTGGTACTATGATGCCCTACTAATACCAAAACCTGCAGGTAAGGTCCTTGTCCTTTAAATAAAGTGGCAAAGAATCTGCACATAACTTACAGACAAGCCTTTCCAATACTTTAAATCCTTTATAGACTGATTGTAATGCATAATGCTATACAAATAGTCGCTCCCCTGTATTCTCTAGAAAATAATATGAAAGAAATTCTACACCTGTTCAATCCACACACAAGGTTTCCTCAAAATGTTTTCCATCAGCTGGCTAAATTCTTGGCTACATAATCCACAGATATGAAGGGCTACATGTAATTGCTAAACAGACCTAAAAGTCAACCATAAAACTACCTGTTAGAATACATGCTTAAGTTCTCCAAGACATTTTGTTTTACTTCTTAAAAAACACAAAAAGAATCCTGAGAAATGGGAAGTTTTTATAAAAAGGTAAAACATCTTTATTTAAGAGACCAGAAGATTGCATCAGAGTTCATGTAGCTGTGCTGCATCTAGTAACTGAAATTCTGTTCATTCCTTCATTCAAGGTTGGACTTCAATTACTGAAGAAAATGAGAGGATGCTTTTAGATTCTTTCACCACCTATCCTATCTATCTTGGCTCACACTTTCTAAAATGTGCATAATGACAACACATACACAAAAGCAAATGTCCATGTCTAGTACATGATCTATCTAATAAACTTTTTGATTTAAAACATTTCAGCACTATTTGTATAAGAAATTCAGTAAAAGATTGTATGTGACATGTAGCATGTGTGTGTGTGTGTGTGTGTGTGTGTGTGTGTGTGTGTAACAATAACGAAGAAAAAGAGACAATAAATTTGAGGGGGAGTGAGTATGGAAAGGGTTGGATGGAGGAAAGAGAAGGAGGAAAGTGATGTAATTATATTTTAATTAAAATTATATTTAAAAAAAGAAATACAGAAAAGAAAGGCTACTTGGGTATTCCTTATGGAATTTAAGACAATGCAAAGACAAGGCTACATAAGTTTTAATTAGGCTACTTTCTTTTACAAAGGTAAAATAAGATTCAGTAAGATAATATTCATAAAAATAGGCTTTAATATCTGTGTGAGATCGAACTTTAAGCAATTTATGAATAATACTGTGAACTTTAAGATAAAAATGACATGTGAGAGTTCACTGATGAAGCAAAACTGAAAAGATGCTATATTTACCTGTTTGTTTCTTAATAATGTTTAGTATCAATCTCATAAAAATGTTTTATTTGTATTTCTATTGTCAAGAGCTCCTATAAGATGCACATTTTCTTATTAATGCTTCAGTCCATTCTCCTCCCATAGTACATGCCTCCTACAAAACTATTTGGCATCCATGTTTTCGGTCCGAAAGCCTTCCTTTTCAAAGACATCCGAGGATTCAGGAGTCCCTTGCTGGCTGCACTACACTTGAGAAGTACTTCCTCCATAGCTTCTATCGCTTTAGCTTTATTAATAATGAGTCCACTGGCTCCTTAAAGATCTATCAGTCTCTACTGTGAACAATAGAACTTTCACAACTATGTGACCTAAGACTGGAGAATATAAATAGGAGGCACATCATTATCTGCCTTCTTATTTTATTTTGTACCTAAGTTAAGTGGAATGCCTTTTTAGCTATTCAAAATAAGAATGTTTGCTTGTTTGTTTAAATAAGAGAAGAAAATAGCCACAACAAATTAGTTCCAGTTCACATCAAAAATTCTTATCACAAACTGAAATAAAAAGAAAGTGGACCAATAGTAAGTGCAAACAGTACAGGCACAAAACCACTATCATCACAACGAAACCATATACAAATGCAATGTACACTATCACTCTAAACAAAACCCAGTCACCTATTTGAATCATAAACTCATCAAAAGCAGCCCAGAGTCTGAAGCAAGAAAGTAAATCACTAATGGCAGTGTAAATAGAAAGTTTTAACTATGAAAATCAAAATCAAACAAAGAAGTCAGAAAAACATTCATAAAGCACAGTACCTCTCTGTACTTCAAAACTGTATGTAGTAACTTACTCAATGATCATCAAACTGCCCCTTAAAATAGCTGTGAGCCTTCTTTTTTTAAGTACATACTTTATAAAGATTTTATTAGAAGAAAAGGACCCCAAGCCAAGAGAGAGGACTGAAGTCTTTCAGTAAGTATCCTATTTATAGATGATAAAACTGAGATGAAAGAAAATGATGAATAAAAACATTTAAGCTTTAAACTGTATGTACCATGTCATGTTCGAAATTATTTATTTCCTAAGAATTCCCAAATTTCAGAATTTTACTAGGATACATCTGAAGCCTCCTGCATTTTCCCTTCCCCCTCAGCATTTATCTGCCTGCCTTAATGTTTAGACTGCCATTCTGTTTGTCTGTCACTGTTTCTGCATATCTATGTCTTCTCTCTGTCTCTCTCTCTGTGTCTGTCTGTCTGCCTGTCCGAGAATCAGCTTTTATGCATCTTACATCTTTGCAATTGCTGTCTTTGCAGTTCTGACTCTGGGTCCTTCTGACTCTGTCCCGCTCTGAGTTCCTCTGGGTGTGTCTTATTGTAGGCATGGGTCTGCTTCTCAGTCTGTGTCTCAGTCTGTTCTGCATGTTTCTCTCTTGATGTGCTTTTCTCTTCAGGCCTCAAGGACATGTTTGTCCACCCATCCCCAGCCTGCCACTCTGAATGTCTTTTACCTCTGCTAGTTCCTATGCTTTTTTGTGCACATGTCTGCCCCTTTCTAGTTTGTGTTTCTTCCCTTGTTCTCTGTTTACTGTGCAGCTCTGTCTCCAGGATGTGTGTCTCTCCAAATCTGGTATCTCTGCTTTTCTTCAAGCCACTGTGTGTATTTCTTTGCGTGCATCTCCATGTGCATATCTCTGTCTTTTGGGGTCTTGGTCAAGTATGTCCCTTCCTCTGTCTTTCTCTAACTGTGCCTCTGTATGTCTATCTCAGTCAATCATTGTCCCAGTCACCTTCATGCTTTTCTGTGTACATTTTTCTTTTTCTGTGTATCTTTTCTTCTCCTCTTTGCAAAATCTTTTCTGTGTTTTTCTCTTTCTCTGTAAGCATGTATGATTCTTTTTGGGTATGTGTATAAGTCTCTATGTCTTTCTTTGTGTCTCCTTTGCCATAGGTCTCTTTGTGTGAGTCTCCTTTGTGTGTGTGTGTGTGTGTGTGTGTGTGTGTGTGTGTGTGTGTGTACATGAGTGTGTGCAAATGCAGGCATGCATGCACGAGAGTGTGTGTACTTGGTATTTGAGGCTAACATATTGGTTAGGACGAATACACTCCAGCACACGAAGCGCTTGATATTACGATCAGGATCCCACCTTCTGAGCAGCCTTCCATGTGCACTTCCATCGTGTTTGCTCTGGCACTGTCTCTGCTTTTGGCTCCAAGACTGGAGCTAAAATAAAGCCAGCTCTGGATAAATAAACTTAAAACACTATATCAAAATACACCCAAGTCTTACCTTTATTTAATAGATTTATAGGATAAACAGCTTACTAAAACATGTATAGTAGGAAAATTAACTTTCAACAAGTGAAATTAAATCTTTATTCAGAAAAAATGTTATTTTGTCACATATGTTTTCATAAATACAGGTTAAACTTTTACACATTCTAACTTCTTGGGTTAGAGAATATATATTTGACTTACATCTTCAACTACAACCTCATGTGTTTAACACTTTACTATTCATGCTATAAACTTTATATCTAAAATTTCAAATCTATTGATTTGAATTTATTACACATATATTCATTTAAAACCTGTAAAGGCAATTTAAGATTGCTATTCTACTTTTTTAATCATTAATTTATGAAATCAATGGGATTTTTCTTCTGCATTTGTTTTAATAAATATGATAAAAGTAATGTAGGTTTTACTTCCTCCCTTTTTTTCCTTTCTTCATCCTTTCTTTTTAAAGGAGAATGAAATAAGCTATACCTCCCAGCTAGAACCCTGTGTTCTTTAAAAAGTACTCAAATAAAGCTGTAGTAAGCTTCTTCTTTTCCAATTTTCTCTAAATATGTTGATCTGGAGTTGGCAATCTTTTTCTAAGTTCCTCATTTACTTTTGGATTAGCTGAAAATATAGGAAGTTATTAATATCAAAGAAATATGTTCTAGTCAATGAAGCTATTTCCCTACATATTGCCCAAAAAGGTTAATAATAATTGCAGTATTTTAATAAGAGATTCATATAGCAAGACATGTAGAAAATACAGTCTTTAATAACCTCTGGAGTATTTTAAAGCATGTCTTACAGGCCTTAATGTGCTTAGTAATATACTATTTAAAACCATAATTTTATCCCTCTGCAATATACAGTCACTCTTCCTCATCATTTACCCAGCTAATGAATGCCAGCAATTAGTAAAATGTAATCCCATTGCACAATCATTTTAATGCTTTTAGCACTCAGAAAAGTAAACACCAAATTAATACTGCTCAAGCCATATCAGATCCTAGTTGGAAGCAGGCAATTATAGTTCAGCTCCTCAGGTGTAATTAAATGATTGGAATGATTTAGTTCCATAAATGCAAGTTAATTCATAAGCAAGCAACAAATATACTGGGAGTAATTACAAGAAACATTGACAGCCTAAGCAGGGCAATTTTTTTTAATAAGCCTGATGTAGTAAAATGCTGCCCTCTCCTGGGCAGATCAGTGAATTTCTCAGAGCCAAAGATTTCCACTTTAAAATCTTAACTTTAAAGCCTCTAGCCAATAAATAAATGGCATATTAACTTTACATTACTTTTTATTTTTTATTTTTTTATTTTTTTATTTTTTTTGGTTTTTCGAGACAGGGTTTCTCTGTGTAGCTTTGTGCCTTTTCCTGGAACTCACTTGGTAGCCCAGGCTGGCCTCGAACTCACAGAGATCCGCCTGGCTCTGCCTCCCGAGTGCTGGGATTAAAGGCGTGCGCCACCACCGCCCGGCTACATTACTTTTTAATCTCACAAGCCCAGATAAATGTATTATAGTATAGTAATTTATAGAATCAATATAATTAATTCTTTTCTAAGTAAAAATCTTTGAGCCTGAGAGCCAAAATGAACCGAGCAATTTCTAAACTTTTAATGAAACCAAATCATGCTTGTATAGCACTGACTGACTGTAAGTGAGTCTTCTTGCACCCATATGGATTGTCAATGCAGGGTGTATATCTCATAACTAAGTTATGCTTTCATAAGCTGCAAGATTTGTGTGAAAATGTAAACTGACAATGTATTATGACTTTACATGATAGTCTAAAATCGTTTTTAAGTTAATAATAAAAATTAAAGACTGGTAGAATTGTCATTATAAGAATAATTTCTTTAAAAATTTGTACCTCTGTTGTGTGTTTGTGCCATGTATGTGTGCATGCCTGCAGAGGCCAAAAGAGGGCATCTGTTGCCTTGGAGCTGGAGTTGCATGCACTTGTTATCTGCCCAGTAAGTATGCTAGGAACCAAACTCAGGACCCCTAAAAGATCAGCAAGTGCTCTTAACTCAGATCTACTTGTGCAGTTCAATAAGAATTTGAAAATAAAACATAAGAGCACTACAGCAAATGGATCTTATTTACAGAACTCCCAACTTTTTACTTTCTTACTTTAAAATGAAGCAGGAACCTACTTATGTTCTACTCAGATGATCCTTAATGTCAGACATTTAGAAAGCTTAGTTATTATATTTTAAAGATGTTATAATCAATGTTGGTGTTAAAAACATCTATTTATAATACAAACTCTAACATGTATCCCTTCGCCTTTCTGCAGAACTGAACATGTTCTAATAAAATTCTGCAATTATCACAAATGTTTGTCTTCAATAAATGCAAACACATAATGTTTACCACTACACCATCATTCTTTGGGAAGGAAAAAATTCTAAACCAATGCTCTTCTAATTTGCTCTCAAATGCATTAAAATCATATTCAAAATAATTTCTTATGTAAACTATAAAAATAAATCAAAATATTAAGAAGTCCTGTCATGAAGTTTAAAATGTACAGCACATTTTCTTTGACCTTGATGTCAGAGTCTTATTTTTCAATTCATATCTTGTCCACTGTAAGTTAATTGCTTTTGGAAAGTACTTATTATTCATGTAAAAATTAATGTGCCAATGTGTTTAAATCCTCTTAAATGACCATTCATGCATCTATCTTCTTTAAGTACCAATGAAATCTGTCAAAAGACATCAATGCAAAATGATCTTAAAGAAAGTTCTAATAGAGATTTTTTTCTGCTAACACGATTTTCATATTCACCAACTTTACTTAAATTCCATTAATTTTTTAAGCTACTTTTAATAAATTCACCAAGTAAAATTTTTAGGCCTCATAGTCTGTCATTTGTGTTCCAGCTGACATTATGAATATTAATAACTGTGTTATCCTGATTAAATAGGCTTCATATGAAATCCCTGTGAATCCTATAGCTCAGACATCTCATTTTTCCAACTCTTTATGAATTTGGATTCAGACATTAAACTGGGAAAATCTTAAAAAGCAGATTTAATGGCACATTTGCATATTCTTAAGCAAAAATTAGATGTTTTAGAGATCCAAACAATTAAAATATCTATATATTGTAACAGGAATATATTTCTATAAACATGTAACATATTTTACTCTTCTATCTTTTTTACAGCAAAGGTTAAGGATAATAAATACTGATTATTATCCTTAAGAACTTCATATTACAACTTACTTTCAAATAAATATTGGTTTATATTAAAAATAACTGAATGATTTTAGAGTATCCTCAGATAAATTTAGCTCCCTAATAAAAAATGTTAACTTATAGACAATACAAGTTAATTGCTTAATTATTAGTAATTTACATAAAGTTCAATAAGCAAAATAAAATTTACTTCAAACCAAAATTGTACGTTGTGCTGGAAAGAACATGTTGCTTTTGAAAAACTAATAAAATGAGCATTGTATAACATTAGCCTTTGTTAGTTAAAATCTTCTCCATCCCAAATTCTTAGCCTCATTCCTCCAAGTTATTTTTAATTCTCCAAGGAATGAGTTTCATGGGAATGCAAACTTGTACAACCACTTTGGAAATCAGTATGGTGGTTTCTCAGAAAACTGAGAATCAATCTTCCTCAAGATTCAACTACACCACTCTTGGGCATGCACCCAAGGAATGCTCAACTATATCACAGGGACACATGCTCAACTATGTTCATAACAGCATTATTTGTAATAGCCAGAACCTGGAAGTAACCTAGATGCCCCTCAACTGAAGAACAGATAAAGAAAATATGGTATATATACACAATGGAGTACTACTCAGCAGAGAAAAACAATGACATCATGAGGTTTGCAGGCAAATGGATGGAACTAGAAAATATCCTGAGTGAGGTAACCCAGACTCAGAAGGACACACATGGTATGTACTCACTCATAAGTGGATACTAGATGTAAAGTAAAGGATGGCCAGACTGCAGCCCACAGCTCCAGGGAAGCTAGTTGGTAAGGAGGAACCTAGGAAAGAAGCATGGATTGCCCAGCGAGGGAGAAGAATAAAAGAAAAACAAAAAACTAAGCAAACTGCACCCCCTTTTCTCTATAAGTACATGGAATCTCAATGTGTGATAGAGTTACCTATACTCACCAAAAAAATGTAGATTGAAAAAATTTAAACATGCCTATACTCTCAAATGTGGTTTACCTCTCTTTGTTTACTGAGCATTAAAACACTTCATGAAATAAAATTTGTTCACAGACTACTCTGAAATTTCAAATTTGTCTAACATTTGACTTTTTTTTTTTTTTTTTTTTTTTTTTTTTGGTTTTTCGAGACAGGGTTTCTCTGTGTAGCTTTGCGCCTTTTCCTGGAACTCACTTGGTAGCCCAGGCTGGCCTCGAACTCACAGAGATCCGCCTGGCTCTGCCTCCCGAGTGCTGGGATTACAGGCGTGCGCCACCACTGCCCGGCCTAACATTTGACTTTTAAAATTAATGTTTTTATTTTATTTTATTGGTTTTTCGAGACAGGGTTTCTCTGTGTACCTTTGCGCCTTTCCTGGATCTCACTCTGTAGACCAGACTGGCCTCGAACTCACAAAGATCCACCTGCCTCTGCCTCCCAAGTGCTGGGATTAAAGGCATGCACCACCACTGCCTGGACTAAAATTAATGTTTTTAGAGAGATTTCTTTTTAAATGGAATTTCATTCACTAGTGTTACAGCACCCAGGATTTTAAGAAAAGTATGCATACAGATGTTTTATTTGCATATATCACCTATGCATGCCTCAGTGCCTACCGAGGCCAGAAGAAAGAGTTAGATCCCCTGAGACTGAAGTCACAGATGACTATCAGCCATCATGCGGGTGCTGGGAATTGAACTCAGGAGCCCTGGAGGAGCATCCACTGCTCTTCTTAACTGCTGAGCCATCTCTCCAGGCCCTTTAGGGTTTTAAAAACTTATTTTTAATAAGAAATAGCCTTTATTTATAAAACATCTACATTTCACAAAGGTTTTTTTTTTCTTCTTTTGCTGGCTTTGGTTGGTTGCCTATTGAACACAATAATCTCCTCCCAATTGAATCATGAGTTTTTGTATGCTAAATCCAAGTGTCAAACTCGGAATCATTTGTAACACTACAATGTATCCAACTACAAACTTCAAATTTCATGTTTTCCAGATTTAAGAATGTTGAGTTTCTTTATGGAAACAGTTTCATTAAATGGCCAAAGGGGAGCACCATACATTCAAGATCCAATTATCTTGTCACATGATGTAACATACGTACAACATAAGCATACGGTCTACCTAGCTTTTCATCTTATTGCACAAAAATCCCTCAAATATTCACAATCCCTGGTACATTCTTTTTCCAAAAGAATTTCTTTCACTCAACTGCCTTCTTGCTGCCACACAGCAGCAACTAGTGTTCCTCAGAGCCAGAAAAGCAAGAGAAGGTTCAGAGAGAAAGCATGTGGAATAAATGTGGCCCTGGCTCATAGTTGCCAAAAATAGAAAATTTACTTTGGGGGGCACCCAGGCAGGGGGATCAGGATCCGTCCCTGGTCTATGGGCAGGCTTCTGGGAATCTGGTGCCTGTGGTGTGACGCCTTGCGCAGCCTTGGTGCAGTGGGGCGGGGCTTGGACCTGCCTAGGCTCAGTGTGCCGGGCTCTGCTGACTCTCCATGGGAGACCTTGATTTGGGGGATGTGGGGATGCGGGGTGGCTTGGGAGAGAGGGCTAGGGGGTGGGAGGAGGGAGGAGGGGGTATCTGGGGGTGGTCTGTGTAGTGAGTAGAAAATTTCTTAATAAAGAGAAATGAAAAAAATAAAAACAAAAAAGAAAACTTACATATTATTTGACCTTACAGTTCTAAAGCTGAAGGTATTTATAAAATATGTAAATGTTTGTATGTACAGACTAGTCATCAAAGCAATATATTTTCTAATGGCAGACGCTGATCCTCCAGTCATACACACCTGGCTAATTCTTGCCTTGACGCCTCTATACTTGCTATTCCCTCTGCCTAGACTCTTCCCTAGACCTCTGAACAGTTTTTCTCCTCAGTCAGGCTAGGCTAGGAAGTCATCACTTCAGAAAGAAGTTGCCTAGCTATCTTATCTACAGATCACAAAACGAATTTAGTTAGGTTTTATTTCTTTGTTTCTGATATATCTCAACAACATGGAGAGAAAGAGCCCCTGATTTTCTGCATCTCTGTTTCTTTGGAAGATGTGAAATAAGCACCAGGTATGTGATGAAGATAGAGGGTGGATAGAAGACAGGTAGAAATTGGAATGAGCATAAATGTCCATCAATAAAGAACTGGCCAAAGAAAATGTGATCCAATTATAACATATTAAACCTGTAAGGTTTATAACACCAACACTGAGTTATACAGAAAATGTACCGAAGATTATTTTAACAAATGTTGTTAAGCAGTTATATACTATGAACCAAACACTGTTCTAACAGATAAAAAAGAACACAGATTTTCCATGGAAATAAAATCTCTGTCAAAATGACAAACACAAACATTGTATGGGTACATTAAAAATAGCAAAAATTTTTATCATTTATATTATTAAATAGACACAGTATTTTTCTTAAATACGAACACGCATGGGATTATTTCTAGTGAACTGTCTGCAGAAAAGGTCTTAGAGTTAGAAGAAAAGATGGTAACAATCAGAGAAAGGAATGTTCACTTCATTTCATATCTGTAAGTATAATGTTTCAGTGTGTGTCTGAATTATTTAAATTTAAATGCTTATAAGTAACTTTGTGATTTAATGGAAACCATCAAGGCGTCCCATTTCACCTGGGAGGGCCAACATGAATAGAAAGGTAGCTATCTTCAATAACTCTCTAACTAGCCTTTTATACTTATATTTTGTTGTAGTTATTTGCTTGCTTGGGTTAAGTATATGAAAAAGCTCAAGACAAATGAATAAATATGGTGAGGGTTTCTGGCAATTGACCAAATCTGTATGTCAGTCCTGGGGACCAAACCTAGGGCCTTGCACATACTAGCCAAGCACTAGCTATTGAGCTACATACCATCCTTTGCTTTTTTCAGACATGCTGTCCTTAAACTGTATGGAGAGCATGATGGCCTCAAACTCAACATCCTTTTTCCTTAGCCTCCTGAGCACTGGGATCATGGGCTCATTAAAAGGCTATGTCAACACAACTGACATAACTGTTTCTTAAAACTACATTTCTTAGTTCAACTGGGAACTATTTATAATAGTCTCAGAATTCAGGAGTCTGTAGTTTTAAATTTTATAATGAAAATAAATTACTCTACATTATGACTACTTTCCTGCAACAGGTAATTCCTCTTTGGTATACTGCTTTAGTCATAACAAATTTATTTTTTAAAAGGACTATTGCCTATCACTAGAGTCACTATAATATAGAATGTATCTGTGAACTTGGCTGGGTCAGCTACTTGATCAAGCAATAATTTACCTGTGCTCAGAAGGTCTATCTGGATAAGTACAACATTTGAAATAAACAGACTTGGTAAAATGGACTCTCTTCCCTAACGAGAATGGGCCAAGCAGTTGGTCAGTGGAAAGTCTGATGAACAAAACCAAAAGGCTGACCTGTACAGAGAGAAGACTGCCTGACTGCCTTCGGCCTGGAACAGCCTTCAGATTCAAATGTCAGCTTTGTTTGGGCTCAAGACTACCAGGCTTCAAACTCAGAACACCATAAAGGCTCATGGTTCTGAGGCCTGCAGATTGAGATGGAACTCTAGCACAGGCTCTTCATACTTCCAGCTGACTGCATATCTTGTGACTTGTCAGCCTTCATAAGGCATGAGCCAAATCCTTACACGAAATCAATGCATTCATTCACCATTCATTAATTCCTCTACTACCCACTTGCTCTGAACTACCCTAATAGTCATGAAAGGTCATCAAATTAAGAAAAAACTAAGTATCTGGTATTCTACATTTTCAAAATTGCAAAGAAAAAGAGCATCCACTGGTGCAGCAGCCTTCAAAGTAATTATGAACAACACTTGAGAATACATGACATGGCACAGCCCAGTGGTTTAAAAAAATACAGCAAAACTTTAAAACTAGTACTAATTTCAGAGGGCTAATCATATACCAGGATTTTATAAAATATCTTGAAACGTTTTGCCCCAAGCCAAACTAAACTAAATCACTTAATCTAGCACAGAACAGACTATAAAAACAGAGTCGGCTTATAGAATCGTTTCTACCGGGAACAAACAGCCTGTTTTCTTAAGATCCGTGTGGGTGCCAAGTTCTGATGCAATGGCATATTCCTGCACACAAAAGCTTACATTGCCACACAACCAACTGAAGTTTTTGGCATAGCTACGGTAAAAAGCATTAGAGCAAGTCAAGTCAATCTCTAATGACAATTTTTAAGCACAGCCACTTGAAATCAAGTAAAACAGCTACCAGAGAAATCCTTCTAAAATAAATAAAAATCTAATCATATAAAGTATCTAACTCATTCCATTTCATAATAATATATTTTTTCTAATTAAACAAATTCATTTAGCAATATTCCATAATTTCTAAAGTTTAACTATACATACTAATAAAGAAAGATATTAATAGAGGCATATATACATGGATACATATAGTACTAACACCAACAGTTAAACTGAGTTTTGAACACTTAATAACAGTTCTATAATTCATAGTGTTTAGATAGGCAGTTTCAGAAGACTACAGAACAAACTTATTTCCAACAACCAATGGTGCATACAAGCTAGGCATTTTATTCTGTACAGTGTAAAGCTAGAGATAGCTTCGAAGTTGTAGAATACAATTACTAGAAGCAAGTTTTAAATATACTAAAATAAATGTCAGGATTATAGCTTGAATTTCTTATCTAGTATCAACAAGGTCACAGCCAATACCATTCATTTTTCTGAAAAACCATAAATCACAAGTAATTTTTGTAGTCAATTTAAACTAATAAATCTTTCCACTAATGAAAAAGCATATATATATATATATATATATATATGATTATATATATATGATCCTAAAAGTTATTCCACAGATAATATGATAAAAGTTTATTATTACAAAGAAAAACATAAATAAGACACCAAAACATAGAATTTTTCCTTGAAAAAGCAAGGAACACATATTTTATGGTATCTCTCTTTTCAAATTATAAAGAGTTTCTTAGGATGTAGATGTGTAGATGTACACATTCAATCAAAATTGTTCTTTAAAAGGTTTATTTTTACAAAAACTATCTCAACTTGGAAAATTAACTTAATTTAAAATATTACCTACAAAATTAAGCAATACAACTGTATAACAGTCCTGACAAAGTATTGAATAAATTAATCAATATATGCTATTTTAAAAAAAACATTTTCCTCTCCCAGGAATGTCTTTCACTTTTTAAAAAGAATGTTATATCTTTCAGGACAATTTAATTTATATGATGTGAAAATTTATGAAATATAATAATTCCTACAAACTACTTTCTTGTATTAATAACTTGACAGTTTGAGTTTTGTAAGAAAATCACTTTAAAACTACAAATAAGAAAAAAGAAAATAAGCTGGGTAGTGATAGCACACACCTTTAATCCCAGCACTCGGGAGGCAGAGGCAGGTGATCTCTGAATTTAAGGCCAGCCTGGTCTACAGAGTGAGTTCCAGGACAGCCAGGACTGTTACAGAGAAACCCTGCATCAAGAAACAAATAACAAAAAACTGAAAGAAAGAAAAAGAAAATTTTATCCTGTCATAAGTACTGAAACCATTTCAAAATAAAGCAAATATTATATGCCTCCTGATGGATATATCAGTAGTGTTATTCTTGAGTAGGAAGAAAATAAGGAGAGAAAGGAGCAAGACAGGAAGAATGTGGAGATGTGAATAATAAAACAAGTTTAGTTAACCTGGCCATAAAGGATGAATGTTGAACATGAGTAAGAGGATTTTGTCAGTTCCTGGCAAAGTCAGCAATCTCTGATAACAAAGTGTGAGTGAGTGTGTGTGTGTGTGTGTGTGTGTGTGTGTGTGTGTGTGTGTTTAAGAACAAGAATACATAGGATTCAACAATTCCTTCCAGAACCAATCTCTGATAACAAAGTGTGTTTGTGTGTGTGTGTGTGTGTGTGTGTGTGTGTGTGTGTGTGTATGTGTGTGTGTGTGTGTGTGTGTTTAAGAACAAGAATACATAGGATTCAACAATTCCTTCCAGAACCAAAAGTGAGCATTCTCATCTGTCACTTTTGAGTATTTCCTTTTATGTTAGAATATCTAATATGTGATATACACACACTATACTATATAAATACCTACCCCACATGATTTCACAACATATATCATTGGAAAGAGCCTACAAATTTCATTATTTAGCAAAAAGGAACTGAAAGAAAATGTTGCTAGTTGAATGTATGTATTTTTCTTAAATATCTTGGAATTACTCCTCACTTTAAATTTAACAACTAAATGTTTACGTTGTTAACAATATTTTAGTACATATGAGAAATAGGGTAGGTACACTGTCACCTTTAGCAAGCATCTCCCTCACTGTCTTAGTCACCGTGCTAGTGCTGTGAAGAGGTCATGACCATGGCAACTCATAAAGGAAAGCATTTAACTGGAGCTGGCTTACAGTTTCAGAGATTTAGTCCATTATCATCATGGCATGGAGCATGGTGGCAGGCAGGCATGGTGTTGGAGATGTAGCTAAGAGCTACATCCTGATCCAAAAGCCAGGAGACTGTGGTGCTGTGGGATGCCATTCTGTATGCTGTGAATATGTGCTGCTTTGATTGATTGATAAATAAAATGCTGATTGGCCAGTAGCTAGGCAGGAAGTATAGGTGGGATAAGCAGACAAGGAAAATTCTGGGAAGAGGAAGGCTGAGTCAGGAGTCGCCAGCCAGACACAGAGGAAGCAAGATGACAAGGCAGAATGAGAAAAGGTAGCAAGCCACGTGGCTAAACATAAATAAGAATTATGGGTTAATTTAAGCATAAGAGTTAGTCAGTAATAAGCCTGAGCTAATGGCTAAGCATTTACAATTAATGTAAGCTTCTGAGTGATTATTTTATAAGTGGCTGTGGGAGCCGGGTGGGACCAGAAAACTTTTAACTACACTGTGGCTGGTATGGACTCTTTAAACTTCAAAGTCTACCCCCAGTGACACATTTCCAACAAGTCCACACCTAATCCTTCTCAAATAGTGCCACTCTTTGATGACTAAGCATTCTAATATATATGCCTATAGGAGCCATTTTTATTTAAACTACCACACTCATTAATCTACTCAGAGGCCATATGCAACACTTTGGAGCAGCACCTTAATTATATATAGTGTAAGCAGCACTTTTAGGAGGTGTGGCTTTCTTAGAGTGGGTATGGCCTTGTTGGAGGAAGTGTGCCACTGTAGGGGCGGGCTTTGATGTTTCTTATGCTCAGGATACCTCCCAGTGTCTCAGTCAACTTCCTGTTGCCTTCTGATCAAGATGTGACCAGCACATGTCTGCCTGCACACTGTCATGTTCCCTGTCATGATGATAACGGACTGAACCTCTGAAAGTCACCCCAATTAAATGTTTCCTTTATATGCCATGGTCATAGTGTCTCTTCACAGTAATAGAAACCCTAACTAAGACAGGACTATATAATTCTGCTTCAAAATTTGAACCCTTTTTACCAATTAATAGTCATTTAACTTATACAAAAACCAACAACAAATCTGGACAACAAAATTAACTTATTACAATGTTTATAAAAACCAGATGTGGTTGACTCACTCAGAAAGCTGATGCAGAATTGCCATGTTTAAGGCCCATAAGTTCTACTACATTCCAGGCTACAGAGTGAGGTCCTGTCACCAAAAAGCTAATAGCTGTAAGTGTACTTAATACACTTATAAACATACATATAAATACATATGTATTTATATGTATATATAAATACATATGTATTTATATGTATATATATATATATATATATATGTATATATATATATATATATATATATATATATATATATATATATATATAAATTGTTTACCAAAGTAACTCCTCAGAGCAGTGACGAAATAACTATGCCCCAAATCTTCTACCTGGGAGAAAGGAGAAGCTGTCAAAGGTCAGGTTCTTAATCTAGTTGTAGTCTCTTTTGACTCCTTATTCAAGAGAATACAGTGACAGTTGGAGCAAGTGTTCACAGATCTTTACTGAAACACCTGAAATCTAACTTATCAAAAGCGTAATCTGCCGGGCGGTGGTGGCGCACGCCTTTAATCCCAGCACTCGGGAGGCAGAGCCAGGCGGATCTCTGTGAGTTCGAGGCCAGCCTGGGCTACCAAGTGAGTCCCAGGAATGGCGCAAAGCTGCACAGAGAAACCCTGTCTCGAAAAACCAAAAAAAAAAAAAAAAGCGTAATCTTTCCTTTCCCCCTTTTATCTCTTCCGATACAGATAAAAACTTGAGAGTGCTTGCCCCAGCTCTCTGGATATTCCACTCTTCCTCTTTCCCACGCAGCTGCTTACCAACCTCCATGACCTAGCTAGCCTGTTTTCTTGGACCCTAACTCAAAAGGTCCGACTCTCTCTTCCTCTTCTCCATCTGCCTCTTCCTAGCAGCCAAGATTTACAGCTTGCCAACCCCTGGTTTGCCTCTCAAAGTCTAATAAAATAGTCCTTGAGCTTCCTTATGAGTCCATTTTTTATTTACATATTTTAATCAAGGTGACTAAGACCCAAGACAAGTCCCCTAAATTCTTTGGCTACAGACGCTTTCCAATAGACTTCTCTGTTAATTATGAATTGCATATTTGAGTCACTTTCCCCTTGCAGTCATGGGATCACCTCAATGCTCTCCTGTTTAGATGTTTCCTCCACCAGATAGTCTAGCACACTGCTCTGAAGTTCTGCACTCCACAAAGTCTAAAGACAAGCCCACTGAATTGATTCTGTATTTTGTTTGTTTGTGATGCTGAGAATCAAGCCCAGGGCTTCACAGACATCAGGAAAGCACCTTAACACATATTTTTCTGAATGATAAAGATGGCCATTACTCTATTTTCTAAAACATGCTATCATTTCCACCTGAAATTTCATCAGAATAGCTTTCATTATTTGGCTTATGACAACTCCTTGAGATAAGCACTTTAGCTATGATGTGCTGACCCACTTAAGCACCAAATAAATTCTTTGCATCAATCTTTAAATTTCAATAATGTGACCTGATTGGTCCTACCTCCAAAATGGTTTCACTACCTCCCAATTGTGCCATGGACTGAGGACACATGGGCCTTTGTGAGGGGCACACCAAATACAAATTGTAACACTCAGATAAAAATAAAAAGTTGGCTAAAAAAAATCTTATTATAAATTAAGGCCTGGTAAGATTTGAGAATGATTTAAGCCTGAGATAGCAGGGACATGTATGATCTTTAAAAACTAATTTAGTATTCCTTACTGACCATGCCTTAACAGAATGATCAAAGACTGGTGGATCGGCAATGCTCTGTCTGCTGTCTAAGAATATTACTAAGTTTAGTCTTTAAGATAGAATAATGGAATATGAATTTGAATAGAGCCATAGGCAAAATAATCAACACAGAGTTTTAAAAGAACCATCTCTTAAGCAGTGCTTTTAGACCCTTGAGGCTATGACATCACGACCTCAATATGCAAACACTTTTATAAGTGTTCTTACTGCTGACACATGAATGAAGATAGGTAGAAACCAATGACTATACTTCAGCAGATTCTCAAAAAGAAAGCAGCAGAGATTTGAAATCTGTCTAATGTAAATGCCAATACATTACTTTTTTAAGATTATAAGCAAGCCTGTTCTGGGCCTAGTCAGAAACCATAGCTATCATCAAAGGTCACCAAGCAATTCTGAGTTCAGAAAATTTCACCATTTCCTGGATCTGTCAATCATTCAAATAAGGCTGTTACCATGGGTTGGATGTACTTTGTCCCCTAAGGGCTCATGCACTGGAAGTTCAGTCCCCATTGTAGTGATGTGGAAAGCAATGGAACCTTTAAGAGTGCCCAGTGGGAGTTTTTTAGGTCTACCTTAGTTTTTTAAGGTGTCTACCTTAAGAAAGGAATGCTTATTTCCTAGCATGAAGATTGAAAGAATAAGCCTGACTCCTCCCATTTCTTTTTGGGTTCCTATTTCACAATGATCCCTTGTTGCTCCATGTGTTCCTGACATTGTGGTGTCATCTACCATGAGGTAATACAGCCAAGAGGATCCTATGCAGAACTAGCACAATGCTGTCTGGAATACCAGCCTCCAAAAATGTGAGCTAAGTAAACTATTTTTCTTTTTAAGTACCCACCTTCAGGTGTTTCATTACAGTAAGAAAAACAAACTTCTATATGCATTTGACAGAGATGACTTATAACACAGACATGTGCTAGAAAGAAAGTGCAGAAGTTGCCCAAATATAGGCCAATTTACTATCTTTTTTTTTTTCTCCTCCTACTTTCTCCAATTCACTATCTTAAAAAATACTGATAGTAATGTCCAGGCTCCCTAACAGATGTGTTGGCTCACGTGCCTATAAATTCAGCACTCTGCTGACTGAGGTACATATCAGCGGTGGAGAGTGGGAGAAAGAAAGGAGAAAGAAAGGGAGAGAGGAGGAAGGGAAGGAGAGAGACAGACAGACAGACAGAGACAAAGAGAGAGGCTATAGGATTTCCCTATACAGACAACTATCTGATATAACTCCTGTGACTCACCCACACACCACAACAGACCACTTGTTGTAACAATAAGAGTTCCCTAACTGGAGTATTGAATCCAGGTGCCAAACGCCACTATGGGCCTTTTGAAATCAAGATAAGCAGTGCCACGTCTTTAAACAATCAGTCATAGATAGGGTATTTACATAAAACAACTATAGGTTATAAATAAGGGCTTTTTATTCCCTTTTGCTAGAGAGCCAATCTTTTATCATTAACTACCAGCATGTCTCTGCCTACCTTGAACACAGTAATGTCTTTGAAAATTAGCTATGTACAGCTTATAATAAGTAAAAATGTGGTGGGTGATATTAAAGGTAAATCTGTACAATAAATCTTTAGAGAAAATCTGAACAGTCAATAGTTTTGGATCATTTGAGTAAAATCCAGCAGAAAGGTCTTAGAAAACTAAGTAATAAAAAAACAGAAAAATTTACTAAAAAAAAAACCCCATAGTTGTTGGCTCAGTGGAAAATTAAGGCGCTGAGATAAATGCCCAATTTATAGTCCTCAAATTGCTCACTTGAGCTAATGAAATAAGAGTACTAGGTTTCTCAATCAATGCAAAGATGGGACAAATGATATGGAATATACAAATGCACAGGATAAGTATTGTTGAGGGCAATATAGTGAATTAGAAAATCACAAGCTCTTTTTATTCCAGAGTAGTAGTTCAAAGAGGCTGTGGAGACCTTGTAAGATTTCTTAACAGGTTAAGGCATTTGCCTTCAAACCTGATAACCAAAATTCAATCCCTGGTACTCACAAGGTGGAGAGAATTGACTCCCACAAGTTGTTTTCTGACCTCCAACACTCATGCAGTGGTAGGTGCATGCACACACACAAATAAATATAATAGTGATTTCTTTAAATGAACCTCTAGAGAAACAGAAGAAGTAATTAAGTTTCAAGACAAAAAAACAAAACAGATCGATTCAGCACAGAATTCTACCAGACTTTAAAAGAACTAATGTCAATGCTTCTTAAATTATTCCACAAAACAGAAAATGGAGGAACATTTCCTATTTCTTTTTACAATGAACTTTGATGGAACCCTGGACAATACCCAAAGGTTTTTAGCAATCAAAACAATTAAGAAAAATTTATCATTAAAATGGTGAAAAAGAACTTGGCGTCTTGGTACAGACCCAAGGTCCGCCTAGTTCTTACATGTCACGCCTCTTAGCCTTTCCTTATAGCCATTTTGTTGTGATGCAACCAACCCACCGAACTCATCTTTACCAGGCAACCAAAGCACCCACACTAGGCTGGGACTCAGGGACCTCAGAGCCACCATACTTGGCTGGAATTCAGGGACGCCCACAGCTGTCACAGTTGGACAGGATCCAGAGTAGGCAATAGCAACCAATGAATGGAAAGAAAATCCACCCAACAAAAACAAGACCAGATATATAAGAAATACTTTGAAACCATAATGCCAGCTGCCTAGATCCCAGTGCAACAACACTAACATGAATAACCAAAGCAATATGTCTCCTCCAGCATCTAGCAGCCCCAGTGTAATGGGCCCTGAGAAAAGCTGTTTAGCTGAAACTCAAGACAAAGACTTCAAAATAGCAATTACGAATATGTTCAAGGATCCTAAAGAGAATATAAGTAAATCACTTAATGAACTCTGTCAAAACACAAACAGCTGAATGAAATAATGAAAACAATTCAAAACATAAAAGAATTAAACAAAGAAATATAATCACAAAAACAAACAAAGAAAAAAACTGAAACCGAAATAAAACTGGAAGAAAAAACTTAGGATGTCAGATAAAAAAAACTCAAAGGTAAGCAGCATGAATTGATTAGAACACAGGGAAAAATCTCAGGTATCCAAGACAAGACAGAAGAAATGGATAGTTCAGCCAAAGAAAACGTTAAATCTAAAAAAAAATTCCAGGCACAAAACATCCAGGAAATCTGAGGCACCACGAAAAGACCAAACCTATGAATAATAGGCTTAGAGAAAGAAAAAACCCAGGTACAGAAAATATTTTCAACAAAATCACAGAAGAAAATTTGCCCAATCTAAAGAAAGAGGTGCCTATCAAGGTGCAAGAGGCATACAGAATATCAAATAGACAGGATCAGAAAAGAGACTTTCCACAACATATCATAATTAAAATATCAAATGTACAGAAAAACAACAAATGTGTTTTAAAAGCTTAAAGGGAAAAAGAAAAAGTCACAGATAAAGGCAGGCCCATTAGAATAATAGCTGACTTTTCAAAGGACACTCTAAAAGCCAGAAGGACCTGGAAGCTCTGAGACCACAGATGCCAGCCCAGACAACTATACCCAGCAAAACTATCAAGCACAGTTGATGGAGAATGAAAAACTTTCCATGATAAAAAAAATAGGCAATTTTAGTCCACCAAAGGAGGAAAACTTTAGTCCAATGATACACTTCCATACAGCCAAGAAGACAAAAGGAATAAAACCAAAACAGTCCATGAAAAAGAGAGGATAGGGAGACACACACCATAACAACAAAATAACAGGAGTTAATAAACTCTGCTCATTAATAGCTCAATATTAATGATTTCAATTCCCAATAAAAAGATACACACTAACAGACTGGATTTAAAAAAAAAAAAAAGATCCATCTTTCCGGTGCATCCAAGAAATACACTTACCCATCAAAGATAGACATTAACTTAGGGGAAAAGGATGAAAAAAAATTATTCTAAGTAAATGCAGCTAAGCAAGCAGGCATAGCTTTTTTATATTTGACAAAATAGACTCCAAAACAACACTAATCAGAGGTAGAGACAGGCAATAATACTATTGAGAGGGAAAAATCTATTGAGATATTACAGTCCTAAACATTTATGCACCAAACATGAAGGCATGCAAGTTCAAAATAGAAACACTACTGTACAGCTAAAGTTATATATTGACCCTAACACTTCGATAGGGAGTTATTTCAAATGCCCAAGCTTAGTCAATAGATAAGTCACACAGACAAATATTAAACAGAATTGCTGGAGTTAAATAATGTCATAAACAAAAGAGATCTACAGAATGTCCCACCTGAACACTAAAAATATAGTTTCTTTTCAGCAGTGCATGGAACTTTCTCGAAAATTGACCACATATTAGAATACAAAGCAAGTCTCAACAAATTTAATAAAACTGAAATTAAAAACTTTTTAGAATTGAATGGAAATTAAAACATAACATATCTAAACATATCAGACAAAATTAAGATAGTTCTAAGAAGCAAATTCATAGCACTAAGTGCCTACATCAAAAACCTGAAAATTTTATACTAATAACTTAATGACACATTTGAAAGCTCTAGTAAAACAAGAAGAAGTAATACCCCACTAAAGTAGCTGGGAAGAAATAAATTAAGGGCTGAAATCAATGAAATACAAATAAATAAATAATAAATGAAAGGAAGAGTTGGTTCTTTGATAAAATTAACAAGATTTACAAACCATTAGTCCAGTCAACCAAAAGATGGAGAGAGAAGATACAAATTAATAATATTAGAGATGTAAAGAGGGACATTACAACAAACACTGAAGAAATTCAGAAAATACTAAGAACATATTGAAAATCTGTATTCCACCAAACTGGAAACGCTGTAAGAAATGAATTAATTTCTTGATATATACAACCTATCAGAGTTAAAACAAGATGAAATAAACAATTTAAACAGACCAATAACCCCTAGAGAAACAGAAGCAGTAATTAAGTTTCAAGACAAAAAACACACACACACACAAAAAAAAAACAAAACAGATGGATTCAGCACAGAATTCTACCAGACTTTAAAAGAAGAACTAATGTCAATGCTTCTCAAATTATTCCACAAAACGGAAAATGGAGGAACATTTCCTATTCTTTTTACAAAGTCACTATTATTCTGATTCCAAAACCAGACTCAACAAAAAAGACAATTATAGACTAACATACCTTATGAACATAGAGCAAAAATTCTCAATGAAATACCTGCAAATCAAATTCAAAAAGACATCAAAAAGGTTATCCACCATGATCAAGGTGGCTTCATCCCGGAGATACAGGAATGGTTCAACATACATAAGCCAATAATCATAAAACACCACATAAACAGAATGAAAGACAAAAACCACATCGTGATCTACTTAGATGCATAAAAGGCCTTTGATACAATCTAATATCTCTTCATGATAAAAGTCCTTGAGATATCAGAGATACAAGGGACATACCTCAACATAATAGAGGCAATTTACAAGCCAACAGCCAAATTAACCTAAATAGAGAGAAACTCAAAGCATTTCCACTAAAATCAGGAACAAGACAAGGTTGTCCACTCTCTCCATACCTACTCAATATAGAACTTGAAGTTTCAGATAGAGCAATGAGACAACTGAAGGAGATCAACAGTGTAGCATGAATCTTAGAGAGTCTTATTAATAAAATCAAACCCGAGGCCAGTTATTGGGGTCAATGCTGGTAGATCAGAGAGACAGAACAAGCCACAGCCACCTCACCTGGCCAACTTCTCAGCTGATCCTGTTTCCTCAGACTGGAAGCTTCTGTGTCCTCATCCCAATGGCTCTCAGCTGAACTGCTGCTAGAAGCCTGAGTGCTTAACCAGCCAAACGCTTAACCAGGCAAATGCTTCTAGTTTCTGGTCCTCACGCCTCATATATCTTTCTGCTTTCTACCACCACTCCCTGGGATTAAAGGCTGGCTTTCTGGGATTAAAGGCATGTGTCACCATGCTTGGCTGTTTCCAATGTGGCCTTGAACTCACAGAGATCCAGAGGGATTTCTATCTCTGGAATGCTAGGATTAAAGGTGTGAGTGCCACCATTTTCTAGCCTCTGTATCTAGTGGCTGTCTGTTCTCTGACCCCAGATAAATTTATTAGGATACACAATATTTTGGGGAACACAATACCACCACACAACAGGATACAAATAGGAAAGAAATTGAAGTATCTTTATTTTCAGGTGATATGAACTTTTACATAAAGACCTAAAAACTTCACCACAAAAACTTCTATACCTGATAAAGAATCAATTTCATATGGAAACACAAACACACACACAAAACAAAATAGATATAACAATACTAAATAATAAAAGAACTATTGGAGGTATCACTATTCCAATTAGAGTTGTATTATATAAATGCTAGTTTTTAAGCTTTAAATATGTGTGTTTTGATCAGAATGATGACAGAGGTCAGAGACCAAGTAAGGGAAGAGGAGGGAAGGAGGGGATCTTCAAGGAAGGGAAACAGAATATAGTATTATGAAGAGGTAAGCAGGGAACTAGAAGGATTAAATGGGGAAGGGAATGGTAATGTGCAAATTAAAGGAGGGAATTTGAGGCAGGACAACTAACACCAAAGGGCCTTTTGAAAAGCCATATGGAATTCAGCCACTGTAGAAGCTTCCAAAAATATATACCATATGAAAGGAATTTAAATGGAGTCACCATATAAAGGGGAGACAATGCCCCAACAAGACATCAATGCCACCAATTAAAACCTCCACTGCCAAGAATAGATTACAACTTGCTGAATCGTTAGCCAAAGGGGTCCTATAAACCCACTCCCCCAAGTTACAGACTGTTGCCAAGGCTACTGGTTACTCCAAAACCTGATGGTAAGGCCTTATTTTTGAAGATACCATTTACTTCTATCACTGAACATAGATAAATTGAGCTGGTGCCCAACTAGAAGTTCCAACCCTATTGACTAGTGTTGTAGGATATTTGTTCTCATTGACACTCCAGGACTGCCAATGAAGTTAAACCTTGAACCAGACGGTGGAGTCAGCAAATGGTTGACTGGAATTAGTCATAGATATGTTTGAGGACTGAGGGACTCGAATAGGGAGGGAAAGGACGAGATAAGGAGAGGCTTGAAGTGGTTTCACAGGCTTTTAATTTGGGAAACGTGGAGAGTAGGGTCAGCCGATCATTCTTCTGCTATTCTTTGGCCTTATCAGGTTTTTAATCTCAATTTGTGACTCTCAAGTTTTTATTAATACTAGAACAATTCAAGTAAACACATCATATGGTGCCCAATGTGGGGCCTTGGAGCACTCCAGGAAGGCAGAGCAGCCACCTTTCCACTACAGCAGCAGCTTCCCCCACTCACCCCAGACTCTCCCACCAGTTGTGGACCTTTCTCATTGCAGTCTCATGGCATCAGTCTCTGGCTACTGCCCACCCCTGGATTAAAACACTGCAGGTATCTGGGCCCCAAACAGTGCCAGAGTCAGTAGCCTACCACATGGCTCTGTCATTCAGGCGGCCCTGTGTCCTCAAACATGGGTTCCTCTCTCATGGTTAACCCTGCCCTTCTCCCTGGGTTCCCGCCAGCTTCTCCAGAACCAGTCATGACACAGGCCTCTCCTGTCTGTTTTCCCCTTGTGTCTGCTTCTCAGGCCTCTTGCTCCCCATCCCAGTGCTGCTGGAACAAGTGCCTGGATCCAGTGGAGATAGCCCAGCTTCCTGGAATATCCACAGCTCCCCTCCCAGGCCCATCCTGTGTGGCCTGTCACAAGCACCTAGACTGAGCTAGTCAGGTGCCTTTCCTACTGCCAGCTACCCTTGCACAGCTTCACCTTCACTGTCATCGTCAGCGGATCTGGTGAGATACCTGGGAATTCTTAAGGCGGAAATTATGTTGTTTTAAAAAAGAGGTTTTTCCCATGTTAAAAATGGAAAACAATATTACAGTGCAGGGAGTTAGGACTCTGTATGGTTCTACAATAGATAGTCTGAAAAATGGAAAAATTAAATTAAATTAGCTGGGATTGACATAATGTTGATTATAATTATTATCAGCTTGGTAATTCATATTTTATCCTTAAGAAAGTGGTGTGATATCAGTGCCAAATATAAAAAATTAACTGATAAGATACAATCCTTAGAAAAATCTACTAACAAAACTAAGAATAATATTCACACAGAGACAGAGGAACTTAGAACAGAACCTACCACACCATTACCTTATGAAACTGAAGAGGAGCAGCCCAAAGTTATTAGAAAACCAACCTTAACTTATCCAGTTACCATACAAAAATGACTACCAGATAATAGTCACCCCCAAGGCTATGCAAAAGTTACCTGGGATCCTATAGAAATGTTGGATTTGAAGAGATTTAAGGAAGCAGTCTTTTCATATGGTATGTATTCACCCTTTGTGGAACAGATGTTAAATTCACGGGCAACTTAGAACAGATTTATCCCACAAGACTGGAAAGATTAAGCTACAGCAATATTGGAAGCTGGTCCTCAGTTACAATGAAAAACATGGTGGAGAGAGGAAGCTAGGGTCATAGAACAACAAAATGGGGCTAGAGGTACTGAGATTTCCCAAGATCAGCTTCTTGGTGAAGGCCAGTATGTTGATTTGCAAAGACAGTTTACATTTGATGATCACACCTTGGCCCTATGCCATACAGCAGCTTTAAATGCTTGGAACAGGGTTGAAGAATCAGGAAAGAGGACTGAATCATTTACTAAAATTATACAAGGCCCAAAAGAAGCCTTCACTGATGTTTTACAGAGATTGACTTCGGCTGTAAATAGAACGGTATCAAATCCAAAAGCCAGACAAATATTAGTTGAATCTTTGCTTTTCGGAAATGTTAATTCAGAAAGCAAAAGGGTGATTAGGGCTTTAAAGGCAAGATCAGCGCCCACAGATGAATGAATCCGAAATACAGCTGATATTAGATCTCTCATTTATGATGATACTTTGATAGAAGTGATTTCTAAAAATGTTAAGAAAAATCAAAAGGTTAGATGTTTTAACTGTGGTAAACAAGGTCATTTGAAAAGAGATTGTAGGGAAAACATTCCTAGAAACAATGTTTTTTCTGTAGATAAATCCAAACAGGAGGCTCCAGTCTTCTGAAATATGCAAAAAGTGTGGCAAAGGCCAGCACTGGACTAATAAATACAGACCAAGAAGGTACAGACAAGGTAACCCTTTGCCATCAGAAAACACCTTAGGGGGCCTCTCACAGACCCCAACATCAAATTTGGTTCAATCATTCCCTGTCAACACTGGGGAAACTCCTCCAAAGAACAATGAAAAGACTTAATGCCTGTTGTTAAAAACATTACTAAAACAGTTTTCAGGAGACACCAGAAAACAAGGTACGCTGGCACCACAGCGTCACAAATGCTATGGGAGAAATCAGCCACTTTTTAAAATGAGATGCAAGGCCCACCCCACGAGATGGAGCCCATTCCTGACACTTCCAAAGTGTCCAAGGACCAGAGACTAGACAGGTCATGGAAAACCTACTACTGTTATTCTACTAAAGAAACATAACAATAAGATGACTCCTAATGGCATATTGCTATGCCTGCCCATACATATATCAGAGCATCATTCAACTCCCATCAGAGAAGATTCTCCTTGTAGTAGATGGTAATTAACACAGAGAACCACTAACTGGACACTGTGCTGAAGAGTGAGAAGCTTTGGAGCATTGGATCCTAAACGGGATGAAATGTCTATGAAAATACTGGGTAAACATAAAATAAATGAACAAACTTCAGTGATGAAAAACCAGGAATAGTTTGCCAAAATAACTTGGAAATTCTCAAAATAGACTACTATTACCTTCAACAACAACATAGTAATACAAAAGACTTGAACAGATCTATGATGAAGATATATGCTTGGCGAGAGAGAAGGTACATTATAAAGATGTTCACATCACCAGGTATTAGGGAAAGCCAAATCAAAACTATGAAACATTATTCATGCACGCATGATGACTGACAAAAAAAAGAACATAAAAAACAAAACAAGCTTTTGCAAGGTTGGGGAGAAAATGACAACATATGTGTTGCTGGTGGAGATAGAAAATCACACAAAAAGCCAAATATATTGTGAATCTGCTCATATGAGATACTTTAAGGAGAAAATATTGTTATAGAAGTGTATAAAATAGATGTTAGTAAGGGCTTGGAGAAGAGAAAATAGGGAATCATTATAATTGGGCACGAAGTTTCTATTTGGGATGACGAGAAATTCTGGAAGTAGATGGTAGCTAATGTCACTGAACTGTCTACTTAAAATTGTTTTTATGATATTTTCTGATACATACATGAAATGAGAATGGGATTTTATTTAGAACTAATGAACAGTCATCTAAATGTAACACGGATGTACAGAGACAGAGATGGAGAAAGACAAAGACAAAGACAGAGAGACAGACAGGAACTTCAAAATGAGCTCCGATCTATAGTTCCAAATTGTGTACAAAAAGGCATACCCAAACAATGAAGCAAAGTTCCTATTTTAAATCTTCGTGGGAAACAGTGCCACCTATTGAACAGTGTATGAACTACTACTTCAATATTTACTACTTAGATCTGACCCTTGCCTTGCAGTGACTTTCCATCTTATAAACCTGTTTTCAGTAGCTACTGGAATAAAAAGCAAGTAACACGCTGGGGATCTCAGAAGGCAAAGTGTTTACCTTGAAATCACAAGGACCAAAGTCCAATTTCCAGAACCCACAAAAAAGTGCTACACTGTGGCAGCAGGAGCTCATAATCCAAGGACTGGGGAAGTAGAAACAGAAAGATCCCTGAGACTCACTGGCCAGTCTGTCTGTTTTAATTGGTGATGTTCAGGCTAATGAAAGAGCCTACCTCCAGGGAAGTAGACAATATCTCTAATGGTGGCACTCAAGGTTGTCCTGTGGCTTGCACACACACACACACACACACACACACACACACACACACACACACACCCATACCTGCATACATGAACGCACACATACACTCGAATGCACACATGCACATGCAATTACCACACAGAAATCACTCACGAGCAAAAGAAGGTAGCCTAGAAGCCACAAGAAAATATTACAAAGTAAGTCATCATGATAAAGACTTTAGGAACCAGAGCTTTAAGAATTCAGCAAGTGGAGAAGAGATGTGGCATTCAGAATGCTTTCCTCCAAAACAAAGACTGAAACAAAACAGTAACAAGAGGCTGTTTCACTGAAGTGTTTAAAACAGAGTGAAGATGGTCTTATAGCACAGCATCTTCTGTCTGATATACACATCAAACCATCACTTCTTATCAAAGAAATGCAAAGAAAAAACCATTGGATCATCGCAGTCAGAAAGGGTACTGTCAATAAGACAAAAATTACAGATGTTAAAGGAAATACAGAGGAAGGAAATTTATATACTGTTGGTAAAATGCAAATTAGTACAGCCATTATGGAAAACTAAGTGGAGGTATCTAAGAAAACAAAAAATAGATTCACAATGTCATAGGAACTCTATCACATATATAACTAAAGAAAAAATCAGAGTGTTGAGACATCTGCACGCCCACATGTACTATACTGTCCTATTTTAATAGCCAAGACAGGGAACAAAGTAGATGCTTCCCACTGAATAAATGGATTTTTTTAAAAAGTAACAAATACCTAGCTAGCTTTCTAGCTTTAAGGTAGACATCTATAAAGAAATACACTATCCACTTAGTATGTAAAATAAAATTATTCAACCATAAGAGGATGAACCATCCTGTTCCATCATTGGTGGAATTAAATTTAATTAAGTGAACTAAGTCAATCACAAAATGGATATTCTTACTTATATGTAGAAGCTAAAATGTAGTTCTTGGATAATTAGAGATTAAGGCTATTTAGAAAGGCCTAGAAAAATAAGAGGAAAGTAGATAGAAAATTACTAGCAGGCGCAGTAAAATGATGTCATCTGGATAGGAAGATTAAATTCAATGTTCTACAGCACAGTGAAATAACTACGGCTAACAACAATCAATTGAACATTTCAAAATAACTAATAAATAGGGTTTTGAATGTTCCAACAACGTAAGTGTGAATTACCAATAATACACCAATTATTCAGATCCTATCATTGCACATCATACATGTACTGGATGTTACACTGTACAGCACAGATACATACAATCACAATATTTCAATTACAAAGAAAATGTTTTTCTCACTAAAAGTGGTTTTAATGGGCATCAAATTCCACAGCAGAATTTTGGTTAAATTAGTTTCATTAAAAAGTACTGATTTTTAGGAATTAGTAATTTAAAACTTCCACACACATAAAACTTGGTCCTTGAAACATTTTCCTTTTGTTCTGAAGATTTTATGGGGCATTGTTTTTATAATTCTGTCTTGTACTGTTTAAACTTAAATGGCCAGTTGAGACAAAGAGTTTCTTCCACACTGATTGAGCCTGTGGTAGCAGGTGTTACAGATAACATCCATTTACTATTCTGAGCTTTTTGGCAGATTTTTGGGAGCTCAGCAACCTTCTTGTTCTCTGTTTTTTGTTTTGTTTTTCTTTTTAACAGCTCTGGCTGTCCTGGAATTCACTTTGTAGCCAGGCTGGCCTCCAACTCATAGAGATCTGCCTGCCTCTGCCTCCAAGTGGTGGGATTAAACGCCTGGCTTGTTCTCTGTTTTGATGACACCCACAACAAATGTCTATCTCATATCATGAACACACACACACAGAAAAACCTGGAGAGGGCTAATCAAAGGGACTCTTCGCACACACTGGCTTGCCTGGAACTGTATCAATGATGGAAGCATCACCAGATTTCAAGAATTTACAAGTCTTCCAGCTTCTTATCAGAATGGCAATCAATCTTTTCTTTCAGTTCAACAAATGTGCAAGGTGTGTGAGATGTGTGACAACCCTGTACTAGGCAGAGGAAGCACGAATTTGTCCTGTATGATTCAGGATAATCACCTGAGCAGCTAAGCCAGCTGCTTCCATTAGTGGCTCATTTTTGCAATAACAAGCAATATGGCCACATCAAACATCTTTGACAGATACATTTGTTTACACTGGGTTCACATTTTGAAACAACGAAACCAGCAAGTTGACCCTGTCAAACCTCTACCAATAACCGAGAACCAAAGACTGAGAAGACATCTACTGTACACAAGGCTTTGCCTAGTTTTTAAGAGAAGGAACTGCCAAGAATTCAATTAAAGGTTTGGAATATGGAATCTCTTATTAATTTTATCTATTTGAATATATTTCCTCTGGTTGTGTATGTATAAATAGAGGCAAAGAAATAAAATATTATGAAACATTAAACAATACATTCTTTATTGTCATGGTCTTGCTGAAAATTGGCATGAACAATTAAAACATTTATTATTCAAAATAATGGGACCAAAGGACATTTAAGATTAGCTCAATTTGTCCTAAGTTAAATAAGGGAAGAAATAAAGAGACTTTTCTGGAAACATTTCCAGGATGTAAATGTGGCAATGAGACTGGAAGTTATACAATTCACAATGGTCTCTTTCCAACCTCACAAACCTTTGTTTCCTCTTGCCAGACCATGCTGTAGAAGGACCTAGTAACACTACCAGCAGAGGGAGATGTTCCTGCACATGGTACATGATAGCACCCAACTTGCTATACATACTCTAAGAAAATTCTGAAGTGTGATGGATAATAATATGTTGATGGCTAACTTTATGTTTAAAAGTTTTAAATTGTTGTGCTTGAGAGAACTATAAAACAAAACTGGACTTCCAAATGTTAAGGGCTGTTTTTGTAATTGCCTGGTTTTGCACAATTTTAGCAAAACTGTTGTTTTATGCAAGATAATAAGTCATAAGTTTAATCTCTGTTTCTGCTTCTGTAAACAAAGATTACCAAGATTTTGCAAAAAAGAAAGTAACCTTCTGTTTGCAGGTAAACAGAATGTAACTTTATGTTCTCTGCCTTTATAAACCCAGGGCATATGTGGCTTGGAGCGACATATGGGAATACTGCCCTCCTCTTAGACCTTACACTAGTGTCTGAATAAAAGTCTCTTCTTTGTTTAGAACTTAGTAATGGCCAGACTAGTGAATCTCTGAACAACCCCAGACCTATAAAGGAAGTATTTATAACTCCTATGTAGCTAACTAATACTATTTGTGAGCAGTTACTCCATCACTAAGTCTAGTCCCATAATAGTTTTGTTTTGTTTTAGCATTTTGATACTAAGTCTGGTTATACTCCAGGTGGCCTTAAACTCACAATCTTCCTGAAATTGCCTCCTGAGTGCTTGGAATTACAGGTGCATTCCACGGGACCAACTGCCAGTATTACAATTATTTCTCTATCAAATCAGAGGTGTCTGTCTCTTGCCTCAGAAATGCAAGTCAGGGAGCACCTTGAGCTTGGGATGGGAAAGAGATTCCACAGGTTGTAAGAAAATGGCAGACAAGCTGGTCGTGGGTGAATCACAAGCTTCCATAAGGTCAATCTGAAGAAAACTGAGAAGCAGGAGAGGAACACCCTGCCAACCAAAGAGACCACTGAGCAGGAAAAGCAGAGTGAAATGTCCTAAAAGCCTAGACTACAGGATTTCCTCCAACCCCACTGCACCCCACCAGTGCATCTCCAAGGTCCCTTTGCGATGTGGAAGAGCCACCTGCAAGATGGATGCAAGCCAGAAGCTGCACTGTGAACCTGAGAACTCTGAAACGAGACTACTGGCCCATGGGTCTCTGAAAGGGGACCCCTCACTAATAGGACTGCTAAATGAAACCAGTTTGCCCTGGGATATGATAGAAAATTGTATGATTGATGAAAATCAAACATACCTTGTGGCCAAAAACACCATCAGAGGTGCCAGCAAATATGCTGAACTGCCCATCACATAGATAAGCGGTGCAGCCAACTCAAGGCATACATGAGGAAGGGAAATTACAAACTAAATTGAATGATAATAGAAACAAAAAAACAGCAAAAAATAATGTGAATAAATAGACTATACCATAAGGAATAATTTTATTACCTTTCCCAAAAGAACTACTCAAAGGAAAACACAACTAACTCATTTGCTTAAGAATGAAAACTGAACCAATGCTAACTTATGAAAAACACTTGATGGTTCAATCTAGGTGATTTGAAGGAAAGTGTAACAGGCCCCCAGACCTTAGCACAACTGACTGCATGATAGAAATACCACTCAGGTCATAAAACAGAGAGCACCATCAGCCAGAAAGGAAAACCAAGACCTACTCCATCAAAGTCCATGGTTCTGGGGAAGTTTCTTTTTGGCTTCTGTAGTTCCACTTCTGGCTAACTGTTCTTGTTAAATGAAGTATGTCAACCCAGGATATGGTTTTGTGCTTAAAAGCTCAGCTTGAGAAAGGCTCGAGGCTACACTGAGATCCCAAACACCCAGTATAGTCAGTCACCGGTCAGCTAATAAAGACTTTGCATTGGCTTAAACTGGTGTCTGAACAGTCTTCTCTGGGGGTTATCCCCCAACAGAAAGATGTCAGACAGTCCTTTCAAAGTTCACTTAAATGACAGTAAATTAGACTGCCACTTGAGTCACATTTTTATTAGTTAGGCAAAGGCTTTTTTGAATTAGGTAGAATCAAGTATAATAGCAGACAGCTGATGTGCTGTCTCGCTGCTAAAAGAAAGTCACTTTTCTTTCCTGAGAAACTTACTAGATTGTGAGGGGAAAAAACACTCTCATAGCTTACTTGCTACATAAAAGGACTACTTTGTTCTCTCGGTTATAAAAGGCATGAAATCAAATAGGAACACTATTGCAGTCAACATTCATGGATTAAGGTGGTCTCCAAAAGTCATACAATACAGTATAGTAGCTACAAGTAATCCACAGATTCACCTTTGGAATTTAGGAAAAAATACACAAAGTAAACTCAGTTTGAAAAAGAAATACACCTAAAAGGCTATACTTGACATTTGGGTAAATACACTATACTTAAATTAAATTTGTCATGGTTATATCAACACCTGCCTCAAGAATCAAAAAGCATCTGGAGAGCCTTTGAGATGGACTTAAATTATTTTTTAAAAAAAAATCCAAATGGTGTTGGGTAGTATTTCATCATGATAGAACAAACTTTACTCCAAATGAGAGAGTAGACCATGCTCTCTTCCGGATATCCAGTGAAAATGGAAGTTTAGGAAGATGAAGCCATCCATGAGTAAAGAAAATACCCAACTAAACTGATGAAACAATACACATTTTTTAAATGTTTTTAAGTTAAAATACAATTCATTATTTTCCCCTTCCCTTTCCTCCTTCCAGTACCTCACCTGTACCCTCTTGCTCCCAATAACAAATATATGTGTACATAATGTGTGTATTTTAGACCGTTAGTGTTATTTGTATGCATATAATTCCCGGACTGACCACTAAGCATTAGATAACGAACTAGTGGGCTCATCCCTGGAGAACTATTATTCTTGCTCTCAGCATTCCTTCGTTGTCTATAGTTGTGTGTCTATGGGTGGGGTTCCATGAGATTTCCACCTTCCATGTAAACATGTCTATGGGTCTCATAGTTCTCCATGTCTTGTTTGGACAGTCATGTTGTTGAGGTGAAGCTTCCCTGTTATTTCTAGGAGACACAATCTCACAGTAGTTTCCTGGTTATGTGACTGTTATAATCTTTTCACCCCTCTTCTGTGATGTTTCCTGAGCCTTGGGTACTCAAGTTGTGTTGTATAGGTTTATAAATGAGGTTGGTCTAAGAGCACCTGTTCTCTGCATTTTCACTACTTCTGTTTCTCTGTAACGATCTGTCTGTTGCAAAGAGAAACTTCTTTGATGAGGGGTGAGATTCATACTTATCTGAGGATATAAGAATAAATATTTAGAATGCAGTTAGGAAGCCATCACAGCCCCAGAGACTGGGCAGCAGCATCTCCCCTGCCTCCCCTGCCAACCATTCCCCAAGGCACCAGTGACCAGCAGAGCCACAGGCTCCACTTGCACAGACTGGAGGAAGAGGGAATCCAGGAGGCACAGGCTCCACCTGCACAGATTGGGGATAAAAATGGGTAGACAGCAGTGTAGGAATACATTCAACAACATAAAGGGCAATATGGCACCACCAGAAACTAATGGTCCTACAACAGCAAGACCTGAACATCCCAACACAGATGAAGCAGAAGAAAACGACCTTAAAAATAACTTTATGAAGATGATAGAGTCCCTTAAAGGGGAAATGAAAAATATCTTTAAAAAATGGAGAAGACAAACAAAAAATTGGAAGAAATTAATAAATCCCTTAAAGGAAGCCAAGAAAGCTAAGAAAAAACAATCAAACAGGTAAAGGCCTCAGTTCAAGACTTGAAAACTGAAATAGAGGCAATAAAGAACACACAAATAGAATGCAGTTAGGAATTATGCGAGTTTAGTACATCATTGGCAGTAGGTTCTCCCTCAAGATCCATTTTCTCACTATCTCCAGGTAGATGACTAGGCTTCCAGTACCAGACATGTTTTTTCTCCTATTGAGAAGGCCTTAAGCCCAAGTAGAGAGCTGATGGTTACCACCAAGATAAAATGAGTGACACTACTGTACCCTTAGGGTTATGGTGCCATGCTGGTCATTGCTGTGGTTCACTGGCATCATAGCTGGGTAAGAATATTGGTTGCTCCCCTACCTTCCAGTAATATTAAGGTAGTCCTCGGGAGGAGACTTCAAAGTCAGATCCAGCTTGGACACTCCGGGTCTTGCATCTGAAGTGCATGGTGTCATCAATGACAGGAACTAACCTTCAGCCACTGGGAATCAACCAAGGGCAAGAGCAGTCTAGGAATCTGAGTCTCTGGGACTTCTGATTGACTACTCAAAAAGGAGTTTCCCATGCATGGTATTTGGGTTTTTGTTAGACAATCTATGGCTTTTGGGGGAAGCATTGTCAGCCCAAGTGGGATAACTTAATTTAAAATTATGTGTATGTCTATGTATACATAGACATATATATTGTATGTAACTCTTGGTAAATAAAGTATGGTTCCTTATGGTTTCTGCAGGCATCCTTAGAGTGCTGTTTTATTCTCCTCCCTTTGTCCTTCTGTACTGACCTCCTTTCACCTCACTCCCATTTCACCCAATTACACACTACATGCATCCTGCTATTCTCCTCATCCATGCCCCACCTCCTCTTTACTTTCCTGGTTTCTGTGCTTACTCTAGGTTATATACTCACTTTGAAGATTTGGAGCTCGAAATCACAAATCATAATATGTGGTGTTTCCCTTTTTGGAACTGAGGTACCTCACTCACTATATTATCGAGTTCCATACATTTACCTGCAAGTTTCATTATTTCCTTTTTCTTTACAACTGAATGGTATTCATAGTGTAAATGTACCATGTTTCTTTATTATCCACTCATCGGTTGAAGGGTATTTAGGTTGATTCCATTTCCTAGCTACGTGACTAGAGTGATAATGAACATGGCTGAGCAAGTACTTCTGGAGTAGGCTGAGTAGGATGTTGTGTCCTTTGAGCATACACAAAGGAGTGATATCACTGGCTCATAGGCTAGATTTATTTTTAGGTTTTTGAAAAAAGCCCATCAACAGAAATGAGGGTTCCTCCTTCCTGCACATCTTCGCCAGCATGTTGTCAGCTGTTTTGTTGTTAGATAACTTGGCTCTCCTCTCTTTGGAAATCCCTACAGGCCTGCCCAGAGGCCTACAAGTGATTCTAGATTCTGTCAGATTGAACATTACACCAGCCAAACAATAACAAAAAGTGGTTCAGAATAAAACCAAAATAATTCAGTTACCACAAATTTTAAGAAAATAAATGTGAATGATGAAAATGTTAACAGCGAATAAGGCTGTAAATATTGAGAAAGAACTTGTATACTTTTCGAAAGGCCTTTCTCTGAAACACACAAAGAACAGATTCCTCAGCAGCATCATGTAAATGGATCAGTTAATGAGGATGAAATGACAAGATTAACAGCTGAATTGTAATACAATGATGACGCATCATTTACCCCTGAAAAACTGATATATTAAGTATTTGATTTAAAAACATATATTGTTACATAATAAATCAATAAATCTTTAAAAAAAAAAACATATATTGCAAACTCTGGCCAGAGAAACAGGTAGGCTAACCACAGATCTTCACCGTTCCCTCAGCTCCTCCAATCCAATGCCCCAGCCTCACCCCAGCTCTGCAGTAAACCACCTGCTAATGCACCACCCCCAGCCACCTCTATCACCAGTGCATCCCACAGATCTTCCTCTCCTAACCTCCTCCCACCCACTTGTTGCTTTATCCCAGCTCCCAACTTCAGTGGGAATCCCCTGGGAATCCCACAGACTACTCTAATCAGTGAAGCACATAGGGTAACTGCAGATCTTCAGTTCTCCCTCATCACCTCCAATCCAGTTCTCTAGTCTCATCCCCAGCTCTTCAGTAAACCTTTTTCTGTGGCTTCTCCTCACTTTCTGGCCCTATTCCCAGGGCATGAACTAAACAGATCCTGGTGGAACACCCTGATTTCTTCCTCCTGTGAATCCCCTCAGCCTTCTCAGCCCATTCTCATCCCTAAGTGTCAGCTTCCAATATCAAGAACCCACAGTGGCTATACCTAATCAGAACCCCAGAAGAATTTCCTGCCAGGCAACACATAACCACCACACTCTCCTAAGAACCAGAAAGGAAACAGAAACCAAGGAACAAAACACTCACCCAACAAAGACAAGACCAGACATCAGCTTATATAATAAAAACTTGAGCCGGGCGGTGGTGGCACACGCCTTTAATCCCAGCACTTGGGAGGCAGAGGCAGGCGGATCTTTGTGAGTTCAAGGCCAGCCTGGTCTACAGAGCGAGATCCAGGAAAGGCTCAAAGCTACACAGAGAAACCCTGTCTCGAAAAACAAAAAACAAAAACAAAAACAAAAAAAAAAACTTGAAGTCTTTGGAGACCTAAACATAAAACCAGATACACTGAACCTGAGAGAAGAAAAAGTGGAGAATAGCTTTAAACTCATTGAGACAGGAGAAGATTTTCTGAACAGAACATCATTAGCACAGGCACTCAGATCAACAATTAATAAATGGGACCTCAAGAAACTAAGAGGCTTCTGCGTGGCAAAAGACATGTCATTTGGACAAAGCAAAAGCCCACAGAATGGGAAAAGATTTTTGCCAACTACACAACTGTAGTGGGCTAGTATTCAAAACATAAAAAGAATTCAACAAAAACTAGATATCAAGAAAACAAATAATCCAATAAAAATGGGGTACAACTATAAACAGAGAATTCTCAATAGAGTAAACTCAAATGGCTGAGAAACACTTAAAGAAATGCTCAACATCCTTAGCCATCAGGGAAATGCAAACCAAAATCTACTTTGAGATTTCACCTTACACCTATCAGAATGGCTAAGATTAATAAAAACAAGTGACAGCTTGTTCTGGTGAGGACATGTAGTAAGGGGAACCCTCATTCATTGCTGATGGGACTGCAAACTTTTACAGCCACTATGGAAATCAGTACAGTAGTTCCTCGGGAAGATAGGAATTGATTCTCCCTCAAGATCCAGCTATACCATACTCATTGGCATATACCCAAAGGATGCTTCATACCATCACAAAGATATTTGCTTAAGTATGTTCATTGCTCCTATACTCATATTAGCCAGAAATTAGAAACAATCTCAACATCCCTCAACATAAGAATGGATAAAGAAAATGTGGTACATTTACAAAATGGAGTCCTACTCAGTGGTTTAAAAAAAAAATGACATAATGAAATTTGCAGGCAAATGGATGGAACTAGAAAAAAAAATCATCCTGAGTGAGGTATTTCAGACCCAGAAAGACAAGCACGGTATATGTTTGCTTATAAGTGGATATTAGCAGTTAGGTCAATGATAACCAACCTACAATCCACAGAAGTATAGAATAGGGGACTGGAGGGTACAGATAGAGTCTCATTAGGAAATGGAAATGGAATAGATAGATGGGAATGACTGGAATGGGAAGACTAAGTAGGGAAAGGAAGGGACTTGAAAGAGGGAACTACAGGGAGAAATAGCTAAAATTCAGGAGCACTTGAGGGGTAGGATGGAAACCTAATACAGCAGAAACTTTCCAAAATATATAAATATGAAGGCAATCTAAATGAAATAGTCATATAATGGGGGAGACAGAGTCCCTATTGGCCATCTCGACACCAAAAAATGCTTTCAGTAAAGAGACTTGGTTACATCTAAGTTTGTTGTTGGACATGTGAATCCACAAACATCCCAGGCTACTGCCAAGACAATAGTTGCCCTCTACAAACTGACAGCAAACCCCCATTTCTGAAGGCAACACCTACACAACTCATCAAACATGGAGAAATCTAGCTGGTGCATACACAGAGCCTTCATACATTCCCCCCAATAACCATCCCTATCCTAGAGTCTTTTATACAGGAGGGTACTCTGCAGGCTACCTAAAGAAAAATGTAAACACCAAGCCAGCCACAAACCCTCTGAACTTCAATTCTATCCTGCCTTCAAGATATGCTAGAGCAATGGTGGCTGTTGGGGAATATTATTTTAAGGTGTGTTACTTTCGTTTATGCTGCATTTGTTTAACTGTGAAGTTGTATTACTGTGTCTAAAATACCTGATGGTCTAATAAAGAACTGAACAGCCAATGGCAAGACAGGAGAAAAGACAGGTGGGGCTAGCAGGCAGAGAGAAGATATAGAAGGTGAAATCTGGGAGGAACAAGAAGTAGACAAGAAGGAGGACTCCAGGGGCCAGTCACCCAGCTACACAACCAACCACAGGGTTAAGAGTAAGATTTACTGAAGTAAGAGAATGGGAAACACCCAGAGGCAAAAGGTAGATGGGCTAATTTAAAGTTAAGGAAAGCTGGTAAGAAATAAGCCATGTTAAGGCTGGGAATTTATACTTAATATAAGCCTCCTTGTGTGATTTATTTGAGAGCTGGTTGGTGGACCCCCAAAAGAGCAAAGAATAAAACAACCAATAGGTGGCACAAAGCTTATGAGAGTAACCAACCAATATCTGATTTGACTTAAGGCACAATCCACAAGATGGAACCCATACTCAACAATGCTTGGGGAACCAAGAACCAGAGATTAGATAGTCCAAGGACCTATGGTAAAACCAAATACTACTGGTCTAAAACAAACAACAAAAACATAGTGATAAATGACTCCTAATTCTGCTAAACTCATAGACCAGTACCTTATTCAGCCATTATTAGAGAAGTTTCTTCCTACAGCAGATGGGAACAAATACAGAGACCTACAGCCAAACATTAACCAAGAGTGAGAGACCTTTGAACACTCAACCCTTAATGGGATGTCTCCATCAAATCCCTCTTTTCAAAACTAAGGGAATGCCACAGAAGAGGTAATGAAAGAGTGTAAGAGACAGACGGGATAGAGGACACCAAGAAAACAAGGCCCTCTATATCAACATTATCAGAGCTCATATGAACTCACAGAGACTGATACAGCCTGCACAAGGCCTGCACAGGTCTGTACCAGGTTCTCTGTGTATATATTATGGTTTCCAATTTATTGTTTTGATGGGACTCCTGAGTATGGGAAGTGGGTCTCTGATTCTTGTGGATTCTCTTGGCCATTTTTCCTTCTGTTGGTTTGTCTTGTTCAACTTTGATGAGGTATTTTTTGTTTCATCTTCTATTTTATTTTATTATATTTTGTTGTTATCCCTCAGAAGTCTGCTCTTTTTCTAATGAGAGACAGAAAGGCAGTGGATCTGGTGGGAGGGGAGGAACTGGAAGTAGAGGGAGAGGAAACCAGAATAAGGATATATTATGTAAGAGAAGAATCTATTTTCAAAAAAGGGAAAAATATGTTGCAGAAGTTAGAATGATGGCTCAGTGGTTAAGAGCACTCACTATTCTTGCTGAAGACCAAGGTTCAGTTTCAAGCACCCACCAGGTGGTTCATAAGCATCTAGTAACTCCAGGTGCAAGAGATCCAATACACTCTCAGCAGATAACCAGGCATGCACATGATCATACATGTAAAAAGAACACTCATATACATAAAATAAAAATAAATCTAAAAATATATTACTGTATTACAGACCGACATTAAAACAAATTCATAAAATGTTTTAGAAGAAAATAGAAAAGAAAAAAACTTTACAAGCAAATCATTCTTAGAAATAACATAAAGATCATGGTTTACATATAGAAATGATAAACAGGACTAACTAAAATTGAAAACTTTTCTTTTGCCAATAAACTATTAATATAATTAAGAGAAACATTACAAAAATAAACACTTGTAACATATATCTGACAAAGGACTTAAATCCAGAATAAGTACAAAGAACTATTAAAGTTGAAAAATAAGAAAAGATAAAGTACTAAAACAATTCACCTAAACAGATATAAACATGACAAATAAATTAAAGCAAAGCTGTTCAACATAATCAATAATTGGAAAGTGGCTAATAAAAGGGATATTTTACTATATTCAATGAAATCATGGAAACACAGTTAGGCTTAGGATACAGCTTAATAATAGTGCTCTTTACATGTATAAGGCTACAAGTTAAACCTCCAGTGCTAAAAAAAAAAGTAATAATGTCAATTTTAAGATTAAAATAAAAATATCAAGTGATAACAAAGGGTGAACTATAGCTAGAGTTTTCCTGCCTGGCCCACAGTCAGGACAAATCTCTCTCATCTGCCAGTCCCACAGCCATCAGACCCAACCAAGTAAACACAGAGACTTATATTGGTTACAAACTGTATGGCCACAGCAGGCTTCTTGTTAACTGTTCTTACAGCTTAAATTAATCCATTTCCATTAATCTATACCTTGTTACATGGCTTGTGGCTTACCGGCATCTTTACATGCTGTTTGTCATCGTGGCGGCTGGCAGTGTCTCTCTGACTCAGTCTTCTACTTTTTAGCTTTATTTTCTTCCTTGTCCCGCCTATACTTCCTGCCTGGCCACGGACCAATCAGTGATTTATTTATTGACCAATCAGCAACACATTTAACATACAGACCATCCTACAGCACTTTTCCTTTTTTTTTCTTAAAAAGGAAGGTTTTAGCCTTTACACATCTTTAAAGTCAGCTTGGTATATTTGGGAATTTGGGCGTAGCTTTTCTTACTACTTTTTGTTGGAGGGGGGCGCTGTATCTTATGGGGACACAAAGAATATTTTAGGATTATGGAGTAGTCCATGAGGGTGTATCGTCTGAGCCAGTTGCCTTGAAACGGCTCTGGATGTTGGATCATCTGGGCCATGGTGTCATCGGAGACCTTTCAGGGGGTCTTGGCTGGTCAAACCTGATGTATCTTAATCTGGAACAAATCCATAGCCTCTGGCTTTCTGTGGGAACAAAAGCAGAGTCTCCTTTCCAAAGTAACACATCCTTACATCTAAATTTTGAAGTCAAGGTATCTTTAAAATATACATTTTGGCATAACTCAACATCTTTTACGATCAAATGTTTTTTTGTAGTTAAAAATTCCAAAGACAACACAATCCAGATTCTCTGTGTAATATTCATCTTTACGTGGCTTATTTTTTATATTAATTTTACTGTCTCTTTAAAGGCTTTATTTTTTAAAACTATGTATTTGTTTATATAACTGTATATATCACCTTTTTTGTCTCTTTTAAGTCTACGTATATTTTATACACATTGTAAACTATTACATCTGAATCTGTCTTATTGTGAATCTATTGCTTTAAACTGCAGCAGCTGTGGCTGCTGGCTCCGCCCACCTCAGCTTCCCAACATGGCGGTCTACGTTTTCTACCAGCTCTGGGAGCTATCGTGGGTCTATGCTTTTAGCCAAGTAGGGTGTAGCCCAGAAACTTTTTTTTTTGTTTTATACTAGCAAAGTCTAAGTCCACCATGCAGCTTAATGTGCCACTTGCAGAGGCCTCATTCCTGCCATACGGCAGCAGGTTGAGCGCGCACGCTAGGAACCCGCCAGTAGCTCAAACCGGCAGCTGCTGCTCATTTGAGAGAGACAATTAGGAAGCTGTTTTTAGTTTTGTTTTAGAATCTTTTTTTAGGTTTTAGGTGGAAACTCTTGGCCCCACGTTGGGCGCCATTTGTAGCTAGAGTTTTCCTGCCTGGCCCACAGTCAGGACTAGAATTCCCATGCACTGATTGTGGGAATACAAAACAGAATAGCCAGTCTACAAAATGGTTTGGTGGTTTCTTAAAATGCACAGGATACAGTTGGCATATGACCTAGAAAGTCCAGTGCTGAGGATCAACCCTAGAAATGAGAAACTTAAGTCAATATAAAAATACTTAGTAAAAACCTTGAAACTCTAGTGTTCTCACTGCTTGAATGACTAAAAAACCTACAGTATAGGCATATGGCACAATACCCATCAATAAAATGGACTTAACTATTGATTCATGTGAGAAATGATTTTCAAAACATCAAGTTCAGCGAAAGTAGCCAGCATAAGAAAAAAAAACTACACACTTAACAACTGCATTTACACAACTTTCTTGTTAATGGCACAACTACAGTATTGTAACTACAGTACTAGGCAACAGATCAGTACTTAGTAACCGTGGGCACTAGTAGGATCAGAGTAGAAAGGATAGCACCAGGGGATAACTTGGGGTGGTGGACTCACTGTGTCCGACTGTAGAGGTGTCTACATGGATTTTTAATTCTTTTACAATTCATAGGATTCCAAAATTCACAGCACACATTTTAAAATAAGAGGTTCCACAAAGGGATACATGTGAAATATAACTAAAGTACTATCTGAGGCAAACCTAACTTATATCCATATATGTGAGTGTGTGTGTGTGTGTGTGTGTGTGTGTGTGTGTGTGTGTGTATGTATATATGTATTGTAAATGAGAAAACAAAAAATTAACAAGTTAAATATCCATAATGAGAAACTGAAACAAAAGGAAAAAAAGCCAAATAGAACAGAAAAAATTAGGACCAGAAATTAATTAAATCAGAAATAAATATAAGGTCCAGGGGTGTTGGCACATGTCTTTAATACAAGAACTTGGTAGGCAGAGGCAGGTGTTTGAGTTCAAGACCAGCCTGGTCTACATGAGTCCCACACCAGCTGGGATGCAAAAGTGAGAATCTCTCTCAAACAAATTAATTAATTAATTAATTAATCAATACACCACTAAGATTAACAAAGTCAAAATTTGACTCTTTTGAAGACACTTATGAACTGAGATTAAAAAAAATGGTCAAAAAGAACAGTCACAAACAAAACAACTGAAGAATTATAAAACTATTAACTTTATTTATGACAATGTATTTGAAATTTTATATACAATAGATAAATTTTTAGGAAAAATAATATACAAAAAAATCACTCAGTAGATACAGAAAACTTGAATAATCATATATCCTTCAAAGAAATTCATCAGAAGTAGAAAATATCCCCAGGAAGAAGTATATTACAAGGATTATTACTCCAACTTTATTTGGAATTATTTCCATCTTATCTAAAAATAATTTCTTTGTTTAAACATTTTATTTTAATTTTAAATTGTGTGTGTGCGTGTGTGTGTGTGTGTGTGTGTGTGTGTGTGTGTGTGTGTGTGTGTGTGTGTAGTGTTTGTGCATGTGTGTACAGTGCCTATAGAGACCAGAAGAGGGCATCAGATCCCCTGGAACTGGAGTTGCTGGCAGTAAGCCGCCTGATGTAGGTGCTGGGAACCGAACTCAGGTCTTCAGCAAGAGTACATGTTCTTAACTGCTGAACCATCTCTGCAGCCCTTTGCCTAAAAGTTTCTAAGCTAAAAATCAACATCAAAATCTTTACAAGGACAAAAAAACTTGGATGGTGACTATAATAGTACATGAAATTTAAATTAGAAGATAACATCTAACAAACACAAGTGTAGTGATATATTATGTCCCCCAATATATTGTACATCCTAATAAACTTATCTGGGGTCAGAGAACAGAACAGCCACTAGATAGACATAGAGGCCAGAAAATCTGTGAGTTCAAAGATACCCCTGAAGGCACACTGGAAACAGTCAGGCATGGTGACTCACGCCTTTAATCCCAGGAAGTGATGGCAGACAGCAGAAAGATATATAAGGCATGAAAACCAGGAACTAGGCTGGTTAAGCTTTAAGGCATTTAGGAGCAATTCAGCTTACATTCATTAGGATGAGGACACAGAAGCATCCAGTCTGAGGAAACAGGATCAGCTGAAGAATTGGTGAGGTGAGGAAGCTGTGGCTTGTTTTGCTTCTGATCTTCCAGGGTTCACCCCAATACCTGGCTCCAGGTTTGTTTCTATTAATAAGAACTTTTAAGATTTGTGCTACATACAACTGCAAAAATCATTCTCAAATAATGGCAAGAAAAGCCAGCAATACGGGACAAGTAATAAACTGTGGCCAAGCTATATTCGTCCCACATTAGACTTAATATTTAAAAAGAAATGTGTCTATTACACTGGCATTGAAAAGAAAATCAAAGAACGGAGGAATTCTGTGCAGAGAAGTATACCATCTGATAAAATGCAACATGCAATAATCTGGAATAATCTATACATTCCAAAGGGACAATAATCTGATAACAATAGTAGAATAAATAAAAAAACCTCTTGGCTATTTACATTTTTTCAACATTTATACACTTTGTCATTACAACAAAACAAATTCCCTTGCAGCAACTAATATGACTTTATTGAGACATATAAAAGAAAACCTAAAGAAAAGATAATAACATGCATCATGGTCATAGATTACAAAATGTCAGTTGTGTTCAAATTAAATGTAGGCAAATCATTAGGCCTCATGATCGGTGAGAGCAGATAACAGTCACCAAGGGCAACACCCTCTAATCCTGGTCCTTGGAAAAATCAGAAATATGTTTCATATGTTACCCTTCATTAAGCATATTTTGAAAACATTTAATAATATCTACCACACGTCATTTTACTGATTTAAAATTCAGAAAAAATTCATATCACTTTTACGTTAATTATTTCAAAAATTTGAAATCCATGAATGTGTTTCCAAGAACTGCTGGTTCAACAATGCAAAGTGGAACTATAGAACAAAGAAACCTGTTTTTTAAAATACTTTTCAGGGTTGAAGAGATGACTTGGCAGTTAAGAGCATGCACTACTCTTGCAGAGGACCTAATTCAGTTCCCAGTACCCACATTGGGCAATCCAGGGCTGCCTGTAATTCCAGCTCCTGAGTGATCCAACAGCCCCGGCCTCCACAGGTTCTGCACTGATATGTACCTACCCACACACAGAAACACACACACACACACACACACACACACACACACACACACACACACACACACACAATGGTAGTGAGAAAACATTCCCATTCAGAAAGGTAAGAATGGGAGCATAGCAAAGGGAGATGAGAGCAGAGCAAGACCCATACCTAGCAGTGCAAGCACACTGAAGCAGTGTATCTGGCATCTGAGACTCTAAGGAAATCATCTGAACTCCTATGGGCTTGGGCAGCCCTGCCTTTCCAGCCTGCAGCATTCACACCCTCTGGAGAATCAGCCTTATTCCACTGCTGAAGCTTTTTCTCAATGGGGATGTGGCATCGCTAACATCCTGAGGTCTCTACTACAACTAAAGCTTTACCTTTACCACTTAACCCAATGCCCTCTCAAGACCTCTTGCAAAGAATCCAATACTGCCTGCCACACACTGCCTGGCCTCAGCAGCTTTCATGAACCATGGTGCAAGTTGTCAGACTCCCTCACTCTGCTGAGTTCAGCTGTCAGCTCAAAATACATTAGCTTGGTCTCCTGGGCCAAAACTGCAACGGCCACAATGCCTTGGTGCCTACATCTGAGAAAATAATTTCCTAGACCATTGACTTTGTGCAGGAAACTCCTTCAGCACCATAGTAAATTCAGGCTTGCTGCTTTTAAATGAATTTGTGTTTTCAGTAGGTAGGGTTGTGCCTTTGCCTACTGCCCCAGTGCAGTATGCTAAGTTTCTCTTTGGCGCTGACAACATTAACAGTTACAGCATTCTGCATCCACACTTGCCTGTTGCATATTTAATTACCTCATACTACTTTCCTCACCAAACCTCTTATTTCTCTTTCTTTCTGTTCTTCAGTCTCTCCTCTTTCCCTCACTGTAGACTTAAGTAAGAACAGTGAGCAGTAACCAAGACACAGCCTGAGGGACTAGAGAGATGGCTTTGCAGTTAAGGGCATGCATTGCTCTTTAAGAGTACCAGAGTTCAGTTCCCAGCACTCACATGGCAACTCGCAACCACCTGTAACTCCAGCTCTAGTGGATCTAACACCTCTGTCTGCTACAGGGACCCACTCACAGATACATACACATCATTAAAATGAATTAAAGGGTTAATTTAAAAAACACAGCCTGAATATTACCATTAGGGTTAAAACAGAGAGGTCAGGAATACTAAATATAAGAGGACTTGTGATGGGTTATAGGAAAGCCAAACTAAACCAGATATGAGGAAGTATCTGGCCCTGTTGGGTAGGGGGAGGGGGAAGCCAGTCTCAGCTGGTATTAGCAGGCTCCTAAAGAGCTCTCCCGGGGCACCACTACCCTGGCCCCATGAATTTCTCAACTTTGTGAGTAGTTGTACATATTTTTTACATACGTCTGTTTCTAATAAGGCTGGTTGGAGCAACACTGATTTGTGGATAAGCACAACTTCTAAGAAAGTCTTGTGTATTCCAGGGAAAAGACCACCGTAAACTGTTCCAGGGGTGGGCAAGGGGAAGGGACTGGTGGACCAAGATTCCTAAGTCCAGATTCTGAAGGCCAGCCTTGCTGTTGCACTCAGTCCCCTCTGCTCTCACACTGGAGGGAGGCCCTCCCTACTTTCACCTGCATCTTCACTTGCTAAAATAAACTTCAGACTGCCTGTTCAACCTAGGTCCTGATGAGAATTCTTTTCCTCCAGAGTACAAGAAGCAAGACAGCTGCCATGGTTGGGATCAGAAAGAATCCAGGTGAGCAAGTCTCCCCATAATACTGTTTTGTCTTGAAATCTCCTCTGCCAAATATATAAATGTTGCGTTATTTTTGAAATGCAGTCTCACTCCAATCCTCAGGATACCGGCAGAATGCAGACAGCTTCTTTGCCAGACTGTCCCCGTTCCAGACAGTCTTTGCACCCCTCTGAAACTTCATGAGCCCAGCCATCACCATCCACATTGCTCTTGGCATTCTGGTCGCCCAAACTCCCACCACAATGGCTCATTAAGGGCTGCTTACGGCCTTCTAGAATTTCTTAAAGCCAAGCTCCAACCCCTTCCACATTCCTCCCACAAATCAGTTCTAAGGTCTATGAACCATACAAGTTTCACCTTAGCAACAGCTCCATTTCCTGGTACCAATTTTTTTATTTGTCACGTTGCTCATTGCTGTGACCAAACACTAACAAAGAGCAACTTTTAAAAGAGAAAGCTTATCATCCAGTTTGAGAAGATACAGTCCATCAGAGAGGCTAAAGCACAGTGCAAGAAGCATGAGATGGGTAGTCACACTGCATCCACAGTCAGGAAGAAGAATGAGATGGGTGGTCACACTGCATCCACAGTCAGGAAGAAGCATGAGATGGGTGGTCACACTGCATCCACAGTCAGGAAGAAGAATGAGATGGGTGGTCACACTGCATCCACAGTCAGGAAGAAGAATGAGATGGGTAGTCACACTGCATCCACAGTCAGGAAGAAGAATGAGATGGGTAGTCACACTGCATCCATAGTCAGGAAGAAGAATGAGATGGGTAGTCACACTGCATCCACAGTGCAAGAAGCATGAGATGGGTGGTCACACTGCATCCACAGTCAGGAAGAAGAATGAGATGGGTAGTCACACTGCATCCACAGTCAGGAAGAAGAATGAGATGGGTGGTCACACTGCATCCACAGTCAGGAAGAAGAATGAGATGGGTAGTCACACTGCATCCACAGTGCAAGAAGCATGAGATGGGTGGTCACACTGCATCCACAGTCAGGAAGAAGAATGAGATGGGTGGTCACACTGCATCCACAGTCAGGAAGAAGAATGAGATGGGTGGTCACACTGCATCCACAGTCAGAAAGAAGAATGAGATGGGTGGTCACACTGCATCCACAGTCAGGAAGAAGAATGAGATGGGTGGTCACACTGCATCCACAGTCAGGAAGAAGAATGAGATGGGTAGTCACACTGCATCCACAGTCAGGAAGAAGAATGAGATGGGTGGTCACACTGCATCCACAGTCAGGAAGAAGAACGAGATGGGTAGTCACACTGCATCCACAGTCAGGAAGAAGAATGAGATGGGTAGTCACACTGCATCCACAGTCAGGAAGAAGAACGAAATGGGTAGTCACACTGCATCCACAGTCAGGAAGAAGAACGAAATGGGTAGTCACACTGCATCCACAATCAGGAAGAAGAATGAGATGGGTGGTCACACTGCATCCACAGTCAGGAAGAAGAATGAGATGGGTGGTCACACTGCATCCACAGTCAGGAAGAAGAATGAGATGGGTGGTCACACTGCATCCACAGTCAGAAAGAAGAATGAGATGGGTGGTCACACTGCATCCACAGTCAGGAAGAAGAATGAGATGGGTGGTCACACTGTATCCACAGTCAGGAAGAAGCATGAGATGGGTAGTCACACTTCATCCACAGTCAGGAAGAAGAATGAGATGGGTAGTCACACTGCATCCACAGTCAGGAAGAAGCATGAGATGGGTAGTCACACTGCATCCACAGTCAGGAAGAAGAATGAGATGGGTAGTCACACTGCATCCACAGTCAGGAAGCTGCATGAAGAACGGATGCTTGTGCCCTGTTGGTTTTCTCCTTTTATTCAGTCCAGCACCCCAGAGCATGGGATAGTACCACCCATGTTCAGGGTGGATCTTCCCTTAGTTAAACCTTTCTGGAACTATCCTTATCTACATGTCCAAAGGAGTGTTTTCAGGGTGATTCTAAACCTCATGGAGTTGACAATCAAAGAATAAGTACCACCATGATGAAATCTAACCATCATTTACTCAAAGGCTGGCTGAATTAGAACCACAGCCATTCCCATGCCTACTTAACTATACTTAGGCCACCTAAGTTGTAGCCATTGTGGGCAGAAGTAATAAAAATCAGTTTCAGGACTCACCCTTCAAGGCATTCAGTGAGCTCCTACTCTTCAACTCTTGCAACAGCTGGAAATTCTGCAGTGGTGGTATCACAAGCCTATGCTCTCTGCTGTGATTTAAGCGTGCCTCTAATGGCTCGTGACCTAGAGAATTGGTTCTCAGTAAAACAGTGTTGGAAAGTGATGTGGAACCTTTACCCAGCAGAGCCTAGTGGGATGTAATCGGATCACTGAGAACAATGCCCTCTAAAAGAATGGACTTCTTTGGTTCTCTCAAGAGAGTTGTTATGAAAGAACAAGCCATGGGCCTGTGTCTCAGGGTTTCTGTTGCTGTAATAAAACACCATGGCCAAAAGCAACTTTGGGAAGACAGTGTTTATTTCATCTTATAGTTTGTAGTCTATCATCCAGGGAAGTCAGGGCAAGAAGTGGAGGCAGGAGCTGATGCAGAGACCATGCAGGAGTGCTGCTTACTGGGTCACCCTGCTCACTTACATACTCTAGGACCGTCTGCCCAGGGGGGCCCCACCCAACAGCCTGGGTCCTCTCACATCAATCACTAATTAAGAAAATGCACCACAGGCTTGCTCACAGGTCAATCTCAGTTGAGGTTCCCTTTTCCCAAATGACTCCAGCTTGTGCCAAGTTTACCTAAAACTAGCAGTCCAGCTGCAGGATGGCTCAGTGGGTAAAGCCACTTGCCTCCAAGCCTGTCGATCTAAATTCTCTCTCCAGAACCACATGGTGGAAGGAGAGAACTGACTTCTGCACAAGTTGTCCTCTGACCTTCTCATGTGAAGTATGGCACATGTGGCCACATGTGCACACACTCTATAGGAACAGACAAGTGTTACAACTAGACGTCTTTGTTCTGCTCCCCTACTGATTAGATGAAATAATTAACTATACTGAAAAAAAAAAAGTTCAAAGATCTAAATAGAAAAAGAGGTTATGCTAAACGACTACTCTGGAAGAAACAGACCATTTCATTTGGTTATCAAGTAGTATCTAAGAAACAGGAATAGGCAAGAAACAGACTTTCCCTCAGGTTATATTAAAAAAACAACCAAGTGTTACCAACGCCTTCATTTTAGTCTAGGGGCAACTAGTTCGGAATCCTGACACCCACCCCCCTCCAAATTGTAAGACAGCAAAGTTGTGTTGTTTTAAGCCACTACTTTGTGGATCTTCCTTAAAGCTGTCACAATAATAAGGAAAACTGAGGCACATACCTTGTAAGCTGTCTAGATCACACTACCAAGTGTACTCAAAGACACTTCCAGCTTCTCTTACACAACAAATTTTACATAACCCACAAGTTGTGTGTTAGGTGAACAAAACTCAGTCACTTCCCAGAACAAATATAAAAATGATTCCTATGTAATCATAAAATGAGTATTTAGATATTGGTTTATCATTTTTTGTTTTGGATTTTGCTCTCCCAGAACTCACTCTGTAGACCAGGCTGGCCTCAAACCCAGAGAGCCACTTGCCTCTGCCTCCAGAGTGCTGGGATTAAAGGTGTACGCCACCACTGCCTGAATGGTTTGTCATTTTTTAAATCAGTTGCTTTTATCAAATCACTTTCTTTTCCATTTTAGAAAATCAAAAATAAAATTCTAGATTTCAAAAATCTCCTAAAACAAGAAATACTGGCACCTTTTTCTCTTATAGGAAAAAGGGGGAGGGGCAACTTTTTCTCTTATAAGAAAAAAAAAAGACAACACTTTCTCTTACAACCAACAGAAGCAGCCAACATCTATAATCACAAGTCACAAGACTTTCAAACAATGAACATTTAGCTGTACCTAACTTCCAAAAGTATAACACTTACAGGTGTATTGAACCCGGACCCACAGGCCACATGTGGCCAAGGATAACTATAAATGGGGGTCAATAGAAAACTGTGAAACTTGAAATGATGTGAATTACTCTGGATTTTGTTGTTGTTGTTGTTTTGTTTTGTTGCTTTGAAAAAAAAATGTTCTGTTTTATTCTTGAGCATGAACTTTGCTGGTGGCAATGACATTGTCTCAAGGTTAGAGAGGCCAGCAAATTAAACTGACTAAATTGAATGTGGTTAAGACAAAAGGGCCAGACCTACAAACAGAACACCTTCTACAAAAATTAGGAAAAGACTACAAGGCAGCAGCAGAGATTGGAATACCTGTGTGAACACCGCATCACTCATGCAAAAGCAGAGGGAACCACAGCAGCAACATGGTGTCTATGAACCAGGAGAATCCTCAGAGCCAACAGGTAAGCTCTCAGGAGACAAAGGAACAAGGTCTGAAAGCTGCACCCTTTCTATAAGAACTCTCCATACACTTGAGAGATGTTCCTTCAACATCGTGCAGAAACTTGAAATGGAATTCAGATCAGCAGAAAAGCAGTAACAACGGGGCAGGGGGGTGCAAGTAGAAGCTGGGAAGGGGAGGCGGAATAACAGAGATCTTTAAAATTACTGCATTTTTACCTAAAAACAATAGCATATACTTTAATAAACTACTTACATTAACAATCTTCAGAACGTCATTTAGAGGATTTTAAAGGGCTAAAAAAATCATATTCCAATGTATTTATTTTAATCACTAAAAGGAGGATGATTAAAAGTCAGATGACTAAAAATAAAATAATGCTGAATTTATGACTTTGTAGCAATTGATGAAATAAAAACTAACAGAAATATAAATTTTAGGCACTTTTCACATCACTATCTCATCTAGAAAATAGTCTAGAATACACTAAAAGGAAAATAGAAAGGAGGGATCACCTATTACATTCACTAACAAAGTAGTGATTTTAGAATTTTACTGTCTCTTCACACTTTTATTTTACACACAGACGCACGTGTGCGCGCGCACGCGCACACACACACACACACACACACACACACACACACACACACACACACACACTTAGTTTCTACAAATACTCATTTTTTGCCAGAATATTGTATGATTTTCCAAACACTTAGTGTTTAATAGGCTGCTAGTTGGCAATAGCTTAGTTTTCTATTCTGAGCACTACTACAAACATCTTTTGGTGATTTTCAAAAATACCACTAATAGTAAATGTGATATATGTTGAAGAGTAACTTAAAATTTTAGCCACTATAGTTTAGTCATAGTAGGTATATGGCACATTCTCTTGATTTTCCTAAAATAATTCTTAAAATTACAAATACATTTTAGGAGAAAATCTGTTTAAAAACTTCAGTTAGGAAAATAATTTCTCCACTGTGTAAGATACATTTACATGTAGACTATGAGTCTGCAAGACCAAATAATTAGTAATTAGCATGATGGAATAATTTTAAATGAGATTGTAATTCTAAATGAGTAGCAAACAAAACACAACCCTTTAAAGATAATACATGGACTTTAACTGAAAAGAAGATCAAAATTAATAATTAAAATGGAATAAAGACAATAGAAATTAAGATGCTGAAATTCTAAACCTAGATTTTATCATTAAAGAATTATAAAAAAACCGAAAGAATATTATTGTACATTAACTTCCAAGGCTTCAATTCATTTACCCAAACGAATTACAATAATCCTGCCCACTGTGCCAGCTCATGCCAGTGAATAAAATGTTCTGCTTTGGAATGTTGTAAGTTATAACAGAGCTCCCATGCTGGCAATAAGCTGTTGGATATAAATTAAGGAAGTAGCTTCAATTTACATTAAAATTTGAAGACAATAAAAGTATTAAAATACTAATCAATTTTAAGACATGCTGCTTGACAGTCTGTCAAAAAATTCATTACAAGAAATTTAAATTTAATTTAGATTATATTCTAATTGAAACAATGTAAAACACCATTTTAACACTCTGATGTAAATAATATATGTGAGAAATTACATTCAAAATTCTACCTAAGAAAGTAAAACAATAATGCAAAAATGTTTCTATTTATGTGATGAGTACTTAAATGCTTGTCCCTTGTGCTTCAGCATAAAATCATAGGATTTTGGGCCACACTTGAGACTCCATAAGAACAAAACATACACAGATGAAAACAGTGCACAAATTACCATTTTTAAATTATATCCTGCTCAGAGTAAGGCAGCAGAGTAGGAAAGGGGTTGTAAACATTAATCAAAATAATATATAAATCAGACAAAGTAAAATGGTATACATTGAAGCATTCAATTCACTAAGTGGACACAAGAATCCTAAATATGTTGGGCTATAACAAACATCCAACACTTCTGGTGAAAACTGATCAAAGAGGCTGGAAAGGCAGCTCAGCAGTTAAGAGCACTTGCTGAGTGTCTTAGTGTTTCTAGTTAGGTTTGCGGCAACCAAACACCGTGACCAAACAGCAAGTTGGGGAGGAAAGGATTTATTTGGCTTATACTTCCACATTGCTGTTCATCACTGAAGGAAGTCAGGACAGGAACTCAAGCAGGGATGGAACCTGGAGGCAGGAGCTGATGCAGAAGCCATAGCGAAATGCTGCTCACTAGTTTGTTCTGTATAGCTTGCTCAGTCTGCTTTCTTATAGAACCCAGGACCACTATCCCAGGGGTGTCCCCACCCACCATGGGCTGGGCCCTGCCCCAGTAATCACTAATTGAGAAAATGCCTTACAGCTGGATCTCATGGCTGCATTTCCTCAACTGAGGCTCCTTCCTCTCCAATGACTCTAATTTATGTCAAGTTGACACACAAAACCAGCCAGTACACTGAGCAATCTTGGGGATCAGAGTTTGGATCCCATCACACACATAAAGCAAGGTGTCCTGGTGCATACCTATAACTGAAGTCCCAAGGTGGATGGAGACAAAAGGACAGTTTAGTTTTGCTGACCTTCCTAGCAGAGTAAAAAGGAGGCCCAGGATCAAGGAAGGACACTGCCACAAAAGAATATATGGAGAGCAACAAAGGACACCTGACACACAGGTGTGTGCATGCACACACATACAGGCACTCTAACGAATAAAATCATACATATATATACACAAAACAACATATATATATGTATATGTATAACAAAAACAACATACACACATATGTTGTTTTTACTTTCAAGACAGGGTTTCTCTCTGTATGCCTGGCAGTCCTAGAACTCACTCTGTAGACCAGGCTAGCCTCAAACTCAGAGATCCACCTGCTTCTGCCTCTGAGTGCTGGGATTAGAGGTGTGCACCACCAGTCATAAATTTTTTTTTTAATTTATAACTTAGAGAAAAAACAAAGACGTAACTATAATTGAAAGCTTCACCATATCTCTTAGAAAAAAAGGAAAGTAAGTACTCAAATGAATCATGCTGTGGGATGTCTTTCTGTATGCTGTGAATATGTGTTGCTCTGATTGGTTGATAAATAAAGCTGCATTGGCCTCTGGCAGGGCAGGATGGAGCCAGGCCAGAGAATCCAACAGAGACAGTCAAAGGAGAAAGGAGAGTAGAGAGAGATGCCAACCACCACCCAAGGAGCAGCAAAATGCCAGCAGACCAGTAACACCATGGCCACATGGCAACTTATAGATTAATAGAAATAGGTTAAGTTATAAGAGCTAGCTAGCAAGAATCTTGTTTGTAATTAATATAAGCCTCTGAGTGATTATTTTTTTTTCTTTAATTTATTTTAATTTATTTTGCTATACAATTCAGTTCTACATATCGGTCACAGATTCCCTTGTTCTCCCCCCTCCCGTCCCCCTCACCTTCCCCCCAACGCCCCCCCCCCCCATTCCCATCTCCTCCAGGGCAAAGCCTTCCCCACAGACTGAGGTCAACCTGGTAGACTCAGTCCAGGTAGGTCTAGTCCCCTCCTCCCAGGCCAAGCCAAACAATCCTGCATAGGCCCCAGGTTTCAAACAGCCAACTCATGCAATGAGCACAAGATCTGGTCCCACTGCCTGGATGCCTCCCAAACAGATCAAGCCAATCAACTGTCTCACCCATTCGGAGGGCCTGATCCAGTGTGGACCCCTCAGCCATTGGTTCATAGTTCATGTGTTTCCATTCATTTGGCTATTTGTCCCTGTGCTTTATCCAACCTTGGTCTCAACAATTCTCGCTCATATAAACCCTCCTCATTCTCGTTGATTGGACTCCCAGAGATCCACCCGGGGCCTAGTCATGGATCTCTGCATCCAGATCCCTCAGTAGTTGGATGAGGTTTCTAGCACAACAATTAGGGTGTTTGGCCATCCCATCACCAGAGTAGGTCAGTTCGGGCTGTCTCTCGACCATTGCCGACAGTCTGTTGTGTGGGTATCTTTGTGGATTTCTGTGGGCCTCTCTAGCACTTTGCTTCTTCCTGTTCTCATGTGGTCTTCATTTACCATGGTCTCCTATTCCTTGTTCTCCCTCTCTGTTGTTGATCCAGCTGGGATCTCCCGCTCCCCCAAGCTCTCTTTCCCTCGACCCTCGCCTTTCATTACCCCCACTCATGTCCAGGCTGTTCATGTAGATCTCATTCCATTTCTCTGTCATTGGGCGATCCCTGTGGATCAAGGACCTCAACATAAATCCAGCTACCCTGAACCTGCTAGAAGAGAAAGTAGGAAGTAGTCTTGAACGCATTGGCATTGGAGACTACTTCCTAAATAGAACACCAGTAGCACAGACTCTGAGAGAAACAATCAATCAATGGGACCTTTTGAAACTGAGAAGCTTTTGTAGAGCAAAGGATACGGTCAACAAGGCAAAGCGACAGCCTACAGAATGGGAAAAGATCTTCACCAACCCCACATCTGACAGAGGACTGATATCCAGAATATATAAGGAACTCAAGAAATTAGACATCAAAATGCCCAACAGTCCAATTAAGAAATGGGCTATAGAACTAAACAGAGAATTCTCAACAGAGGAAACTCAAATGGCCGAAAGACATTTAAGGAATTGCTCAACATCCCTAATCATCAGGGAAATGCAAATCAAAACAACTCTGAGATACCACCTTACGCCTGTCAGAATGGCTAAGATCAAAAACACTGAAGACACCTTATGCTGGAGAGGATGTGGAGCTAGGGGAACTCTCCTCCACTGCTGGTGGGAATGCAAGCTTGTACAACCACTTTGGAAATCAATATGGCGCTTTCTTAGAAAATTGGGAATCAATCTCCCCCAAGATCCAGCTATACCACTCTTGGGCATATACCCAAGAAATGCTCAACCACACCATAAGAGCACTTGTTCAGCTATGTTCATATCAGCATTGTTTGTAATAGCCAGAACATGGAAACAACCCAGATGCCCTTCAACTGAAGAGTGGATAAACAAAATGTGGTACATATACACAATGGAATACTACTCAGCAGAGAAAAACAATGGCATCATGAGGTTTGCAGACAAATGGATGGATCTAGAAAAAATCATCCTGAGTGAGGTAACCCAGACTCAGAAAGACAAACATGAGCACTCATAGCAGGATACTAGACATGAAACAAGGATGAATTGTCTGCTACTCACATCACCAGGGAGGCTACCCGGAAAACAGGACCCCAAGAAAGACACAGGGATCGCCCAATGACAGAGAAATGGAATGAGATCTGAGTGATTATTTTTTAAGCAGCTGCAGGACCACGGGGCTGAGCGAGACTGCAGGCTGGTTGGGACCAGAGAAACTTACACTACAGAATCAAGTTATAGAAAAGCTAAAACTATGAATGATAAAGACCAAACTTTATTTTAGAATCCTCCACTCAATTAGGCTTCAACCTTCAGCCCTCTGTGTTTGTCTCTGCACAGTTTAGTTTTAACAAGAATCTTGCTTACACAGTTCTGAGGTTTTCTCATCTTAAAAATCTCACGATCCTGGTTTGCCTCCAAGAATCCTGGTCAGTGGGTTTACTCAGAATTCCTGGCAGACTGATGATATTTTCATCCACTGACCCTGCTCCTTGGTTCCTTGGCTCTAACTCCCCTTGTCCTTGCTCTGTTTGAAATGCAGCCTGACTCTACACTTTCCTTTCTTCCTTTTCCCATTGCAGTGGCTACCAAATCAAAATTGCTAGCCACTTTACTGTCTAGTTGGCTTTTTAATATTGTCATGCTTTGAATCCTAAATGTCCCCCTGAAGGCAAATGTACTAGGGGCTTGGTTGCTTGCTACCTAATGGGCTTTAAAGGGTGAATGAGTCATGAGATCTCTTAGCGGAAGGGCCTGAATGGAGGAAGTAGGTCACTCAGGGCACCTTTGCAGAGTTGATCTTGTCCCCAGACTCTCCTCTCAGCCTCTGGGCTTTCCAGCTGCTATCATGTTGGCAGCTGTACTTTATTCTAGCTCCCTCCAGCAATGGAGACAGTAACCATGGACTGAAGCCATGAGTCAAAATAAATCACTCTTTGTTTTTCTTAGGTATTTTGTCACAGTGACACAAACAACTGACTGGCAGGAATATCCACCAACTTGATCTAAGTGGCATTTACAAAAGAAAAAAAACAATTACAGAATCTTTCAAGTGCATGCACCACATCTAACAAAATAGGTCCTATTCTGACCCATCAAACAGGCCTAACCTGAATATATTTGCCAACACTAAAATCATAAAACCAGGTATTTTAGAACTAAAGTAAACTAGAAATCAGTAACAGAAAGATCTAGAAAAATCCTTCAACAAACATGTGGTTAAAAAAAAAGTTAAAGTTAAACCTTAAAATATTTTTAAATAGATAAAAATGGTAACATGATGTATTAAAACTTGTGAAATGTATGTAATAAATGTGAGCAAAATCTACAGCACTAAGTTCATATATTCAAAAAAAAGTCTCTTGGGGCTGGAGTGATGGTTCAGTGGTTAAGAGCACCAAATGCTCTACCAGAGGACCCAGGTTCAATTCCCAGCACCTACATGGCAGCTAACAACTGTCTATAACTCTAAGATCTGACACCCTCACACAGACATACATGCACGTAAAATAAAGATAAACAAATTGTTTTTTTTTTTAAAAAAAAGAAAAGTCTCATCAATACTTGAGCCTCCAACAATAAAAAGGGATGTAGGTCTCTTCTTATCTGAGAGAGGTAAGTCCCAAGGCACAAGAGGATGCCTGAACCACAAGCAGTACCAAACATCATATATATTGCTGTTTACTACACAGTTACTTGTGATGAACTTTAATTAAAATTAAGCACATTCAATCCAGAGCACTTAAAAAATCTGAGTACAGCAAAATATTGACAGAACTAGTAATAAATGATACAGATGAATCAGAATTGTATACTATAATCAAGGTTCTTCTATACCCTCCACTTTCTTAAACCAACACAATTCCTAAGTGCATTCTAAATATGTCCTTGTACCCACAGAGATGTACAGTGCTCACCCTTCATCAAGGAAATTTCTCTGCAACACAGACCAGTACAGAAAACCACAACCAACCAAAGTGTGGAGCTGTTGAGCTCAGTCTCAACAGATACATCTACAATACTCCTGTCCCTAAGGCTCAGGAAACATTGGGGAAGTCAGGGAGGAATGATTTAAGAGCCAAAGGAACAGGGAGCTTGCAGTGAAATTGTGTCTCCTAGACATGTCAGAAGCAACACCTATCAAGTTTCACCTGACATGGCTGCCTAAACATGGCCTGAACGAGGATGACACCGATAGCCATGCTAACATGGATGGGGGTGGCAGGGGGCTCAAGAGGCTTCAACACTAGACAAAGAACTACAGGAAACAAAGGAATACCGATAGTGGGAAAAACAGTATTCCCAGGGACGAGCACACCAACGGGTCATCCAATACCAAATGGACACATGCACACACAAGCAATATTAGACAGACTGAGTCACTTGTATTTATTTATATGGAGTGTGTGTGTATGTGTGTGTGTGACAAAGAGGCAATAAATTTGATAGAGAGTGAAGTTAGGGATATGGGAGGGTTTAGAAGGAAAAAGGGAAGGGGAAAATAGTGTACTTATTATAATTTTATATTTATATATAATTCTTAATAATTTTTTTTTGGTTTTTCGAGACAGGGTTTCTCTGTAGCTTTGGAGCCTGTCCTGGAACTCACTCTGTAGCCCACGCTGGCCTCGGACTCACAGAGATCCACCTGCCTCTGCCTCCCAAGTGCTGGGATTAAAGGTGTGCTCCACCACCACCCGGCTAATTATTTTTTAAGTTAATTTAACACATAAATTATTTTTTAAGATTTTTACTTAATGTTTTCTAGTGTTCATCTCAGGCAACAAACTTTATCAAACAAAACTATAGTTAAAGGTGCTGGGGGAACTATCATTTTTTAAAAATGATTAAAAATAACACTTTTTAAATTTTAAAACTTCAGTTTATATAATATAGACAAAAAAAACCAACCCCCCCAAAAAAACTCTCCTTTAAAAGCAAGCAATGAGTACCAGATCAATAAAAAGATAGAAAGCCAGAAGAGTCTGTATCTCTTAACAAAATCAAAATCATAATGTCAAAAGTCTAACAAAGAAAATTTGGGGCCCGAGGATTAAAAAATCTCTTAAATAGCCTTAGTTGCCTGGATGTCTTTCTTGGGAGAATCTCTGATCTGAACTGCTTGTTCTCTGGCCTGCCTCACAGTTGTCATTCACAGAACACTGTCTCAGTCTTTTCCTGGGCTACATTACTCTGACATTTCAGATGTTTTTGTTTTGTTGTTGTTGATTTGTTTTGGTGCTTTATTTTAATAGACCATAACTTCTAGAACTTTCAGAGGTTTGCTGTCTAGAAGTATCTTTATTCTGCATCCACCCTCCACTCTTCAGATCCCTGATTTTCTGCTATATGTTTGGGGTCTAAAAAGTCTTGTCCTTCAAAACTGTCAAGTGGCTGAAACCCTGTTTCAGCAGCTGATCTTGCTAGCTAGAAGACTGATGCCAGCATACTCAATTTTCTTGTTGTTTTGAAAGCCCATTTTTATGTTCTCTCTGAAAACATTCAGGACTTTCTTTTTCATCCTTGGTGTTAGCAACTTTCACAAATAAATGCCAATGCTAAGGTTCCTCTTGTTTTAACTACGAGCTCAGAAAAAAAGAGACAGAATACAGTACAATGAGTTTTCAATGAAGGTTGTTTGTGTGAAAGGAGTTTGCCTTAAAAAGTTTCCATGAAATACTTATACTTTATAAAAAGTATGCCATTTAAACGGAAAAAAAAAGAATGCCCCCAAACATGGATTAGGGCTTTAAATATGCAAACTTTTTGAGTTTACAATTCTATTTGTAGAAATCTAACCTCTCACAAAAGGTAAAATGTATATGTACAAGAATATAAGCTGCAGTGCTGTTTAAAGTATTTTAAAAAATTAGACTACAGTCACATACCACTGCCCATGTAAGGGATAGATAATGAAAGTTATAGTCTTGACAGTAGCAGTAAAAGAATGGTAAAGTATTATAACTTCCAAAATAATAGACTACAAAAAGTACACTAAAAAATTTAAGTGAGGAGATGATTCGTTTATAGTTTATATAACATTTATTGAGTTATTTAGTGAAGTAGATTATATTTGTACATTATAATCATTGCATATTTTGTTAACATTAAAAGTATTGTACATGGAATGTAGAATTCTAGAAAGATGTTCTTTGACATCTGATGGGCTACTTCCTGATAAATATAACAAAAATGCATTCAATACACCTAAGCCGTCGCATATCCAGCTTAACCCAATGTACCAAAGACCACTAGTTGTTGGTTCTCCTGACACCACCTAAGACTGCAGCTTATTGCCACTGCCAAGTGTCATGAATAACAATATCTTACCGTATCTACCCCAGCCTAAATAAAGACTGAAACTACAACGATACTGAGGTATCATTTCTACTGAATACCTATCAGTTTCTCACCACCCCAAAGCCAAAAAAATCTTCACCTGAAAGACTGTAAGTCAGAGATAGTATATACTATTTCTTTCAACTTCTCAGAAAGAAACACGATTTCTAAATAAAAAGGGTTTTTTTTAAAATCAAACTAAGCTTTAAAACAAAGTATCACTAAAGATGAACTGAGTCACTGATAAAAGAGGATGTCTCACTTACAGGAAAATAGATAAGCCATAAACTAGTATACTTTAAATAGCATGACCTCAAAAAATAGGTATGTACGTGTGTGTGTGTGTGTGTGTGTGTGTGTGTGTGTGTGTGTGTGTGTGTGTGTATGGTATGTATGTGTGTGTCCAGGGAGAAACAGACTCATTACAAAAGGAGCTTTAACATATAGGAAAATGTCAGCAATTATCCCTACTAAAACACAGAAATTCATAGATAAACAAATCATTAATGAAAGAGAATTGAGCAACAGCATTAATAGGACACACATAAAACAATCCATCCACTGATGAATCCATTTCACATGTACAGACATGTTTTGTAAACAGCCATACACAAATTAGTAACAAGTTTTAAGGATTATTTGTTTGTTCAGAAAAATGTCCATATGTTTCATATACTTATCTCTAGACGCATTATATTTCACAATAAAGTTTTCAAGTTATCATCATTTTTTCCATTTTTAAAAGTTCAGTAGCAAAATCTTCAACATAAAACTACAAAGAAGCCCTGTGCAGTGGTGCCCGCCTTTAATCCCAGAACTTGAGAGGCAGGAAGATCACTCTGAGTTCAAGGACAGACTGGTCTAAAGAGAAACTTCTAAGGCAGCCAAGACTAAATAGAGACTGCCAAACCAAAAGAAAAAAAATCAAAGAAGAGATATTGGCATGTTTCAAGCAAAAACAATGAAATTCAAGATTACAGACTGTAGTAAAATGAACCTTGTTACAGTCTAGTTATTTCTCAAACTTATAAATCCAAGAATAATAAAAGCAATCCCAATGTGTGTATACAAATCATCTAGTGGAAAACTGTAAATTTATGAGACTATACCACCTACCTATACATATTCAAAACAGAATAAAATTCAAAAGAATATTCTCAGTTTTAGCAATACCAGAACCAGGTATTGCTGGTTCTAAACAACTGCCCAAAACAGTTCTATGGTCAATCTGTCCCATTGGGCAACCATTTTAGTGAAGGGCCAAATCAGCTACCCCTTTAAAGTAATAATTTATGTTGCCATATTAGAAACTTAAAAAACAAAACAACAAAAGCTATAACCCCAAACAAAAATGGGGTATATGGTCATATTAAATTATTTCAAGACATAAAATTAATTATTCCCAAACATAATAAAGTAAAACAAGTTAAGTGCCGTGGCCCATAGGCTCAGCTACTAAGGCAGGAAGATGGCTTGAAGCCAAGGGTTCAGGGCCAGCCAGAGCAACACAGGGAGACCTTGTTTCTTTAAAATAATAATGATAATAATAATAATAACAACAACAACAAAAGACTCCAGGCATGGTAGTGCGCATCTGTAACACCAGCATATAACACCCCGGAGCCAGAAGCAGGAGAATCAGGATCTAAGGACATCCTCGGCTACTTAACTAGTTTCAGGCTAACCTAGAAGACAAGAGATCCTGTTTAAAAAGGAAAAAAAAACCCTAAAATGTAGTTCTGCTTTTTAAACTCTTACGAAGAGCTATTTCTTTCACTATTTTTTCTAAATTTAATAAGTAGAACATGTGCCATTTGTTGCTGCCTTACAGATTATCTCAGAATTTATTTTAAGTGCTTATATAAACCCTTACTGTGTCTGAAGGTGTGGCCTATCTTAAATCTGCGTTTATTTATCAAAGAAGTTATCAATATCACATTGATAGACTACCCCTAAATGTCTCAACGTATTTCTAATATGTATTAAATTCACTTCTAAAGAACCACCTAAAAACAGAACGTGTCTGCTGCAAATGTTAACTGAGATATTTGGCACGGAAAAGCTGTAGTAGTACTGAGCAGCCATTTTTTAGTACAGCAGGGGCTGGCAAACTATGGCCCACAGCATAAATCCAGTCCAGGTATTCAGGCAAAATAATTACCCAGGAGGCCATTAGGCTGTAATGGCGCTAGTCCCTTGGATTCCTATGTAAGTAAACTCAAATCCAGTGATTACTATTGGAAAGAGGGCACAAGTGGAGTTTTCTGGGATGCAATTACTATTATGCTATTTTTTTTTAAATGCGACCTTTTATTTTATGTATGTTGGTATTTTGCCTACATGTATGTCTTGGCACTGCAAGCAATACACAGTGCATACAAGCATGCTAGGAGGGCAGAAGGAGGCATCGGATTTCCTGGGACTAGAGTTAAAGAAGGATGTGCACACCATGTAGATGCGGGAAATCAAACTGGGTGCTGTGCTCTTAACGGCCGATCTCTCTCGCCATCTTATTATGTTCCTTCTTGATCTTGATACTAGACAGAAGAGTATACATCATGAAAATGCAATGAGTTGGACACGCGGCTTAAACATTTTACAGTTACCACACAAGGATTTTTATTTCATACTCTGTCTTTGAAGAAAAATTATATCTGTCTCCTATTCATACTTGTTTTGACTTCATTACTTCCATCGAATGAAACAATTCATAGTATCTCACATTTTAAAAGTAAGCCTCAATTAATTTTATTGGCATACTATTATTACATAGGACGTGATTTAGTTTGGTTTCTATTGCTTTGATAAATTCCTGACTAAAAGCAACTTGGAGCGTGGGGTTGGAACCATCACCCAGAGAAGCTCCCAAAGGAGCTCAAGGCTGGAACCTGGAAGCAGGAACCGAAGCAGAGACCAGGGAGTGAGCCTGCTTCCTGGCTTGCTCTCCATGGCTTGCTTGGCTTGCTTTCTTTTCTTTTCTTTTCTTTCTTTTGGTTTTTCGAGACAAGATTTCTCTGTGTAGTTTTGCGCCTTTCCTGGAACTCGCTCTGTAGACCAGGCTGGCCTCGAACTCACAGAGATCCGCCTGGCTCTGCCTCCCGAGTGCTGGGATTAAAGGCGTGCGCCACCACCACCCGGCACTTGGCTTGCTTTCTTATACAACTGTGGACCACCAGCTCAGAGGTGATATCGCCCACAGTGATCTGGGCCCTCCCAAATCAATCATTAATCAAGAAAATGTCCCCAGAAATGTCCCCAGAACAATCTGATGGAGGCACTTCCTGGCAAACTGACAAAATAAATAACTCATACAGGATGACAGCCTATGTAATGATTACGTAACTGTCATTTTGGGTGAAATCCTTTCCAGATAGAAGACACTTCGCAAAGTGAGCAACTTGTGATAGTAGGTGAAAGCTGTCCTTCCTTAGCTCTTTCCACGACCACTGGGGATTAACTCACATAAAAATGCTCGAAGGAGCCCAAAGACCTGTTTCTCTGAGAAAGGCGTTTCTGGAGACCACCCTCGTCTGTCCTGCTACCTAGTAGTTTACGCAGCTCCTTCCATAGAACTTCAAGTGCTTCACCAATACCATTGGGTGGTGTCATCCTCCAGTTAGAAAAGCCGACTCCGGGATGTTGTGAACCCGGAGTTTGCATCCGCCCGCCCGTAGTCTAGTACCCGCGCGTGCTGAGCAGCACTGGGAGCTGTGCTCGACTTTCAAGGGTGGAGAACTGTAAAGGGCTTAAAGTGTCCCGCAAGGGCAGAGCGGGGATCCGCGGTCCAGCCAGGACTGAAACCCTAACTCGCCAAGAGGAAAGACAACCGACACTTTTGAATCCACGTTCGGCCTCTTAACTTTGGTGAGACTGTGCGGAAACCTGAGGAGCAGGAGCAGTGTGTCACCTGAGAACCCCCGCGCCGCGCGGGGCCATCGAGGGTGGCCGGCACGCTCCTCGGGGGCCAATCCGGTGCAACCCTCCCGCATCTCCAGGGGCTGCGGCCGGAAGTCCGGAGGCGGCGGCAGCCCACCCCGAGCTCCTCTCCCCTTCCCCCACCCTCCCGGGCCGCGCCGTTACCTGAGGAGCCGCGGGAAGAAGCCTCGGCGCCCACTCCGCGGGCGCAGCGTCTCGGGCCGGAGGCGCAGCCAATCGCCGCGCGCCCGCCGCGCGCGCCCCTGAGTGACCAAAAGGGGCGGGGCCGGACGGGCGGGAGCGAGCGAGCGAGCGCGCCGCCGCCGCCGCCGGGCCCACGGCGGGGGGGGGGGGGGGGGGGACGAGGCTGAGCGCACCGGGCATGCGCCAGCCCGCTGGCGACCTGGGGGCGGGGCTTCCGGCGAGCTCGCGGGGTCGCAGGGAGCGCTGAGAGCAGCTGGGGAAGAGTGCCGACCTCAGGTCGCCTTCTGGGGGGCGGGGGGGAGTAGCGGACTACTGTCCAGACCAACTCTTGTCTGGCTAGAGGAGGGGAGACGTGTGGTTCGTGGGCTCCGCCTCACGTGGACGATCTTCACTGGGCAGAACTGTGGTTTCCTTCAGTGGGGTGTGGTTTGCGGGTTACGGGGAGGAAGGGTGTGCTGCGAAGTGAGACCTCCTCCTCCATGCTGGCCAAAGACCGTGTCAGAAGAGCTTTAAATCTGGTGATAGTTTTTACTTCGGGACTAGGAAGAGTGTATTCTAGACTACGTGCGACGTCAGAATGTTCAGTCTCAGGATTTAAAAGAGAAACCTGAACGCCAAGGGTATCTTTTTATTGCGCAGTGTAGGGGTAACAAGGAATTTTATCTGAACTGGTATAATTGGTAATGATTCAAGTATTTCCTTTGAGAGCCAGAGACAAATGATGTCTCTGTTGCCCAATCTGATGCAGAACTCCTGCCATCCATCTTAGCCTAGTTCTGAGGACTTCAGGCCACTTAACACTGGCAGTTTAGTACTGAGTTTTAAAGTTACTTTAATTTAAATAAAGTTACTTAATATTCTCTGAGTCTTTACTATGTGAATACTACGTGCCAAGTACTCTTCTGGATGTTGGGATCATAATATTATCAATAATAGTAATTTTTCCACCCCCAGCAGAGAATAAACATAAACTTTGGTGATAACCACCAAAGTTAGTGGACAAAGTAAAAAGAACTTACTAGTAAGTGCTAAAAGGGTGTGAAGTTTGGAGAAAAAAAAAGATGAGAGAACTGGATTAAATTATTTGGAGCAAATAGAGTATAATATTCAAAAAAGTTTCATTATTTATGTAACCAATAACTTGTCCTAGATCTCGCTCTGTAGATCAGGAAGGCTGGCCTCAAACTCGCAGAGATCTGCCTGGCTCTGCCTCCAGAGTGCTGGGATTAAAGGTGTGTGCCACTGCCGCCCGGCATCTAAAAATGCATTTTTAGTTTATTTATGTATTGCTTTACATTACTCATGGTTGAATTAGATTTTTATAGACATAAAATACCATTTAAAAATATGGTTATGTTGGTGCACCTTTGTAATCCTAAACCTTTGAAGAATGATCATAAATTTCAAGACGGCCTGGGATACATAGCAAAACGGAGTTTCAAAAACAGAGGTGGAACAAATTTCTTAATCACCAGCCCCTGTTGTTGTAGAATATTAGTTGAAGATATATTACATTTGTTTATGCTGTGGAACATTTGTTTTAATGATGCAAACATGTGTTGCATTCTTTTACATTGCATTTGTTTAACTCTGTGAAGCTGTGTTACTTTGTCTAAAACATCTGATTGGTCTAATAAAGACCTGAATGACCAATAGCAAGGCAGGAGAAAGGACAGGCAAGGCAGGCAGGCAGAGAGAATAAATAGGAGAAAAAGAGAGAGAAAGAAATCAAGGAGCAGGGGGGAAAGAAGGAGGCAGCCACACAGCCAGACATAGAATAAGAAGAAAAGATATACAGAAATAGAGAAAGGTAAAAGTCCAAAGGCAAAAGGTAGATGGGATAATTTAAGAAAAGCTGGCAAGAAACAAGCAAAGCTAAAGCTGGGCATTCATAAAGAATAAGCCTTGGTGTGATTCATTTGGGAGCTCAGTGGCAGCCCTGCCCCCAAAGAGTAAAGAGTAAAAAAAAACCAACAACACCCTGTAAAATGAAAAATCAAATTGTATACTTCCAATATACAATAGTGTTCCAAAGAGTATAAGATAGCAAGGGGAAATCACATCAAAGCAACTCTGAAATTCAGCACAGCAGATGCAAAATCTTGAAGCTCCACATTCAACAGATGAAATTGGTTGGGCTCCAAAGCCTTGCACAACCCTGTGGGCCCTAACTCTACTACCTATTACACATGTGGCCTCCGTTATGGACTGGCTCCCTCCCATGCCTGCAGCCTTCATCAGTGGATCTCTCCCAGTCCCAGCATCTCCAATACCATCTTCCCAGCTCCATGCAACAGTCTCTCAGGGCCTCTTCATAGAATCTCGTTGCCTGGCCTCCTCAGCCTCCTGGAACCTTAGCACAAACCTCCACAACCCCCTTCACTCTTACATCGTTCATGCCTGCAAGTCGGTACCAGCTGGACAAAGTTTCCAAGTTCTTGGCCACCTTGAAATAGAGTTACAGTGGCCGCTGTGTACCTTTAAAGCTGAATCTCAGAAAACACCTTAATGGGCACCTGTTATTTTGCAGAGAAGCCCCCTTCATTGTCATTCTCAATTCACACTCTTCTCTATTCAGGTGAATTTGGATATTCATAAGATGGAGCCTTTGATGGATGGGGTCTTGCCCACAGGACACCTTTCCTATTGTCCCAGTGCAGAGTAGATTTCTCTTTAGTGCCACTAATCTCTTTAATGACCACAGCTGCTTTCCTAGCAGCCTTCTTGTCTGCAACTTTAAACTTACTCAGAAAATGGCACATTTTTTCATATCTTTGTGTTCTGCTTCCTGCTCTTTCTCACTGTAGTCCTGGCAGTGAGCAGTGATCATGACATAGGCCTTTTCAGCTGTGACCAAATAGCCAGCGAAAGCAACTTAGGGAAGGCTTTATTTGGACCAATAGTCTATATTATGATCAATCCACGTGAGTCTATTAAATGGGTAGCAGAATTTATTAAGATATAAATTGAGGAAATACACTCACAAATACAGAATGGAGTAGACAGCTGAAGTTGTCCTCTGATCTGACCGGGAGTGAATCCACCTCGAAGGCAGGAGCAGGGAGAAGGGGCATGTATAAAGTACTCTTCTGGAACTTTCTCTTTCTTGCCCCTTTTCCCTGCTTATAAGAGGTCATGGACAACGGCAGGAAGCACTGCCTCCTTGGGGCCGTATAGCCCAAGGTCATGGGCAGAGCAAATACTACTACAGTCTAAGAAGAGATACTGTCCATCATGGTGATGAAGTCATGATGACAGGATGGTCAAGTGGCTGGTCACACTGCATCCACACTTAAGAAGCAGAGAACAAATGGAAAATGGGGCTGGGCTCTACAACCCATGCCCAGGGACAGATTTCCTCTAGCAAAGCTTCACTTCCCAGAAGTTCCACAACCTCCAAAAGAAGCATCCACCTGGAAATGGTCAAGATCAGAGCCTAGGCATCTCTAACAAGCCAGGCTCAGCCACCTATCCTTAATAGGCCAGTTAGACAAGTAATAATGAAAGGGAGGGAAAAATGTATTCAATGTGGACAAAATGGGAAGACAAACATGGAGATCCAAGCATCTCTCCCTATCCCCCAAGTCCATCTTCAGGGCCCTAACTAGAGGGCAACAGGTTTGCATAACTAAGCTCAAAGTGTGATTCTGCCCTTCAAACTTCAAACTCTTCTGCAAAGTGGACTGTCAAGTTGTCAAGACTGTGTGAAATCACTTTCCAGGATCAAGATTTCCCTCTAGCTAGTACAAGGGTTCTAGCCTTTGTCTTGTATGAGACTTCTGGAAAAATTGCAAAGTCTTAGGCTCCGTTGCCTCAGTAGTCTGACAACCAAAAGGAAGGGCAAAGGTATCTCTTTAGGATATCTCCATTCCTGCCAGGACTTTAACAGGACAACGTGTTCAAGTATATGAGCCAATAGAGGACATTTCATATTCAAACCATAGCAAGTGTGATGAGTGAGTAACTTGGGGAATATCTAAAGGGAGTTCGCCAGCAATAAAATTTCAATTCATATGTAGTGATGTGTTCTGGACTGGAATGAAGATAAGGATATGAAAGTAACATAGAGTAAAGATAATAGCTGCTATTAAGATGTCCAAATCGAGTCTCATGATTTTCGATACATCATGATACATACCCCTTTTATAAATCACTTTTCTAAGGGATCATGACTCATTTAATACTTTTTTTTTCCCGGAGTTAAGGTTCTAACCTAGATCTTCATACATGTCAGAAGAGTATATAACGACTCAGCCACCACAACTCCCATGTACATTACTCACCAGGAGGGACATGATGCATGGTACTAGAAATCTACCCAACTTCCCAGAGCTAGTGAGATCATGGATCTAAGAGGAGAACCTACTACTTCTACTTCACTGAACTGGCATGATTCCTAACTACATTCTAATGACTTATCTTTATACCCACAGATAAGTGCAGATTTCACCCCTCATCAAAGAAGCTTCTCTTTGCAGCAGACTTATTTAAAGACAAACTCTCACTGTGTAGTCCAGACTGGACTTAAACCTTTTTCCTTCTGTCCCAGCCTTCCAGGTGGTAAGTGTACAGGCATGCCCCACCATGCTAGGCTCTAGGCTTTTTAAAGCAATTTTAAGCTTACAGAAACTTGAACAGGTTGTACAGAATTCTTTCCTTAAGTTTCCCATATTATTAAGATCTAGTGAAAATGACTGATACATTATATAGTGGTTTGAAAAGGAGTGGCCCCTATAGGCTCATATATTTAAAATGCTTGGTCATTAGAGAGAGGTGCTGCTTGAGAGGGATTAGGAGGTGAAACCTTGTTGGAGGAAGTGTATCATTAGGTGTGGGCTTTGAGATTTCAAAAGCTCAAGTCAGGCCCATTGTCTCTCTCTTCCTGCTGCCTGTGGATCCAGATGTACAACTCTCAGCTGCCTGCATGCTGCCATGTTCCCTGCCATGAGGGTAATGAACTGAACTAAGCCATTGAAACTGTAAGCAAGCTCCAATGAAATGTTTTCTTTTTGTAGGCATTGCCATGGTCATAGTGTCTCTTCATAGCACCAGAACACTAAGACCTGTTATTAACTACAGTCCATAGTTTACATAAGTTATGTGATGAATGCCCATTCATAGTGCAGGTCCATGGTATCTGTTAATGCACCATATCACGTGCACACTATCACAATATTAGAAGTTTTATTCCCCTAACATTTCCCAGTGTGTCGCTTCTTTATCCTTCTCTCCCTTCTCCTGAACCTCTGAAAACTACTGATCTTTAACATCAACTTAATTTTTGTCTTTTCCCAAGTATAGTGCAGGTACAATCACAAATGGATAGCCTTGTTAGACTAGTTTCTTCACTGAGCAATATTCATCTGAGATTTGTAGAAGCTTTAACTTTCTGTATTTTATTTTCCTTTTGGTCTTTGAGACAGGGTCTCGTGTATCCCAAATGGCCTCTGACTTGATGTATTGCTAGCGAAGTCCTTGGACTTCTGATCTCCTGCACCAGCCTCCCAAGTCCCTAGATTACAGGAATGCACCCCCACACCTGGGATCTTTCATCTATTTTCAATGCTTGATAGTTTATTTTGTATTATTTTTATTTTTTTATTTTTTATTTATTTATTTATTTATTTATTTATTTATTTATTTGGTTTTTTCGAGACAGGGTTTCTCTGTGTAGCTTTGCGCCTTTCCTGGAACTCACTTTGGAGACCAGGCTGGCCTCAAACTCACAGAGATCCGCCTGGCTCTGCCTCCCGAGTGCTGGGATTAAAGGCGTGCGCCACCACCGCCCGGCTATTTTGTATTATTTTTAATGATGTTGTGCAGTATGGTATAAAACTATTTGTTTTTCCACCCACCTACTGGAGGACATCTTAACTACATCCAGGTTTGGACAATTTTGAATAAAATTCCTGTAGACATCTGTCCGCAATATATAGAAATAAGTGTCTGATTAATCTGGGTAATTAAAAAGGGGCAAAATTGCTGGGTCACTTGAGTATATTTCATTTTGTAAAAAACTGTCATGCTGCCTGCCTTCAGAAATGGCTGTAATGTTTCTATCTTCATCAGCAGTTAAGAATTGTTTCCCGCTTTTAAAAGTATCTGTTGCCGATGGCTTGAATTGGGACCAGAATGGAGAGGCTTAAAATAAGACAAACTATTGAGACATTCATCAAAAATTCCATAAGTTTGATTTTTTTTCTTAATGCAACTGAAAAGTACTGCAGGCTTTTTAACAGGAAATTTATGTCATTAGGAAACTATGGTGACTAATGAGTGGCGAACAATCTAGAAGCTTTTCAAGTGATTCAATATAATATACCTCAACTAATATGATGACAGGAGAGAAGTTGACCAAAGTAGGATGCATTTTAAAGGTGAAATTCATAGTATGTGCTACTGGCAAGATGTGAAGAGATTAGAGGATCTCTTCTAAGTAGAGATAATTCCGGTGTTTTTAAAAAGAACCATTGGGTGGATTGTGATGTCATTTCAGAAATAGATGTAGGGAAAGGAAAGGGTCTGTGAGATTTCTATAAAAAGTTATTATAAGTATAGCTGAGCTTTGGACTGCCAGCCCCTAAATAATGACAGAGACTTTTTTTTATTAATTATGAAAGCTTGGCCTTAGCTTAGGCTTGTTCCCAACTAACTCTTAAAACTTAACCCATTTGTATTAATCCATGTTCTGCCACGTGGTTTGTTACCTCTCCTCAGTACCATACATCCAACTTCCTCTGCATCTGGCTGGCAAATCTCTCCCATCTAATAGTCTTTCCCAGAGTTCCCATCTCTGCCCAGAAGTCTCACCTATCCTCTCCTGCCTAGCTGTTGGATGTTTAGCTCTTTATTAAACCAATTTTTTTTTATTAAACCAAACAGAAGCAAGTGAGATAAAACAGACACATTTTCTCACTGTGTACAAAAAGATTATTCCAATGGCCAAGTTCAATAGATTTTTATCTTTAATTATACCAAAGTAAGAATGTTAATACATATAATTGGTTGTTTAATCCTGGGGCTCAGAAGGTACTTAGATGTTTCCTTCTACATCTGGAAACAAGATTGGTAGAGTCACCAGCGCTGGGTATTGGTTTTAACTTGGGGCTTAGATGGGGTCACTTGAAAAGAAAATACTTATAAACAAAAGAGCATAGACACAATCCCTAGAGGATTCCAGTCTCATTAAAGACTACCTATAAGGAAAGGGCCAACAGAGAAGACCGAGATTAGATTATTAGGGAAGAAGTCCAGAAAAGTATGGTGTCATAGAAGCCAAAGGAACACAAGGTTGAAAGGAAGGAAATGGCTCATGCTTTCAAATATCAGTGAGGAATTTAGCCAAATGAGGTCAGAGAAGTAACCTTTGGACTTGGCAACACAGCAGTGGTTGTTGGCATTTATTTCAGTGAATTGTCCTGATCAAGAATCACTGTAAATATGTGGGAGGTAACTTGAGTGATGGTAAAGTAGAGATGATACAGTACACAGTAGATTTTCTAAGCTACAGACATTGCATCTGGTTTTGCCTGTATACAGAACTCCAGTTTTATTGTGGGTGACAATTTCTTGCTCTAAAGGAAGAGAAAGTACTCTGCCCTTTATCTCAAAATGAGCCTTGTCATTTCTTATGACTCTTGGGGTTCTTTGCTGGTGAATGGATCATAAGTGAAAGCCAAGTGGAGGGATACCAGAATAAATCATCTAAACAGATCTATAGCCAACAACGAGATTAAAGCAGTAATAAAAAAAAATCCTCATTAAAATATTCTAGAACTAGATAATTTTCCAAGCTTCAAAAGAACTAACACCAATACTACTAAGATTATTCTGTAAAACAAATGCTTCTAAATGCTTTATGAACCCAGTGTTACCCTGAAACAAAAACCAATAAAGAAACAACAAAATCTGCAGACTGATGCCCCAATGAACACAGAGGCAAACATTCTAAGTAAAATACCTGCAATCAGAATTCCAGATCACTTCAAACAAATCATTAAGTATGATCAAGGTGACTTCGTTTCAGTGATTTGACACACATAAATCAATAATTTATCACATAGATGCACTCAAAGACAGAAATCACATGATTATCTCAATAGATGCAGAAAAGGCCTTTGTCAAAATCCAGCATTCCTTCATGATAAGATCCATTGAGAGGCTAAGGAAGAAGGGGACATATCACAACATAACAAAAACTGTATATGATGGATCTATAGCAACCACATGTTAAATCAAGAAAAACCCAAACATTCTCACTGGGGTTGGGAACAAGACAGAGGTGTCCACTCTCTCCATTCTAATTCAATATAGTGCTTGATGCTTTAGCTAAATCAATAAGACAAGAGACTAAATGATTAAAAATAGAAAAAGTAGAAGTCAATATATCTGTTTGCAAATGAAAGGACTTTATAAATGAGAAACCCAAAACACTCTGTAACAACAAACACTTTCATCAGGATACAAAATTAATATACAACACAAAAATCAGTAGCCTTCCTTGGCATGGCATGGTGGCATATGCCTTTAATTCCAGCACTTGGGAGCCAGAGGAGTGAATCTCTGTGAGATCAAGGCTAGCTTGATCTACAAAGCCAGTTTCAGGCCAGCCAGAGTTATACAGACCCTTCCCCCCACATCAAGATATAGATATATAGATATAGACACAAAAACACATAAGTCTTATATACAAATGATAAGCATTTTTAGGGAAAAAAATCAGAGAAATAATCCCATTCACAACGTATTTGGTTACGTTTATTTCTGGATATCAGGGCAATACTGATCTAGGTGGCCTGTGCTGCCACCAGGGCCATGTTGACATCCGGACCCAACCTGCTGCAGAGAGCTATGTTTGAGTCCGTGTTCCTGCTATAGCTTCGGTCTGTGATGATGTCCATGGCCCACGTTACCACAGGGGGTCATAGGAACCAGGTGTGTTGAAATCTGAGGGCCGTGCTCAGCCAGCACCAGCCCTCACTGGCCCTGTGATAGCTGGCCCTGCCTCTCACTGGACACTTCAACAGGAGAACTGGTCCCAGTGGCATGAGACTAGGAGAGCTGACTCTGCCCTTCACCTGAGGGGGTTGGTTCAATGGCCCAGACCAACCAGCTCAGCTACCACCCAGACCCACATCCTAGGCCTTGATCTGGCCCACCCTAACATCTACTCCTTCTATGACTTGCTGGACTTTGTGGAGAGACTGGTCCTGCAGAACAATCACCACAGGATCTCCATGTCTCCAGGCAACAGCAGGATATCCCAGAGGAGTTTCAGTGAGGGTCCAGTGATGATGGTGTGCCAGAGGCCTTGAACCAGACCACTGAGTCATTACAATGAACATTTTGTGAGTGGGGTTGACGAGACAAAAGGGTGTGCTATGTGACATCATCATCCTGATGCCACTAGGATGAGTGAAGAGGTGTGTTGGAAAGATTGAGCAAGGTGGGGGTCTTTTTTGTTTGTCTTGTTTTGTTTTTATTCAATTTTGGGAGATTCTTTTTGGGGGGCATGCTGCAGTAGTAAGGGGGTGGATATGAAGGGACTGGGAGGTGAGCAGGATTGGGGTGAATGATGTAAAATTTCCAAAGAATTGTGTCAAAAAATATTAAAAAAAATAACAATGCAGGAAGAATCATCATTCCTTATTTCAAGTTAGACTACATAGCAATAGTAATTAAAACAGCATGGTATTGGCAAAAAAACAGACATATCAATGGAGTAGAATTGAGTACATAGATATAAATCCAAGCAACTACTCAGAAACAGTTTCAGCTGTCAACTTCACACAAACCTAGAGTCACTGGTTGGAGGGAACATGAACTGAAGAATAGTTTTGATTAGATTGGCCTGTAGCCATATCAGTGAGGCATTTTCTTAACGGCTAAATGATATAGAAGGGCTTAGCCCACTGTGGGTGGTGCCAGCTCTAGGCATATGGGCCTAGGTTGTATAAGAAAGCTAACTGAACAAGACAATAAGCAGCGTTGCTCTATGCTTCAAGCTCCTAACTTGATTCCTTTCAGTTAGACTATAAGCCAAAATAAAAATCCTTTCTTCCCCAAGTTGCATTTGGTTATGGTATTTATCACAGCAACAGAAAGGAAAGTAGGACAGAAATCTACCTGATTTTTGACAAAGATGCCAAAAATGCATATTCAAGAAAAGACAGCATCTTCAACAAATTTTGCTTTGAAAAACTGAATATCAACATGCAGAAGAATGCAACTAGATCTTTATCTTTCACCCTGCACAAAATCCAGTTCCAAATGGATCAAGGACCTCAACATAAGACCTGCTATTGAGAAACTACTAGAAAAAAAAGTAGGAAGTGCCCTTAAGTGCATATAGGTAAGGAAGGACTTTCTGAGGGACTGTGGTAGTTCAGGGAAATAGAACCAACAATCAACAAGTAGGTAGGATCTCATGAAACTAAAAGGCCTCTGTACAGAAAACCAAAAATGACTGAAGAGGTAGCCCACAGGATGGTAGAAAATCTTTAACTGTTGTACATTTGACAGAGGATTGGTCCCTAGAATACATAAAGAAATCAAAAAATTAAATACCAAGAAGACAACCCAATTTAAAAATGGGCAATGAAACTGAACAGAAAGTTCTCAAAAGAAGAAATACAAACAGCTAGTAAATACTTAGGTGTTGAACATCCTTAGCCATCTGGAAATGCAGATTACAACTTTTCCCAATATTTCACCTTATCACATGCAGGAAGACCATCATCAAGAAAACAAATGACAGCGTGTATTGGCATAGATATGGGAAAAGAAGTTGCAGCCACTTTGGATATTAGCTTTGGGGTCTCTTATAAATCTAGAAACAGAACTACCATATTGTACCAGACTTTTCTTTTGGGCCACCAACCAGCTCCCAAATCATGACAAAGAGACTTATTATTAGTTTTGAACACTCGGCCTTAGCTTAGCTCTTTTCTGGCTAATTAACTAACTTAAATTAACCTGTTTCTCTTTATCTACTTTTTGCCTCAGGCTTTTTCCTTTTCTTTCTGTATATCTTACTTTCACTGCTTCTTGTGTCTGCTGGCCGGCATTTGCCTGGCTTCTGGCCCTGGGTGTCTCCTTCGTTCTCTCCTCTCTTCCCCTCTCATTTTTCCTCTCTTTCTTCTTCTTTTTTAAGCCTCAATTTCTCCTCCTATTTATTCTTTCTGCTTGATAGCCCCACCTATCCTTTCTCCCTATTGGTCATTCAGCTCTTTATTAGACCAATCAGATGCCTTAAGCAGGTAAGGTGAAACAGATGCAACATATCTTTACATAATTAGACACACATCCTTACATCATTAAACAAATGCAGCATAAACGAAAGTGACAGTTTTACACAGTTAAAGTAATATTCTGCAGCATAAACAAATGTGACACATCTTTGCCTAGTTAAAAGGATATTCTACAATACCATATGACTTATCTGTAGAACTCAAAGGACACTGTATTCTCCTACAGAGCTCATCTGTGTTCATTTCTGCTCTACTCATAATAGCTAGGAAATGGATAAGCCTAGATAGCACCAACAGATGAACAGATATTCAAATGGTACATATATACAATGGAATTTTATTCAACTATAAAAATAAAATCATAAATTTGCAAGAAAATGGATGGAACCGAGTAAGTAAACTCTGAGTGAGGTGACAAGATCCAGAAAGTCAAATGCTGCATATTCTTATATGTGGATCACAAATTCTAGTTTTTAAAATTGTCTAAATTGGAATGTCTATAGTTGACCTGGAAGCAAGAAGAAAAAAATGAATGGCAAGGGGGTCAGGAGCAGAGGCCTGAAGGCTGATGGAGACTGCAGAACATATGTGCTATGAAAATAAAAGGAGGGAATGTGAGGTGTGGTAAGGGAGAAGTAGGTGTGGGAGTATGGGAGAGAAGGTAGGGTATATGGGAATGGTTAACCAAAACTGAGGCTTGATAAGGAAGTCACATAGGAACCCACTGTGTGTGTATGTTTTTCCCCCCTTATAATTCTTTAATTGATTCCTTGGGAATTTCATATCATGCACCCCAATCCCACTCATTTCCCAGATCTTCTATGTCCACCCTCCACCCTTGTAGCATGCCCCAGGAAAAAAAAAACAAATAACATATCGCTCCTTAGTCTTCCCTGCCTGTCCATCACATATCCACTCCTTGTAGTGGCCTTGGGAGCTGAGATGTGTCACACAGTATACCCTTTTGGCCAGACTGCTTTACTTGAAAATGTTCATTGCAATGACTTGTTGGTCTGGTTCAAGGCCTCTGGCTTCTGGTACACCATCATCACCGGACCCTCACTGAAACTTCTCTCCGACATCCTGCTGTTGCTCCGGTCATGGAAATCAAGCAGCTCTGGTTCCACAGACCCAGTCCCTTCATGCACAATAGCAGGTCATAGATGTTAGTGGGCCAACTCAAAGCCCTGGATGTGGGCCTGGGTGGTAGCCAAATTGGTCAGTCTGGGCCTCCACTGGAACTGTCCTCCTCAGGCAAGGGTCAGGGCCAGGTCTCAGGTGCCTACACCACTGGGGCCGGCTCTCCTGTTCTAGCAGCCATCAAGCGGTGGAGGGAGCAGCTTTCCTGCTGAGGCAGCAGGACCAGTTCTCCTATGACCTCCAATGGCAGCATGACCCACAGACATCAACACAGATCCTGGCTGAGGTAGGACCACCAACCCAGACATTGGCCTTGGCAGCAGCTCACATCACACATCACCATGACCCAGGGTGCCAGTGCAAGGCACTCAGATTGGTAGTGCCCCAGTGACAGAATGGTCCTCAGACACCGACATGGTGGCTTAGACCCCAGACATCTGCATGGCCTTTGGTGGTAACACGGGCCGTGGACATCTTCACAGACCCTGATTGTGGTTGGGCCACGGACCCAGACATGACCCTTGGCTCAGGCCTGGATATCACCATGGCCTTGGGAGTAGCATCGGGCACTCAGATTAGTATGGCCCTGGCAGCAGCATGACCCTCAGACATCAACATGGCCTCAGGTGGTAGACTAGACCACAAGCATCCATACGGCCTTCTCTGGCAACATGGGCCACAGACATCAACACAGACCCCAGTTGCAGTAGGGCCATGGACCCAGACATGGACCTTGGTGGCACACAGGCCCAGACATCACTTGACCCTGGGTGGCAGTGTAGACCACCCATTGCAGGCCGTTCCTCACTGCCATTGTGTCTTCAGTTCCGCCTCTCTCCACAGTGTACTAACCACTGTGCTTCTCCTTCTCTCCCATTTCTCCACTACATACTTATTCATTGTAGTGGTGATGGCCAGGGGCATGGACACTGGGCAAGCCTGTGGCTGGCTTCCCAACCCACTGTGTTTTAAGTTAACTTTAATAACATGATTTTAAAGACTTTGAGTGGAGGCACCATGCATAGATTGATAATGTCAATCCTTGAAGCAATGGGTTAAATGAAAATCCTAATGCCAGATGTGAGACACCACCCTAGGAGTCGATGACCAAGAAGGCTTTGTGGGGCCCCAAAACCACAGGTTATAACCATTACCATTGGTTGACCATCAGAACTACATAGTACGATCCTATTGTTGAAAATACACTTTGGTTGCAGAATACAGGAAAACCATGCTGTAACTGGGCTGCAAGTTTCCTGCCCACCAGCAGATGACTGGGGAGAAAAGTCAGAAACTGTTGTCTCAAGCTTTAAACCTTGTATGCTACAATCCCAACTTGCCAGACAAGAGATGCTCACTGGTAAAACAGTAACATAATTGTTTGTGGGACAATTGTACTAGTTTTCTGATGCTGTGACAAAACACTATGACCAAGGCAAGTTATATAATAAAGAGTTTATTTGGACATATGGCTCTAGAGGTATAAGAGCCCATGATGACAGAGTGGAGCCATGACAGTAAGCAGGATGGTGACTGAAATAGTATATAAGCATGAAACAGAGATGAAATTAGAAGTGGTGGGAGCTTTTTAAATCTCAACTCCTGCCCCTGGTAGCATGCTTCCTCCAACAAGGCTACATCATGCAAATCTACCCAAACATCAAATGAGGACCAAGTATTCAAATGCCTGAGACTATGGAGAACATGTCTCATTCAAACCACCACAAGCACCAACTGATTTTTATTGGACCTGAGGCCTGCTCTAGTGGTAGGCAGGTATTCACACCTAGTGCTATAAACCTGTTCAAAGGCCTGTGGCTGATGAAGTGATGTGAACTAGGGGTAAACCTACCTTTTTTGCTTTGCTAAATGGAGATGTTAAACTGTCTCCTAAATATTTATATATACCCAAGTACTAGTGCTTTGATCAAAGAACCTTCTCTCTGCAGTGAATGGCAGTTAATACAGATTCATGGCTGGTCAAGATATGGAGAACAAGTCATATTGAGTGTTCAGCATTTAATAGAGCACCACTATCACCTCTTTAAGGCTCAGAGAAGATCATAGAACAGGAAGTAGAAAGAATGGGAGTGTTGAATGATAGAGAAGCAGCTATAAAACACTGCTGTGGTTTGAATAAAAATGGCCCCAATAGGCTCATAGGGCGTGGCACTATTAGGAGGTGTGGCTTTGTGGGAGTATATGTGGTCTTGTTGGAGGAAGTGTGTCACTAGAGGCTGGCTTTAAGGTCTCAGATGATCAAGCCACACCCAGTGTGGCATTCTCTTCTTGCTGCCTGTGGATCAAGCTCCTTTTCAGGATCTCGGCTCCTTCTCTAGCATCATGTCTGCCTGTATTCCACTATGCTTTCCACCATAACAACAATGGACTAAACCTCTGAACTGTAAGCCACCCCCCCCAATGAAATGTGTTCCTTTATAAGAGTTACTGTGGTCATGGTGTCTCTTCTCAGCAATAAAACCCTAACTAAGACAAATGTCTGATGCACATTGCCTGGCCATGGCACCCACTAACTCATGACCACTGGGATTGCCTACATAGGGCACTAAACTGAGCCAGTGACCATTCAGTCACAGATGGGGGAGGGTTCATGGATCTCACCCTATTCAAGGGAGCTAAAAGCTGTCAAGGGCTGGTGGAGGAGAGGAGGACATTGTCATCAACGACATAGTCACTGGTTAGTTACTCAAGCTCCAGTGAACAGCTTCATACCTGTGCCCATACAAGTGGCCCCCATTAAACCCAGTGAGTCACAAAGAAAAACAAAAACCAGAAAGATGCAAAAAGCGGTTGGGAGGAGGAGGAGTGTGGCTGATGGTGGTGGAAGGAGGAGGAGAGAAGTGAAGGGACATATGTAACCAGAATGTAATGTATACAATTTCATGTATATGTGTGTAGCAGGAATCTTAAAAGTTCTTATTAATAAAAACAAACCTGAGGCCAGTTATTGGGGTGAATGCTGAAAGATGAGAGAAGCAGAACAAGCCACAGCTTCCTCACCTCGCCAGCTCCTCAGCTGATCCTGTTTTCTCGAACTGTAACCTTCTGTGTCCTCATTCCAATGGCTCTCAGCTGAACTGCTGCTTGAAAGTCTGAATGCTTAACCAGTCAAAAGCTTCTAGTTTCTGGTCCTCATGCCTTATATACCTTTCTGCTTTCTACCATCACTCCCTGGGATTAAAGGCGTGAGTCACTATGCCTGGCTGTTTCCAATGTGGCCTTGAACTCACAGTGATCCAGATGGATCTCTGCCTCTGGAATGCTAGGATTAAAGGCGTGTGCTACCACTGCCTGTCCTCTATGTTTAATATTGTGGCTGTTCTGTTTTGTGACCCCAGATAAGTTTATTAGAGTGCACAATATTTTGGGGAACACAATACCACCAGATATGTGGATCTATGTCTATCATTTGTCTGCCTTCCTTCCTATCTGTCTACACAGTGCAGTCTGTCTCCAGCTTCTGACTCACATAGTCTGGAGTGGAATAGGAAGTGGAAGTTGGTATCTACATTCATTTATCCAGAAAAAATGTGTATATTATACACAAGGGATTGGGGGAAGGCTCTTGTTTTATTGATATTATCAGTTAAGACATTAGAGTATGCTTGTGAGTTGATGGGCCTCATCTAATTAAAAAAAATGAGAAACCAGTGATGTAAGATTACATATTATCCATTATGATTAGGAGAGAAGGGGACAAGAATAATTAAATGTGGGAAGAAATGGCTATTTTTCATTATATTGAAGTGAAATTTGTATAACCAAGGACAGCCATCCTAAAGTGAACAACTAGTGCCATTTAGTCCGTTCACAGTGTTGTGGAGCCCCCACCTCTATCCAGCTCCCAAGTATCTTCTTCAGCCCTCTGTGTGTTATCAGAATCAAACGATTCACATGTTTCAAACTGTACTCAAACAGAAAAAGAAAGTCATTAGTTGGGAGTGAGGGGCCCCAGGCACATGTGCCTATGATAAAATACTGTTGCGGAAGCTCCTGAGGGCTCTTTTATTCTTATGCCTGTAACAACTTTTCCCAAAAGCTTTCCATCCTCAGGTTTCTTGTAGGAGTCAAGGACGGCTAGCCTGATACACAAGATCACTTGCCTAATACGCGGTCTCTGTTAATGAACTGTTTCAGAACAAATAATACGAACTGCTCTCTTCTGCCTTTACAAATTTCCTCTTACCTCTGCCTCATTGCATTGACTCTTGGTCCCCTATGGCCTGTGTGTCCCAGATTATAATCCTCTTGTTTACTCCCAAATAAACTCATTGCCTTTAGAAACACTCTGTTATTCAGGTAAACAGGCCAAAAATAAACCAGGTACCCACTAAGCAGTCATTTTGTATTCTGCTCTTCTCTTTACTTCCACTTCCCCACATCCACCAATCTGTTTTCTGACTGGGATGCATGGATATTTCAAATAAGTGGAATTATACAATATGTGACTATTTGTGTCTGAATGAAACGGGATTTTAAAATAATAAGCAGTTTCCCCATTATAACAGGAGAAAAATCCAAGAATGGGAATCCATGTCTGAAAAGATACAATGATTTAGAGGAGAGGAGACGAGGCAATGCTGATTGCTTCTGTCAGACCGATGAATAATGACAAGGACAATGCTAATCAATGAGGACAAGTATTTAATGAAATGGAGGTAAGGGGTTGTGAGGAAATTTGAAGTGGTGAATTGGTAATCTCAGAGAGTGGTAAGAGACTTGATTAATCAAATGTATATGATAAGGGGAGAAACTGTGTTTCAACAGGATTCTGAAGGTTTAGAACAGCAGTAGAAAGAGGTAAGTGCAGAGAATTGATTATAATGATAGATCTATTGCTAGGTTAAGGTGGAAAGTAAGGAGGATAGTTATTGAGAACTATCTGAGTTTGTGTATTAAAACACTTGAAACTGAAGAGTGTAATTCTGAAAAGTATTAGAAGTACAGAGGTGACATTCAAAGTTCGAATGTTTAAAATCAGTGTTTTGGAGATGTTGCTGATGACAAGGTCCATATAGAAAAAGCCAAGAAGTAGGCTCAGGGTCAGGGAGATGGCTTTCTCAGTAAAGTGCTTCTTATACAAGCATGAGGAACCAAGTTAGGTTCCCTAGCATCCATGTGCAAAGACGTGCAAAGCAGTTTGTTCCAGGAATCCTAGCACTGAGGAGGTAGAGACATATGGATTCTTGCAGCTCATTGGCTAGCTAGCCTTGCTAAATCAGTAAACCCTGGATTCAGTATCAATCTCAATAAGGTGGAGAGTTACAAAAGAAGACACCTAACATTGACCTCTGACCTCTAGGCATGTGATCACACCCCAAATCATGGTGTTTTAGGTTCATGGTTCATTTCTGTTATTGCGCAAGATACCCTGACAAAAAGTGACTAAGGGAGAAAGGGCTTATTTTAGCTCAAAATATCAAGTTATGGTCTGTTACTGTGGAGGAGTCATGGAGGCAGAGCTAGAGACAGAGAGAACCAGAGGCAGCTGCATACATCACATCCACAGTAAAGAGCAGAGAGAAACAAATGTGAAAGCGAAGACCCAGTGAACAAAACAGCAGGAAGCCTTCCATGTATTTTCACCTGGGCTGCCACAAGAGGATTTGCCCTGCAATTAGGGCAGGTCTTCTTATGGGTCAAGACAGTTCCCCACGGACATGTCCACAGGCTGACCTGGTCTAGACAGTCACTCATTAAAGCTCTCTTCCCACATGATTCTAGGTTGTTTCAAGTTGAGAATTCAAACTAGCTGCCAAACATGTACACAGATACACTACACGCACAACACACAGATACACTACACACACAACAAACAGATACACTACACACACAACACATAGACACTCTACGCACACAACACACAGATATACAACACACACAACACACAGATAGCCTACACACACACAGATGTAGGCTAAGGGAAGATCACTGGAGCTGACGGGGTGTATCTTGGGAGACAATTCTTTATGTGTCTCTAGCATCTCTACGTGTGTTAGGACAACTGTTGTTCTGGACTGGGTTTGTTTGTTTGTTTTTCTTTTTCTTTCTTTCATTTTTTTTTTTTTTTTAGACATTGTGTAGTCAATAGCCTCAGATGGCAAGTATCATGTTTCACTCCAGTGTAGGGGGCAGACACGTATCTTGGCAGCACAATAAAGGTAACATCTTCCTCTGGGGAAAAGGTTGTGAAGCTGCAGATACATTCCCTATTAGGTTTGGAACCTCAGTTCTGACAAACCTGTTATGTATGCACCATGTGCATGAGATTGCATCGTCAGTGTCTCCAGGGAAGCTGAGGGAGGGAAAACCGACATGATGAGATTCTCAGGCTCAGATGCTGATTGTGTCATGAGTAGTAAAATTATTGCTATCTGCCCCAGGAACCTCAGACTTTCTGCCAAAATCTATGAAGCTATAGCAGGCTAAAATTTCAGTTAAACTGGAAGAATGTATTTAATAGATTTTCACACAACATGGTGAAGCTAGTTAATAACAGTGAATTTTATGTTTTTAAAATTTCTAAGGAAATATATTGTTTAAAATAAGAACGTTAAAAGTATGTGCAGAAATAAATGTGCTAAGTAGTCCAATTAAGCCATTCCACGATGTATACATATTTCAATACAACATATACATGTCAAATATACAGAAATTGTTGATTAAAATGTTTATGGAAAAGCCAACTTAAAGAAATGGATATGGTTTTGAAGTGAGAGTGGAGTTTGATAATATGGGAGATAGAGAGTTTTCACTCCAGAAGGTAGTAAGAAAACAAGAGTCTTCTAGGGAAAGCATGTTTTAGTTAGGGCAGAACAGTGAAGGGAAAATACAGAGACAATACTAATTAAAATATTGAAAATATAAGAGTTTGTTGATAATAAACACAAATATGAGGAGAGTTTGGAAGCAAGAAGGCTGTTCTGATTTTGAAAGACTTGGAGATAGAAGTCAAGATGAATTTAAGAGTGAAATAGTATTGAAGGATAATAAGGATGTTAGAGCCATGGACAGAATCTCAGAGTATGGAATCTTACCTAAGTTCAATTTGGGTTTCTAGTGAGATTGAGAGTGTAAAACAGGCATAAGTACAGACAGTATGGATTCAGTGAAGAAGTCTAGACTACAGATAAGAAATGTCAATCAGTACATGCAATTATAACGAAAACCATGGAATTGGGTAGCCAAAAGAATGTCTAGTAGGTAACAAGAGAAGAGGGTAAGGACTGGAACTTGAGCATTTACTGGCCAGGTAAAGAAGGATAAGCCTGGGCCAGCGAGATACTCAGAATGGAAAGGCACGGGCCAGAGAGATAAACAGAGAAACCAAAAGGCTATGCATTGAAGAGGAGGAAACAGTGTGTGCTCCCACTCTGGCTTCCCCCAGCAGGGGAAGAAACACATCAATCTCAATCACATGTCAGGAGGAGACCCTGACAAAAAGAGACTAGGATATGCTTGCAATTCCCATAAGCATCAAACCCAGTTGGAAAATTTGGTATGACTGGTCAACTTTGGAAGCTTAGTGTATTCTCTCACTCCCTCATCTCAGCAGCTTTTACACGGGCACTATCATGCGAGGAGGTCTCTTGTTTGAGAATGAACTACCCTGTGGGCCTGAAAATACAAAACAGCTCCAAGTCAGAGAACCTAGTGACAGTCACAGCCTCTGAGTGGGAGGTGGACATGGCGAGTTCAGGCAGCAAGACCTTATGAAGGGAAATGTGGATGGTGGCCCTGCCCTCTGGAGTAAGAAGCAAACTCCACCAACCTGAGGATCATATAGAGACCAAGAGCCTAGAATCTACAGGCATGGGCTTCCAGGCCTGAAGTGCCTCTCTGCCTCATGGTTTACTGCTAACAGGACCAAGGACCCTGAAGCTCAGTCCAAGTACTTAGCTCCACACCCTCAACCTTCTTATAGGCCACTGAATGAAGAGTAGGAAATGAAAGGAAAGATGGATTTTCCAGCTTAGCACTCAGCACTTTGCTTTTTCCAGTCTCGAGTGCACTTGAGATACATCCCTTGTCCTGGACATGAGCCAACCCAAAGCACACTCTGGAGCAAGTGGGAAACTGCCCAGCCCCAGGGGAGGCAAGCTAAGTTCTGCATGCAGAAAAGGGAAGCTCCCAAACTGTAGCAGCCCTGACTGTTCTGGGCTGGGCATGATCCTGAAAGAGAAGAGAAAAGATTCCATCTTTTACTTTCATCCACTCCACTTGGCAGACTCGAATAAAGGAGCTGGTCCACTACTTTACCATTTGAGAAATTACATTTTTATTTATTATGATCCTTATCTTTTGATATATATATATATTTAGCATTATTTTTATTTTATCTTAAATATTTGTGTTTGTAGTTCATTCTGCTTTATAAATATTTAATTTTTAGTGCATTTTCTTCACTGTACAATCAATTTTTTCCATCTCCTGGGTTTTCTCTCCTTCTTCTTGCTGTGTTTTGGTAGTTAGTAGTTTTCACTAATTTTGATTGTCTTTCTCTCTGGTCTGATCTGAGCTGGTCTGGTCTAGTCTGGTCTGGTGTGTTGCTTTGACAGCAGCTTCTTTTCTCCTCTCAGAAAACTTCTGGAGATTTGTGTCTTCAAGAAAAGGTGACCTCCAAATCAATAGTCATCCCAATATATGCACAACTTGTAACACAGAAACATGAAAATACATGAAAAGTCAAGGTGAGATGAGTCATCCTAAAAACCACAGCCAAAATGCTTCAATTACTGAATACAAAGAAAATGCTGAAATAGTTAAAACTCTTGAATTCAAAAGCCTACCTTTACAAAAAAATGAGATCTGCCTGCCTCTGCTTCCTGAGTGCTGGGATTAAAGGTGTGCTGTGCTACCACCACCTGCTTCACAAAAGTCTCCTGTTAAAAATGATCAATGGCTTTAGGAAATATTGTGTGGATGTAAAGAAGGAGAGAAAAGAAAGAAGGAAGGAAAGAAGGAAGGAAGGACAAACCACTAACCATGACCGCAAACTTTGAGAACTCTGGAACGGAGTGAAAAGACAAAAGAAGAATTGATGATGTTTTCCTTAGTTTTCATATTATCATAATAAATACCTGACAAAGCTGCTTACAAAACAGGGGGCTTGTTACAGCTAACAGTTTGCAAGGAATACAGTCCGCCACGGCAATAAAGACATGGTAGTTCATGACTCCATGGCCGTGGGAATTTGTGGCCGCACATCACGTTGGTAACTGGGAAGCAAAGATGGAGAACGGGGCCAGAAGGGAGGCTCAGCTGTAAACTACAAAACTCAGCCTCCAGTGACTCAGTTTCTCCTATTAGGTCCTACCTCTAAAAGGCTGCATGACCTCCTAGAACAGTGCTACTCGTTGGGGACGAAATGGCCAGACACATTAAACTATAGAGGGACACTTTGACCATAATACATGGGATAGAAAAGGAGCTGAGTTAAGAACTAATGCATAGTGTGCCCATTCAATGAGATTACACCAGAAATTTCCTTGAATCTAGAGAACACGATGAGCATCCAAGCATGAGGTGGTTTGAATGAGAATGGACCTGAGAGGCTCATATATTTGCATGCTTGGTCCCCAGTTCTTGGAACTGTTTGGGAAGGATTAAAAAGTGTGGCCTTGTTGGAGAAGGTGTGTCACTGGCAGGATGTTTCAAAAGCCCAAACTATTCCCAATAAGACTTCTCTACTTCATGGCTGTTTCTTAAGATGTAAGTTCTCCAAGGCTTATATGAACCCACAGAGACTGAAGTAGCATGCAAAGGCCTAAAAAGGTCTACACCATGTCCTCTGCATGTATATTATGGCTTCCAGTTTAGTGTTTTTATGGGTTTCCTAAGTGTGCAAATGAGGGGATTTCTGGTTCTTGTGCCTTCTCTTGGGCTCTTTTCCTTCTGTTGGTTTGTCTTGTCCAACTTCAATATGATAGATCTTGTCTTAGCTTATTATATTTTATTTTGTAATATTTTATTATCTCTTAGAAATCTGTTCTTTTCTGACGAAAGACAGAAAAAGGAGTGGATTTGGATGAGAGGGGAGGTGGGAAGGAACTGGTGGGAATAGAGGGAGATGAAGAGCAATCAGAATATATTATGTGAGAAAATAATTTATTTTCAATAAAAAGTGGGGGCGGGGGAATGTAAGTTCACAGCTGCTGTTCCAGGACTGTATTTGCCTATCTGCTTCCATGTTCTCTGTCATGAGACTCACCATGTGAAACTGTAAACCCCCAATAAACCCTTCCTCTTATAAGTTGCCTTGGTCATGGTGTTTTGTCGGAGCAATTGGAAAGTAACTAAGACAAAGCACAAGAGACATTTAGAATCCCATGTAGGCATGACCAAAACAGAACCTCTCTACTATACGCTAGAGTTAAAATGCTAAGGCACATAAATAATGTCAAAAGCTGTGAAAGGAAATGCTTGTAAGCGTCAGACCTCTCAGCAGAAAGTTCAGAAACTGGGAAAGCATACAATGACATATTCCAAGCTCTGTGAGTAAATACATTCCGACATTAATATAACCTAAAAAAATAATCTTTCAAAATTGATGGAGAACCTTCAAAGACAATAAACTAAAGCAATTCATGACCATCACATTCACTTTGCAGAAGATACTTAAAAGGAATCCAACACACAGAAATCATCTCAAAAAATGCAGAAAAGGCCTTTGACAAATACACTTCCCTTCATGATAAAGCTCTGAAGAAACTAGGAATGGAAGGAACCTACTTTAACATAAGGGCTAAATATGACAGACATGTGGCCTACATTATACTAAATGGGAAAAATTGAAAACTTTCTTTTTCTAAAATCAGTAATGAGAGAGGCAGCCCACTTCCCTTCCCTTTATTCAATATGGTTTTTGAAATCTCAGAATAAGGCAAGAGACACAAATAAGTGAGGTATGAGCAGTAAGAAACCACATCATCACAATTTACAAGTTGTAAGTGCTACAGCTCTGAGGGGAAAGGTTTCCCCAAAGCAAGGACTGCAGCTCTGAAGGGAAAGGCCCTGGCAATCAGGATCCAAGGAATACCACAGTCACACCACACAACAAACCTCAGACAAGAGGTTTCTTAGGAAAGACATACGAGGGTGGCTGCCTCTGCTTAGGAGAGAAGCAACAAGGACTGAGCAGGAGGCAGGCTTTATATAGGGTTTCTTGGGGGAGAGTGGCTTGGGATGGGTGGGGTTTTGTGGCCTAATCTTGGGACAAGCTCAGGGATTGGTGGGATTTTGTGATTTTGTGGCCTGATATTTGAATTGCATTTTTGTTTTTTTCCTGTAAGGGCTAGAAATGGCTCTTATGGCCTTAAGAGTAGACTGCAAGCATATAGCCCTATACTTAAAAGGTCTTTAAACTCCACCAGAAAACTTTTAGATCTAACAAATAGTTTTAGCAAAGTACCTGATTATAAAAATCAAGATAAAAAATCATTAGCATAGGACTTTCTATATACCAAAATGAACATAGTGAAGAAGAAAATCAGGAAGATAATCACACTTCACAATAGCTTTAAAAATACCTAGGTAATAAGTTTTCTGCCCCCCAATAATAAATTTCTCCACCAATGCAGTAAGCCAGATCAAGTCAAATTGAAAATATAACAACAGGTTGAGCAAAGCAACTTTCAGGTGAGTTCTTCAGTCCCAGAGATTGAGGCTGGAGAAGCTGTGCCCCCAAACTGAAGCAGGAGACTTTATAGGTTGTAGGCAAGGGATGGTGATGTGTCTGGCAAAAGCTGGATTTGTACCCAAGTATGGTCAAAAGCTGAATGGTTGAGCTGGGATTTGGTCTGCTGGCAGCAACAGGGGAGGGAGTTGCAATAATTGCCAGAATGCAGAACTGGGCTTTTTGGAGCCTTTTCTTTGTTAGGAGACTCTCTGAGTGAGTGGTGTTTGAAGAGAGAGAGAGAGAGAGAGAGAGAGAGAGAGAGAGAGAGAGAGAGAGAGAGAGAGAGAGAGAGAGAGACAGAGAGACAGAGAGAGAGAGAGAGAGAGAGAGAGAGAGAGAGAGAGAGAGAGAGAGAGAGAGAGAGAGAGGACTTTCCGGATAGTGCAGGGGTGAGCTAGAGGTTCCAATGGAAAATTAGGAGTGCCAGGCATGGTGGTACACATATTTAATCCTAGCAGTCAATGTTGGTCAACTGAGAACCACCCATATTCCAGAACCAGATGCTGCCCCACCTCCACCCTGACTTCAGTGACTCAGTGCCAGCAGCTCTTCATCATTAACAGCCAATATGACATGTTTCTACTGTCATCATGGTCTTGTATTTTCCTTGTGCACATGTTCCATACCTCCTATAAAGCCTGAACCATCATGGCCTGGTTTATTTTTTCTCTCCCTACTCAGAGACAGCCTTTCCCATCCCTCAATAAATCCCTTGTGTGGGGTTTATTGTGTGATATGATTTTGTGGCATTTCTTGGCTCTCTGATTACCAGGATACCCTTTTGTCAAAAAATCCTTTCAGTCAGAAGCAGAGGCAGGCAGATCTCCACGGCTAACCTGGTCTACATAATGAGTTCAGAGCCAGTCAAGGCTACAACGAGACTGTCTCAAAACAAACATATTCCTAAATACCTAGGAATAAACCTAATCAAAATGATTATCAATGAGGGTGTTTCCAGAAAGGCTTAACTGTGCCTCCATACTCTTCTTGGCAATAAGATTTTGTTTGTTTGTTTGGTTTGGTTTGGTTTTTCAAGACAAGATTTCACTGTGTAGCTCTAGCTGTCCTGGAACTCACTCTGTAGACCAGGCCAGTCTTGAACTCATAGAGATCCACCTGCCTCTGCTTTCCAAGTGTGCCACCACTGCCCAGTGGCAATAAGATTTTTATAATTTTAATTTTTATACCCTTACAAAAGGCATAAAGGCACAAAATTCTTCAGAATAGATAGTGTCATATAATAATCGTCAGTGGACCAGGAACTCTACAAGATCTGCAATCAGGAAAGCAGCTAAAATAAACAGAAACACAAGTAAATGTGCAAATTTTCTGTTCTCAGAATCAGAGTTTCTCATCAAAAGTGCTGTCGGCAGATAATTATTTGTTGAAGGCTTTAGACATGTAACAGCATCCCTGGCCTCTATCTTGTAGATGTCAAGAGGGTTATAAATTGTTATAAATACCCTCCCTGTTTATAATATTAAAAATTGTCTCCAGATATTACCTAATATAGCCAAATGGGCAAAATCACCCCTGACTGAGAATTGCTACTTTAATTAAAGAACAAATATAATAGTGAAATCTACTTAAATTTTTTGGAATCCTGGAGTGAAAGACCAAGGAGAGAACTTAATTTCACATTAACAGTTTCTTATTTACAGACGAGATTGATATGTGAAGGGATTGAGACCTTTACCCAAACTACCAATATATTTAAGGCATGGCAGTCATATCGGACATGGCATTTTAAAACTGGCAGTCTAGGCTGGTACACTGCTTATAAATGGAATCAAGGATGATGGTACAGTAGCCATTATGATCCTTTCAGGTGCTATCAACCATCTCCAAGCCTCGTCATGGCTCCTTGTAACTCCTAAAAATAGAAACCAAAGTCCTAGTTCAAAGATCACAGTGGTTGGTCTTCATGGTTACTTGGTTCCTAATGCCTTTCTCAGTCATCCTCATCTTAAGACACTGGGTTTCTTGACATGTCTTTGAGCATCCCAAGCATCCCCTTCTTACCATGTGTTCTTTTCCCTTAGATATCGCCGTGTTTTGGCTTCCTCACTTTGTTCAAGACTTTGAACAGGTATTACCTTAGCAGGGAGGGGGTTTTTCTCTGTATAAAGTAACATGTTTGCTCAGTTTTCTTGTACTGAGAGGCCATCGGTGATGAAGAAAGATGTCAGCAGGCTTGGGTTTTAGTGTGACCTCTCTTCTTGGTTACCAAAGTCACCTTTTCCTTATATGTTCTCACGGCTTTTCTCAGAGACAAGGAGAAAAGAGATGGGAAAGAGGAGAAGGGAGAAGAGAGGAAGAGGAAAATAAGGAGGAAGAAAAGGAGAGGGAGAGAGGAAGAGAAGAATCTAGTGTCTATTACAAACATACCAAACCTATTGGATTGGTTCCCAGGTCCTTAATATCTTGCTTAGCTTTAATTATCTCTTAAAATATTCTTCTCAAAACAATTACATTTGTGTTAGGACTATAAAATATGAATGGGCAGCCCAATTCAACTTATAAGCAGGTCCATGCCTATCATTAAATTTGAGAAAATTTTGGCCATTTCTTATTAAAATATCTTTCATTTTCTATATATATTTTCTTAGAACTTCTATGATGAATGTCTTCACACTTGATGGTACCCAATAGGACCATTAGACTCTATTCAGTTTTATTTTTATTTTATTTTATTTTTGTGATTCTCAGGCTGGGCTATTTTGGTTACCTGGCGTCCTGGTTAGTTTTTTTTGTCAACTTGACACAAACTTGAGTCATCTGGGAAGAAGTATCCTCAACCAAATTGCATCCATCAGATTAACCTCTGGGCATGTATGTGGAGCATCTTCTTCATTAGTGATTGATATGAGAGCGCTTACCCCCACTGTGGGCGGTACTTCCTCTGGGAAAATGGTCCAGGACTGTAAAAGGTAGCTTAGCAAGCCAGGGGCAGCAAGTCAGTAAGCAATGCTCTTCTGTGGTCTGTGTTTCCCTTCCATACCTCCAGACTCCTGCCTTATGTTTCTTTGATGATGGACTATGAAGGGTAAGATGAAATAAATCTTTTCTTCCCAAAGTTACTTTTGGTCATGGAATTTATCACAGCAATAGAAACCAAACTAAAACAGAAAATGGAAACAGGGACATAGAGTATTTCTGTGAGAAACATGATGTTTCTTTTTGAGAAGATTGTTGGCGATTTGGGGTCGATAAAGCTTTTGAGTCCTCAGAACTTAATGGGACTCGTATGGGAGCCTGGAAAGGACAAACGTTAAGAGAAGTGCAAACAAGGGTGACCTGGCCTGCGAAGTTTCAGAGGGAAGCAAAGATTCTATCAGGGCCACCATTCGCGGGGTGCTTTGGATTAAGAATCTGTAGAAGTGGGACTCTCGGGAAGATGGCGCCCTTATACTGGCCACAAGTCGACTGGAGGAAACTTTGACCACAAGCCCTGTGCTCCAAGGCTCTCTTTGCCCCTTAACTCTGCACTCGGATGTCTGACTGCTTAGAGTCTGCATGCACTGTGGGGCACCCCAGGACCAGGAGATGGTGGGTCCGAGGCCCCTAGGCGGGGGGCCCCAGAACTCCCCTCCTCCATCGGGACCTGTCTTTCCCACTTCATTTCCAAATTCTGTATACAGCACCTGCCAAATATACAGTATTCCAATGCAGAAGAGTACGTGAGGCCTCAGGCTTGCATTGACATTGTGATAAGGCACGCGGTCCGACCACCAGCCACTATGACGTCCGGGACTGATTCTGCATTGGGCTGTCCAAGAAGGGGGCTGAGGGATGAGTGGCTGGACAAAGAGACATCACCTCTGCTCTTGGGGCCCCAGCGTACCCCATGGAGCTTCAGGGACATTCTGAGCCAACATCCAGCCTCCTGTGTGGGCAGGACCAGCCAGACACCTTCAGAAGAATGCCACTCAGCAGCTGTCCACCATCTCCTTCCTGCTCTTTGCTGACAGGTATCATCTTTGTGGCCTTCCTGCTACTGCCACTGAAGAACGAACTTGGCATCCAGCTGCCCCCAATCCTGCATGTGTCCCTGGGACAGAAGCTGGTGGCAGCGTACATCTTAGGCCTCCTCACCATGGTGTTCCTCCGGATCTGAGCTCTCAGCGGAACCCACCCCACCCACCCACCGTCTCCTCTGAGGGCAGGGACCTGAAGCAGACACTGCCATGTTTGCACCCGGCCCCTTCTCCCTCCTTTCGGTTGCCCATCCACCAGTTGCCAGCCTCCTCCTCAGCAAACACCCTGGGATTTATACTCATTTTCCAAGTTGAACAAAACACATGAAAAAAAAATCTGTAGAAGCAAAACCTTTGCTGGAATAATTGGTGGGGATTAGCTGGGGCTGATGAATCAACTGTGATTATTAAGAGACCAGGAACTATTGAGGTGAGCTCTTCTGGGAAGTATCCTCAGGGTCCGCACACGAAAGCTGGCAGCCAAATTTGGTAAGATGTGAGAGTCTCCACGTGGTATTGATTTTGGTTTCTATTGTGGTATTAACATAGCAGGTTTGAAGTTAAAAAAGAAAGATTATTCATTAACAGCAATGTAGTTTTCAACAACACCGAGGTTGTAGCGGTGGCAGAAATAGACTAATTCTGTAATTTTCAACCAAGATCAGGTGAATGAATAATTTAAAACGATAAGCTTGATACTTCAGGAGCTTTGTTCTGAGTCTTAGTACATTTAAACATTATTTAAAAAAACAGTGTAAATATGATGAATTGTTGAAGGCATCTGAAAACAGGAGATCAAACAAATGTTACTAGTTTTGCCTTTCTAAACCTTCTATCACTCCAAAATCAGTTTTGGGTGCATTTAGCTGCAGACAAAGATATATTCAGTCATCAGCAACCTTAACTCAGTGGGCACTTGTTGGCTCTGATGGGCCTTTAACAGAACCCCAAGCTCTAGAGTGCTATTACATTGGGGGCCTATCTCAGTTGCTGTAGAATTCTAAGACTGGATTCTATGTGATATTAGATCTTACATAAATTTACTCAGAGAATTTTCTTAGCCAAAGAGGTTGAGAGAGAGAGAGAGACTGGGGTGGTGGTGGTGTCAGTGTGACCGCAAATCCATACTCATCTTCTGAGAGCAGGATTCTTATTCATGAACACAATGGCATCAATAAACTACCTTTAAATAGTGACTTGAAAGTATTAGTCTGAAATAATCCAGGGAGATCAAAGTTTACATTGCAAAAGGGTAGGATCTCTTCCTCTAGATTATGCAATCCACTACGAGATGTTTGATGTTAAAATTGTTAGTGCTAGGAAAATGCCGAACTTTTAAGGTTTTTGAGTGACTGCATAGTTTGGTTGAGTGGGCACCTTGGGATTTAATAGTCATGACTTTTTCTTTTTTAATTCTGTGCTTGGGGCCTGTGAGATGGTTCAGGGGTAAACGCAACTGCTCCAGCCTTCTGATCTGAGTTTGCTGAGTTGGATCACTGGACTCTCATGGTGGAAGGAGAAAACCAACCACTACAAGTTGTATTTTGGCCTGCGTGTGCTGCAGTATGCACGCATCCACACAGTGCACACACAATAAATACAAAAGGGTTTTGTGTTGACTCTTTAAAAGTCTATATTTTACATACGAATAGAATGAATTTGGGGGAGATCATTAGTGTCCTGTGTGATGGAATGTGTTTGGCCTGTGGTTACTCCTAGTATCATCTTGACAAAAAATGTGCAATTTCTGCATTAAAAAAATGAAGGAAATATTTTTCATCAGCTCTGAAATTCTGGGCCTTTGTCTAATATGTAATAGACTCTAAATATTGTTGAATAAGTGATTTACATTATATAAGATCCCATATTTAATTAGTAAAAAAAAAAGGGGGTTCTCACAACCTTTTTAGTTAATTGACCAACAAAAGAAGGAGCGGGAGAGGGTGAGGCGGGGGAGAAAACTGTATTTTTGGCAAACATTTTAATTTTTGCCATTAGGATTTTTATTTTTTACTAGTTCTTTCAGTTTTGAGATTTTAATATAATTACATTATATTTCTTTCCTTTTCCTCCCTCTAAGCTCTTCTCTCTTTTAAATTCATGTCTTTTCTTCATTGCTGTAACATGTTCATATCATGTCAGTATAATGCTACTCGTATGCATGCATGTATGTTTTCAGGACTGACCATTTGGTACTGGTGAACATTTTCAAACTGGGCAATTTTCAAAAGGAGAAGCTATTTCTGTGTATCTTAATCATGTAAGCTGCAAGTTTTCCCAATTCCTCAGACTACACAAGTTTTCTAGTCAGGCAACCCAGGCACACAAATTGTGTGTGTACCTGTGGTGTTGTGTGTGTGTGTGTGTGTGTGTGTGTGTGTGAGCAGGTACATACATGTAATAAGAGTGTGTGGTGGCCAGAGGTTATTGTTAGGTATCAATTGTTTGAACTGAACCTGGAATTCACCGATTTGGCTAGAGCCACCAACTAGACCGCTCCAGGGATCCACCTGTCTCTGCCTCCCCGGTGCTAGGATTCCAGACCCATCTTACAGGTGCTGGGGGTCTGGACTTGGGTTCTCAGGCTTGCAGTGGGAAGCACTTCACTGACTGGGCCATTGTTAATCCCAATGGCAAGAATGAGACCACTGCCACAATTGGAGCCAATTTGAAGCAAGCTTGATTTTTTTTTTATTGGAGTGCACCCAAGAGCTGGCCAGTGACTGCCTCCTAAGTCCGGTTGCAGAAAGCAGCCCTGAATCCATTTCTTGGGCCCCTTTTAAGGAGTAAAATCATGAGGGGTTTTACGGAAGAGAGACAATGAGGCAATAATGAAATACAGAAAAAGAAAAATATATATAAAAAAAAAAAACAACCCACATCATGAGGTCACCATGTGATTAGGAAGGGTTCAGGGAGGGTATGGAAGGGTCAGGGAGGGCTAGGGAGGGTCAGGGTATTCTCAAAAACAAGTCAAAAGCCGGGCGGTGGTGGCGCACGCCTTTAATCCCAGCACTCGGGAGGCAGAGCCAGGCGGATCTCTGTGAGTTCGAGGCTAGCCTGGGCTACCAAGTGAGTTCCAGGAAAAGGCGCAAAGCTACACAGAGAAACCCTGTCTCGAAAAACCAAAAAAAAGAAAAACAAGTCAAGGTCATGGGTTGGGGGAGGTCAGGTTCCAGGAAACAGAGAGCAACTCAGCCCTTTCAGTGAGTAGAAGCTTATTTTTAACAATACAGTATAATGGCTCCTGCCTTCAAAATGGAGTCAGGCAGGTTCCTCACCATGCCCCAGCCTCACTATCACCAACATTCTTTAATGGCTCAAAGAAATGAAAATAAAGTCTAAAGAAATACTTTGTATATTTGACTTGATTGTATTATATTAAATTGCACATATTCCAAGTTTTTGACAGCGAACAATGGCAATTTATATGGCACAAAAAAACATATATTTAGTATTAAACACTGTGTTTTAGAAATAGTAGCAACAGGGTTTCCACAGTCTCCCAGTTCTTATCATCTCGGGCCTGTCAGGGGTGTGGTGAACACAGCGTTCTAAAATATCAGAATCCTGCGTTTCTCTTATATTGCAGTAGGCAACTTGTGGTTTACTAACAGGTATTAACTGGTAGTTTTGTTTTGCCAGTTATTCTAAAGGGCTAGTATGAGTAATTACACGTTTTGTAAAAAGAAATAACTAGGTTATTAATGTCCCTCTTTCAGGTCGGCCTTAACGTTTCTAACTATAGAGAACACAGGCTTCTAGGCCCTAATCCCACAGAACCTAGCTTTGTGACAAACTGTCAAATTGTGCTTCCTGTGTGCTGCCTAGTGAACCTGTGAACTGCCTGTACAACATTTGAATAGCAAGGCCTTCATTTATGACTTTTAAGTAAAACTCAGTTTAGGCATGAGATAAATGTCCAAAGCCACTTTCTTGGCAAAATTACTATGATAGCACGTCTCAAGTCGGAATCCGCTGTGACTTCGTTGCTGCGGCCTTCAATCTCTGGATCACTAACTTGGAGGAATTTATTCACTCTCCCTTCTTTGGAACTGGACTGCAATCTAGCCCGCCAGGAGGGCAAGGGTCGCCTGCTGCTGCTGCTGCTGCTGCTGCTGCTGCTGCTGCTGCTGCTGCTGCTGCTACTGCTGCTGCTGCTGCAGCTGCTTGCTTCCCCGTCCTTATCTCAGGCGGCCCGTGCAGCTAAACAAACTCTGCTGGAGGTCTTGATAGGCAAATTTGTGAGCCCCTATCTAGGAGCTCAAGCCAACTCCCCCCAACCCCCACTTGCCTGTGTTCCCCTCCGGCGCCCCCGAAAGCGCAGCCTCGGGCAGCGCTGGGCAGGTTCGGACCCCCCTCCGGCGACCTCTCGGCGAGCCTGTGCCCTAACCGCCGTCTTTAGCTGGACCGCGGCCGCCCAGGGAAGAGTCGAGCCCGAGGACCGACCGGGCCCGGTCTCCATCGGCAGCAGCGGCTTTCGGAGGAGCTCGCTCCGGCAACTCGGGCACCGGGTCCTCCAGCCGCGAAGATGTCGGCCCCCAACGTCAGCTTGCTGCGCGAGACTTCCCGGCAGGTCGTGGCCGGAGGGGCTGCAGGTAAGGCGGCCGGCTCCCCGCGCGCGAGCCGCTCCCCCACCGCACCACCCCGCAACGTCCCCAAGCCTGGCCTTCCAGCGAAGTTTTGTGGGCGTCCTCCTAAATCTTCCACCCAGTTAGCGAAGAGCAGAGGAGGCGAGCAGCCGGTGGTGGCGGCCGAGTCCTCTCTGGGGCGCAGTCCCCACTTAGCTGCTCTGCTCCCGGGTTCCTCCTGCTTTTTTCTGTTTCTATGGCGTGAAAAGCGTCGCCAGTCCCTGAAACTTACTGGGACTTCGAGGAAGCTTCCCACGCCCCACTTTTTCGCCTTCCTTTAGTCAGCTGTTTTTACGTGAAAAGGATCCAGTTCCGTCTTACTTAACTTTCTTAGCGATTTTCTTCCAAGCTCCAAGCGAGAGAAGATCGTAACATAAATCTTGCCTCTCTTCACAGGAATTCTTACTGGATACTGTGGTTTTTTTTTTTTTTTGGGGGGGGGTATATGCATGCTATAAATAGGTATATTAAAATTAAACGCGCACGCCAGCATATATGAACATCTTTGATGTCATCGACTCACATTAATTTGTGGAGAGCTATCGGGGGCGGGGGGGGGGGGAGGCTTTACAAAAAGAGCTGTTAAAACCCGTCTTTGCAATAATTACTGTCAAATGCAGCTGGAGGAAGTTGCTCACCATCAAGTTATGTGCATACATTTTGAAGATACTGTAAGTTGGTTGGAAACTTGATCTCATATACCATGATGCATTTTAATTATAAATATATAATTTAATTACCATAATTAACTTAGGCCATAACAATTTTGTAAGTGTAGTTATTCTTAATACATTTTATTACGGTAACAATGGTAAATAATATTAAGAATGACTAGACAATGGCCAATACTTACTTTGATTAGTAACATTTGTTTTCAAGAAAATTTAAACTTTTTAATAATGGATTCCTTCAAATTATGACTAGTTATATGTCATGAACTGGCTGCATCTCAGGGATACCATAAGCATCCAGATTATGTCACTTAGAATCTGCATATTTTCTTAAGATGATATAGTTATGAAAATGAGACATTTGTTTTTATATGTATATATTTTATATGTATATATTTTATATTTTTATATGTATATTATATATGCTTGATTCCAACTCTGTGATCCTGAGCAAAGAACACTCAGCTAGATCAGAGGGAAAGTGAAGCTGGCTAAGCATCATAAACTATGCCCAGCGACTTACAGGCATCGCTGTTGGTTTGTATAATCACAGTGTTAGGCATAGTAAAACTCAACGTCAAAAAGCAGACCAGACTCTCATCCTATTTATGCTAAATCTTCTTGGATAAGCATTTGGCACTGATGTCTTGATGCCGTCATAGATTCTCATCAATGTAAATGGGAATTTGTAGCTAGAGTTTTCCTGCCTGGCCCACAGTCAGGGCAAATCTCTCTCACCTGCCAGTCCCACAGCCGCTCAGACCCGACCAAGTAAACACAGAGACTTATATTGGTTACAAACTGTATGGCCGTGGCAGGCTTCTTGCTAACTGTCCTTACAGCTTAAATCAATCCATTTCCATTAATCTATACCTTGCCACATGGCTCGTGGCTTACCGGCATCTTCACATGCTCTTTCTCATCATGGCGGCTGGCAGTGTCTCTCTGACTCAGCCTTCCACTTCCCAGCTTTATTCTCCTTCTTGTCCCGCCTATACTTCCTGCCTGGCCACAAATCATCAGTGATTTATTTATTGACCAATCAGCAACACATTTGCCATACAGACATCCCACAGCATGAATTAATCAGTTAATATAAATAAATGGTAAGCCATTTATAAGATAAATTTAAAGTAGGCTGGTTGATTTATACAGTTTATATTGTGGCGTTCTTGATACATAAGAAGGGTAATTAATACTTTCATCATCCTGAAAGTCATACTTTCTTCTTGGCCTTTAAAAGCATATTAATAAAATTGTATATTTAGTGAAACTGTAATAATACAGGTCAATCCTGTTACTTGTACTACAGCAAGGGCCAGAAAGAAAAAAAAAACACCTTTGAGAGGTAGAATTTTTATAGAAATAAGGTGCATTTGAATCTCTGACACTAGACTTCTGACACTAGCATCTGTCTCTTTCTGAGTGTTATAATCCTCTTCTGGTTGCAGAGGTCAAAAATATATTCTAAAAGAATGTTCTCTTGAGGAAAAAAGTAAAGAAACTGGAGGAATTTGTTGGGAAGATCCAAGTGTCTCATGGCATTCAAGGTCTAGTGTCATTTCTTGGAGAGACCGGAACACTCAGGAGAATGTGACATTTCTTCATCTCATCTATGCTAGGTGGTCCAATATCCTCAAGGCAGGAGAATAGTGACTAATACTAGTGCCACTATATCCCTACTCGGTGTTACTGTGGTTTGCCATGCTTCCAAACGTATTGACTGGTAAAAAAAAAATAGTCAAGCCCAAATGGATAGAGATTGTTTGTTAGTCAAACAGACAACAAAGTCAAATCTTTATGGCGTTAGTTCCAACTGTGTAGTTAGTTGGAGTTCCAGATAAGAATGTACAAAGGAGACTACTAGATCTGTATCTGGCCTCTGCAGCTGATGGTTTCCTTCTAAACAATAGCCAAAGTGTTTTATAGACTTTAGCTACAATCAAAAACTGTCACCAAAATAGGAGCGAGATGGAAAGTCTTGTGTTTAAGTAAAACTAAGATGATGGATAAGAAGCTATATCTAGCATCTTTCCACTAGAGTAGGAGAAAAACTACCCTTCAGCAGCTTACCAGGTGGGATGCTTATCTCCCCTCCCCCTTTAATGTGTGTGGGTATCTCGCCTTCAGGCATGTCTGAGCTCTGTGCATGTGTGTGTGCGGTGTGTGTGTGTGTGTGTGTGTGTGTGTGTGTGTGTGTGGTCCCCAAAGAGGCCACAAGGGGTGATAGACCTCCTGAAACTTGAGTAACAGGTGGTTGTGAGCCACCAAGTGGGAATCTAATTCTGCTCCTCTGGAAGATCTTCATCACTGAATTATTTCTCTAGCCCTTATCTTCTTTTCAACAAGGAGCAATCTGGGTCTTCTGTCAAATAGACTGGTGTGCCATGCCAGCTGCCTTATGTGGAGATGTGTAAGGCTGCAAGGGTGCCAACCTGACATATTTTCTGAGGTCATCTTAGGGCCTGGAGAAGTTTTGTTTCTCACAGTTAACTGCTATTTTGAGTTTTTCATTCCATTGGTTAGAATTTGGTGTCCAACAGCTTCCAAATATTCATGCTCTTGAAAGACATTTCTGGAGCAGAGTTGGGGGTTTTTAATTCAAAATAGGGGTAGATTCCAAATTACCCAATGTTGATAGGAACCCACCTCTATCAATTAACTATAGCTATCCCCATTGGATGGTGGTACATGTGGCTTGGGGAATTTCAGAGGAAAGCTAGAAAAACTAGATACACCATGGAAAGGGTAATAAGTTTATTTTACAATGTATCTCTCTTTTACTGTGTGATATCTTGTGCTGTTTGCCTTTAAAAGACTAAAGGTATTGATGGTTAGCAGTTTCTTAGCATGCATCTAAAGCCTAGTTTAGGGCTTATAGTTATAGCCAGATCTTGTAGTATATATCTAGTTATTGCTACCAGTAGTAACTTTGTCTTACAGGTTGTGGCCTGTAAGTGGTACAGGTTGTGCTCAAGCAAGTCAATATGCACTGGATTTTTAAAAAAATAACTTTAGTTTTAGGGTTTTGTGTGTGTGTGTGTGTGTGTGTGTGTGTGTGTGTGTGTGTGTGTGTATGCACAAATGTGTGTGCCCACAGAAGCTAGAAGTTTGATTCTCTGGATCTGGAGTTACAGGTAACTGTAAACTGCCCTACATGGGAGCTTAGACCCGAACCTTGGTCCTGTGTAAGAGCAGCAGGTACTCTCAACTTCATCTTTCCAGCCCTTGTATTAAATTTGTTTTATGGAATAATCTGTGCTCTCAGGCTTTCTGGCTTATGCACATGGTCATTCTCCTTAACCTGTCATAGGACTTTTCTATCTAAACCTCAGAACCTTTGGGCTGTGAGAGCTGCCAGATGTCCTCATAAAGGGAACTCCTAAGTTGTGTCCACAGAGAATCCTCTTTCATGGCACCAACTATAAGGCCTTCCTCCTGCTTCCCAGGCTCTTATTTCTGGCTCTCCAAGTCTAACTCTTTTGTAGAAGGCCTCCAGACTCATTTCTCGCCGTGGACCGCAAACACAATACCTCTGCCAGAGGCCACTGATGTACTCCCCAGCCTCCAGCTAGCGACTCCTTCCTGCAGTGGGCAGCCTCCCCCTGGTGCCCTGTAGGTGTGCTTGACCTTCACATCTTTATCAATTTACTTTATTTTACTTTGTGCCTTTCCCGCAAGCCCGTTTGCTTTTATTCAAACTATTCTTTAAATCTATGTTCTTAGCTTCAAATAGTAGCATAATGTTGAAATGTGTGAGTCCTAGACGTCAATGGTGAGAACTCAAGGCCCAACATTGCAGAATGGATAAAGATGAGGGTCAGAGATCATCCTTGTTACTCAGAGCATTTCCTGTGGATGAACAGTAAGAAATATGATGCCAGCTGGGTCTGGTGACACTCACCTTTAATCTCAACACTTGGGAAGCTGAGGCAGGCTACTCTTTGTTGAGTTACAGGCCAGCGTGGTCCTCTATCTAAAAAAGCAAACAGTAAACAAATAAGTACAATGGCATCTGGAAATTTGTTTAAAATGTTGGACTTTGGGCTTCTTCCAAGTGTGATACATCAGAATCTACATTTTAGATAGGCTTCAGGTTATTGGCTTTTTAAAGTACTCTGTTAGACCTTTGAGCAAAAGTACTCCACAGAGTGGCAGGGTTCAAGCCATATGGCAGACAGTGGCAAGTAAAATGGTTTTGGCTTTCACTGTGGGTCAGAGTGGACATGGAGGTGAGAAGAGAATGAATTCTGTAGCCCTTATAATGTGCCCTCTTGTTAGCTTTCAGGCATATTTTCCATCTTTCTTACATACATTTCATTTGGTTTCTGCTAAATAAGCTGCCTATACCTTTATTTCCAATGCCTGGCATGTGTTCCTGTCATTTTTCTCTGTTGCAATATTAAGCATTCCCCAAAATCTGGCTTGAGAATTTTTTCCCATAAATATTTTGCAAGTGTTTTCCTCTCTAAGTTCTTCTACCTTCTCATTAACATGTGAATAATGCAAATATTAAACTAGCTAATGTCCATTGAGTATTAAATCCCAATCAGTTCTAGGCTAATGCCTATTGAATATTAAATGCCAGTCAGTTCTAGGCTAATGCCTTGCCTTAGTTTACATTGCTGTTACTGTGATGAAACACCATGACCAAAAGCAATTTGGGGAGGAAAGGTTTTATTTAGCTTACACTTCCACACCCATAGTCTGTAACTGAAGGAAGTCAGGACAGGAACTCAAGTAGGGCAGGAACCTGGAGGCAGGAGTGGATGCAGAGGCCATAGAGGAATGCTGCTTACTGACTTGTTCCCCATGGCTTGCTCAGCCTGCTTTCTTATAGAACTGAGGACCACCAACCCAGGGATAGCACCATCCACAATGGGCTGGGTACTCTCCCATCAATCACTAATTAAGAAAATGCATTTTCTTAATTGGGGTTCCCTCCTCTTAGCTGACTCTAGCCTATGTCAAGTTAACATACATTAACTAGCACATGCCTGTTGAGTATTACATGCTAGTCAGTTCTAGGCTAATGCCCATTGGGTATTCAATGCCATTTAGTCCTAAGCAGCACAAGAATTAATATCTTTAATCTCACAGCTCCACAAGGCAGACAACATAATTCCTATTCCAGAAGGACACAGAGAATAAGTAACATGCCTCTGGTTACACAATCATGCAACTATTTTTACAGGAAATTAGGGATTGAAGAAGGACTGAGGGAATGTTGTCATTCTCATTGCTAGACATGTGTACTCTCTCTTACTCTTTGTAGCTCGTAGTAGTTCACATTTCTTAAAAATTCTTTTATTTACAAATATAATTCTTTTAATGTGTTCACTAAATAATATTATGCTTATCTAGAGGAAACAAGTTTTACTTTTATCCAAAATAAAATCTAGTTATTTTAATGCCAATCCATCTAGGTCCCCCACATTTTGGACTGAAAAGGGCTCTGGACAAAGGAGCAAGTAGCCCATACTCAACATTTGAGTATCCTGAAGCACTGCCTCCTCCTCCTCCTCCTCCTCCTCCTCCTCTTCTCCTTTTCTTCTTCTTCTTCTTCTTCTTCTTCTTCTTCTTCTTCTTCTTCTTCTTCTTCTTCTCCTTTTCTTCTTCTTCTTCTTCTTCTTCTTCTTCTTCTTCTTCTTCTTCTTCTCTTTCTCCTTCTTCTTCTTGTACTTCTTGTATTTCTTTTTGTTTGTCGTCCTCCTCCTCCTCCTCCTCCTCCTCCTCCTCCTCCTTATTCTTTCCCTGCTTAAAAAGCTACCTATGACCACCAGCAAGCATGACAACAACAATGGCCGAATTCCACACACTGGAATCCTTAGCTTCAAAACCCCATTTTTCATATCACCAGGTTCTAGGAGGCTTCACTGTCATTCATATGGACAGCTCTTACTTGGATCTAGCTAGGATCATTGACTCACTTCAGATAACCCTCCTCCTCTTCTTCTAAAGATTTATTTTATTACTGTTTTCTGTTATGTATATGTGTGTGCTCCATGTGTGGGTATGTGCATATGAATGCATGAATGCCAGTACCCTCTGAGGCCAGAGGCCTGGGGTTTGCCTAATTTGGATTCTGGAGCTTGAGCTCAGGTCTACTGCAAGAGCAGTTTGTTCTTTCAACTGCCGAGTCATCTCCCCAGCTCTGCCTCTTTTTCCCTAATGACTAGTTTCTGCCCTTCTACATGCTCTGAAAGCCCATGGTGTTGTTCATTTTTTCTTTCTTTCTTTCTTTCTTTCTTTCTTTCTTTCTTTCTTTCTTTCTTTCTTTCTTTCTTTCTTTCTTTCTTTCTTTCTTTCTTTCCATTTTATGTATGATCTGTCCTCTCAGATGCTTATTTTCCCCAAACTCTCCCGAAGCTTTGGCACCCAAATTCAGAATCTCCCGAGGGCTCTGATGAAGTGGCTCTGGTTTCCTGGGACATCTTTCTATTATTAAGGTCTCTCCGGTTGACTTGTAAGTTTTCCACTGGACTATGTGGTACATACTGAATCCCATTCACATTGGCAAACCTAGGGCCCTTCTGCAGTCTCTCAGAAATTCCCTCTTTTCAAGTCTTCCAGTCCTACCCATAATACCACCCTAGAGCCTATTCCCCTCATACAGGGTCACCGTGCGAGTCTGACACTGATTCTCCAACAGCTTTGTCCACTCCTCCTTATTCCCAGCCTCATCCTTGCCCTTTGTGATGTATAGGCATACACCCCAGGTCTTCATCAATTTCTGTATTCTACTTTGTACATCTTCCTGGAAGCCATTGCTTTGTTTGAAATTAACTGTTTGATCAGATTATTCTGGAGGAAAAAAAAAGATTTTCTGACTTTGTGCTAAATATAGTTCAAGTACTTTGAGAATTGTAATCTCATTAACAACTTTCAGCAAATGAGAGTAAAGTGTCAGACCCTTCTGGGGAGAAGAAACATGGGGTTCGTGGACAGGCCTCTAAGAGATTAATTCTGAGAGCATATAAAATTATTTCTTATTCTAAAAGGAAAAGAGTACAAGATTTCCAACCAAAATGGTTAAAAGATATAGAATAATTTCAAATCGTCATTTAAAAAATTCTGGATCTTCCATACTTTAAATGCTTCATTTTCATAATATTTTTCCTGTTTTTTTTACCCTATCATAATGGTTTAAATATACTTAAAGGTAATGCATTAATGGTACATACACTAGAAGTCTTCTGGATTTTAATTTGTAGTAGGTAATAAAAGGGCCAATACACCAGGGGGTAATCAAGGTTAAATTTTTGATCAAGGAAATTTCTTTCTCAGAATGAGTGCAAAGGGGGCACACATGTGATTTGGATAAATGACACCTTTGGAAATTCAGGATTTGGGGAACTGTAATTGTTGGATAATAAACAGCAGGTTGTAGTGAAACAGGTGAGGCCCGGTGACACTTCAAAGGGAGACTGGAGCCCATTATCTGGATCATTAGGGAGCAAAAACAATTCCCCTTTATTTTCACCACAGAGGAGGAAGCAGCTCTGTTGCTCAAATTAATTATAAAATACCTTTAAAGGGTGTGTGTTCATTAAAATGTAGTCTTGTCTCGCTAAGAAAAATCTTGTCTTCAGAATACGAATTAAAGAACAAAACAGGAGTTGCATAATTACATTTCAAAAAAAAAATTCTTGTTTTCTTGTGAGTGATACTTGAAAAGTTTTGCTGCTGTCGCTAGGTGGGTACACTATTTGGTTGACATAAAACAACTTTCCCCAATGTTTTAGAGATAGGCCACTAGACCAACCCTTCCTGCCCTTCTAGAGTATTAACAACTCTGTTCCAGAGGTAACACTGTAGAGGCTGAGAAATGTTTGTGACCTACATGAAGGAGTAAATAACAAGAGGCTAACTCACAGAACACTCATTTACTCCTAGGTTCCTCTTCCAAGAGAGACATAGTCACAGGTTCTAATCGTTTTTAAGACTGACGCCTGCGACAGTGCTTGGAACAATATTTTGTTTCAGCTATTTAGTAAGCGATGTAAAAAGTATCTTGGGGTCTAAAATCTGTCACTTCTTGGTGAGAGGCTTACCATAGCAACTTAATATTTCAGGACTCCAAGCTGAAAAGAGATGTTACGAGTCATTGTCAAGTATCTTTAAACTTTTTATTACATTTTAGTTTGTCTGTTGTGTGTGTGTGCATGTGTGTGGCTACATGTGCCATGGCGTCATGGAGCAGTCAGAGGACAACTTGCAGTTGTCAGGATTCTCTGTTTCGTTAGTCCAAAGGGTCAAACCCAGGTCACCCACCAGTCTTGTCCTTCAGCCACTGAGCCATTTGCTGGCCCATTTTCAGACATCCGTACGGTTTACGTGATGTCTCTTTAAATGTAAATGAATAATGAGTGAATGAAAGGAATGGAATCATGAAACTCCTAAGGAATTTCCTACTACATTTAGGCTGAATTTTTTTCTTTGTGGTGGTGTTTGAACTGCATGTCAGGCCGGCACTCTACCACTGAACTGTATCTCTAGCCTTTAAATTGATTTTTCTTGTGGATTTTCTTATCCCTTTGCTTTTATTCTTACATTGGTATTATATCTAAACTGGAAAATTGTTACTTTTCAAGTAATTAGAATATGTAAATTGTAGTGTCAATTATTAGTGAATCTTGATCCGATCATAATCTCTATGCCTTTTAAATATTTTTGTTTGTTTGTTTGTTTGTTTGAGTCAGGGTTTCTCAGTGTAGCTTTGGAGCCTGTCCTGGAACTCACTCGGTAGACGAGGCTGGTCTTGAACTCACAGAGAGATCCACCTACCTCTGCCTCCCTAGTGCTGGGATTAAAGGCTTACGCCACCACACCCAGCTTAAATATTTTTGAAGATCATGAGTTTTGGTTGTTATTTAGAGGTTTATATTAACTTGCTACTGCTGCCAAAACAGTGTCACAGGAAGTTTATCCTTTCAAAATACTTGGGGCGCTAAGTCTAAAATCAAAGTTGTCAAGACAGGGGCATACAGGAGAATCTGTATGCCCCTCTTAGTTTCCACCAGTCCTTGGTATTTTTTAGTGGTAGATATGTAAGGCCAGTGTTTGAATCCATCCTCACATGACATCCTCTTCCTACTAGTTTATGTGTTTATCTGTGTTTATGTCCAGATTTTCCAGGGTTCTTATAAATTCCATTCTAACCCTGTATGTCCTCATTTCAATCTGCAAAGATTTATCCACAAAGACTGTGTTTTCAAATAAGGTCGCGTTCACAGACACCAAGGATTAGCACTTAAACATATCTCCCCACCCCCTTGTGTACATGTATATATGCATGTATGTGTGTGGTATATGTGCACATGTGTGGGGGTACCATCACCCCTTCATGAGTGTGGAGACCAGAGTTTGACCCCAGTGTTTTCCTCTATCACCCTCGACCTTAACTTTTAAGGCAGGGTCTCTAACTGAGCAGTTTTGGCCAGATGGTCAGTGATTATTTCTCCCAAGTCCCCTTCCCAATGTGCTGGGGTTACAGAAAAGTACCCTACTCCACCCAGTTTTTTCATGGATCCTGGGGATCCAAATTCAGGTCCTCATGGTTGCTCGGCACTTTACCCACTGAGTCAACTCCCCAGCCGCTAGGTACATCTTGTACAGGGATACAGAGAGTCTCATAACTTCCCTTATATTGTGTCTCTCAAACTCACATCCCAATCTGTGGTTTTATGGTCTTTTTTTTCCTTCCATCGTCAACCTCTCTGAAAGTTTTCTCACTTGACTTTCAACTTACTATAATTGGTATACCTATTTTTGCTGAAAATTTTACCTGCCATTTTTCATTCTCAACTTTATCTCATAGTGGTAGAAGTTCACATATTTTATAATTTTTCTTCTTACGCTTGTTCTTGAGGTTTGTTTACAGCCTTCTTCTGTTTGTTCATTCATTCGTTTGGACAGGGTCTCTCTCAATCTGTAGCTGGGGTGTCCAGCTTCTCACTATGCACCAGGCTGGCTTTAAGTTCGCAGCAGTTCTGTGGGCTCTGTCTCCAGAGAATCGGTCTTTGGGACTACATGCAGCTTTTGAGTCCTTCATGGTCTCTGTAGCATGAATCTTAAATGGCTTATTAATAAAAACAAACCCAAGCCAGGTGTTGGGGTGAACGATGGAAGATCAGAGAAGCAGAACAGGCCACAGCTTCCTCACCTCGCCAATTCCTCAGCTGATCCGGTTTCCTCAGACTGGAAGCCTCTGAGTCCTCATCCAAAATGAATCTCAGCTGAACTGCTGCTCAAAGCCTAAAAACTTAACCAGCTCTTGTTCCTGGTCCTCACACCTTATATACCTTTCTGCTTTCTGCCATCACTTCCTGGGATTAAAGGCGTGAGTCACCATGCCTGGCTGTTTCCAGTGTGGCCTTGAACTCACAGAGATCCAGATGGATCTTTGCCTCCCAAGTGATAGGATTCAAGGCGTGTGTGCCACCATTTTCTGGCCTCTGTATCTAGTGGCTGTTCTGTTCTCTGACCCCAGATAAGTTTATTAGGGTGCACAATATATTGGGGAACACAATATCCCCACAGGTCTCCTTTGCTGACTCTCCACAGGCTTGTCTGTTGTCTCCCCGACAAAGGTCATCTGCCCTCCGACGGACCTGCAACTATTTGCAGTGACTCCCAGGTCTGCCTCTGCAACCTCATTGTTCCCCGAAGAGACACACTTCTTTTATTTTTTTAAAGATGTAGTATTTGTTCTTTGAGAATTTCATGCATGCATACAGTATATTTTGAACATCTGCCACTACTCTTCCCCATGATCTTCCCAGGTCACCCTCCACTTCCTACTCATTCCCGTCTCCTGTCTTCTTTTTAAGAATAACCCGATGAGTCCAATTTGTGTTGTGAACTGGCCATGAATATATTTTCTTTAAAGCCACACCCTTAAAGAAAACCGTCTCTTCCTTCCCCAGAGGCTAACATCTGTTTAGGGCTCCGCAGCAAGGTTTGGGGGCTAAGCCACTCCCATCCATCTGTAAGTTTGCAAAGTCACATTGCTAATGAACACAGTAGAAATAACATGAGATTGATACTCAGCTGGGCTCTAGTGATTTCCAAAGACCGTCAGGAAACATACTTTGAAATTACTAGACCTTCAAATGCCATTTTCTCTTTGTTGTATAGTTGAACCCATTGCTATTTTGATTTCAGTCATATTCATTTTTTGTCGACCAAAGAAGTCATAAATGGATTTTCTTGCATGTTTACTTAGGTTGGGTACATATTTTGTAGCTATCATGGTCAATAAGCATGATAAAAATCAATAAGAACTGATAAGACGAGTATTATCTTCTTGAGTGCTGATAACATTTACTGTTTACTGTATTTAAAGTATTTTACTTGGCCTAAATTGTCTATATTAAATTTTGATTTCTTAAAGATGAGGAAAGTTAATCTCAGTGAAATTAAGTTGCTTGCTCAAGATGAGTGACAAAGCATGAAACCCAAATGCTGTGTTCCCTCCCTCCCTATCTCTATTTTTTATTTTCATTTTCAAAACTTGTGCTCTCAGCCACTGCTCTACATTATTTCTGGTGCAGATTGGGAAATAATGTAAGCAGCCCCAAGTATAGCACTGTCTTTTTGCTCATTGGGTTAAGAATCCAGAGCTGCTTTGGGAAGTTGAGTATTGGTGATCATACAGAGCCTGGGGTGGTGCAGTAGACCATTCCTCCTCTTTACAGGATCTTTAGATAGCAGACCTAGCTCAAGTGAGAGATTCTTCTTGCACAGCATGGATGTCGACATTAATAGGCATTGCTTTTCTGTCACCCTTTACATATGCTTGATTAAGAATAGCCTAGCCTTAGTTACCATATGTTAATGGCACCCATATCTTACCAAATAAGGGGACATGAGTGACCGACTCACTGATGCAAGAGCATCGCCACAGAAAACAGTGGAGCTTATCTATGAAAAAGGTGGGGTTTTAAGTTGTTTAAAGTGGGTGTATCTTCAGCCTTTTCTTCTGAATGAGTAGCCAGTTTGGGTTAGATGCAAGAGTGGATTTAGCTTAGTGCATATAAAAACTGCAGTATTGTAAGTGACTGTATGTCTTTTTTTTTTTTTCTGTGTGTTTTAACAGAGTTCGATGACATCTACAGTGAAATTATGCCCACAAAGAGTTCTATAAGATGAATACATTAGGGAGAGGAAAGATGCCTAGCGGCATGCTAATATTTCTTCATCAGTTACCAATATTTATAGACCATAAAGAGTGGAAACAATTATAGAAAAGTGTTGAGTGTTTTTTTGTTATTGTTGATGCTGTTGTTATTTTGGAAAATTGTTGCAGAGAAATATTAAAGCACTCTGTAATAAGTTAATATCATCTCCAGAGATTTGAGGGTGGTCAGGGTTATATTGGAACTTCCTGTTAGGGCTAGTTTATCATAGTGGCATCCCCATCAGAAACTTAAACTAAACCTTCTCTACTTATGCGGACCTATAGATGGCGCTGTCTTCCTATAACTTAGAATCTAGAAGATTCTGTAGTTGAAAAATACAGAGGACTATACTTTAGAATTGAAAATTTTCTTTTAGCTGTGATTTTCAGTTATATATGGAAAAATAGGCTAGATGTAGTAATAGGGAGAGAAGGAGGAAACTATTTCTATTTGCTATAATATTTATCTTTATGGTAGGCTTTTTTTGGGATTTAGAGTCCTAGATTAAACAAAAATTATTGCTAAATTTAGATAAATATCGTATTTGTTGCTTTTAAGATGTTATATATAACTGTTGGATTCTGCAGTCTGGTTGGTTCTCTAGGATTATTATGGCTAGTGTGTGTTATGATAACAGTGTATTATAAACTTCTGTCCACCAGAGCAGGAGTTCCGAGTACGTAGCTGTTTTATTTTTGTGTCTGAGTCAGCTGTTGTTTTAATGCAGTGGCATTTCACATAAGAAATTGGAGAGATGTATGGATAATATATTGTCCTTAAATATAAATTTCAAATACAAAAAAATTAGATGGATCCATACTGGGTTGTAGATTTGATTTGCTGGTAAGAAACAGTCAAGGTTGGTTTCTGTAAACATACTTTTAGCCACATGATGGCAGTGCAACTTTCTTATGGCTTCAAAAAAAAGGTTTTTAATCTAATGACAATGAAATTCAGCTTTTTCATTCTTTCTTAGTGAGAAATGTATGCAGGGAAGAATTTTAGGACAGTTGTAATGAGGATAAATGCTGAAGGTGCCTCATAAAAGAAGTAGAAGGGACTGGTCAGTCACTTTTTATTGAATTTTTTTAATGAAGCAGTTTTTGGTTGTAATAAGAAATCATACTTGTCAAAGTTGGGAGTGTTATGACACCAAAGTGGTAAATCTATTGGTAACTTTCCTTAGAGAGGAATATGCTTTCACCGCGTCTGCTGAGAAGCGCCCTGTGGATATTGCTTGGGATTAGAAGCTCAACAGAGAGAAGGGCAAGAAAATTAAGACAAGAGTAAAGACACTGGCATCTAAGATTTTTTTAAAGGTCTTTAATGTCTATATCTTCTGTGGGTAGACATTTCCATCTGCCCTGTCAATAGCTATAATCTAATATTATATGTACTTAAAATGTTTTCATACCTATACTTACAAAATGTGCAATACATAATGTCTAATATTGCTCTTCACCATTATGTGTAATACATAATGTCCAATATTGCTTTTCACCATTATGTGTAATACATAATGTCCAATATTGCTCTTCATCATTACTTTAGTTTTTGTTTTTCCTGGGATTCATTGAAAACCCTGTGTTGTAAAGATCCTGTAAAGAGATGTTGACTGTTATGTAGAGATCATATTTTCTTTATTTTGTGTGTCCAGGACAGTAAGTGGTTGGACTGTAGTTCCCACTCAATGAATATAGTGTTTTCCATAGAGCACTAAAATCCCAGAGACTTACTTTGCTAATGTATCCTGGTCTGTCCAGAGTGCATATGGCAGCAGTAAAGGAAATGACTTCTGGTGGCCAACTACTCAGAGCTCTCTCAAAACATCCTCTTTGACTAGTGAAGGGAATGTTTCTTGAGGGAAGAGTATTTTTTTTTTTTTTTTGGACAACTCTGAAAACTTTTGGTTTTGGACCTGGGGCATGTCTAAATGAGAGTGACTCTGTGTTAGCCAGTGTGATTTGCTCTAACACAGTAGTTCTCAACCTTCCTAATGCTGTGATCTTTTATACAATTCTTCAGGATGTGGTAACCCCAAGCATAAAATTATTTTTATTGTTATTTTATAATTGTAATTTTGTAAATGCTATGAATCGTAATGTATATATCTGATATGCAGGATATCTTACATGCAGCCCCATGTGAAGGGGTTGTTCAACTCCAAAGGGTTCATGACCCACAGGTTGAAAACAACTGCTCTAACAGACTATCTGACATACCATCCATAAAGAGCACACAGTTGTTTGTGTGCAAATATACAAAGAAATATTCTGTTGTAAACTCAGTTTTCTACATTTCATTACTTATATAATTAGAAGTGGATTGCACAGTTTTATAAAGTCCTTTATTTAGGAGATGGATATTGTATCTTGGTTTCACTGAGCTCAAGCAATTCCCCTCCCTCCCGAGTAGCTGTAAGTAAAGGCTTGCACCCAGCTCTGTAGAACCATTTTAAGAGCAGGTTGAATCTTTAGAAATTATCACAAAGGCCAGGTGTTGTGGTGCATGCCTTTAATCTCAGCACAGGAAGATCTCTGTGAGTTTGAGGCCAGTCTGGTCTACATAGCAACTTCCAGGCCAGCTAGGGTTCTATAGTAAGCTCTGGATCAACAAAGCAAAACCTGAATCAATGGATGTAAAGAAATGATAGAGACCAGGGCAGTAATCAATGAACTGCTGACAAAGAGCAATACAAATAGCCAGTGAAACTAAGAGGTGATTCTTTGAAAAGAGATTCAGTTACTATTTGTAATAGGAACATAGATGTGTGTGTGTGTGTGTGTGTGTGTGTGTGTGTGTGTGTGTGTGTGTGTGTGTGTGTTTTATAGGTGCATGTGTGTGGGTTATAGTGCCTTAAATATGTAGGCATTCTTACAGGAACATATTGCTCTAGGTGACTAGGTTAATATCAGGATGCTTTTCTCTTTAGAACATGCTGTGTTAATGTGTCCACTTTAGAAGACCTGTATTAGAAGTGAAATACCACTAATTGGAGCTTTTAGCTTGTAGCATTTAGGATTCCTAACCCTAAATGTAGACTTCTTTGCCTTTCTAAAGTTAGATTCCAGAGGGGTTTTATAAGGTCTCATGTGAGATCAGTGAGATAGATTTGTTCATACATGGCATTATCCAGTGGCTTTTTTGGCAGTGAGATGGGAAGGTGCTAGCAACCAGGAGCAAAAGGGTACCAGGCAGAGCCAGGGGGACTGTGCACATGGGACCTCACTTTTAGAGGACTTCATAAATTTAAACTCTCAGCAATTCTCCCAATTATGCCTGGACATAAAATGACTCTTTTCTCTGCCGTTGTGTGGGTTAAAAGTGTAACTACGTGCTGGTACTCTTTTCAGAAAGTCCTTGACCATAATCATAACTTTTATCTTTGCTTTAATAAGTGTGCAAATTATTATGTTTCATTACAATTTTTTTCATAAGGAATTTATTTTGCTGATCCTCTTCTTTTCCTCCTTGGCCATGCCCCCCCCTCACTTTGTACCTTTCACTTTAAAATAGCCTCTTTTACACTTTTATGTCAGGTGTTCTTTTACCCTACCCATCATTTAAACATATCTTTTTCCCTCTGGTCTCTTTCTGATGACATGACCTCCCACCCCTCACACACATACATTTGGAGATAGGATTCCCATATAAGAGAGAACATGCAGTATTTATCTTTCTGGGTGTGGGTTGTTTCTCTTAGTTTAATATTTTCTAGACCAATTTATCTAGTTTCTTGAAAGTTTCATAATTTCTTTATAGCTGAATAAAATTCTATTGTGTATATGTACTACACATTTCATTACGTATTCATCTGTTGATGGCCATGCAGGCTGCTTCCATTCCCCTGCCCCATGAAGTGTCTTCTCTACAGAAAACATCTACTTAATCTTTAGTATCTTATCCTCGCTTTGGAATTACATGATTTTCCTAAAATTTACATAATTGACAATTTTTGAGAATATTATAGGGGCTGAGCAATGAAACAAGTACAATTAAGATCCACATAGAAGATATAAGGTACCGGCATCTAGAAGAATCCATGCTGTAGTGAGCTTTTTTCTCAAGGACAATGGTGGAAAGACAGTGATATTGTGTAGGGACTCTGAGGCTTTACCACAGTAACTGCAGTAACTGTGCGCTTTGAGTATGAAGCTTACTGCTTCAGTACTTCATAAAACAGGGATACAATGCAGTCTACTTCATATGGCTGCTAGCAGGACCCTAGAATCAACATGTGTGAAATGTTTAGAACTGTACATCAACCTACAAGTGTCTAGGTGTCTTTTAACATTTTCCTTTAAAATTTTACAAATGAGGACTTTATATGAATATGTACCTATACACAAACTATGATTCAGAATTTACTATATAAAATGTATTTTTTTTGCTTTAGTGTCTAGAAATTTAACCTTATTTTACTGAACTCAAAATTCTGTTTCCTTCTCAAAGTTGGATATCATTAACATTAATCTTTGTGTTTTTCACCAGGCAAGGTGCTCTTTTTATTTCCCCAATGGAGACATTGCGTTGCTTCTGGAGACATCTAAGTCCCACAGTGGGTCAACAGGAGTAGTTCTTTTTTTAATTTTACTTTAAATCAACACATGATGGTTACATGTACTTATGGGGTAAAGTACTAATTCATATTGTCATAGTTACTCTACTAAATATTTAGGGTCCCTCTCCCAAGGCCATTTTGTTTTAACAAGGAAAGGAATTTATGTTTGTAGATATGCTATTATTTTTATTGTCCATAATACCTTTTGAGATGTTAAAATTATCTAATATTATTCTGAATACATTTTTTCAATCACTATTAATCAAGGTGATGAATAAAAAACCTTGCCTTTCTTGAGGTGAATTATTCCGGTATCTCTGTAGTGAAAATGATTTCTCAAATGGCAGCTCCTTTCTTATAGATTCTCTCTTTCCTCTAATCCAGCATTATTAATCAAGCTGTAATTTGGTGGCTTTCCTTTTCTCAGTGATGCTCGTTTTTGTTCAGTCCTTCAACCCTAAGAGTCAGTGCTCCAAGCGTTGGTCCCACACTTCTCGCCAAGCCGTTCCATGCTTTTCTTACCTTTTAAAGGCTGTTTGACTCTCATAATGACTTATGTAACTGTAAGAAAGGTTTTATTGTTGTTATTCGTGTGTGTGTGTGTGTGTGTGTGTGTGTGTGTGTGTAAGAGTGAGCATGAATGCCATGGTGTATGTACCATGGCACATGTGTATATGTCAGAAGACAGCTTAGCGGAGTCATTCCTCTCCTACCTTTATTTACGTGGGTTCTGAGACCTGAACTCAGCTCACCAGGCTTCAGGTAAGTGTCTTTACGCACTCAGTCATTTTACTTACTTATTTTTCTTTATGTTTTATGTTTCTATAGATTTATTTTATGTTATGTGTGTGAATGTTTTGCCTGCATGTATGTCTGTGCCCCACATGAGTGCCTGGTGCCTGCGGAGGTCAGAAGAGGGGTTGGATGCCCTAGAACTGTAGTTACGGATGGCTGTGGGCCCCTTTGGTTGCTAGGAGCCAAACCCAGGTCCTTTGCAAGAGCAGCAGGTCCTCTAACGTGCGGAGTCACTTCTCCTCTCTCTCCTAATCCAACTTGTTAAAGCCTCAGTATTATTTTTTGAAAATAATAGCTAAACTGATAAATTTGATTAACTGTGCATTGTTTCAGGTGGATAATATGTCATATATTTAGATCAAATCAATCTTTTTTATAGTCTTCTATAAAAAACTGGTTTTCTTTTAGGTAAAATTTAAGCTATGGCAGAAAAATAAGAAAAATAAGAGATATTTTTAAGTCAAGTATAGAATAAACTGGTCCTGTCTGCCTCATCGCCCAAATGCTGGAAAAAGTATGACAGGTGTCTTCGATGCCAGCCCCAAAGCTAATGCTCATGAACTTATCCAGTGCCTTCTCCTTTCATCCAGATCGCTCCCATATAAGCAGCTCTCTCTCTCTCTCTCTCTCTCTCTCTCTCTCTCTCTCTCTCTCTCTCTCTCTCTCTCTCTCTCCTCTCCCTCCCTTTCTCATGTACACACACTCCAACACATAAATAGATGCATTAAAATATTTTCTGTCTGGGCTTCAGGCAGCTTTCTTATTATTTACCTTGCCAACATGACTTTGTTACTGTGTCTATAAGCTGATTTTCAAGTCTTTTTAAAATTAATGCCCCTGAATATCTCTGAATTCATTCAGGAAGCATTTCTTGAGTGTTTTGTGTATGCCAAACCTTGTACTAACAGGTTTGGTGGCTGTTCTCAGGTTAACCATGTGGAGTGTGCTGTGTAGAAAGGGCGGTAACAGCTAGCCGAGCCTGTTGGCCAGAAGGCGTGTGCTCAGTTCACCAAGCTTCACTAAAATTTGATATTTTGCTTTTGGAAGCTTGGTTAGAAGCATTGCCTGAAAATAGTGCCAACTTTTTTCCCCCCCTGTTCTGTCCAAACTTTTTTAACTTGCAAAGGAATCTGAGTGTGTAAAACTTTCCATTATAAGCCACCTGTAAACTTAAAACAGTCAAACTGTTTTTTCAGCTGCCTACAGCTCTGTTTCTCATAGGACTAATCCTGACAGATAAAGATGGCTTTCCCCTGAGTTGGCCTGTTGTTGGCTATTCTGTCACTACCAGGAGGGACAGCTCCCCTGATTCACAGGGAACACAGAAAATGCAGTTTACAGATGCAATCATATGCTGACTAGCAACTAAAATAATAATAGTCAAATAATGATTTCATTGTTCCTTCGTGTCCATGACAACTGGGAGGTACGCAGTCAGACTTGACACTGCTTGGGATTTGTTCTTTGCCTTAGATACTACTGTTTTGAGGAAATTTGCAATTCATTCTGACATTCAAGCTGAAGAGACCCCTGACCCCTGACATTTCTAATATCTGGTTTGCTATAGTGGTTTTAGATCCCTGGAGGTAATTCTCTCTTTTTTTTAAAAAAAAATTATTTCCTTTTATGTGCATTGGTGTTTTGCCTGCACTCATGTCTGTATGAGGGTGTTGGATCCCAGGAACTGGAGTTACAGACAGTTGTGAGCTGCCATGTGGGTGCTGGGAATTGAACTCAGGTCCTCTGGAAGAGTAGCCAGCGCTCTTAACTTCTGAGCCATCTCTCCAGTGCCCCTGGAGATAATTCTTTTGTCCTTTATATTGACAAGCGTTCTTTTTAAAGTTCTACTTCCTGGCTTTTTGTACTTTGAAGGTTATTGGTGATAGAGTCACCATGCTGGAACTGGACAGAGCTCCATGGATTCTACCCCATCCAATTAATACCAATGAAATTCTTAGACAGTTTTTTGAGTATTTCTAATCTTCATGTCCTTACTCAGAAAATAGTGATAATAGCAGAATCTTTCTCATAGGTTGTTGTTAAGTTAAATCAGATAATGCACATGATATATATATCTCACCATTTGGCCAAACAGCTACATGAGCTTAATGTTCCTGGCAATACTCCCTGCAAAATGTTCTTAGCCTGGACACTTGAGAATCAGTTAGGTAACTTTAAAAGATACTGATGCCAAGGCCACACCCCAGACCAGCTCAATCAATCTCCAAGGATTGGATTAAGTACTTACCGTTTTTTTAAATTACTCCATCTGATTCCAGTGTGCAGCCAAAGTTGAGCAATACTGTGTTTGAGGGTGAGGCCTATGTCATATTAATATGCTCTGAAAAAATGCACATGAAAAAATTTACCAATGTTTATATTTTGATAAGAAAGCGGTTAAGATGTAGAAAAAATGCAAGAAATGATGCATATTTTGTATTTTTTGTTGGGGGGGGGCTTTTGAGCAATTGAATGTGCAACCAGTTCTTGTTTTTCTTCCTCTTATTCCTCAAAATAAGAGACAGGGTCTTGTTTTGTAGTCCACATTGGCCTGGGATATGTAGCCTCGTCTCAAAGTTGTGATGATCTCGAGTGCTAAGACTATAGGTATGCACCACTACATCTAGGCAGTTTTTAGTTCCTTGACTGCATCTTTCAAGTGAATTCTGTTATATTTTATCACAGTGTTTTAGTAGGCATGCTAGTGACTTCAATTTTAAATTTCTCCAAGTGTTTTTTTAAAACAAACATTTACTCTAACACTTCATATTTGCTTTTCTGGATAACAGTTTTGAACTGATCATATCACAGGCAGTCATTATCATCATTACAGCTGCTCACTATGGCTAGTTTTATTGCTACTTCTTTGCAATATGCTGCCACTCAGTTCTGACCAGCAAAGTGAGGGTGAAAGTCAAGGGTGAGCATTGTTTTGTAGATGGGGAAACTAAAGCAGTTTAATAGTAAACAGCTCAACAGAAGCAGAGTGAAAACTTTTGGGTCTTAAACGGGGTTCCTTTCATGACCTCAAGAACTTGTGCAAATGTGTCGAATCAAGTTCTAGTTATGCTTATCTAAGGTAACCACAGTTCTTGCATTAAGGAGTTCTATACATGGTGCTCTGAATGCACTAGAAAGCTTACTGCTTGTATAAACCAAGGCAGAATATGCAATTTGAAATTGCCATGGCCAACACTAGCGATGCCATAATATAAGAAGGAGAAGACATGAGATGATGGCATGGTTCAGAAGGCCATCACTGCCACTGTTTAAGGTTATTTTTGCGATAGCCCACTAAATGCAAGGCAAATCTAGCTGTTGATGCCCTTTGAAGCTGGATTATCTGGTGATTATTCAGCATATTTTATTTAGAGAATGTTAAATTTCATTGTCTTTAGCTCTTCAACTGCTTATATTCACTTTTAATTCTGTTAGAAACTGTTTTTTTTTAAGATTTATTTATTTATTATGTATACAGGAGAGGGCACCAGATCTCATTACAGGTGGTCGTGAGTCACCATGTGGGTGCTGGGAATTGAACTCAGGACCTCTGGAAGAGTAGTCAGTGCTCTTAACCTCTGAACCATCTCTCCAGCCCCTAGAAACTGTTTTAACAATTAGGTATTTGGTGTGCTTTTTAAATAAAAAAATTCTATTATTTTATGTATAATATATGAGTATTTCACTTGTGTTTATGTATGTATAGCAAATTCATGCCTGGAGCCTGCAGAAGGCAGAAGAGGATGTTGGATCTCCTGTTACTGGAGTTACAATTACATGACAATGAGCTGCCATGTGGATGCTGGAAATTGAACCCTGGTCCTCTGGAAAAGTAGCCAGTGCTCTTAAACTCTGAGACAACTCTCCAGACCCTGTTGGTTTACTTTTAATGTTAACTTATCTCAAATATTTAGCTGATTTTTAAATAAGCCCATAGCAGAATCTGAGCACTCATACTTTATATAATTGTATATTATTATTATTATTGTATATATTACATTTTACAGTAAGATATAGTTAATTTTATTTAAAACCACCCACTTTTGCTGATTGTAAACCCTTGGAGTGAATGTAGTGCCTTAATTGTCTTTTGTAATTAGCTGTATTCTTTTCATTGGAAGCATAAAGCAAGGAGCCAATAAATAGATAGGGCTTGTTCAATTCTTTTTGAGAGTCCACTGTTTCTTCGGAAGCTATAAAGGGAAAAATTTCTGAGTTTTGGAATTTTTTCCTTGGACATTTTCTGATCGGAAATATGTAGTTAAATTGATCTTTATGAGTAAAATTTCATCAGGTACTGTTGAAAAGTTAAAACATATTATCAAGCAACAAATAAATGAAATACCTCTTACTCTTGTCTGAAACTATTTTTGCTTGATGTCAATAAAGTTTAAATTAGTTCAGACTTTTCTTATTACAATAAATGTTTCCTTTTTAAAATGCATGATAATCATAATCAAGACAAAATTTGTCCTGTTATTTATTTTCAAAATGATTGTACATGTTTAGCAGACTTTTGATTTAAATCCTCAGTGATATATTGAAGACAGATGTTTAGATGACCTCATGTTTAAAGTACTGTTATATTTGGACACGAGATTAAATTTTCCTTAAAATCTCTCCTTATAAGCTAAACTCTACGGCAGAATACACAAACTAATCAATGATTTTCAGCGGGTTAATGCAATTCCTGTATTTTCAATAAAATTTTTATCTTTTATGGAATTCCACATAGTACAAAAGAGCTGATTATGAAACAGCTGTTTACAAATGAAAATATTGTTTTTGGCTGGCCAGCTAAATGGGAAACAGATTTGAAAAGTTCCAAGAATTTGAATGCAAATTTACCATATCATTTATACTGAACCAAAGAACATTGGTAAGATTGCAACATAATTTGTAAAAAATTCAGTGGAAGACTGTTTTGTAGTATATAAATATGAACATTGAAATAGTTTTTTTTTTAATTTTTCAAAGCTATTTCTTTCTGTGTGAAAATTAATGTAGAACTTGTCGGTAGTATATGCCAAAGTTTTTTAAAGGAACTTATGAACTGTTTTTTTACCATTTCAGTGAAGAGAAATTAGCAGATGGAGCTATTAGACAATCAGATGGAATGAAATAGATAAACTATAAATGATTGCTCCAATAGTTAATGTGTATGAGAAAGTGTTTTTAAGCAAGAGCTATTTAAGTATTAGCAAATTGTCACTTTTATCAGCAACTATAGAGCAAAAATGACATTTCTGTGCAAATTTTTATTTTTGAAAGGTGATTTACATTGAAAATATTCACATTTTCTCTTTAAAAATTTTTATCAGCAAATTTTGTTCCTTCACAATTTTATGCATGTACAGTATGTATTTTGTTTCCTCTTTCCCAGCTAGTCTTCCATTTCCCTCACTCCCCTCTCGCCACCCTCCCTACAAGTCTCTTCCCCACTTTCTACTGTTGCTGATAGTTTTGCCTTTTTTATAATTCGTATAGTAGGAATCCTATCAGAACGTAGGTTTTTCATTAAGCAGTGTGCATTTAAAGTCTTCCATAGCTCACTTGTTAATTTCTTTTTGTCTTTGGATAATATTTTGTTGTATAGGACATACAGCAACTGGATTATTCATCCACCTGTTGAAGCACATCTAGCTACTTCTAAGTTTTATCAACAATCAATAAAACTGCTGTGAACATTTGTGTGCAGGGTTTTGTGTGAATGTGTTTTGAACTCGCTTGAGTGAATATCTAAGGAAATGGGTGATTGCTGGGTTGTTAAAATATTGTTAAATGAACTTAATTGTAATATCTCTGGTATTTAGAAGTAAAAAATCTTTATTTCATATTAGGAGAAGGATAACAGTTTCCTGTATTCACAAAGCTCAGTTCTGGATAAACAGCTACTGTCTATTTCTTCCTTTGTTTATAGTCATGCATAGGTCTGAAAGGCTATTCAGATTCATGGCTTTTCACCACTTTGGTAAAATCATTATAATTGATGTTTAAGAATGAGTATTTTAAAAGAAAGTAGCGGACATAGCATAAAAAAAATGACTGCTAAGGTATGGTCAGGAGACTAGATACTAGTTTTTTCAAGGTTGTCTTGTTTCTAAGTTACCTGTAGTAGGATTGAATTCTGTGTTTGACATCATTTAAAACCTTAGATTAAGCTGGGTTTTGGGGTGCACATCTATAATCCTAGCATCCTCAAAGCTAATACTTGAGGATTGGGGGTGTGGGGTTCTGGTTTACATAATGAGTTCTAAGCCTGCTTGGGATACCTATATAGTGAAACTGTCTCAAAACCAAAGTGGAATAAAACATTTTTTGTTGAGAGGTGTATCCTTCCATCCCCACTAACAATGAAGGAACATATATACTAAGATAGAGGACATTAATGCAGATATTCAAGATCAGTCAGCCACTGAACTATCACTTGATGGTCATGAGTTATTGGCATTAGAGTATGATCATAGCAGTTAATATTCATTCAGGTGCCGTTGTAAGATTAGAGCAGACCAGATTTTGAGAGACTTGTTAATGATGAATTAATAATAATAAAATAATGATAATTATTAATTTTATAAATACAGAAAATGAGAAAGTTAAGTGGCTTTTGCACATGTAGTCAGTGATAGCCTTCAGACTGAATAGTCTGTATTCAAAAACCTCATGCAAAATGGTAAGAACATACCATCTTCACTATTCAACAAATTGTTAAATTATGTGCAGAAACAGAAGTAAATATTGTCTGATCAGTGATATGGGTACTATAGGATTCACACTTAAAAAATGCTCATATGCATAGTGAAGGTGATCCAAAAAGGGCAGAAATTATAGAAACAGTGGAAATATTAAGCTTGACTTTGAGGCTCCTTTTAAAGGAAATTTATCTGTAAACTCCCTGTTTGTAGATTTTTTTAAAAGCGTCTTTCTGGAATATATGATTTTCAAGTTCAGAACCCAAAATATAATGAAGAGCTCGGCTCTGAACAAAGACGAATCTTCTGTCGGCACACTTGCTTTGTAATCACAACTCCGCCATTAAGGACTTTAGGATCATCATTTTACCAAGGCCGCTCAAAATTCTAGAATTACTTGAAATGTTTTTCACATGTTTTTCCACATAAATTAAAGTTGGGCATGATGATTATAGAGATTTATTGTCAATTTCTTTGTTATTATTTACTAAGCATCATCTAGGTCTCCTAAGTATTGGTTATAATAAATATAATATTGATTATCCCTGCCTGTTCTGTTGCTTGTGTCTCTCCCTGAAACTATCCCTAACCTTCAGGACCAGTCTATTTCTGATCATCATGATTCTGGTTTCATATCATGCCTTAGGGATTCTATTGCTGTGAAGAGACACCATGACTATGGCATCTCTTATAAAGGAAAACGTTTAATTGGGGCTGGCTTACAGTTCAGAGGTTTAGTCCATTATTGTCATGGTGGGAAGCATGATGGCATACAGGCAACATGGTGCTGGAGAGATGGCTGAGGGTTCTACAGCTTGATCCACAGGCAGCAGGAGCAACTGTGTGCCATACTGAGTGAAGCTTGAGCCAAGGAGACCTCAAAGCCCAACCACACAGTGACACACTTCCTCCAACAAGGCCACACTTCCTCCAACAAAACCACAATTCCTAATAGTGTCATTCTCTTTGGGGGCCATTTTCCTTCAAACCTCCACATATAGGTTTTTTTTTTTTTTTTTTTAAACAAGATAACAATTGTTGTTGAGCTTCCTGAGTCATAGTCTGATGCCCTTCATTTAACAAACACTGTGTGTGGAGAATCTCCTGAGCATGGCACAGGAAGACAACACAGAATATGGAGGGTCTGAGGGTTGGAGAATCCCACCAGTAATTTGAGGTCCAAATGAGGACAGGAATGTTTTTTTCTAAGGAAGTAAAGAATTGTGTCAGGTGTGAGTAGGAACCTGAGGGAAGGTGGGGTTCATATTCTTAGAAGGATGAGTGAAAACCCAGGGAAGGGCCTTTGTGAAAGAGAAAGATGACTGGTTCTGAAAAAACAAAAAAAATATCACTTGGATTTGGTAGTTGATTAGATATTTGGGGAGTTAACTGAGAAAGAGCCTCATAGATCTTGGGTGCTATGGAATTCTGATATTATTCATTATGATAGGGAATATCAGAAGAAGGTCTGGGGATTAAGTGGTTACATTTCATGTGTCTGGAGTTTAAATTATCCACTAAGTAGCTGGAAATTTGGTAGGTTGTCCAGGATTCAATCATTCACTGTACGGGTGATTCCCATACAGTGTCTGTTTGTGTTTGTGTGTCTCTGTGCACTGGGGTATGTGTGTGTGCTGTGATGTGTTTGTATGTGTTGAGATATGGCCCTCTGTGTTGGTGTGTGTGTCTGTGTGTTGGGATCCCCTGAAGATATTTTAAAACTATAATTAAACCATCTCCTTACCAAATTCCTGCTAGACAATAATGAATGTCCCCATTTTCTGGCAGCACCCATTACAGATGTGATGAACTTTCTGAGGCTGTCCTTAAAGTCATCTGCCATAAGACCATACGGTTATCTTCCAAAAAAAAAAAAATCTGTCCACGTGTTCCCTTACTACAACACTCCAAGCATCCCCATGGGATATTGTAGCTTGAGTTTTCCTGCCTGGTCCACAGTCAGGACAAATCTCTCTCACCTGCCAGTCCCACAGCCGCTCAGACCAAGTAAACACAGAGACTTATATTGGTTACAAACTGTATGGCCGTGGCAGGCTTCTTGCTAACTGTCCTTACAACTTAAATTAATCCATTTCCATTAATCTATACCTTGCCACATGGCTCGTGGCTTACCGGCATCTTCACATGCTGTTTGTCATCGTGGCGGCTGGCAGTGTCTCTCTCCGCCTCAGCCTTCCACTTCCCAGCTTTATTCTCCTCCTTGTCCCGCCTACACTTCCTGCCTAGCCAACGGCCAATCAGTGTTTTATTTATTGACCAATCAGCAACACATTTGCCATACAGAACATCCCACAGCACTTGCCCTTTTGTTTTTTTAAAAAGAAAGGTTTTAACCTTAACAAAGTAAAATTACATATAATTTGGGAATTTGGGGGTAGCTTAAAAAAGATTTGAAAACCCTGATTCTGTTGGGGGGAAAAAAAGATTTACAGTTGGAGAAACTAGAAGAACACGTTAGGACCTTCCTAAACTGCCAGGATAAAGGAGAGGGGTGGTTATTTAAGTTTTCTCTACCTTTAAATTCTTAACCTATCCATTTGTCCTCTCTCAACTTCCCCAACTTTCCTGTTATTTGCTAAGGCAGAACCAGGCTGCCTGGCTTCAAATCCCAGTTCCTCCAACATTAACAGGTAACATTATCAAGTTCTACTGACCCAGCGTGGAAGGCTCACATTCCTGCATTATGGGGTTAATGAAAACAGTAGTTTCATGGGCTTGTTGTGAAGGTTACATGAGTCAATGCAAAAAGTGTGTCTTAGGCATAGCATTCAATTATTTTTTATGTGTTGAAGATCACACTAGCTCACTATATTCCTAACTTCCTTATTGTGTTTCTAAGTTCTTTTCTAGCAAGATAATATTCTTACTGTCTCCATCATTTAGGATTGGAGAAAGTAAAAAGGCTACTATGAAAATAAAAAATAATTGACTCTTCTCCCTTTAAAATATTGTAGAAGTGAGCCAAAAAAAAAAGTGAGCTGATCATAGAAATACCTAGCTACTATCAGGATAAATGACACTGACTTTTCTTTTTTCTTTTTTTTTATTATTAAGAGATTTTCTATTCAATTTATATACCAACCATAGATTCCCCTCTCCTCCCTCCTCCTGCCCCCCACCCTTCCCCCCCAACTCACCCCCCATTTCCACCTCCTCCAAGGCAAGGTCTCCCATGGGGAGTCAGCAGAGCCTGGTACATTCAGTTGAGGTAGGTCCAAGCCCCTCCTCCCTGCACCAAGGCTGCACAAAGTGTCCCACCATAGGCACTGGGCTCCAAAAAGCCAGATCATGCACCAGGGACAAGTTGGAACTCACTGCCTGCCTGGGGGCCCCCTAAACAGTTCAAGCTAAACAACTGTCTCGCTTATGCAGAGGGCCTAGTCCAGTACCATGGAGGCTCTTCAGTTATTGCTCCACAGTTCATGGGCTTCCATTAGTTTGGCTGGTCATCTCTGTACATGACACTGACTTTTCTAAGCTTAAATAGAGGTCCCCAAACAAACAAAGTGAGTTCTAGTTTGCATGGAAACTTCCTGAGACTTTGCAAACCCCAAAGCTAATCCGATCTCTCAATATGACCTTAAAACTGTAGCCTAGCATGCTGATTCTTTCTAAATCTCTGACTTTCTGCTCACGCTCGTATTTTGCTTCTTTACTCTCTCCTCCTCTAAGATAGCTTTGTGACAGCCTGCCAGTCTGTGTTCTAATCTGAACAGTGTTTTTCATCTTCGGCTGTTCATTAGAATCATCTGGAGAGTTAGGAAAGACATCTCAAGTAGCAGGTCACGTCTGACACTAATTACATCTGAGTCTCAAGTGTCAGTACTTTAAAACCTCTGCAGGTAATTCCACCACCAAGCAGGGAAGGTTTGGACCACTGGCTTTAACTAGCTACCTAGTCCCTGTGGTTAACGTCAATCACCCCCTTTAGAACTTACATTCGTGTGAATGGTCCTGGAAAAGGGCTGTGAGTCATTTTTACCTCACTGCAGGCAGAATACTGCTGATGCAGACAGAGCTATGCATCTCTGCTGACTCCTTTCCTATAGCTGCTGACTGACAGCTGGATTAGTTAGTTTTAGATAGTCAAACAGAAAATGTCTTACTTGGTATGTAAGCAGTGATCTTGGATTAATGCCATATCAAAAATGTTTACAAAGGAGCCTCATTTAAAAAAAAAGTCAGCACAACAACATGTGTCTGGCCCAGTGACAAATTCCTGTTTTGTTGCTTTTTTTCATAAAAATCCCCAGATTCTGAAGTTATTCTCTATTACTCTTTGTTGAGGGACAGGGACATTTAACTATTTTACATTAAAAAATAAGTCTAACATGCATACATAAATTAGGCACAAATCATAAGTGTAGAGATTGCTAAATTATTCAGAGTATACTAACTTGTATAGCTACAATGCTGGTTAAGAAACAGTAGCATCAGAGTGGGAGAGCACGGAAAGAGATGCCATGACAAATGAAGACATCATGGGAATAGGGAGAAACAGAGTGCTAGGGAAGTTCCCAGGAATCCACAAGCATGACCCCACCTTAGACTACTGGCAATAGTTGAGAGCGTGCCTGAACTAGCCTACTCTGGTGATCAGATGGCTGAATATCCTGTCATCATAGAACCCTCATCCAGTGACTGGTGGAAACAGATGCAGAGATCCATGGCTGGGCGCCAGGCCGAGCTCCAGAAGTCCAATTGATGAGAAAGAGGAGGGATTCTATGAGCGAGGGACATGGAGATCATGATGGGAAAATGTACAGAGATGGCCAGCCAAACTAGTGGAAATGCGTGAACTGAGGACCAATAGCTGAGGAGTCCCCATGGTACTGCACTAGGCCCTCTGGATAGGCAAGACAGCTGTTTAGCTTGAACTGTTTAGGGGGCCCCCAGGCAGGCAGTGAGATTGGAACCTGTCCCTGGTGCATGAGCGGGCTTTTTGGAGCCTAGTGTTGGTGCAGGGAGGAGGGACCTGGACCTGCCTCAACTGAATGTACCAGGCTCTGCTGACTCCCCATGGGAGACCTTGCCTTGGAGGAGGTGAGAATGGGGGCTGGGTTGGGGGGCAGGAGGAGGGAGGACAGGGGAATCTGTGGTTGATATGTAAAATGAATAGAAAATCTCTTAATAATAATTAACAAAAGAAAGAAACAGTACCGTTAGTAGCCTAGACTCCCTCCTTGTCTCTTCCTCATCTTATAGCCTTCTCCTTCCTCCATAGCAGTAGAGAATGTAATTATGCCTTTTTGTTTTTAGTGTTATGTCCTTTTAACCTTTTCAATGAAGTATATTTTGCTTGCCCATTAGAAGAAGCCTTTTACAGTGTGGCCAAAGCCATCCTCTCTTTTTGTATTGTTATTTTCCCCATCTGGTTAGAATTCACATCCGCATTGCATTGTCACCTCATCTAATCACACAGAAGAATGTCTCGAGAGTATGTGCACCGTAAACGACTTCGTTTTCTGAAATACAACTGCCAGGTTCTTAATGAGAAACCACCAAATCTTCCTTGGCTGTAAGTCCCCTTTGAAACCTTCATTTCTGAGAACCATGTAGTACATGCAAATTGCTATATGTTCTTGAAGGTAATTTCCTTTTATTTTTGTTTATATAAGTGTTTTGCCATAATTATATCTGCATAATGCTTGTATCCATACTTTTTAAGCACCAACATGTTGCTTAGGCTTATTATAATTAGAAAAGCTAAAAACAGTCAAGACAGACTTGAATGCTAACATAGGGCACACATATTATCTATCTCCAAAGAAGTGTGTCAGGATGTCTCTGCCCATTGCTTTCAGACTGGTACACAATGAGTCCAGATTACTTTAATAGCAGGACTCAGATTCATTTTCATTCTTTGTAATTTTTGTAGAATTATGACTGATATTGAGTTCTTCTTTATCTTAAAAGTCTTTTAATAGTTATTAAGCAATGCCAAAGACAGTGGCATTAAGAAAATCATTAACTCTTAAAACAGATTTAGAGATTTTATTTCAGGCAATAAATTAGTTATGCAATAAGATAAACACAAATATTCTCATCTCCTGTCCCCTCCCTTCTATTCCCCCCTCCTCTCAGTTTACCCAGGAGATCTCATCTATTTCCCCTTCCTCGGGCTATTCATGCACCAGGATCTATGCCGAGTGCATGAGCTGGCTTTTTGGAGCCCATTCCCTATGGTGGGATGCCCTGCTAAGCCTTGATGCAGAGGGGAGGGGCTTGGTCCTACCCTGAGGAGTGGATGGGGGTGAGGTGGAGGGAAGGTGGGGAGGGAGCAGGTGGAGGAGAGGGAGGGGGAGCTGTGGTTGGTATGTAAAATGAATAAAAAATTTAAAATAAAAAATTAAAAAATTTATCAGAAATTAATTAATTAACTAATTAAATTAAACAAAATAAAAAATTGTTTATCAGAAAAAGATAAACAAATAAATATATACTAAATAGAATAATTTTAAATGAGGATTAGATTATAAGAACTTTGAGACTCTGTAATATAATTTTTTTTTTTTGAGAGAAGATCTTACTATATAACCCTGGCTAGCCTGAAACTTGCTATGTGGACCACAGTGGCCTTGAACTCACAGAGTCCCACCTACATCTGCCTCCTGAGTGCTTGTATTAAAGGTGTGCCCCATATGCCTAGCCCTATACTATACATTTAAAAGATGCTAACTGTATTTTGAGAACTATTTGCTTTCTAGGTGAACTATTTTTATTTAATTTTCTACTTTAAAATTATCCAGTACAATGTTTTATATATTGATGAATGAATATGGGACCTGGAGAAATTCACAGCTTTTATTTATTCCACATCAATTTTTTTATTATCTTGAGGCTTATTATGTTTTTTTTTTCCAAAGTAGAGACTGCTGCTGGTGTGAAATATGCTTCATAGTCATGTAGGAACAATCTGGAAAGGAACAGTGGTTAGTTGGGATAATTGCTGAAGGGGAGTGACAAGTTTTTCATGTTTTGATCCAGACAAAGAAAGTAGCAATGTAACTCTCTTCCCCAGAGAGATCAGGATAGTAGTCTCTTCAGACTAGGTTCTTACCTGCCTCTGTGTGAAGTAGATCACCAGTTTGGTCTCTGGCTGTGAATCTAAGAAAGTGGTGTTTATGAGACCTTGGGGTAATGCTGTCATTTTGTGAGTGTCCTGAAGTCAGTGTTGGATGAGGTGTTGGGAGTTTCTTTCGATAGAAGCAATGGTTCTCTGCATCTTATTCTTCTAAACTAGCATCTTCCAGTAAAACATTCTGCATTCATGGAAATATTGTATTTTCATAGAAATACCTTTCAATATACTAGCCACATGTCCCTGAAGAGTACTTGAAGTGTGGCCAAGGGAATTCAGAAAACAAAATTGTTTTTGTCTCATTTTAATGAACTTAAGTCGTCACATGTGGCAAGTAGCCACTGTTTTGGACAGTACCATTTAGATTATGCCTTTGTGCTTAAAATTCAGAATGATAGAGCATATTGATTAGAATATTCATATCAGGGCTGGGGATTCTTTTGTCTTAACACATCAAAATGATATTATCTAAAGGAACTCATGATTCACTTCCACAGATAAATTTCCAGAGTAGTAGAATTTTTATTTAAGACCAAAGAAATTCATTGCTTCATATTTCTTGAGGCCAGAGGTCCAAAATGACTGCCTTGGCAGGGCTGGTCCTGGAGGCACGAAGAAAGACTGGCTGTTCTTATTCTTTCCTGCCTTTTGTGCTCACCCAAATTCTAGACTTTCTGTGACCTAAGCCAGTGTAATGTAAACACATCTCAAAAATTAACATTGATTAATTTTAAGGAGACTTTTAAAAGGCATTTCTAATTTATAGGGACAGCTGTACACAATAAACAGGAAGCCAGGCTTCCAGTTGTCTAATACATGCTAGCATGGCTGGCAGAAGTTTCCTTGTTTGAATATTATGTCCTGTCTGTTAGAGTCACACTCTCATTTGACCTCTCTCAGTCCCCATAGTTTTAGTGGTCTCTCTTCTTATGGCATCAGGATGTGGCTTTTACTGAATGTCAGTGTATCCCATCTTTACGGAACAAGTTCCACCAACACCCAAAACTAGGTACAGAATTACATTGGGTGAAATCTGCTTCTAGCTTCCCGACCAGGATTCTAGTTTTGAGCTTTCCACCTATCAGTGTATAGTTTTTTTGAGGGTAAGATGATGATAGTGAGCCAGAGAGCTGATTTTGTCGCTCTTAAAGTTTTATGTTGGATTTGACAGAGGTTGTAAGATTTTAGGTTTATATATGAATAGCAACGTCAAACTTATTTTGTCTCTTCTCTGCTATTGGTCATTGTCCCCTACTCTTTCAAGTTCTCATTGTGCGTGAAAAGCAATGCACATCAAAGACAGAGTTCTGGATACAGTGGTGATAAAAACTGAGATGATCTGGAATTCATTGTGCCCACTGAGTTAAAGTTAAAGCCATGGGAGTTTTCAGTCAGATGGTAGCTGTCCCCAAGCACTTAAGTCTTGTCTTCATAGAGACAGCTGATGAATAGAAGTCTGCAATGTTGGAATCAGACATTCTCTTATTAGAATCCTGATTTTGTCACAGCATGGTTGTATGTCCTCAGGTTCATTTCCCAAGTGCTTTGTGTTTTTTTTTTTTTTTTTTTTTGAAGCTACTTTACAGTGTTGATAGGATTGTGTTTTGTTTGAGACCTAGTTGTCACTCAGTAAACAGGGGTTACTATCATACCCTCATTCTGTATTCATGTGCAAAAGTTCTCACTTTCCTTCTCTCCACTTTTATCTCACAGGAGACGAGTGTTCTCAGAACCAGGGTAGGGTTGGACAAGCAATATTTCCATGTTATTGTTGTAGAAAACCATGTTTTAGTTGTTTTCAGGAGACCCTAGCCATTTTATTTCAAGTACAATTAGTTCTGTGGTCGTCTTCTTAAGCATTTGCTAACAGTAAAAATACAGTTGATTAACTCCCAGTGAAAGCTTTCGGAGAACCCTAACAACTGAATTATTGACAGTCGTGGGTTCTGTATGCAAGGGTGACTAATGTCTTTGGAAGCTCCGTGAAGGCAGGGAGGTGACTGATGTGTTGTTGAATGCAAGTCTGGGCCCTGTGTTTAGCAGTTACTTTGTACATGATGTTAAATTGAACCCAACTGTCACTCTCACATAGTTTCTGCTGTAATTGAACATAATAATCATATAGAAATCAATGTGACGCTGCCCTTATTTTTATGATACATTGTATTTGATGTATAATTTTTACAAAAATGTAAAATAGTCTTGCATAGTCTTCCTTGTTTATAAGTTATTTTCAATATCTCAAAAAGTATAGTATGAAATGGACAGTAGCAATTGTAATCTGGTGTCATACACAGGAAATGAATGATAAATGGCAAATGCATAATTGAATAAATTAAACAAAAGAATTTCTTTCTTTAGCATTGAAAAAGATCAAATTCTTGTCAGTGGCTCTGGTAAAGCACCAGGGTTGCCCGACCTGACTGGTGGTTTTGTAATGGAGTGTTGTTAACTTAACGTGAGTGAGTTGCCAGTGTGGAACAGTTAGCACAGCTAATGTTCATCCTAGACCTTGTTATTTCCTGGTTGTAGCATACAAACAGCACATGTGGAGAAAGGAATGGTACTGGCCAGGTCATAGTGGAACAGTGCCCTGACTTATGATTAAAATAAAAGATCAGTCAGGCAATATTCTAGTCACTTTCTAGCCCATTGCCCCAGGTAGCACATTCAAAAAATTCTGTTTCCTCCCTACAATGAATAAACAGATAAAAGAATAAGTGAAAGAGTCTACTTAAAAATCTGTGTGTGTGTGTGTGTGTGTGTGTGTGTGTGTGTGTGTGTGTGTACTTGCATCTGCATGTGTTACCATAGCCTACATGTAGAGAATAGAGGACAGCTATGAGACTTGGTTTTCTCCATCAGGGTGGGATTGAACTCAGGTAATCAGGCTTAGTGGCAAGCATCTCTGCCCTCTGAACCACCTCGCCAGTTACAGCTCTTTAATCTATGTTGTGTATAGGATAAAAAGGAGATGCAATATAAAGCTTTGAGACCATGTATGATCCTTATCTCTGAAATGATTATGTCATTCAGTGGTCCAACCATAATTAGAAAATATTATCACTTCTAATTTGTGTGAGAAATGGAATGCTTATTTTGAATTGTTACATTTTTGTAGTTTCTTTTAATACATGCTCAATACAATGATATCTGGGTATGATAGTTGGGTAGCCTTGAAAGTAGCTAACACTGTATATCCCAGTTGACTCTTCCACACTGTACTGGACCATAAACTCATAAATGTATTTAATTGGTATATAGACTTGGAGTCATTTGAAACGGGAAAGAAGGGTTTCTGACCGTTGTAATCATCCACAGGAGACTACTGGCCGTAGCTCACTTTAGTGGCTTGAATCTGGAATGTACCCACAGGCTCATGCTTTGACCATGGGTTCCTAGCCTGCAGTATTACTTTAAAAGTTGTGCCTTTAGGAAGTGTGGCCTGGCTGGTGGAAGTAGGTCACTAGGAACTGACCTTTGAAGGTTATAGCCTCCCCTGGTTCTGGCAATGGCCTCTGTTTCCTGGCTGGTCCCAGCATAAACCACCCCACTGGCAGAGGAAAACTCATTGCCATTCAGAGCTGAAATTGCTCGAAACTGTGACCCAGATGGATCTCAACCCTTAGGTTGTTTTTGGCAGGTGTTTCGGTCACAGCAATGCATCCCTACTCAAACAGAGCAGTATGAATCATAACTCATAAAGTAACATTTTAGCATTTTCCAGTTGCCAGAAAATACTAATACGTCTTTGAGTTAATTATTATGTGGAAGTAGTAGTTAAGACTTGAATAACTGGTTTTCTGCTTCATAACCTAATCATAATTACTTTTTCTTGAAAAAATCACTTGCAGTCCTACCATCAGCTGTTAAGTTACCTTCAATTATTACTCTTCCAAATAACACAACTGAATAAAATCTAACCAACTGTAAAAACAAAGAAGTTGGGGAATTCACAGTGGTTTTGGTTCGTTTTCCCTCCTTCCCTTTGTTTTCTCTAAACTCGTATTTGAATCCAGAAGCACAAGACCTAGAGATCACTCTTTTCTGTGCAGAAAACACACTCTTAGCTAGTGGCACACTAGAGGCTTAGAGCCTGTGGGTTTTGGATCATTGAAGAAGACTTTCAGAGAGAGGAGCAGTGGGGAGAGCAGAAGGAACGTGAAGCTGTGTGGGTGGGGAGGTGGGAGGATCTAGGACGAGGTGGGGGAGGGGAAACGTGATCAAAATAGACTGTATGAAAGAAATTAATTAACATTGAATCGAAATGGTGTTTTGGTCAGTATGTGGCTTTCTAATATCGATGCATTCACAGATGGTAGTTATATTCTTGTCACATCAGTGTTTAAACAAGGAAATGATTTTATTCCCCAATTTGATACACATGGAAACTGATGCTCTGAGTTGTAACTGGCCAAGGGCACATGGAGAAACACCAGTGCCAGAGACGTGGTGGCCTGGTATCCACCTATCCATAGACTCTGCCAGTTGAATGTCAACCATTTAGATCCCAGGCACTATTTTCCCTACACTTGCACATGTGATATTTCCAGTCACAGAAGGTCTTCCTGATACTTTCAGCTTAGAAATCAGATTCTCAAGGTCAAGAAGAAAAGCATAATGGCACAGCCGTGGAATCAGGACTAGATTTTTGCCTCTGCTACAGGTAACTACAGTTCATAGGGGAAATCCACCCAGTGGCGAATGTGCCCTGTGGATGTACCTTGAGGGGTCAGTCATAGGCCTACAGTCATCGGGCTCAGGACAGAAGTCTTCAGGCAAGGAGCTGTGGAGTAGAACATTTATTTACCATTCAAGGTCCTTGGTCTGTGCTCACTGCAGAAAAAATAAAAAGGAAATAATTTTAAGAAAATATTAGTTTATAACCAATGTAGCTGAATTTGGAAAATAGAGAAAACCATAATGAAGAAAATCTAAATTGGTTATTTTTCTACCAGCCAGTGATAAGTCATGATTATTTTGGCATATTTCTTATAGCTTTTAGATTGTGTGTTTATAAATATGTTCATAGTATTATTACATACACTTTTATACAATTTCATATTACATTATAATGGTGTTTCTGTCATTTTTACATTATGAGTATAAACCTATTTTTTAAATTAAATTTTTAGAATTTTTAGAAGTTTATGAGTATTGTATTTACATTGTTTTTCTCTGCTCCTCTTCCTTCCAAGTCCTCCTACATCCTTCTCTACCACCTCTTTGAATTCATAACCTTTGTTCTTTCATGATTATTATCTTATGCACACACACACACACACACACACACACACACACACACACACACACACACACTGTACCCAGCCGAGCCTACCGGCTCCATGTTATTCATACCTATATTTTGGGGGCTAACCACTTGTTATTGGCTAGCCAATTAGGGGTTTCATCTCTGGAGAAGACTGATTCTCCCTTTCTCAGTAGTCATTAATTGCCTGTAGTTCTTTGTTTAGAAGTGGGGTACCATGAGATTGCCCCAATCTTGTTTAGACAGCTATCTTATTGAGATTTTTATAAGTGCATTGAGTGCATTATTATAGAGATTTCATGAGAGCAGCTTCCCTGTCATATATAGAAGACACTATCTCAAAGCAGGCTTCCTGGTCCCTTGACCCTTACAATCTTTCAGCCTCTTTCACAGTGTTCCCTGAATGACAGGATCTCACGGTGTAGATCTGGCCAGCCTGGAGCTCACTATGTAGACCAGACTGGGTTTGAGCTCACAGAGACCCACCTTGTATTAAAGGGCATTCAAGGTGTGTGCTACTATGGCTGGCTTAAATCTGACTTTTAAGTGAAGTATTCCTTTATTGAACACCCCCCACCCCGTTTGACTATATTATGGCTTTTCCCATTTTTTTTTTTAACTGTTAAATAGTAAAATTGGGTAGTTCAGGTAGAGGGAATCTCTCATCAGGCAGTAGCATAGGTGACAGTTTGCAATGCTTTTTCCTTGTTTTAAAAATTGTTTTACGACAGAGAAAGTCATTCTTTGTTTGAGCATTCCGGTCTTATCAGTTGTGGGTTCTTGTTTTCATTTAGCTGTTGCTGAGTGAAACTGAGGAATTAGATAGACAATTAGTCCAAAGTACGCTCACCAGGCTTGGCTCCATTTCAGTGCTGCTGCTCTCTACTTCCTAGGGATTATATTACCCCAAGAAATAACTTGGAACATTTTGCAATAATCTTTATATTTTCTTTTTCTAAGTGCTGAAGTTTTTAGTTACTAAAATGCTTTAGAAAACAACCAACTTACATTTTTAACATTCTTTTCACAAATAATAATATAATTTCCTGATAGCCATGAATAGAAAAACCTAAAGATTCACAGACCGTGCTTTATCCCAGAATTATCCTCTAGAGAAGCACATGTCTGTTTGATGCTAGGTTTTAAACAAGAAGGCATAGTAACAAACTGTTACCGGGTATATATAGACCTATATACATAAACATACAAATAGGCTTTGTACAAATTATTATTTTTATTATTTATTTATTCTATGTATTTTTTGCATCATTTGTCTTGGTCCCATTCAATCCCCATCCCTTCACATCAGCCCTCCGCCCCTGAACCCCCCCCCAAATAAAACAAAATTCAAGAGAAAAAAATAAAGAAAATAATATGAGAAAAGTAAAAAAAAAAAAAGAAGGAAGGAAGGAATTAAAAATCTCATCATGGAAGCTGCAGTGTGACCCAACAAGTCATGCTGTATACTCCTTGGTCCATACAGCTCTACTTGCAAGTATTCATTGCAAGGAGTCACTGGAGCAGGTCAAGTCATAACCCTAGGTCTGGGCGGATGTAGGGTTGTAGGGTTGGTCTGCCAGATGGAAAATGTGGACAGCTCTCCCATGCTCATGATTTGGGGGGTGGCTCACCTACAACTCCACTGACAAGGTTGAATCTGTTGTGCTGCTCTCATGGGTTGCAGGGCCTGCTTTCCCAAGTCTTGCAGGTGGTGGGGATCCGGGACAGCGCTCCCACTCTTATGACCACAGGTCCAGCTCTCCCACCTGCCCCAGGCACTGGTGGGCAGGGTGGGGAGCTTTGTTTCCCCGCCCATGCTGCCACAGGACAGATGAGAAGTGGGGCAGCTCACCCATACTCACATCTTTGGGGCTGGCTCACTCACACCTGCACTAACAGGGTTGGCTCTATTGTGTCACTCTGTTGAGGTGCAGGGACTACTCTCCTGAGTGTTGCAGCTGTTGGGGATCAGGAAAAGCTCTCTTGCTCTTATGACCCCAAGGCCAGCTCTCCCACATGCCTCAGGCATTGATAGAGTGGGGGAGGCTTCTTTCCCCTGCCCACACCACCACAAGACAGATGAGAAATGGGGGTCAGCTCTCCCATGCTCACAACTTTGGGGTTGGTTCACCCACACCTGCACTAACAGAGAGCAGACAGTGTGGTCATAAGAGTGGGAAAACTATCCCTGACCCCCACCAGCTGCAACACTAGGAAGAACAGGCCCTGCACCTTGCCAGGGAAGCACAACAAATTAACTTTCAAAGGAGGAATTTAGGCCATTTTGAAGTTAGTGATACTTTAATGGCTGACATTTGAGGGAAATGCCTTCTGAATTATTGGGTCAAGAAAGTTGGTAAAACATTTGGACTACTATTAGTATTGGGCAAAGGAGAGAAGGATGCAGACCTTCTGATGAAGTGTCCCTGATACATAAAAACAGACTTAAATTTCCTCTTGCACTATCTACACTGCATAAGATTCATGTAGTGTAGTCATCACACTATAATATGTAGTTTATCTATCTGCCTCCATTATGAAGCTGCTCTGATTATGTACTAGGCTGCACTTTGGTCCCTCCTGTAAAGATGTGACTAATGTATGTGACTCTGTCTAATTTCCTCACAAAGCAAGCAGCACCTTGACAGAGCACTTAATTGAATTAGGACCATTTTGGTCTGCCTAGAACACGGCTGGCTCATGGTAACTGTCATTGTTTTCTTTAGAATTAAAAAAAGGAAGGAACATGCTACCATCAAGTCCCATTCCACTCAGCACTCTAGACCAGGTTTAGGTAGTTTGTTCCCCCAAATAAGGAAATTTAGGTATGAATCATGTCTCGTGCAGCTTGGGTCCTGGAGCCCTGACTAGGGTTAGGAGGAAATGGAGAAGGGACAGACTCACAGAAACATGTACACAAAGTTGGGGTCAGATAGAGTGTGCACACTTTGATGAAGCAGCACCTAGTAGGACCACACCTGGAACCTCGATGTTTGTTGTATACAGCCTAGGAGGAAGGGCTAGCTAGGTGCAGCAGGAGGTCTCTGAGCAGTCCCAGGCTGTAAGCACTGGGAGGGAGCCCCAGCTATTAGATTTCACATGCACTGCTAACCTCTCTCACTTGGACCCCAGAGGAGAGCTTTACCATTCCTCTGAGCCTCACAAGGGGCTGAGACATTGGAGTCCTTGACATGGCTGTGCTGTGCCCATGTCAACAAAACACAGTCAATCAGGACTTTGCTTAGGGTTTGCTATCTTCCCCCGAAGCAGCTCATTCCTGTCGTCCTATCACTCAGGAGACTAAGGCAGGAAGATTACAATACTTAGGAGGCTAACCTGCGCTGTGTTGTGATTTCCTGGCTAGTCTGGGCTACAAAGTGAGACCATGCCTCAAAAACAAACAAAGAAACAAACAACGAGAGAATTTAAGTAGGAAAATCTACTTCAGAAACATGTCTTGATAGATGCATAGCTGATTAGCCAGGTATAATGAAAAAGACTTAGGTTCTTCTATTATATATCTCTCATATTCTATTATCTATCTATATACTACCTATTTCTTTTTTGAGACAGGGTCTCATATCCGGCTTTGGTTGACCTATAACTCTCCATATGGACTGGGTTGACCTCCAAGTCACAGAGATGCACTTGCTCCTACCTCCCAGTACCATCTATTATTTTTTAAAGTAGATTATATAGTGTGAACTTTGAAGCCTTAACTTACCTAGCAGATGGACCAGGGTAGAGTTCTGGCCTTTGGCAAATAGACTTTGGCAAACCCTTTACCTTCTAGTTTTGCCACCTATAAAATGATGTGGTGATAATGTGTGCCACAAAAGACTTATGCATATGGAATACAATAGTACAGAAAAGCACATGTGTGATACATGACACGTGCTATATGCTCTAGCAATGTTTGCTAATATTAGATTTGTTTGTCCTTCAGTGAGCATCTTGGAAAATAGTGAACCACAGATATGAGGGGCTTATTAAACCCTGGTATAAATTTGCTCAGTGATTGGTGATTAAATGTTGACATCAGAAACCAGATAATTGTCCCTCCGGATATGCCCCTGCGGTGCTTTGCTGTTTTCTTGTATTTGTATTGTCCTTGCATTGATCCCTTTGTACCTTGCTTTTGTGTTTCTGATGGGAAGATTTTAGAGAGGATATCAGTGGAATGGAAGATACATTAAAAGGTTCACAAAGACCTGGAAGTCATTCTTAGGGAGGATATTTAGTGGGGATTAGAACATGTAGGAATTATAAAATGAGAAATAGATTAGACTTTGGCATAATACTGGAATGCATGATTAGGACCTGTCGGTAAGAGTTACCAAACGGTCTAACATAAGGAAGGGCTTATTATCAATTAGAGGAATTAAACATGGAAAAAAAGAATGATCGTTCATCAGTGAGATACTCTCAGGGGTTTGAAAACCCAATAGAGCATCCTCATTGTTCTGAAGATAAGCAAAGTGATTGGTTTCTCAAGAAAGGAAAGCATAAGAGTAAGGGGAGAGAGTTGCTGCTGTTAGGAGGGGCCAGAAAGTTTCCTTTCATCTCCTCTCTGGGCTTGGAAGACACTTGGTGAAGGGTGTAACTTTGTGATGGTTCATGAAAGAAGGAAGAATTACCCCATGAGCCGAGGTGACTGACAAGGGAAGGAATCATCACTGTTATGTATTTCCCATGGCATTTGATAAAGTTATTACTGTTTGGTTACAGCAAATTGCTCATTTATACCTATGTATTGTTGACTTGTATATGCCCCTCTCACGATATATCTCCCTCATCTCCTTTGCATTGATGTGCTGTTATATTTCCACAAATAGATCAATGAGATTATGAGCACTAAATTAATTGAGCTGTGTTCACTCAATCTATAATAGTTCAGAAGAAAATCCATTCCTCATCATGTAATCACTAAAAGAAAGAATATCATAAATGATAGCCTTCACTTTTCAGCATTTTCAAGCTATATATAGGAATAAGTGGGGTTGTTACACTTTTTGACCAACATAACTACTGTGGAATTTTTAAGAAGGTTGAAAATCACTTTTAAAGGGTGCATGGTCACTACTGCTTTGCCCTTTGGGCATTTCCTTAGGTCAGTTAAGGTTAAAGGCCTTGCCCATAAAATGTTTTGCAAAGAAATGTTTATTTGGCCCATTTATTAGCTTCAGGCTGTCCTGATTTAAGTGAGGGACCTTCACTGCACTCACATAGCCCTTCTCAGTTTTGTTTTTTAAAAGAAGTGACAAAGGGGTATACATGGCAATGCTTATGCTAGTTAGAAGGTTTTCATTCTTGAAGGTTCAGAATACATATTCTTCTATTGTTTTATGTGAAGTTACCTCTGTGTAATGTTCTTCCCACTGCTGGACCTTTTGATGAGAATACTTTTAATTTACAAATGCCAAGAAGAGGCAACAAGAAAAAAAATCCCATTTTTTTTTTTTTTTTTGCTTTTTGAGACAGATTTTCTCTGTGTAACAGCCCTGACTGTCCTGGAACTCACTTTGTAGACCAGGCTGACCTCAAATTCACAGAGATCCGCCTGCCTCTGCCTCCCGAGTGCTGGAATTAAAGGTGTGCGCCACCACCACCTAGACTTATTTGTATTTCTTTTATGTGTATGAAACTCCCATTTCTTAATGCTTTTCTTGGACTATCTGTTTCCACATAGTTGAGCACTGTGCCTGTTAACAGTGCTTTATAGACAGCAGACAGACCACAGTGTGGATGCGTCTCTATTGAAGGAGCAGGTGAAGTGGTTGGAGCAGTGTGGTCTCCCACCCACCTTCTGATCTGCAGAGGTTGGCTTCATGCTTACTCTTCTTTCTTTCCTTATAAAGCAGGAAGGATCAAAAGCTGCTGCTGCTGCTTCAGAGAACTAAAGGCATGGTTGATGAACACAAAGTCAGCCCCGTGGTCATTTTACAATATACATTGGGTGTTTTTTTTTTCCTTTTTAAACCAAGTTTATAATACCTTTCCAAGATAGATTCTTTTGAGTGACATCAATTGCATGTAAATATATGTTTTTCATTAAAAAGCCTAAACTCAAATTATTTATAGCAGTCTCATTAAACTTGGAGGTGGTGGGTGAGGAGGTAATTTGCTTCAGTAACTTTCATATAAAGATTGCCAGTTATTGGTGGAAAAGGAAGCTCTCTCTAAGCTTGATTTCATTTCAAACCTTAAGAAAAACTTAAGTTTTGAATTACTAAATTTAAAAGCTGTGAAACATTATATTATATTTTGTGGTTAAACTTTAATATAATTTTTAGGATTTATATGAAATGTCTTTTGATAGATTCCCAGAAATGTTTCTTATTTTCTATTTTCTGTATATCTAAGCACTGACTCTCCCATCACTAGTGTCAGAGCACTGACTCCCTTATGTTTATGTCTTTGGCAAGAGTCCCTATGCATTGCTTTTTTTCCCTTCCTTGAATCTAAACCTCTAAGGGTGTGATTTTCGGTGTATCACCAGAGCAAAGAGGCTATTATGTCAGCAGCTATCATAATAACATTGTTTTCTCAGGGTTTGCTCATAGATTGCTCCCTACCAGAGGGAGGAAACATGTTCTGTTGAGCAGGGACAGGGTAAATCCTACAAATCCTACTCTGGAATGGAGAAGCACCTCACCTGGGCATCTGATTCTCTCAGTCAGAATATCTGTGCATTCCTTTTTGTTTTGGATCTGAGCATGGCTGCTGTTTAGGATGAGCAATTATAAATTAGTGGTTCTGTTCTTTAGCAAAATTATATCACTCAAAGATACAGTAAAAATAAATGTGTTGCTCCAGTATACTTCTGCTAACCAAATGTCTATTTTGCAATTTTCAACACTGTGTTGTTGTATTCTATCCATGAGGTTTTGACTTTTGAGTCCTATAAAGTTACTCTGAGTCACACACTTAAGGATGTTATAGTCAACAGAGTAAGTACAAACCTATTGTACATACAATTAGGTAAAGTACATAATACTTGATAATAACAATGTTTCTGGCCTATGTATTTACTTTGTTATGCATCTTATTATTATTTTGGGATTTTGGGGAATTTTGGATTATAGTCTTGTCTTGTAATCTGGACTGTCCTAGAAATTACTGTGTAGCCCAGGATGGCCTCAAATTCACGATCCTCTCAAATCATTCTCCCAAGGGCTGGGATTTTAGGCCTGTGTTACCATATCTGACTATATTGTTATTTTTGAACTTACTACTTTGACTAAAAAAATGTTTAGTATAAGATACTGTGACATTCTGTATCACCAGCAGCCCTGTATAGCCCATGTTTACCATGTTTTTTTTTTTTATTGTATCAAGTGTCCACATCAAGCAGTGGACTTAGGAGCTGTGCAGGCTTGTGTAAGTACACATCTTGATGCTGACACATCTGAATTACCCATCGTCTTCATCCACTCTTACCCTCGTCATGAGACTAGTGATTGTAATTCCTCAGGAGCCACTTTCTCTCTCAACCTCAGTCCTTACTTCCCATCATCCTCATCTTTTTTGGCACAATGGGCTCTTCTCTTTTTACCAAATCTTTCTTAGGAAGGAAATTAAGACTACAATGAGGATAACCATATATTTTGTGACTGAAGAGGGAGTTTTTAATAATTATTCTGAAACAATAGACATAAACTAACACTGCCCATGAACTTGTCACTGTACCCGAAAAAAACAGAAGCTGTGATCTAATGGTTGATCATACCGTACAAATTTGTCTTTGTGGGCGAGATTTGAATTTTAATAGAGCTGAAGGTGTTAAATTAAAAGAAATAATTTCTGACAATTTTCAGGAATCAATAGTAAGTTAAGGAAACCCCTAGAGTCAGAAATGAATAGAGCAGCCTTAAAATAAAGATAGTTTAATGATTTATTTTGCTTAAACTTAAAGCTGGCTTTGTATAATGCCTTAGTAGTCACCTCAACACTTAAATATAATTAAAATAAGACGATTATTATCTGTATTTCCCATTTGGGGAGGGGTAGACACACACAAATTAGTCATATTATAGTTTGAAAATATTTGTTTATTCAATAAACCTTACATACACTATCTTTAGTGGCTGGCCCATCCTTCCAAAATGGCAAATATAAAAAATGAATCATTTGGTTGCTGAGATTGCTTCTTGTATTTCTGCATTTCAGGAGAAGATGGCAGTATTGAGCCTCCACTCTGATGCACCGCTGTTTGAAGGAACTTAAACTTCTTGGTAGAGAGAAGTGTCATTTTAGTTAAGCTCAGTTCATCTCCTAGGATTTCATTTTTGACTCTCTTCCACCCCCTCCATATCTTCCCATGGAGAATGAGAGAATGCTCTAATGTATGTGTTATTAAATCTGTTATACAAGGATACTATTAAATTACTTGTTCTCATTTGTAGACATCTAAGAATGTCGGCTTAAGGGACATATAGGAAACAACTTCTAAAATGAAATGAGGGCCAGTTCTAAAATGCAGAAGTATGTTTATGATGTGAGTATTTTCCTAAGGCTTTGACAGGAAGAATTCACTTTACATTCCCAGTGCACAAAACACTTTACTGGTCCACATCATACAGTAAATACATTTGTTCTCTGGGAATACACTGTTCAAGTTTTCTTCTCTATGAGGGAAGGGGAGCACCAGGCTACTGCTAAGAAGAGACTTTCCCCAAGACTGATGCTTGAACAACCGTTTAGATGAAAAGAGAGATTCTTCACTCCCTTTCTCCTCACATTCACTGTTCTGCTTGCATCCCAAACTTAAAAGAACAAAAAAGGGTGATTCATGTATCTATTAACTGTGTGTTGAAAAATAAAATGAGTATCATTGTTAATATTAAGAAGGGATTAAGCAGTACAATTCTAAAGCTGTAAACTGTGGGGGAAGTAGAACACTACCAAGTCTGAGTGAGTCGTTTTTAAAAGTGTAAGCCAAGATTACCAAGTTAAGCTGTAGTGTCAAAGGATCTGGATAACAGCTGGAATGGCACCCAATTCTGCAAAGTTGTGTTGGAAAGAGCTGTCCCTGCCATGCTTAAAATACACAAGAGAAGTATTTTAACAGGTGAGATTATGAGGTTTTTCCGGGCAATTAAATAACATACAAAAAGATGTGCAGTTGCTTGGTTTGATTATCATAGACAGTAGGATTTTCTCCTGTCCTTTAACTTTATATGTTTAAAATTATTGTTGAAATGTTATGTGACAAATAATTTATGGATTTAACTAAGTCAGCAATTCCGTTGGGTTTCCAGCATAAGGGGAGGACCCAACAACAACATCTTCATTTCATATTGTTTTGATAAATTTAATGACATTTTTTTTTAACCAAAGGAAATTTTGTCTCAGCTGGACTCTTTCACTGCAGGTTTTAATCGCAAACATTCAAGATGAGAACATAGCTATTTTTTTTTTATTAAAAGGATATGTTCTGGTTAGTTTGGAAAGGTCTGATGAGCAAAGGCTTCCAACAGCATGTCTAAGACCTTAAAATGTAGTGTTGAAGTAAGAAAGAATAACATACATTTTCTAGTATGCGTGCATCTTAAATGTTGCAAGAGGCATAAATAGTGACTCTGTAGGCATTGTCAGGGATCTCTTACTTCCCTAAAACTCCACCCAATAGTAAGTCAATTAAAATTAGATTGTGTGCCTATGTTAGAGGTGTAGACAGCCAGTACCAAGCTTACCTTGAGATGTAGGTGGAAGCCAGAGGCTGTAGTTCCTATCATATGCTATAATAATTGAAGTATGCTGTCTTACATGTAATATGTAGTCTATAATGTTTACTGATTGTGTCCCTGTTCAATAGTATTCAGTCTCTCCTCCGTGTGTGCATGTATCTCATACTTGGATTGAATTCATGGCCTCATGCACACCAGATGAGTGATCTATTGGCTAAGCTGCAACCCTAGGCCAATTCCTCTTTGAAATATTTTTTCCTTAAGACAAATATGGGTATATTATTTGTGGATGTATATGTGTATATGAATGTGGGTGCCCTTGAAGGCGAGTAGAGGATGCTGGATCCCCTGGAGCTGGATCCCCTGGAAACTGAACTTATGTCCTCTGGTCGAGCAGTATACACTCTTAACCACTGAGCTGTCTCTCTAGTCCCTCTTCAAATTTTCTCATCCTCTGTGTGTTCTTGTACAAGTTCTGTTTTCTGCAATGAAATCAACAATATGAACTTCTCTTAATATTTCTTTTAACGCTCAGGTTATTGATATTCAACTTTTCATTGTAGTTTTAAAGTGGAAGAAACACTTGGAATCTTTAAATACTTTGGCTGAAGTGCTGAACTGTTATTATAATTATAGTAACCGAAGCATTCATTGGTTTTCAGCTCAGTTAAAATACTGCAGTCTTGCAATGTGTGAAACCTTATGCAAGTATAGAATGAAGCAAGTCATTAAACATAATGTTTTGGCCATGTCTTAGCTGTCTTACTATTTTCTAGTTCTGTTGGCTGAATGCTGTCATCTGCGTAATCTCCTTAATTATTCCTTCTGCAGCTTACATAGGAAGATAGTGAAGTCAGGTCCTCCCCTAACCCTGGTGGGCTTCTCAGAGGAGCTGACCACTGGGAAAAACATGCCGTGCACTTGAATCTGTTAGTTTCTGCATTAGGTAAATAAACCCTGAAGGGAGTCCTTAAATTTTTCAGCTCTGAGATTGAAAAATTGCAAGTTTTCTCTTTTCTAGCCTATCAATATTTCCTGAACTTTCCATGTAGGGATGGGGGAGACTTCGTGTACTTTCCTTGCTGTTGTGTGATTTGTAAGAAAAATAAACTCCATTTGTTTTCCTTTTTTTTCCATTTGATTAATTCAAATGTTCATCAGTCTCCTATAGAAACTGGTGATGTGGAGAACTGACAAGGGCCTGACCTGTTTTCAATACTTTGTAGCATCAATTCTTGGCAAACTTCAGTGGGACCTTGGCAAGACTGTCCTCCGAGACCTGGGCTTCATTATGGTGTATAAAGAGTCACCTCTCTTAGCCAGGATTGTCTGGATATAGCCCCAGGGAAAAGACGCCAGAGAGTCTAGGACACTTGGTCTTAAAGACACTCTCCTTGATTGAGTGGTCAGAGAATGTGTATTAGCCAAAGGCTTGATGATATGCTGGTATCTGTCCATCCCACATTTGGAGCAAGAAGCTGTTCTGGATAACAGCTTCACCGTTCCAGTTTCCTTTGAGCCAGAACAATTACTATGTTCTGCTGAAGTGCCTGTTGTACTTAGAGGACTCAAATGACATAACTTTACCTAACCCTCTTCAGCATACCATAGAAACTTGATTCATACAAAAGAAGCAAACACTGAAATTCTTATTTTTAAAAAGAATGAAATCCAACAATACATTCCCTGTAACCAGGGCTTTGGTCAAGTTGACTCTGACTTCTGTGTGGTGACAGTGAAAACAAACCATCATGAAGTATTGATAATGTGAAATTAAGCAGATTGTTTACTCACTCTTAAAAATAGCATGTTTTATTAGAACAACCTCAGAGGACCATTAAAGAAAATGATTTAAGAATTTGGACAGCAATAAATAATAGAGTCTAGTAAAACTAGATTTTTTTTATCTTTAAAGCGTCTAATATACTTGGTCTATTTAGAAAACAAACACATTTAATTGTTTCCATCTCTTAACTATGTCTAGTGGGTTCAGTTTTTAGTTGCTGCGCAAATAAGTTGGTCCTAGTTCCATTGTTTTATTTCAAACATCATTTCAAATTAGGGCTTAATGTGGCTTGAACATTTGGCCAGAGTAGTCTATTCTGCTTTTGTCTAAGGGTGGTTGATTGCATGTATCTTTTCCAGCTTACAAATGCCAATATACATAGAAGAAGGCAAACCCAGCCCCAAGACCATTTATCATCACACATTGATTGTGACTCTTTGTTTTATTATGGCACACGGGAGGAAAACAAAGGCCTGAAGAAAAATGGAATGTCAAGATCCTACACATTTTTGCTACGTCACAATGTTTACCTAATTTTTCTGTGCTGTTAATGGCTCTCTACATAGTTTATTAAAATATGTATGTCCTTTTCAATGTTGAACTAACAGCTTTCAGATACCAAAGTAGCAAATATCCACGAGAATGAAATACACTGAAAGAGAGAAGTTATATTAGTTCCTGTTCTCCTTGCTGTGACAAAATCAACTTGAGGAAGGGTTAACTTTGGCTTCCAAGTTTAAGGGGCTACAGTCCCCTCATGGTGTGGGAGGCACGGCAGTGGGAGTGGGAGGTGGGTGGTTATACTGAGTTAGTACTCAGGAAACAGAAAGAGATGAACGCTGGTGCCCAGCTGGCTTTCTCACTTCTTTCCTTTTTATCCTGGCCAGGGACCCAGCCCATGAATGGTGCTTCCCACATGTAGGGTAGGCATTTGCTTCTCAGTTAATTCTCTCTAGAAACGCCTTCACAGATATATCCAGACCTGTGTCTTCTAGGTGATTCCAAATCCAGTCAAGTTAACAACAAAGATTAGCCATTTCAAGGCATAAATTTTTAATTTAAGAACTGTGTGTGATATTCTCCAAATTACTAGAGAAAGCTTCTGAGGAAAGAAATCAATTTCAATGATTAAAATATAGGTGTTTGTGCACACTTACATAGGCTGTGTGTGCAGAGTCTGTGCACATCATCCGGATGTGCATAGTCTTTATAATTCATTCTGTCCCCCTCCATTTTATTGCCCTGAGGCATGGGATTAAAGAGTAAAGAGTGTAGTTGTAGTTCATGTTTAATAAACTGCATACCAAACTCAGCCGCTAAATAAAATATCCAGGTAGAGCTATTTGTCATAAGAAAAGGGTAATTGTAGCTGTGCGTAGTGGGAAACTAGGAGATACCCATAGTACCGTGCAACTGTAGTGCAACATTTCAGATTCCTGCTAAACTTCCTTTGGACCTTTGTAATCCGACCTACCTGAAATCTCCACAGAAACCCTCAAAGTCACTTTACAAAGCTTTCTTAGTGTGACCTGACATTCTAAAACCTGATCTAGAGTTACGACTCCCTTGGGATTTTAACTGTTGTATAACAAAAAGGCAGAGACCCTTAATGACCGCTGTCTCTTTGTATCTGTTCCTTTTACTTTTTTGGGTTGCTTTACATTTTTAAGGAATTAATTAGGAAGAAAAAAAATACTCTGTACTTGTTAGGGTGTAATCTAAGCTCCTGTTCCAAAGAGACCCTAAAATGCAGTGAGTCAGAAAAGGAAGAAGGCATTTAGGAGTTTCTGCCATAATTCAAGGAATCCACATTACTTCTAATATTATCTGCCTTCTCTAGAATATGATTCTCAGTTGCGTAATAAAAGGTGAATTATACCACTATATCCTCATCCCAGCCCGAGTTACAAGGGGGAGAGAAAACATCCTTCTTACCAATGTTATGACTAGAAATCAATTAGACCACTACCTTTCCCATACACTGGCTGGAGCTCGTCAGAAGACCACATTTTAAATAGCAAAAGACTTTTGGAGGTTTAGTTTGGGATATCTTAGTTATGTGTGTGGCTAAAAGTGAAGGATACCTCACTGCTGAAAAGAAGGAAGAAAAGAAAGCAAGGAAGGGAGGGAGGGAGGGAGGGAGGCAGGCAGAGGGGAGGGAGGGAGAGAGGGAGGGAAGGGAGGTAGACAACTATCTGAAGACAGTTTGTGGACTCTGCTAGGCCCTGTCAAACGTCTGATTTTCCTTCGTTTCTTTTCCTTTTATCACTCCTTCTCTATTCTTTCATCTGTTTGCTTAGAAGTTTGTTTGTCTGTTTGGTCAGTGTCTCTCTATGGATCTCTAGCTGTCCTGGAACTTTATGTACACCAAACTGGCCTCAAACACAGAGAGCTCTGCCTGTCTTTGTCTCCCAAGTGCTGGGATAAAGGCTGCTGTGCCTTTAGTGTGCTTGGAATTTTTATGCATACATCAGTCATATTTGGGTCTCTTTAGAGGACAATGAACCAGAATAGATAATAAATAAGACATTTATTAATGATAAATTTGTTCTTCATAATTGATTTTGTTATTTGACTCTCTGGCTTTCAATTTACATGTGAATAACAGTAAAACAATGGACATTTTCTAGAACAAGGCTCTAGTAGGTAGAACATAACAGTATTAAGATAGGGATTTCACGTCCTCCCTCCTTTACCCCACTCCTAAACTCTTTACTTGAGCCTCAGATGGTCTTTAGGAATTAATGTCCTTTGATTCTCTTTGCTGCCTACCTGGAAATGGCCTTGGGTGCTGTGGCTTGCAGTCCAGAGCAGGGAAGGATCCATGCTGGGCATGGTTGGGGGATGGAAGAGGGCATGGTTGGGGGGATGGAAGAGGAAGATGGCTGATGACATTTGCAACCCTGCTCTCCTTTCAGCTACAGCACGGTCACTACATTGGTTTCTCAGGCTCATTTCATTAGCAAATTTTGTTCAGGAAATGATTCTTTTTTTTTTTTTTTTTGGTTTTTCGAGACAGGGTTTCTCTGTGTAGCTTTGCGCCTTTCCTGGAACTCACTTGGTAGCCCAGGCTGGCCTCGAACTCATAGAGATCCGCCTGGCTCTGCCTCCCGAGTGCTGGGATTAAAGGCGTGCGCCACCACCGCCCGTCCAGTAAATGATTCTTATCCTACGGAAAGTTTAAAGTCTTTCAATGGAAGCCAGCACTAAAGTTTAGGGAACAGATGTGAATATTCAAAAGTTTAAAAAAATACATCTTATTCTTGGGACAGATTTTCTTCCCGCTGTAATGTATGTTAAATTTCTCTACAAGATCCTTCTACTAGTGATCCCATTGTCATTGTTTAAAAACTAATTGATGTGTGTTTTCCTTTTTGGAACTATATAGTGGTTTGGCATAGAAGAAACCAAACAAATTCTTCCAATAGTTTACAGTCTCTTTGAAACCAAGTAATATGTAACTGATGGTCCAAGCTTCTGTTCCTTAATTATGAATACTGTATTTAATCATTAATATATATGGTTGCCTGGAAGTAAGGCCCCCCCCCCAAAATAACCCCACATTGCTATGGATTTAACTGATAAGAATTGTTCATAATGTGATAAAGTCCCTCAAATAACTGAGTCATGATTATAGGGGCATGTTATGTGGGTAGAGTTGACTTTGTGTCAAGGGGAGGTGGCCTGAAGAAAAATAGATGAGAAATTACATTATCGCTCCCTCTTCTGTTCCCTTCGGTCCTCAGAGGCAGCTGCTGCATTTTATCTTTATCACAACCTCATGTCTGTCATTCTGATTTTCCTTCTGTGAAACCGGGGACCATGAACACACCTTGGAAGAGCTTGTCTAGTTATTCCTTGCTTCAAGTAGATGTGCTTAGCACTGTAGAATGGAGTGATGCTCACCCACCTGTTTTCTGTAAGCCTATTAGGTAATTTTGGTAAATAACAGAGTTGCCTTCATTTTAGTATCTTGTTTTGCATTAAATAATAAAACAAGTGCTCTAGGGACTAGTTTTCTGGCTAACTCATGCTTGTGCAAGCCACTGAAACCTCCTAACATAGAACATAAGTCATAGAAATTCAGAGGAAATGAGCTGCGTGGTTCCCAAGAGTATGATTAGAGTGCTTGACATAGCATTCACAAACTATTGCTTTACCACAATTAGACATTTTTTTCCACAGGTATGAAAATGGTTTTCATGGAAAGCACAGGTCAATGTAAAGTCAGAATACTACGATGTTATAAAGGCTAACCATAAACTAGTTTTAATAATAATGTAATATTTCACTTTTATTATGTACATACATACTTAGTTAAGCTATGATTTTGCTATAGCATGAAATCTCAAATGATGTTAATAATGTCACATCTCAGAGAAACATAGTTTGTACTTATAAGTGGTATTTAATTATTTCTTCATAACATCCTTTGGTTGCCCACAGGAAAAAGTAGTCAACTATTTGACAGTTTCACAATGTAAAGAAAGATGCAGAGGCCCCCAGATATATTTAACCTATTCCATTATTTCCCACTCTGAGATGTCTCAGTAACCATGACAAAACCCAGACCTAAAACAGCCAATTGGCTTCCTTGCTGTTGGGCTGTTAATAAGCAGAGCTAGAACCAGCACACAGGTTATCTCACTGTGTAGAACTATTTGCTTTCAAAGCCTTTCTCTGCAACAGGTAAAGAGAAAATGGAATTTCAAAAGGCTAAAATTGCATTTATGTATTTTAGCTTTATGTATCTTTGGCTTTAATTCTATTGACTAAGAGGTCAGATCTTACTGGAGCAAGAAATGGAAGGCAATGCTACAAACCGGGCACTTTATGCTTCATACGACAATGGTTCCTACCTTTCTGGTTCCTTTGCTTCACTATGGTTTTTCTTGTTGTCCCAGGGCTTATTGCATAATTGAAAGCTCTTGATTCAGTTATTTAGCCTTGCTAGCTTCCATTTCTCAGTGAATTAGGGGTGGTGGTGATAATTCATAGTTATATATATGGACTGAATGGACAATATGTGTGTAATAGTGTCTAGTATTTAGTATGTATCATATGTATTTAGTCAACAAAATATGAATACTGAATATAATTATTACCTTTTAATATAGGAAAAGTTTAAAGAACACTATATTCAAAGGGCACTTTTCTGTATCAGTTCTTGAAATACTGCCTACATTGCTTTAAGTGGTCAATCCTGCAGTTACTAATACCTAGGTTTGAGTGACATATTCTTTTTGAGACTTATTTTTATTACGTGTGTGTATACATGAATGTATGAGAGAGAGAGAGAGAGAGAGAGAGAGAGAGAGAGAGAGAGAGAGAGAGAGAGAGAGAGACAGACAGACAGACAGACAGACAGACAGACAAGAAAGAGGAATTTGAATATGAGAATGACTTGCACCTGCTGCTTCTGGGACTACTAGTGTGCAAGAGTTCATAAATCAATCAGATCACAAATTAGTGAGAAGGGTAGTCTGATGGACTTCTAAAGTGTTAGTGGTTAGTGTGCCAGTGAAGATTGAGTACACAAGTCAGTTTTCCCTGGAGTAGACCCAGGTTTGGTAACCTCTAACCTGTGTGATCCTGAGCAAGATAACTGTTTCTCTATGCCTTAATATCCTTATCTGTAAATGTGGTTGTGTGTGTGTCTCTCTCTGTGTGTGTGTGTGTGTGTGTGTGTGTGTGTGTGTGTGTGTGTGTGTGTGTGCCTGTGCACACAAAATACTTTCCTTACTTGTTTTCTGTGCACATTTGATTTCATAGTGCATAAAAATCTCATATCAGAGTTGCTCAGTATGTGATGTGAGTTAAATTTGTGCTATGGGCCATAGAAAGTTATTTTTGTATGATTTTTATTAAAAAGTAAAATGTTTGCTAATGAAATAGCTTTTGGAAAAAACAAAATATATTTTGATAAATTATTCATTGCTTTAAACCTTTACACTTGTTTTATTTCCCTGTCATAGTTCATTCATAGTTTATTTGGTAATTTGTAAACAACAGAAATTTATTGCTTATAGTTCTGGAGGTTGAGAAGGCTACAGTCAATGAACCAATGGATTGATGGACTGGTCAGGCTTCCTAATAGATGCCATAATCTTCTTGCATCCTCAAATAGTGGAAATGACAAGCATATTCTCTCCCTTAGGTCTCTTTTTATAAGGGTACTGATACCATTTATGAGGACTCCACCCTCATGACTTAATCACCTCCCCAGGGACCTCAAATTCTTACTGCTATTTGGAGCACAAAGATATTCAGACCATAATGTCCCTCATCAAGTACTCATTTGAAAGGATATTGCCTAACTAAACAGTGACTATTTAAATTTTAAATGTCAACATTTCTCTGTGTCACTATTCTAATAGCAGAATTCAATTATTTCAGAGCTCCCTTTTTGTCTATTGCTAGTTGGAGGAACTGATCATCACCTTTATGACTGCCTACACTGGCTGCAGAGATGTTCCTCGTAAAGATTCTGAAATTCACTCCTATCTGAATGTGTACCATCCTCCTTCTAAGCTAGTGGTCAAGCTTTTAAGTTGATAAAACTAAAAGGTTTGAGTTAGGGTTAGTTCTGGCTTGCCTTGTAAAGAATCTGAGTGGGTGCTAAAGAACTTGAGAGTACACTGGAAGATAACAAGAGCTTGCTAAGTGCTTTATTGTTGAGGGGTGTTATGGGAGATGCATCTGCTATCTTTGGACATCCATGTATATTCACTGAACATCTCAGAATGTAGTCCTCATTTTTTTCTGTATTAGAAGCTAGACTTCAAAGATTCATTGGAAAGCACTATGTTTATATTCTCCTAATAATACATTTTTGCTTTTTAACTAAGTTAATAAAATTATAAAAAATATGGATCATAATTGGATATCTAGCTTGTCTCAACAACTTATAATAAGTGGACTTTGATATGAGGTCTGTCAGGGGATGCTTGTCTGTCACTGTCTCCATTGTGATATTTAGGGTATTGGGGCGGTCAAATTAGCATGAAGAGCCTGATTGGTTATTTAGAAAGCCAGGGAAGGTGATGTGAATTTTGAAGTAAGAATAATGAAAGAGCCTGTGTCTTAGACGTATTTGAAAAACAAGTCTGTCTCCTGTGAGCTAGCTCCATGATGTCGGGATAGTGACTCAGTTTCTCCAAGCCTTCATTTCTTCCATAAACACAGAACATGATCCTGCCCACTGAAGTAGTCAGATGAAGTAGCACTTTATACAGAGCTAGAAACATAGTGGTGCTCTGTGGTGACTAGTTTTATTCTGAAACCAAATCCAGGCCGTGCTTTGGATTTTTCCTAAGTCCCTTATAGAAGCTTCTGTAGTATTTAGAATCCATCAGTCAGTCCAGCAACCAGGACCGGTTTAGAAGGCAAGAATCAAAGGCCTCAGTTGCACATAATTTAGTGTAATATCTTCAAATCCCTTACCCTTTGGGAGGGGGAAGAGATAGGCACGTCTTCCCTCTGCCTCCTCCCTCCCTCCCTCCCTCCCTCCCTCCCTCCCTCCCTCCCTCCCTCCCTCCCTTCCTTTCTCTGACATTTTAGGACAAAACATTCATTACTTCCAGCAGCACCTTAAATTTGCATTCCTAACCAGTGTGGCACTGTCATCTGACCTTCTTTGGCTGTTTTCATAAATATTGCTGAAATCTATATTGTGTTACTGAATGTTATTGTTTGACTTTGATGGACACTGTGCCTGGTCTAGAAGATGACCAAGATGGTTAAAATGGCGGTATCTGGTTCTAAAGTTATTTGACCTATTTTCTATCCTTTGGTTGGACAAACTGGACCCTTCCTACTCTTTTTTTTTCAGCGTTCCTAGGAATAATAATGTCATAGCTCTAGGAGGTAAAAGAGTGAGGCTTCCCAGGGAAATAGGAAAAGTTCCAGAAGTAAGAGCTATGTGCTCTTTACATAATAATAAAAAACTTTAAAGTTTTCTATATTGAGTACTGTAATCCACATATAATAAACTTAGATTAATTGTCAATAATTTAATAAACTAAGGACCTCATGACATTTTGGCCAATGACAGGGTACAAATGACAGTGGTATACCATGGAACCAAAATGGAGCTAAGAAATTCTTATGTCACATCATGGCTGTTGCAATATCATGGAGCAAAGTGTCACTCATACTCATGGCAAGGCTGATATAAATAAACTGAACTGTGCTTCAGCTCAGAAAATCAACAGTATGTAAAATTATGTATACTATATAATATTTGATCATAATGAACACCTATGTTACTGATTTATATATTTACTATGCTACGTTTTTATTCCTTACATTTTGTTTTTAAAATCTTAACTCTGGAATAGCCTTAGGCAGGTCCTTTAGGAAATATTTCAGAAAACATATTTGTTATAGGGGATGATAGTTCCATGCATGTTATTGTCCCTAAAGACATCCCAGTAGAACAAAATAGGGGTGTTGGGATGGGAGACAATAGTATTGATAATCTTGACCTTGCATAAGCCTAGGTTAATGTGTATGTTATGTCTTATTTAAAAAAAGTTTAAGATGTAGAAAAAGAAAAAGAAAAATAGAAAAAAGTGGAACTCAACATACAACTCAGTGGTGGAATATGGGCTTTAAAACCAGAGAGGTTTATTCCATTGCTGAGAAAAAAAATGGAATTTTATAGAATCAAGATGTAAAGAGGGGAAATTTTTTGTACACTGACTTGTTTTAAGCTAAGTATTATTAGAAATGAATCACAAGTTAAGAGATGAAGACTTCATAAAAGCACTACACAAAAACATAAGATTTATTTGTTACAAAAGGACAAAAACATTTCATTATCAATTTAGTGCAGCCTAAATGTAATGTTGTAAAGTCTAACATGCACAGTTAGTTATACATCAGTCGCTTACTGAGTACCTCAGAGAAAAGTCCAGACGTGCAACAGTTGTTCATGGTCAGTGCATTATACACGTGCACCAATTTTAACTTTTATACTATATTTTTGTGGCTTTTATATGTGTAGATGTTTTTATTTTATTCACAATAATTAAGACTGAACCTGTATCTTATGAATGAAAGGCAAGATCTATATTCCCAGTTCCTTACATATGTTTAGATACGTGTCCACTCACAACTGTCTTAAAACTGCCAGCAGTGTTTAATACAGTAACATGTAGTACATATGTGTAGTCCAGAAGCAGTAGCCAATACCTTATCACCCAGGTGTATAGTAGGCTATGCACTGTGTAGGTTTTTACAACAACATTCTCTACAGAATGATAAAAATTGACTTAGAAATCATTTTCAGAACACACTTATATTAGTAACTTGTGAGTGTATTTAAATATTACTTAAAATTTTTATTGTAAACATAATCATTTTATTTATTGTCATAGTGGGTGCATTATAAAAAGCACCATCATAAAGTTGAAATTCTTAGTCTTTATTTTATAGATGAGAATTTGAAATGTGAAATGATACAGGTAACAGCTTTAATAAAGTTAATAAAAATAAAGGCTGGCACATATTATAAATAAGGAAATAAAAAATCACCCATAGTTCATTTATACACAGTTCTATCTTTTCTTTTTGTTGGGATTCTCCAAATATATGGGTATCTGTATAATTGCAACTATATTCCCCTTACATATGTGGTTCTGTAATCTGTTTTGCCTTTTAAAACATTTATCATTATATTTTAATTCCACTTTAAAATCCTTTCAAACCATCATTTAAGACCCACCATATGACTGAACCTTTATTCAACACATGTCCTATTATTGAACTGTTTTTCACAATTTAAATAATAGAAATTGTTTGCATGTGTATGTTTCCATTTTCTACTCATTACATTGTGATAGATGTTAGATGCTTTTTACTGGCAACCTTAGCCCAGGTTCTCAGAATGTTCTGCAGCCATGGTCTGACTCCCATGGTGACTTTCTGGCTTTAGTCTCCTAAGTGTTTGTGTGCTCACACAGTCAGGCAAGCAGGCTCTGGAAAAGTAAGAAGGAGGGAAGTAGGAATCTACTTATTTTAACCCACCTTATCCCCAGTGCTTGGAATGAGAAGTGCACCAATGAAAGAAATTTCCACCTCAACCTGAAGCAAGACCAATTCGAATTGACATATGCCTATTAAGCATCTACCTGGGCTGGATTCTAGGACGCTAAAGAAGAATATGGCACGTACTGTGGACTTAAGGGCTCATAGTCAAAAGTGGCATGAAAAGTATGATTATGTTGAAGAGTAAGAGGTGTGACAAAGGATGTGAAGGACAGTAAGAAGAGAGGAAGCCTTCAGAGAGGAGGTGGCACTTGCCTTGGGATGGATAGCAATTACCAGGGAGCCACAGGACCCAAGGACTTGTCCACCTATGGGAGTTGAAGTGCCACCTGTCCCCTGTTAAAGCATTAAAAAAGTGCAGTGCAGGATTTGTAGTTGGTCAGGCCTAGACTTTTCATGATCATGTGATTTGGGGTAAATTAGTTTCTCAGAGCTTTTGGTTCTGAATCTGGAAATGTAGGAAAAAGACTTCATTCCGTGTGAAGGCTGAAGATCATATGAGACTTCCAGCAAAGAACCTGGCACTGCTGATGAACAGTAAATGATAACTAACTCTTTGGTATATGACTGAGAAGAGGTAGTTTACATGGTCTTGGCAAGGTCTACCAAATGAACAAGGAATGGGAAGACAGTGAAGACCTGTCCTTCCGGAGTTCATGTTTCATCTTCGGCTCCTCAGCAGAGACTGAGAGTAAGAGCCCCTAAGAAGACTCTAGAGGATTATTGAGACCAGTGGCTGTTACAGTGGAGCATTTTGATGTATTAAGTGTAAACTACTCAGAAGCATATGGATTAAATTTCCTTCTAGCAATGCATGGCTTAAATGGTAAGGGGAAAGAAACCTGCCAACAGGGCGCTCCTTGATTAGGAATGGATGGTCACCCCAGTGGCATTTTAAGTAGACACATAGACAAGGGTAAGAAATGGCTCCCTGTGGGAAGGAGGCAAGGAGGAAGAGGAGCAGGGAAAGGATGCAGCATGATTTTGTCTGACGTTGAGAGGTCCAAATGATCACAAATCATGTGACCTCCACAGGTTTAAAGTATTCAAGACCCATTAAATCAACTATGTGAAATCGTGATTAGAAAAGAGTCGTCCTTTTCATGAAGATTAAGAGATAATATCCTGGAAAACTAAACACCTTTTGTAAGAAAAATTGCTTGGAAAGGAAAGATTAGACTATCTTATTTTATAGGCATGAAGGAGAACTGTAATTAAGGGAGATTAACTGAGGCCAGTCTGGTGCCACATGCCTTAAACCCTAGCATGTGGGAGGCAGAGTCAGGTGGATCTCTGTGAGTTCGAGGCCAGCCTGGTCTACAAAGTGAGTTCCAGGACAGGCACGGATACATAGTGAGGCCCTATCTCAAAACAAAACAAAAAAAACCAAAGAAACAAAAAAGAAAAAGAAATAAAAGGCAATTATCTGGCCTATTCAACATTCCCCTTGGGAGGTAGTAGCATGGCTTTTACTAGGAACTACCTCCATGAAGAATTCCATAATTAAGGATACAACTTCACTTGATCAAGGAGGGATGCATCCTGAGTGGAGTGGGGCAGTGACAGGGTTTTAGCCAACGTCTCTTGACCAAGTTTGCTAAGTCCATAACGCTGCTTAAAATGAACCAAGGTAACATTCTGTTCTAGTCTGAGGTTTCTGTGCTTCCAGCCCATCAGCACTTGGCCCAGTTGCTTTGGACGTAAAGTGAAACAGACTATTTTGTCAGACTCTGTGGTGGAACAAAGCTGTCCACCTTCTGGCTGGTAGTGAAAGAAACAGAAATCATGGTTCCAGAATCCTCTTCTAGGACACCCTAATGTGACCCCAATGTTCCAAAATCTCCCATTAAGCTCCATCTCAGAGTGGTTATCACCTCTTAATAGTGTTGGGGACTAATTCTTTAACACATGGGCATTTGGGGAACATTTTAGATAGATGCTAAGCACCAAACATGCTGCAATAAACACCCTGTAATGAGGTCTATTCATCTAGATACACACGTGCTTATGTGTATGCATCTGGAGGCATGCCTGTAATTGAACATGTTGTATATATGTGTGAGTATATTTATTTATTTGTAGAATGATTTATAGGAGGGAGACTTATAGATCAAATGTATTTGTTCTGATGTCCTGATAGATGTTTCCAAGTTCTAAATTTTGCTTCTAGTAAGAAGAGCTGGAATGTTTATGTATCTTCCTATTCTTATCGAACTGGTCACTATAAAACGTTTTGGTTTCTTTCGTACTAAAAGCATCATGTTAGCTAGGTAGTAATGAGCTCTATTTATTTTCAAGCTTAGTGTACAAGATTGGACTAAGCAATCTCTAATCTGGAGATTCTTTTGCCTCAGTTTCCCATTTCTGGGATTTCAGGCTTGTGCTTTCATGGTTGGCTGGTTTATTTGTTTGTTTGTTTTTTTTCTTCCTGGGCTAACATCCTCTGGTGAGCAGAGAGACTGATCTGAGCATGACTACCTAGGAAATATGGCCTAACCCTGTTTCAGAAAGAAATCTTTAAAATGTAAATTGCACAACTGACCCATTGTTATGATACAGGATTGTTTTTGAAGGTGTAGGGGCATTTTAGTATGAAGCGAATGACATATTGCAGTCATAGAAAAATAACTGAGATAGAAATACACACTCAGACATGCATGATCCTTATATGTCATTCTTTTCATGGGATCAAGTGGAATCCTCAAAAATTACTAGAGTATCACAAAACATTTCCAAAAACTTTGACAGGCAAAACAGAAAATATGAGTTCATTCCAGATGATTTGGTTTATTTAAAATTTTTGGTAAGATGAATTGATCCCTCATTTCCATCTCCTTAAACATGAATTTGTGATTGATATATAATAATTGCATTTATTATTGGTTATGGTGTGGTATTTCAATACAGGAATCCAATGTGTACTGATCAGAACAGGGTGACTGATGCTTCTATAGCCTGTTATCTCATATATGGAGCCTTTGAGGTCTTCTCATAGTTGTACATAAAATATGTTTATTTTGTGGGGAGAAATGGGTAGAATTTCATTACTTTGGAAGAAGAGAAATTCCTAGTAATTCCCTTGTTTGTTAGATTTTTTTTCAACTCCCCATTATCCCCTCTGTTCTCTACTGTTCCCACCTGTGAACCCTCTCTCATCCATTCATCTTCCAAATAGTAGGTGTGGCTGTTTTGAAAAGGACCTCTTTCTTATGTAAAACGGATTTTGTCTGCAATGGGATAATTATCAAAGCAGTTGGCCACCTGTGGGAGTAATTAGTCCCTTGTCAGATGTTCTGAGGTTAGGCAATTGCAATTCCAGTTTATTATAATGGAATCTTGCATGCACAAATAGTAAAGGCTACTAAACCACTCACAAAGCAAGGGAGGGCTGGGCAACAGCTTTAGAAAGCTGGCTTGTTGATTTTTATTTACAAATGAAGCTCGAGTAACATTAAGTTCTATTCAGTTTCTCTAATCCGTAGATGGAAAGAGCTGGAGATTTCTTATATTTTTGGTTGTGAGCCTAGCCTTTAACGGCTGATCCATCTCTCCAGCCCATGCTAGAGATTTCTAAAAGAATCTCTATTATTCTACTTTTTATAATAAATGTGAGATGTAAGCATATTTTTGTAATTTTATATGATAAAACAGATTGGTTCTTGATTGGCTTTATTAAGATTTTAGTCTTTTGTGATACAGATTTTATAATGTAAAGTAAGAAACTTCTTAATTAAGGAAATTATGATAAGTAAATAACTTCTTAATTAAGAAAACTATGATGAGAACTTTGTGTTCATGAGTGTGCAGCAAGGTGAGAGTAGTCATCTTGGTAAATCATTCTGTGATTACATTGTTACATGGTTTACTAGTCCATTGAGAAACTGTTCCCCATTCTGCTAAACAAAGTCAATGTATCTGTCAGTGGCTACTATGTACAAGTCATGATGACAGGAAATAAAGTATCAAATGAACAAAAGATAATGAGATTATTCCCTCTCCTGTGTGTGTACTCACACATGTGCATGCCCCACCATGCATGTATACACTTGCTTGTGTTAGCAGCAGGAGAAAACCAGTAGATAAGTACATTAAGGTTTCTTGGGTACAAGGAAGAACAAAACATTACCCAAGTTTTAAACAATTAAGATGATTGATTAGGTATTTAATTAAAAAATAGAAGATAGGTTGAAGAAAACACAACCTTATCTAGCTGTGCAGCATCACCAAGGGCCCAGTTTCTTGCTCTTCTCTTCTCTCTCTCTCTCTCTCTCTCTCTCTCTCTCTCTCTCTCTCTCTCTCTCTTTTCTCTCTCTCTCTCCCCCTTGTAGCTGAAGTTTTCCTGGTCCTGCCTGGCCCACGGTCAGGACAAATCTCTCCCACTCGCGTGCCCCAAGTAAACACACAGAGACTTATATTACTCATAAACTGTATGGCCGTGGCAGGCTGCTTGCTATCTATTCTTGTATCTTAAATTAACCCATTCTATAAATCTATACCTTGCCACGTGGCTTGTGGCTTACCGGTATCTTACATCGTGCTTCTCCTCGTGGCCTCTGACAGCGTCTCCCTCCCTCAGCCTTCCACCTCCCAGAATTCTCCTCCTCCTTGTCCTGCCTACACTATCCTTCCTGCCTGGCTACTGGCCAATCAGTGTTTTACTTGTCAATCAATCATAGCAACATATATTTCCAGCATACAGGACATCCCACAGCACCCCCCCCCTTTTTTCTTTCTCTCTCAGTGTTTCCTTCTGAGGCTGGGTCCTCAGGGCCCATGGTTATTGTAGGATCATTTTGTCCAAAGTCCTCAGCAAATATCTCTGATATGTCATTTTCTCAGAATGAGCCTTGTCCTTGTCCTTGAAGGTATCACTGTGACCAAGGGAATGACATACACTAATTGGTTTTATAGCCTGTATCCACTTCCAGAATGTAGGGGAGTCAGTCTGTGGCCATATACTTGATCAATCAGCTTGTAAAGGCTTTGGTTCCCATTCAGACAGACCACTCAGACAACTGCATTAGGAAGCGAGAGGAGAATGTATACACAGTTGACATTGATATTCATAGATTTCATGGTTGTTTTTTTTTGGGTTTTTTGTTTTTGTTTTTGTTTTTTTTCAAGACAGGGTTTCTCTGTGTAGCTTTGGTGCCTTTCCTGGAACTCACTTTGTAGCCCAGGCTGGCCTCAATTTCACAGGATCCACTTGCCTCTGCCTCCCGAGTGCTGGGATTAAAGGCATGTGCCACTACCACCCAGCTGAAGTTATGGTTCTTAATGTACCTCATTGTCACGATGTATCTGTAATGTCTAAATCATGACTTGGTTATTTACAATGTGAAGAATACTGAAAAATTTGAGTCCTCTGATGTCAAACAGGATAGTACATGGCTTTCTTGTTTCAACTTTTGAGCTGAAAAAAAAAAAGCATCCCTTTAAAGGTCTGTTCAGGACCACATTTTCCTCATTTTTTGTGCTTTACTTGGTGCATGATTGCACTACGTAAATGACCTCCGAGTGTAGTGTAGAAGTGCTGTCTAGTGTGTTTAAATACACGGCTATGATGTACATTACAAGAAAATCCATCTACTAAGAAAGCTTCATTCTAGGACACATTGTAATACTGCAGACATTTATGAGTCCAGTGTTAAAGAATCAACACTTCATAATAAATAAGATCCTTTACAGAAAAACACATAAAATAAGATTCTGTTTTGATTGATTAAGAAAAGTGTTTTGACAGGTAGCCCAGAGCAACTTCATCTTCTACTTCTTCTGAGCAGTGGGTTCAGTAAGGGCTAATTCAGCACTCACGGTAACATTTCAACTGAAACTACTGAAAAGCATGAGAATTAACTATCTGCATGATGGCATCTATACAGCAGAGAAAATAATATCAATGTCAAGGCAAGGGTTTAAACATAGCATTCTAGGATAAACTGGTAATCAAGTTATTTTTGATCCCTTAGTTGAAAGGTAAGATTTTGGAGTTTTTAAGGAATCTGAATGACACATCAATCTATTGAAAAGCTGTTTCTTTCCAATGGGACCCTGCTAGTTACATCTTTTTCAGTTTTTTTCTGAAATGGGAGAGCAAGATTTACAGCTTCAGCTAAATACTCAGAACTAACTAACACAAGCCTCACAGGGTGGAGCGAAAAACTAACATGTTAAAATCCACAGTCTTGTCACAGACCACGTTTTTACCTCCCCGCCCTTTGCCACATCCAAACCGAACAAAGCAAAGCCTTGAGCTGCAACAGGAGAGCAGAAGAGCGGAGGCTGGATGGCACTAGGTGAGGTGTCTCCAGTGTGCAGGGCTCCGTTAGTATAGTGCTCTCCGACTTCCGTTGCCCTGAACCTGGGGGCTATGTCGCCAGCAGCGAGGATGCTGACTGATAACTGTCACAACAGCAACCATTACAGTCTGGGAGCCAAGTTTGACTGCAACATATGTCTTCAATTTTAATAGCCCAGTTCCCCAGATGCCCTAAAGGAGAATCTTGCCTGAGAAGGAGCTTTTTCATGTAAGAATAATTTGTGTTAAGTAGCTCAGTGACCTGTTTGTTAGGTTAGAGCTGACAGTTTGTTTATATTTCTAAAGGGGTATGATGAATGGGGGAGAAGTTGATGTTAATTAGCCCAAATTGTTCCTAAGAATGTAGAGGCCTTTGCCAGTTTCATTGTTTCTGTTTCTTTGCACATTTTAAATAATTGAATGGAGCTCAGACCATTCATCATCATTTCAGGAAAGATGGAAATAAGTGAATTTAGCAAAGGCCTGCATGTGTGACGGAAGGTGTCACTTTAAAGGGCAATTAGATAAGACATCAACTCGGGCTAATGCAGACTAGTCGAACTCATTTGCATAAAAATATCAAACATGAACGTTTTCGTTTACTTCATTAATTATCTCTGTCATCATAGAAGGATATAGCTTTTCATTTTGAAGACCCCCCCTTCTTCCTTAAAGAAGTAGTGGTGTGTATCAAATTGAATCCTTGGCTTCTGGACAGAAAGCTGTATGTCTACACCTCGTATGAAATCTTCCTTCCCTTCCCTGATATCAAACAGCAGCGCAAGGGAATTTGTTTGACGAGTAGCTCCACACCTGGCCAGGGCGATTGTGACAAAAGAACCATGTGGGGATTCATATAATTGTGTGAATTGTGCAGTGAAGAACCAACGTGCGAGTGGGGTGTGTTTGTGGAAACTTTTTCTTTACTTATTTACTTATTTCATAGTGATATAATCCTAAACCTAAGAGGTAGCTCCTGAGCTGACCTAGCACTTCTGTGTAATTAAAGGAATATGAATGGACTATTTTATAAGCATGTAGAAATATATATGTTATGTGAGCACATATATTGAGTTAAAATAAAATGAACTAAATTTAGAAAGTTTATGACTTTTTTCCTATTTTTAATCCTCTTTGGAAGACATTCTTTTTTAATTTATGCACACAAAATACCACAGGAAGAGATGGTATAAATTTGTGGACTGTGGAGAATGAGTGAACATTTTTGAATCAGGATCTTTAAAAGGGGTGAAATTTGAGTATGATTAAGTTAGGAAAAAGCCTCGCTCAGAGCGGAAGTCAGAGACTCTGTATACATTATGGGCATGTCATGGCTTTTAAAAAGTTATGTTAGACTTCTATACAAATTGTGAAGGAATTTGTATAACCCCAAACAAAATTCTGTGTGGTTCTGAACTTTTAAGTAGGGGAGAGAGAGAGAGACACAGAAAGAGACAGACAGAGAGACATATAGACAGACAGACAGATGGGGGGTGGGGGGAGCGGTGAGAATGAGTGAATAACACTGGTTAGGATTCTGGTTAGGAGCAAGCCCTACTGTTGGGTGGGCTGTTCGTTTCCACTGTCTGGATGTTTTCTTGATCACTAATTTTCTTGGGAGGAAATGATCTTATGACTTACAGTATATATGCCACATTGGTGGATATATGCCCTCTAATTGGTATTTATTAACGAGACCTTTAGTTTGATGGCTGACTGTCAGAGCTGTGCTTGCTGGCTTTGAAGAAGGTTGATTTTGCTTGAGTTCAGTTACATTAACTCATTAGAACTCTGCTCTGCTTCAACCCACTCTTTGTTTACTTTCTTATAATTAAGGTTTTTTTGAACAACTGATTTCAGAGTGTTGGCAGGAACCCCTTCCCCACTTGGAAACTTAGCCTGAGAGGAAAAAATTACAACAAAATAAATATTCACAGTAAGAACTTGTAAGTATTAAAAAAGTTTTAAAAAGTCTTTTAGTTATCCAGTCCATTAACTAACCAATTATAAATGACTTACTAATTATACTTATATCATTAGTCACCTTGTTCCTAATTTCTTTAAGTGTGAATCCTACAAAAAATAACATTGGTAGAAATTTTTAAAATCAAGTTATTTAAAATTAGAAATTGTATGTATTATGACATACTAGCAACAATATAAGAAAATAATTACAAAAATGAAAGATCATCTAATATAAAGATATGACCTATATATGTACATATATATGTATATATATTTGAACATTTCATATAAATAACTAATGTAGGTTCTCAATTGTATTTTTAAACATTTGCTTTTATTATTTTCAATTATGTGTGTTGGAAGTGGTAAGTGTATGTAAGTGCAGGTTCCCTTGGGGTCAAATATCCTTGGAGCTGGATTACAGAAGGTTGTGAACTATTTGACATACATGCTGGGAACTGAAAGAGATCATTTGTAAGAACAGGATATAGTCTTAACTGATGAGCCATCTCTCCAGCTCCTCAACTGTACTTTTAAAGATGATGATGATTATCATTTGTGAGTGTGTGTGTGTGTGTGTGTGTGTGAGAGAGAGAGAGAGAGAGAGAGAGAGAGAGAGAGAGAGAGAGAGAGAGAGAGAGAGAGAGAGAGAGAGAGAGGTGAGTCTAGGCCTATGCATAGGAGGCAGAAGGACACAGAAGGACAACTTTTGGGAATTTTTTTTCTTCTTCCAGTGTGAGATCTGTGGATGGAACTCAGGACTCAGGTTACCAGGCTTACATAGCAAGTGTTTCTACCCATTGGATTATTTCACCTGCCCCCTAATGGTATTTTAAATTTCATGATATGAAAATCATCTAAGCACTGCTGACACAATGTTAAAAGTGCTACTTCACTTTTTCTTTTGGAACCCCTAAAATAGTGCCTAGGAAGATGAAAAACAAAATAAAACAAGATTTTCTTTCATATATAACTCTATGGAATGAAATATGTTCTCTGATTTGGAGGAAGTACCTTTTACCCACGTCTACAGAGGCACAAGGTGGCAATGGTTTGTTTCTTCAAATACTTTTAAGCTAATCTCTACCAAAAATTAAACCACCATGGGAAAGGATATGCTTTTATCTAAAGCAAACAAGGTCGGTGAGCATTTGCCCCAAGATTACAGGTTCACTCTTGGCTGTCTCTCTGTCTCTCTCTCTTTTTTTTTTTAATTGAAGCTAGCAGATGAACTGGTTATCTGCAAAGTCTTTTTCTTTAAGACAGTAGCCTTGGAAGTACACTCACATCATTCCAGCCTTAGGATAGATGAGAAAGGAAACATTTAGAGTGAATGAAGAAGAAAAAGTAAGAAGTATATTTTTGTGAAAATGGTTACTATGTGGAGTTATCATTTGTAGAATTGTTAAGTAATATGGCCTTGAAGTGATGTCATAGGCTGCTTCTACAGAGTGGTCCTGGGTCACTGGAGTAACCTTCACAAAGGGAAAGATAGAATGAAATACAAATGGTTTCAGGCCACAGAGAATTCAAGAGTTCTTTATTCTTGCAATGAACTTGAGTTAGCAGAAAAATGTTTTACTTTCTTGCCATTGAAGAAAATCATTTAAGTGTAGTGATGAAATTTATGTATTCATATTTCATTCAGATAATAGAAAATGTAAGTAGTTGATTTCTTATTTGGTCCAGGATACTCAATTAATATTGTATTCAGAGTTTTTTCCTCAATTAAAGAATGAATTAATTGATCAGAATTTATTTTATTTTAGAAGTTGGCAGTCATCAAAAGAGCCTTTAAAAGCAATTTGAGGAAGAAATATGTGACTGTTTAAGAATCTAAACTAAACATACAAGAATGGCCATGGGACTTTTTCTCCTTCTAGGTTACACACACACACACACACACACACACACACACACACACACACACACACACACACGCGCACACACTTAGGCTTATGAAAAAAACTTCCCCCTAAGGAAGTCATTACTTTGTCCATGAAGGTGAATATAACCATACATAGAAAGCCTCAACTTGCATAATTTTTCTTCTGATTTTATATTAGGATGTGTATTTTAAATATTTTTCATTGTCATACTATTGCTAACCAAGACTTCAATTTCAAATTACTTTCCTTTAAATATAAATGAATGACTAGTACTTTTTAATACTGTACTGTGTAACAACTACTGTTCTAGGACCTCTGCCTAGATTACCATCAAAACTACCAGGTGGGGGAACTATGAGTGACCATATTTTGAAGGTCATGAATACTGAGGCGTAGAGAGGATGAAAACTTGACTCAAGTCACACAACTAGTGAATGACAGAGTTGCTATCACTATCTGACCCTAAACTGTAGATTTGAATATAGACTTTGATCATCTCTTTCCAAGGCTATTCAATACAGCCTTTAGTTTGGTTGAATAGTTAAGGATTCATACACAAACATCTAAAATTACTAAATGTACTATTCAAAAAACTCTGGAATGATTTTCAAGAGAATATGACTGTGGTAGTTTGATTGAGAATGACCCCCAATAGGCACATATATTTGAATACTTGGTGGAACTGTTTGAGAAGAGTAGGAGGTGTGGCCTTGTTGGAGGAGGTGTGTCGCTGGGGGTGGGCTTTGAATTTTAAAATGTCCATGTCATTCCGAGTTAGCTCTCTATGCCTTCTGTTTGTGGACCAGTTGTAATCTTAGCTATTGCTCTAGTGTCTGCCTGCCTGCCTGATGCTGTACTCCCTGCCATGATGGAACCACGAGCTCCAAATTAAATACTTTCTTTTATAAGTTGTCTTGGTCATGGCATTTTGTCATGGGAATATAAAAGTAACTAAGACAATGTCATTATATTAAAATAGCATGAGTATTATGTTAACATATCTATACATGCATCAAATCTTTTATCTTAATTTCATATTTTAGCATATGACTAACGAGAATTGCTGGTTAATTGTGTGGCAAAGTTCATACTATGTGGAAGAAATATGTGTGAACTATGGTAACATTACCATTTACTCAACAGTTCTGATACTGACAATATTGTAACAGAGATATTCCTTGTTTAAAAACTATTATTTTGAAAAGGTTAAAGAGCAACAATAATTTAAAACAACTATACTTCAAGAAGTAGTTTGTAATGTTTTTCAGGTTTCCAAAAGGATTTTGAAGTTTGCTTTAGAAGCCAGAAGTATTTTAGGTTCAATAAAGTAGGCTGGTTTTTATCACTACACTCGAATAATGAGTTTGGGAATAATCTAGGCTTCATTAATTGTAGAAAATACATGTGGAGTTTTTGTTTTTGTTTTGATAACTTTAAGGAAGAGACCTTGTAAAGTTGAGTCCATTGTAGCTTATACAGTTTATTGAAGATAATGAGAAGGTATAAAGTGCCCTAAATACATTTTTTGGGGACTTAAACTAGAAAAAGTGAATTTGATTATTCTAACATCTTTGCAGTTTCTAGCAGAATACAATGTCTTTACAGGAGGTACTCTGATAAAGAAAAGGTAGAGAATCCACATACTTACCACATTGTAATAAAAACATCAGTAACAAAACCCCAGATATAAAAAATATATTTTTCTTAATTGCACCTTTATTAATTTGCTTCTAATAATTATAGATTAAGTAGCATGACAAAGTAGGAGAAGAATCAAATAACCAGATAATGCGCTGCTTCATTAATTTATATGCATGTACATATATAGAAAGGTCATAGACAATGAATGGGTGCATAGCTCAATGAATGTGATGTTCTCCTAGAACACCAGGGGGTATGAAGATGATGCAGAAAGATTGTGTAGGAATTGAGAGTAAAATGAATATGAAGGAGCCAAGCATATAGAGATTAGGGTGTGAACTTTAGACAGATAAAATGAAGACATTTCACCCAGTCTATTGCCTTAAGTTTAATACTGGAACTATCATGTCTTGCTGTGGAATTGTAGATAGTTACTTACAAGAAGAATTATTCTTACAAACAAGAAGAAGCCACTGTACAAATTAAAATAGGGAAGTATATGATTTAACTTATCTTAAAACAATTTACTTTAGCTATGTGTAGATACTGATTTGCATTTTTTGAAAGAATGAAGAAAACAATGAAGACCTAAAGAGGAAAAGTTTTTGTAAAGTGGTTTATCAGGAAATTTTTACCAGGAAGCATATAGGAGAGATTGGGGAAATGACGAAGAGAAGAGAATGAACCAAGGAAGGGTGCACCATTCAGCCAAGTTAAAGAGTTTCAATATCACAGAACTTAAACCTATAGTCTCTTTGCAGGGACTAGGGAGATAGAGGTGTTTTGTTGTTGTTTTTTTTTTTTGTATGTGTATGTGTGTGTTCCCCCTACTAGCTGTTTATATTATTATTATATTATATTATTGGTTTATAATAAAGGCATCTTCCTCTCTCTGCAGTGTGCTATCTGTGTCAACAGTAGGGAAACCCATTGAGAAAGACCTGCAGATATCAGATGTTGGGAGAGAAATTATACCAGGAATGTTACTACCATTCTTCCTTCCCTTTCCTCCCTCTAAACCCTTCCACATACTCCTCATTGCTCTCCTTCAACCTCATGATCTCTTTTTTCATTAGTTGTTGTTACATACATGTAAGTATTTGTATAAGCATGTATATTTTAAAATACATAAATACAAACTTCTCATGCTGTATAATATTACTTGTACATGTATGTATTTTCAGGGGTGACCATTTAGTACTGGATAATCAGTTGATGTGCTCTTACGTTGTTTCTCCTGTTCTCGGCATTCCTTAGCTATCTCTAGTTTTTCCTGCAGGACTGAGGTCTGTGAGCTTTCTCCCATCTATGTTAGTGTGTATATTGTTATAGTCCTTGTTCAGTTCATGTTTAGGCAGTGAGATTTTATGTGGGTAGCTTCTGACATTCCTAGGAGACATAATCTCACAGCAAGTTCTCTGATCTTCTTGGTTTTACAATCCTGTTTTGCAATTATCCCTGAGTCTTGGATGCAGGAATTGTGTTGTAGATGTATCAGAGGGGACTAGGCTCCACAGCTCTACATTTTGATCAGTTCTGGGCTTTTTGTAATGGTATCTGTCTGTTGCAAAGAGAGATTTCTTTGATGAAGGATGAGGTATACATAACTCATCTATACCTTATGTGTGGGTATAAGGCTACACATAGGAATGTATTTAGGGATTATGCTAATTTAGTAAAGTGGAGGTTGTAAGTTCTCCTTCAAGTTCCATGACTTCATCAGCCTGGGTAGTTGGCTAGGTTTCCAGTACCAGGCACTATGTCCCTTTTAGGAGAGGATCTTGAGTCTAATTAGAGAGCTGTTGGTTGCTGCCAAGGTATGTGTACCACTAGTGCACCCTCAGCGTTATCATGTCAGAAGTTTTCTCTTGGTTGCTTCACTCCTTTGGAAGCCTGCATGATGCCTTCTAAGTAACATTTAAACTAGCCCTCAGGGAGGGAACATTCAGGTCAGCTCAAGCTCAGGGACCTCGGGCCCTTTGTCTGAAGTGCATGGTGTCTTTAGCAATAGGTCAACTGTTCACAAACTTCTTTACTCAGACCAGGGAAAAGCTTTGTTATTCTTCTGAGTCTGATTGGGGGAAGGCTTTTCTCTTCCCGTGGGTCTGAGATATTAGAGTTCACGACATGGATGTGGTCATGTAAATAGTACACATTCTCTCAGGACTTCATCTGCTTTCCACATATTTTCAACATTTCACATAAATGAAATCATATGGTATGTAGTCACACATGATTGGCTCCTTTTCCTAATACATCTTCAGGTTCATTTATATTGCTTTATGCATCAATATTTTTTCTTTTAAAAATGTTTTATTTTTGAGAACTTCATATATGAGTACTATATTTATTTTCCCTCTCTACTCCCACTTGCTCATCCCTCATGACCTTTTATTCTTAATTATCATCACGCACCCACACCTACTCATCCACCCTCCCTGCATACCCACACCCACACACAACTTTATAAACACAACATGCTGAGTTCATTTAGTGCTGCATGTATGCATATGTACTTAGGGTTTACTGCTTGTGATTGAATCATCTGTCAGGGGGCTCATCCCTGGAGCAGACTGATTGATTTTTCCCTTTCAATAGTCATTAATTGTCTATTAATCTGAGGGTGGTTCCTTGTGAGATTACCCTATCAATGTTAGTATGTTGATTTGTGGTCATTTTTCAGGTTATTTATTTATTTATTTATTTATTTATCTATCTGTCTATTTATTTATTTTAGGCAACTGCATTCTTTAAATTTCATAGGTGCAGCTTTCCTGGCATGTAGAGAAGACACATTCTCATAGTAGATGCCCTAATCTTCTGGCTCTAAGAATCTTTTCATTTCCACTCCTGTTCTGTTCCCTGAGCTATAGGTGTTGGGGTTGTGTTGTAGATGTACCAGTTGGGGTTGGACACACCACAGTCACTGTTCTCTGAATTTTGACCAGCTGTGGCTGTCTGTAATGTTCCCTACCTATTGCAAAAAGAATTTTCTTTGATGAGGGGCGAGAGCTGCAATTATCTATCTCTATATGAGGAAAACTATTTAGAATGCAGGTAAAAGCATTCTGGTTTAGAGGAACGCCAGTAGAAGGTTCCTCTCTAGGTTCTTGGACTCACTAGCTATAGGTCTTGGGCCAGGTTTACTGTGTCAGGTATGAATTCCTTCCTTTTGAGCGGGCTTCAGCTGATTAGATGGCTGTCATTTACTCCCAGGATGCGAATGCCATTGTTGTACCAAGACTGTCTTGCCCTTCTGGTCATTGTTGTGGTTCATAGGCATCACCGGTGGGTAAGATTATTGTTCGTTTGCCTCCCTTGTCAGCTGGCAGAGCTCCTTCAAATACTATAAAAGCTAGTCCTAATGGAGGAGGCTTCCAGGTTGACATCAGTTCAGTTCCTCCAGTTCTTTGTCTGACATGTACGGTTTCTTCAAAGGTAGGGCCTTGCCTTCCAGTTCTGGGATGCAACCAGGGGACTTGGCAATAGCCTATAGTGTTTCGAGGATCACTTGCATTCCTCTAACTTTATTTAGAAACGTATTTGTGTACATGCACATGTAATTTCAAGTAAACGTATTCTCCTGTGGATTTTCAAACATCCTTAGGGTTATTTACCTCTGTGTGTGTGTGTGTGTGTGTGTGTGTGTGTGTGTCGCCCTCCCTCCCCAGGTGAGTCCCCTTTCCCACTATTTTTCTCATTTTTCCCTTTCAAAGTGGCTGTGTTCTGTTATTTCCTTCACTAGAGCCCTTTCCCTCACCATGATCCTTTTTATTTTCATGGTATCTGCAGTTACTTCATGTTATAACCTCATATCTAAAGATGTGGAGCTAGGATTTACATATAAGAGATATTTATCTCTCGGGGTTTGAGTTACCTCCTTCAGTATATTTTCTTGTTCTTGCTCAATAATCTTCCAGTGTATGAAAATACTGTGTTTTACTTATCCATCCATTAGTTTATGGACAGTTCCCTTTTTTACCAGTTTGGGCTACCATGAACACTCACGTGTAAAACTTTCGTATGGACATATGTTCATCTTTTGGGTATATATCTAAGAATGGAATTGCTAGATCATGTGACAGTCCTGTGTTTAATCCTTCAGAAACTTCCAGGCTGCTTTCTAAAGTGTTAGCATCATTGTATATTTCACACAGCAGGGTATGAGGATCAAACTTCGCTGTATCCTGTCCTGGCCAACAGTTATTATGACTTTTTAAATTCTATTTATCCTGATGTATATGAAGTGATAGTTCGTTGTGATTTTGGTTTGCATTTTCTGTTTTCTTTTCTTTTTATCCTTCTCTCGTATATTACAATCTGACCACAATTTCCCCTGAATGAATCTCTTTGGTCTCTTTGATGATGATTCTGCTAGTCTCCAGTCCCAGAACACTCTGCAGGCAGGACACACTGTAGGTTGAAGGTTTTGTGGCTGGGTTGGTGTCCTAATCCCTCCACTTGGGGCCTTGCCTGGTTACAGAAGATGGCCACTTCAGGCTCCATGTCCCCTATTAGTAGGAGTCTTTACTAGGGTTACTCTCATAGATTCCATGGAGTTTCCATTACACAAGGTTTCTACCTTGCCCCCAAACTTCCCCCAGTTCCAGTTGTTCCCCTCAGTATTTTCTCCCTCTTTCTTCTGATCCTCATGTTCTCAACCCCACTTGCTCCCAGTCCACCAGTGGAATCTATTCTATTTCTCCTTCCCAGAGAGATCAGACCCCCCCCCTTAAACCTTCCTTGTTGCTTAGCCTCTCTGGGTCTGTGGACCATAACATGGTTATCTTCTACTTTACAGTTAATATCCACTTAAAGTGAGTTCATAACATCTTTGTCTTTCTGGGTTTGTATTAACTGACTCAGGATGATTTTTTTCTAGTTCCCTGAAAATTTCATGATGTGATTGTTTTTAACATCTGAGTAAAACTTCTTTGTGTAAATGTATCTCATTTTCTTTGTCCATTCTTCGTTTGAGGGACATGTAGGTTATTTCCAGTTTCTGGCTATTAAGAATACGGCATCTGTGAACATAGTCAAGCAAGTCCTTGTGATAGGATGGAGGGTCCTTAGGGTATGTGACCAAGAGAGGTATAGTTGGGTCTTGATGTGGATCAATTCCAAATTTTCTAAGAAAATGCCATATTGATTTCTAAAATGACTGTGCAAGTTTGCACTCCTACCAATAGTGGAGGAGTGTTCTCCTTGCTCCACATCCTTGCCTGTACAAGCTGTCACTTGTGTTTTTGATCTTAGCCATTCTAACAGGTGTAAGATGGAATCTCAAAGTCATTTTGATTTGCATTTGCCTGATAGCTAAGGAGGTTGGACATTTCTTTAAATGTTCCTCGGCCATTTGAGATTACTTTGTTCAGAATTCTTTGTTTAGATCTGTACCCCATTTTCTAATTGGATTATTTAGCTTGTTGATGTGTAGTTTCTTGAGTTCTTTATATATTTTGGATCTTAGCCCTCTGTCAGATGTGGAGTTGGTGAAATCTTTTCGCATTCTGTAGGTTGCAATTTTGTCCTGTTGATGGTGTCCTTTGCCTTTCAGAAGCCTTTCAGTTTCATGAGATCCCATTCATTAATTGCTGATCTTAGTGCCTGCACTATTGGTGTTCTGTTCAGGAAGTTGTCTCCTGTGCCAATGCATTCAAGGCTATTCTCCACTTTCTCTTCCATCAGGTTCAGTATATCTGGTTTATGTTGAGGTCTTTGATCCACTTGGACTTCAGTTTTGTGCAAAGTAATAGATATGAATATATTTGCATTCTTCTACATGCTGACATCTAGTTAGACCAGCACCATTTATTGAAGATCCTGTCTTTTTCCATTGTATAGTTATGTTTTTTTTTTTAAATCAGAAATCAGGTGTCCATAGGTGTGTGGATGGTTTGCATCTTCTTGATGGCTTATGATGTTAAGCTTGTTTTTGTTTTCCTCTTGATCATATATGTGTGTATGTGTTTGTGTGTGTGTACACATATGTATATACATGAATTTTCTTTAATAATTTTTGTATTATTTGTCCCTCTGTTACTGAGTTCTAACAGTTCTTTATTAGGTATACAGCTTGTGAGTATTTTCATGTCCTGAGTATTGTCATTTATTTCTCTTTTCACATTTTTCAATTTCAAAGGCAGTGATGAGATGAAAAACATTGAACTTAATCAATACTAAAGTTATGAAGTTGAGTGACATTTAAAGTTGAGAAGTGTAAGTCTTACACCTTAGATCCTTTTGAAGACAGTTTTGTTTAGTCTGTTTCCCCTGACTTTCTTGTTTTAAACCTTGAGCACAAATAAAGCATATAGTTTGGTATAATGTTAGAGAGTCTGGCAACCACAGCTTAAGAGCTAGACAAACTATATGCTCCCTAGTCTATCTGGTAGCACTTCTGAGTGACATAGACCAATGTTAATTACTTAGTGATCACAGGTTTAATAGACTATTCCAGAAATATTAGGTTGAACAGTTATCTCAAAAGATAGGACTAAGCATTTAAAGTCTCCAGAAGTCAATAAGAACAACACTGAGGAGGGCTAAACAGTCATGTTTAACGAGGAAGTAATAAAATGACAACACCATTGGTCAAATATGAGTTGGAGAGACAGTAGAAGGTGCCATGCAATGGTTTAGAGCAGAATCTCTTTGATGATGATTCTGTGAGAAATGCATGGAGGGCTTGATAGAACATATAGTTTTGTGGTGATCTGGTTTCTACTTCCCTAAATCAGGATTCCGTAGGTTCTTCATCTCTGACAAGACCCCAGGAGTTGTTAATACTGCCATTTCACGGAGGATTGACTTGGGTAGCACTGGCTTAGAGTTTGGAGATTGAACTTGCCTTCAGAGTTGGCTTGATTTTCTGTTGCTTTGTTACTAACTGTGTAACCTTAGACGAGCTAACCTACAGCCACTCTGCCTTTATTCATAGTTTTGCTTTCTACAGTTTCAGTTAAATGTGATCAACTACATTACCCAAATATTGAGATTTATCTTGATGGTTTCAAGGAAGAGACAGCCTTTATATAACTTTTATTAAAATATGTTAAGATAATTGTTTGCTTATTTAATATTACATTATTTGTATTATTTATTATTGCCTACATATTACATATAATGATCTATGTAGAATTTGGTGCTATCCTTAGTTTTAGCATCCAATAGGAATCCTAGGAAAGAGAATTCTATTAAATTTTTTTTGCATTGATCTTTTCTTCATTTCATAAACTGGGATACAAGCTCTTGCCATGCATGTGTATGTGTTATGTGGGTATGTGTGTTTGTGTGTGTGTGTGTGTGTGTGTGTGTGTATGATTGTAAAGAGACGTAAAGTAAAATAATTTAAAATGTGCTTGATATTATTATAAACATTATATATGTATTGTTCTCCTTATCATTTGAAAATATAATTTTGGTTGGTAATATTAATAAAATCATGAGCATGTTTCAGATATTATATTGCCAATCAGATTTGGAAACATATGGCTACAACTACATGTTCTAGAATAGCACATGGATTCCTAGCAAATAGACTCAATGTCTGGCTGAATAAATGATTAATAGTATTATGCACATATAAAGGAGTGATTCCCATCCTATGATGCTTGGTTTAATTTTAGGATGTACCATATATGTGGATGTTCAGCATCACCTAGAGTACAACAAAATTCTGTCTATTGTGAAAGTTTTAGTTTATTAAGCCAGTCATGACAGATTTAAGCTTGCAGTTGAATTGTTTATATTTCATTTTTCCTAGTGTTTCACTATGCAATTAAGATAATAATACTAATGCAACGGTCAACTAGAGATGTGGTACATGTATAGATATCTACTTTAAAAATAGTTTTATTCAGTTCACTGGGATGCATTATATCTGTGTTGAGCACAAGTTTACAAAATGCCTCTTATTATTACTAAGTCAACACTTTAAGGAAAAAAGTCTTATCAATTCCACAGGAATAACAGTAGACTAAACTACAACAAGGAAATGCCTGTAGAGTAAGGCCTGATGGTATCAGACGTAATTGACTCTTATTTTGTTCAGTGGATACTTCATTCCCACATGGTAATGTAGGCATCTGAAGATGGGGAAGGGAACTAAACATTTTTAAATGGCTGCTATTCTACTAGGAGGTTAGTGTGTGCTAATTAATCCTGTGTGAATACAATCACTCAATTTTAATTTCTGATAACTAATGTTTTAGGAAGACAAAGACAGAAATACATGAAACCAAGTTTCTGATCTAGGTATTTAAACAACCCTCCTTCCCTTTTCACTACTCCTCTTGGAAAAGGCATGTCTGTAGATTAGTTACTATTGATACTTCTTGAATGCTCATAGCAAGTTGAAAATTGTATCAAATATACCTATTCTAATAAACTAGCTTTGCACCACAGCACATGTATCAGTTGCTAACTGTGTAATAGGGTGGCTGCCTGGCTTTGGGGGCTCATTGCTGCTGCCCAGGATTGAAAGATCATATGTTCACTGGGAATAAATAAGGATGCAAAATTCAAAGGGTAGTTTCTGCGGAGACTGTACTGCATTTGCATCATCATGAAGCTGAACAACTGTGAGTCAGATCATAGCGAACGAGAGGCCGTCTGTATGTGCTGGTCCAGAAACACGGCAGAGCCACATTTTGTGGTTTCCTAGCATGTTATTAAGACATCCTGTGTACGGGAGAGACTCTGGTGTCGTAATTGAATGTGATAATTCTTCCCAAGCCTTTGTTTATTCACGGTGCATCTAAATCATTCCATGACTCTTTGTTTTTTCTATGTAGCATCATAAGCTTCCATTGCTGGAGTGGAATTAAACACTGACAATGTTGTAATTATTACTGTATTTTATTGCTTTAAATAAATACTAACAAAATCAATCCACTTATAATACCTTTTGCTTAATAACATAATCTCTTCCTTGGTACTAGTAGGCTTTACGAATCAATTAGGCCATGAGAAGCTGGTGTTTGATGTAGTCTTGGGAGATAGGGACTGTTTTGAGATTCACAGAAACAAGGAGCAAAATAATGGTGTTCTAGTTTTGCTTCTGTTGCTGTGATTAAAAAAATCCCGAAAAAAAAGCATCGTTAGGAAGGAAGGATTTGTTTTAGCTTACAGTTCCAGGTTATAATCCATTAATGTGGGAAAATGAAAAATGAAAGACTTTGAAGGACCATGTCACCTCACATACATAGTCAAGAGCAGAGATAAAGGATGGCTGGCATGGTTGTTGGTGCTCAGCTTGTTCTATGCATATAGGCAGTCTGGGATCTCCTACTTAGAGAATGGTGCCACCCATGTCAATTAACAATCAATACTGTCTCCCCTCAGGTAATACTGATCTATCCAGTCCCTCACTGAGACTTTCTTCCCAGGTTAATCTAAGCTGGGCTAAATTGCCAAAACTGACCACCATATATGGTAAAGGGACAATGCTAGTTATATAGTGAACCCTGTGTGGTATGATATTGTTTGGGTTATATGAGACTCAATTTTACCACAGCTGAGTTACCTTCCATGCATTTTCAGTATGATTGTATCTTCTGATAGCTATAACCCTTTCAAGAAATCCTGGCTGTCATCACATTTAACAGCAGAGGAGACATTTTCAAGGATTAGATGAGTTATAATAGGCCATTTTAAAACTTTTCCTCCTGTTTCCAAATAAAGTTTAGAAGAGTTCATAAAAGCTTTCAATTGGCAAGCTTGTCAGTGTCAACAGCAAAAAACACCTTCAGAATGAGAATCAAGAAATAGCAAAATATTCTTACAACTTTATAGCGCTTTTAATATCCTCCTTCATATCTTGAAACTCAGTGATAGGATCTTAAGTAAATAGTCAGAGACAGTGGATAACCATATCATTGCCCATTCTTTTAGCTATACCCTCAAAACCAAGTTTCCTATTGAACATGGAAATTGACCTTGCTACCTTCCTGTTAACTTACAAGATTTGGGATTGATGAAGCTTATAAATTGGGTGAGATGGTTTGGTGTGCCCAAACTCAGTTTCTGTCTGGGTTGACTCACAGTTCCTCTGCACTGAGTGATTCAAACATTGATAATTATACAACAGATCATGTGGCCTATTGTGTTGGTAAAGAAAGGAACGATTAACAAACAAACACATTCACTTGTTTAATTAGTAGTTACTAAATACTGACCCCAGTGGAGTAGAGGTCAATAAGACTAACATAGTCCCTACCCTTAAGGTAACAGCAAATAGCAGGAAACACTAAACAGTTACAACAGTATATGATGTTTGATAACACTAAAAATTAGCACAATTGCAGGGATATCTGGGGACTTAATCAACTTTAAGGTAAAGAAAATTATGAGTATCTTTTTCTCAGTCTGGCTGCTATAAGGAAATGCCATAGGCTGGATAGGTTATATACAACAAAAAGTTATTTCTATACTAGGAAGTTGAAGACTATGGCACCGGCAGACTTGGTGTTTGATAGCGATGGTGTGCTTCCTGGCTCATAGCTGGTTTCTTTTCAGTTATCTTCACATGCTGGAATGGGCTAGATAGTTCTCTGGCGTCTTATATAAAGTCACTAATTCCATTCATGAGGGCTTTCCCTCTCTGACACAAGCAGCGTCTGAGTGCTGCCCAACACCCCGTGCTATCCCCTTGGTGTATAGGTTTCAACACAGGAATCCTGGGGAAGGATGAAAAGTATTTACATCACTATGAAATAGATTGTTGCATTGAAGATAGGTAGTGAGAACAGAAAGTTCTGGTTGAAGTATTTGATACTTTCTAAGGACTGAAAAAAGTGTGGATGGATAGGAAATCACAACCACAGCTCTGGGGAAGTGGTTAGCAGTTAGACAGTGAATCTTTTATGTCACAGTCAGATGTTTGACGTTTATGATAAGGATAAGGAAAAATTATTGAAGGGGTGAATGAACTTGGACTGTCACCTGGCTAATATTTGAGGATCCCTCAAATAAGGATAGCTCTAAGTGTATGGAAGGAAAATGGATCAAATGCGAGAGGTGGGGGACAAGGAAACCCGTCAAGGTGCTGTTTCAGCACAAGTTGTCAGAAATAACCACGAATCAGGGAGCAAGTGGAAATGGAGACACATGCATGTGAAAGTGATACTTAGGAAGAGGATCGGCGGGAGTAGTCATCGGTTAGACAAGGCAGAGGAATCAAAGTGATGTTGTACTCTTTATTTCAGCCACATGGACAGAGCGGTTGAGGAGCTCACGGAGAAAGCTTGGAGTTGGGAGAAAGGCAGGGAAGAAAGACCGAGTTCAGTTCTGAACATGATGCATTTAGGGGTTTTAGCAACCAAGAAAGTGCTGTTCGTTAGACAGACAAGTGGTTCTAGAAATCAGCAGATATGGGAGGAAGACTGAACAAAAGGAAGGAGACCAACCAGTATATGGTGCTGATAAAAGCTCTGTAAGTTCTTAGAGGGAGTAAGACTAAGCCTCATGGGAGCATCGGCATTTGAAGGACCTTCTTGGAAGTGACAACTTAAATACAGTATTAGATGGAAGCACATTTAAATTGTGTGTGTGTGTGTGTGTGTGTGTGTGTGTGTGTGTAAAAAGGAGACTTGTGAGCCTGATAGTGGCCTCTTCTAGAATAGATTTCCATTTTCCTTCGACCTCAGGTTCTCATACAAATTCCAAGTCATATGGTTAAATTGCTATAGGCCGCTACATGGGACAATGTTGGTGTCTGAGGGCTACTCTGCTGTGGGGGCCATGACCATCTGAGTGGCCTGTGCTGCCACCTGGGGCCATGGTGACATCCAATTCTAGTCTGCTGGTGGGGACCATGTCTGGGTCCATGGTCCTACCACAGTCAGGGTCTGTGATGTCCATGGCCCATGGTGCCACCAAAGACCACACGGATGCCCCAGGTATAGGTTGCATTCTGAGGCTATGTTGGTGTCTGAGAGCCATGCCACTACTGGGGCCATGCCGATCTGGGTGGCCTGCGCTGCCACATGGGGTCATGGTGTTGTCTGGGCCAGGAATACTGCCTTGGGCCATGTTTGGGACCATGGCCCAACAACAACCAGCACCTGGGTTGATGTCCATGGCTCCTGTTGCCACTGGGGACCTAATGGATGGCCAGGGTCTGGACAGCCACCCGAGACCATGTTGATGTTTAAGGGCCTTGCTGTCACCAGGCCCATACTGATCTGGGTGGTTTGTACTGCCTCTGGGGCCCTGAGATGGTGACATCCAGGACCAAGATGCTGCTGAGGACCATGTGTAGGTCCTGATGCAGCTGGGGTTTGTGATGATATCCATGGCCTGTGTTACCACAGAGGGTCATAGGAAGCACGTGTGTTGAAGTCCAAGGGCCTTACTGAGTTTCCTGGCCCCTCACTGGTCCAGCTGGTCCTACCCCAATGGGAAGGCTGCTCACCCCTCCTCCATTCCCACTTGGAAGAGATGGCCCAACTCCTCACCACCGACATGGAACATGGGAGAGCTGACCCAGATGGCAGGGGCCTAGGAGAGCTGGCTCTGCCCCTTGCCTGAGGGAGGTGGTCCCAGTGGCCTGGACCAACCAGCTCAGCTACCACCCAGACCCACATCCTGGGCCTTGGCTTGACCCACTGTAACACTTACCCCATCTGTGAGCTGCTGCAGTGCTTGAAGGAACTGGTCCTGAGGAACAATAACCGCAGGATCTTGCAACAGGATATCTAAGAGGAGTTTTAGTGAGAGTCTAGTGATGATGGAGTGCCAGAGGCCTTGAACCAGACCATTTGAACATTTTCGGGTGGGGCTGAGTGGACAAAAGGATGTACTGCGTGACACACCGCAGCCCTCAATGCCACTAGGATGAGTGAAGAGGTGTTGGAGAGAAGGATTGATTGCGGTGGTTTTTTTTGTTGTTGTTGATGTTGTTTTTGTTTTTAATTAATTTGGGGGAGCATGCTATGGGGGTGAAGGGTAGATACGGAGGGATTGGGAGGTGAATGGGATTGGGGTGCATGATGTGAAATCCCCCAAAAATCAATAGTTAGGTTAAAAAAATTTAAAAGCATGCAATGAGAAAAATAGAAAATAAAGAAAAATAAGGCACCAAATAACCCATGGGAATTTTTTAAAATCCAGTATACAATCAAAGCAACCACAAAAGGAATGTTGCCAAGAGTCAGAATTGGCCAAGAAAGATCGTGCTTTCTCTCGATCTTTGTACCCCTGGCTTCCAGTATCCTTCTCTTTTTGTAAACTCCTTTGGCGATTGGAATCTGTAGTCTCCCTCCCACCAGGAACTCACAGGTGTGTGGCAGAAACCAAAACGTGTTCTTCTTTAACTGCATGAAAAGGACCTCCAACTAAATGGCGAAGCCCTCCCTCTGTTTCATGTGGACAAGCCTGTGCCCACAAAACCTTGATGTTTGATGTGATTGCAGTGGTGCTCTCAGCCCTTCTGGAACCTTCCTTATCCAGGCGTATCATCCAGCTTTGTTTCTGGATCCCCTCTGGGGAGATAATGTGGTTTACATTCTTTTAGAAGTCCAGGCTATCAAGAATTTTGAGGTCAGCCTAACTGGGGTAGTGAAGGAAAGAATGTTAGCTAATCCCAGTGGCGAAACCTCAGGAGTGCGCTCTATAAACGCCATTTGCTCCCCACTTTTCCTCTTCCCTCTTTTGTATATTAGCCACAAATAATCCACAGGCATTATCTGAACCTCACAAGAAGCCACCAAGAAAAATGTAAAGCATCTCAAAATGTCTAGGAGAGTCCTGAATAAACTTGGGTTTGAATAATGATCAGTGTATCATCTTTCTTACTCACCCTCTGGCTCCTGTCGATGAGAAACTGACAGAAATCTCAAAGATTAAGAAATCAGGAAACATAACAGAAGGAATGGATCTAGTGTTTATAAGGCAATGTTTCAATGAAATAAATGCCATGTTTTTTGTACATGAAAGGTCAATAAATGACAGAACTGTGTCCTAAAAAGGAATTGGATATTGATATTTTATAGGCAACTCTTACCAAGTATAGGAAATGATCTGTATTTTGAAAATTAACAAGATTCTAAAGTGTATTTGTATTTAACTCTTCTGATCTAGAAAGGAAGAAAACAAAAGCCCCATGGTATGGATTAACATTGAGGATACAGTTACCAGCAGTTTGTAATATTCCATCTTTTTTCATCACAACCCAGGGATTTACAGACTATTACATCAATACTTTTATTTGGATTTAGACAAAGTTTATGAACTTACTCACCTAAACACATATATGCAAACATCCCCCTTTATTCATTGGGAAATATTTTATAGTGTCTAAGATTTTAAGTTCAACAATCCAGTGTCAGTTTAAGAAATATAGAAGAGTTTGAGTATTCTTATAGAGGGATCTGCTCCTACATTTCATCTTTCTTTTGAGGTGCCTTCTGTGTTCTAGGTCATATAGTCTAGAATTTATTTCTTATATGCTGTAGACATTTTCATGTGATTATAGATTGTGTCTCAGTGTGTAACTTACTGTGAAGAAAGTCAAGTAAAGAAATGGGCAAAGAGAAAGCAAAGAAATTCAGTTAAATCCCAGAGAACTTCAGAATGCCGAAAAGTAAGTAAAAACAGATGTTGTAAAGTTTTGAAAATCAAGACATTATTTTTTTGTTTCCATTGAATTTTTTAAAGCATTATAAATAAACTTTGAAGCAATACAAAGTCCTCTGTTTGTTTTGCTGATAGCATCTTTTCTAAAAAGAAAACTATCAATGCATGCTTAAGTTAGAGTCTAAATGATAGCTCAGGATATGAAAGGACAGACTATAGCTCCTGGAAACTGCAATTCTGCTGTCCTGAGACAGCTTACAGTGTCTGAGTCCCTTATCAGCCCAGGTTAGATCTTTGGAGCCTAATGTCAAACAGCCTAATGTAAGACCCAATATTTGATTTTTCACACATTTTACACTGAATTTTATATTTCATGGAGAGTACATTCCCTGGAAAAGAAAAAAAACTCACTTTATTAGTCTTTGTAGTTTATTCTGAAGAAAATTGCTAACAAGTTTGAAAATAAAGCTAGCAATCTATACCTTTCCCTGTCTTTCATCCCTTAACAGACATCAATCTTGAGGACATCTTACAATGTGGTCTCTAGATATGAATACTATTTCAAAGGATCTATATTTCTTTAGTTTGAATTCTAAAGTTTACTGCCTGAAGAACTCATGGGAAATTTTATTGGCAGAACAAGGTGTTTGCTAGCCCAGAGTAGCATGAGTTGGCTTCAGGGCAGGTGGGCAGGTGCCCATCTTTCCCTGCCCCAGAAGCCCCACCCTGTGGAGCCACTGAATGTCTTCCAGCTGTGAGAAAACATCCCAGGCTCAAAACTGCATCCCCGCTGAGTATCATTACAGGGTCTAAACCAATTGTGGAAATGACTGGCTGCTAAAATATGGAACAAGGGAAATCAGTTCATATCAACAACATAAACTATCATCTGTCTATTATTACATTCATTCAGCTGGGTCACATATGACTCAATAATCAAATTACCACCCTATATATCTTAAATCTGTACATTCATTCAAACACCATGTGGACATGGGAAAACAAAGGTAATCTAAAATGTCATCTCCTTATTTTGTTTTTTAAAAATATGTTTTTTTCTGGATACATAAGTGAAAATGCTTGTAAAAATGTGAACACTATACAATAAGAAAAGCTAATGTCCTCAGTGAGCCTCTTCCTATAATTTGACATACTGTTAACAGTTTGGTGTTTGACAATTACTTCTTAGCATAATACAATCTTGTATTGTTAATATTGAACAAATACAACTATGTCGTTTAAACTTAAGGGAAATTCTTTTAGCTGTAGTAATATAAAATTTCAAAGGTGAACAAAATTTAAAAGGAGAAAAATAATACAATTTGTTTTCATTGCTTATGCCCTAGCTTCATTAAAGCAACATTTGAAGTAGCTTACAAAAAAAAAAAAAAAAAAAAAAACAAAGTGTGCATACACCCGCAGACAGAAAGGAGAGAATAGCTGGGCAGTGGTAGCACAGCCCTTAATCCCAGCACTTGGGAAGCAGAGGCAGGTGGATCTCTGTGAGTTCAAGGCCAGCCTGGTCTACAGAGTGAGTTCCAGGACAGCCAGGACTGCTTCACAGAGAAACCCTATCTCCAAAAACAAAAACAAAAACAAAAACAAAAAAAGGAGAGAATATGGCTAACAGCCATTCAGAAATAAATAAATAAACCATAGTAAGGAAAAAGAAATATTCAAAGAAGTGAAGTGTAAGATAATATTGATGGAAAGATGTACCGGATGGCACACCGAAAAGCAAAGGTGAGGAGGAGTTATTGCTGAAGCCGAGCAGGATTAGGAACCAACAAAAGAGCAAAGAGCATCCAGGGTCTGCAAGATGCAGCCAGTACCACCCTGGGTCATTGCTGAGGTGGGAGGAGCAGCCTGCCTTCTAGGAGCGGCAGCCTTAATGACAGGCACTTAGCTAAACACCGTGCTTGGAGAACTGGATCGTGGGGAAATAAATAACCAACCTTCCAGTTCCCTTTGCCTTTATAATCTTGTGGGTGAGGCCTGTGGGCTGAGTCAAGTTGGAAGACAGAAGGCAAATGTCACAGTTGGCAAAGAAGAGATATGTCTCTTTCTAGGCCTGAGCCCTATAGGGACAAAGCTATGTTCAGCTTGAGTGGCAAGAACATGACCGTCAACAGTGAGGAGCCAGACGAGTTGAGTGGGCATATGCCAGGCACCGCTTAAGTGAGAGATGAACTCAGACCTTAAGGCACAGAACTCAACATCTTAGCTGCCAAAGAAAGTGAACTTGGTGGCAGTGATTGGACAGCAGACACATTTTTTGTGTGTGTGTGTGTGTGTGTGACAAATTCTTTAGCTGAAAACTTTGCAGAGAATCCAACTCTGCTAGTGTGTGAATTGGAGAAAAAGTGGGAAGCACGTCATCTTGATTGCTCAGAGTAGCATTCTGCTTAAGTCAACTTGAAGAAGTGTCCCAGAAGCCACAGATGGACTGCTTTCAGTGAGTCCATCCTTGAGGACTTGGTTTTCCCAAGTGAAATCATGGGTAAGGGATCAGTGTGAAACTGGACAACATGGGCTCATAAAGGTTCATTTAGACAGCTCAGTGTGTAAGAGGCTCATGGCAAAGATGTTAAATGTGGGCCTCTAGACTGTCGATTGTAAACAGAAATGACAAAATAAAGTATCATTGACAATAAAGAACAAAAGAAAGCCTGAGATTTAAGGCAGGCTGAGAAGGTAGCGCAGAGTGGCCCTGGGGACAGATGAAGAATGTAGTATACTGAGCTACTTATTTCTAGGTCCCTCGGGAGAACTGTCCTGTCCCCTTTTCATTTGGTGATGAGACATTATCTATTGTGAAACACAGAAATAGTAGTTTCAACTGTAGTAGAGTACTAACTCATTAGGAAAGACCCTCTTGTGTAGAACAAAACAGTTTTTCTTTATACATGTGAATTATTTTGTTGTTGGCATGCACCAAAAGGAGTTGAAAATCTTTTCCTATCTCTGTAGTTATGTGTATGAAATTCTTTCTTCTTTCCCTATTTTCCAATTTAAGCAGCACCCAACCAAATCATGCAAAATGAGTACCGTTCCTAGGTAGGTATAGACTGATTCTAGTGGAGTTTGGTTCCAGAGAAGATGAATGAGGTGATATCTAGGCCTATCACTAGAAATTTCTAGAGGGGGTTCTATCATGTATGCAGGGAGAATTTTTCCTCCCCGTGGAAGAAAGGCAGGCTTTTCCTTATACACTGCAGATTCGTTTGAAGAATACAGGAAGTCTGGAGAAACTCTTAAATTCTGTGGTCAATCAAGGAGCAATGGACTCACAGGAAGCCAGCATTGCTTATGTCCAAAGATGGCAAATAAGCACTTTTCCTTAAACTGATGCCAAAGTGCCTGTGGCAGGGAAATTAACCTGGATAAAGATAAGATAGCCTATTGGCATCAGGAATGGAGGAAGAAAGAGCCTGTGTGGCAGGAGTGGGCTGTAATGGATGATTCTCGGGGCCAACCACGAGTGACCCTTTGTCTCAGGACCAAGTGGTCACAATAGGCATCAGCATTTTTATTATTACTGCCAGTCACACCTTTGGGCACATGACATACGTGATGGAATCTGGGTGACCCATACCTGCAAGTGTGTCTGAAAGGACTGTTTTCTAACTAGAATGTTCTTATTAAGTTTGTTAGGCCTCTCCTGGCCTTGTGTTCTAAGGGCTGTCAGTGAGGTGCTTAAGATTATTCCTCTTTGGTTTGTGGCACACCAGAGGCCTTAGTTCACACAAGACCCTGTTCATCCCCACCTTTGGACCAGAGTGATATGCTACCTGACATCAAGATATCTTCCCACCACTTGCTGACTAGAAGCTGCCCTTGTGAGGGCCTAAAGATATGTACAAATCATAGCAAGGATACCTGGACGCAGCAGGCTCTTAGAATTTAAGAAAAATGTTCTAGGAATGAAAGCATTGCATCTCAGTCTTCAAAGTATGTAATGTTTTAACTTCTCTGAATTCAGGTTGTATTTGCCAATTTTAGCAACCTTAAAACTAATTTTCCTCCGTTAGGGGTGCATTAAAACAATGGAGTACTTGGTGGTTGATGGCACTTTGTAGTTGAAGAAATAAAAATTAGTTGAAAAAACTGAACTCTGAAAAGGCATTTGTGAATTCAAGTTCAGGTATTTCTCTAGTCTGCCTTCGGTAACCATAGTGTATCTCTGGAACTTGAATGTAATTAAGAATGTTGAAACCTGCTAATTGCATTCTGACCTGTGTATGTACCATATATATATATATTAAACTAGACCTCATGTAATGTTTACCAAAAATACTATGTTAGGTAAAACATTTTGAAGTTTCATTCTAAATCAGAGCTGGTTTCATTTTCTTTAATGGATAAGGAAACCTAAAAATGGCTGCAAGTGAGCCAAGCATTTGTCTTGCTCTCTATAAAGATATGGACAAAGACATCGTCTCTATTGAGTTTATACTAGAAAAGGGATAGAAAATTAATAACTAATCCCTAGGATTCCAAGATCTCTGAAAAATTGTGTCTGATAGGCATGGTTTTTTGGTAATAACTCTGATGTATTGTGTTCTTCACTAGGATTAATTTAGCATGTTTTTCCATTTTCATCAATACCATGTAAACATCTTTGCTTTGATTCTATAGTTGCCAAGAAACCTTCTGAGTTAGCTTTCCAGGGGGATTTATATCCTTGAAGATCTGTTGGAGCTTTTATAACTGGGTAATCACTTTGGAATGCAGCTTAATGTGAACACAAATGGACAGATATCTCAGTATCTTTCTCCTGTCGCTGTACTTTAACTTGTCTTACAAAGTTATTTTGATCCCTAAGTTATTCTGCTTCCAAAGAAACCCATTTTAGGCCTCCTGTGAGGAAGCTTTACCCTAGAAAAGTTGACGTGGCAGCTTGTCCCCTGAGGAAGACAGTCCGGGATTAAGGGGAGATGAACCCGACAGAGCAGCTTGCTTCTCACCTCTGTACTCCGTCTTTATTGACAAGCACAATTTCACCCAAAGCCCTTCTTGATTTTGCTGTATGTGGTGACTCCTCAAGTATCTTAATCATTTCCAGGCCTGCTTAGAAATTGTTTTAGAATAAACAATCTCTCTTTATACTCATTATGCCCTGTACCAGGAACATGATGTACAGTTCTGGTAAGCAACCCTCAATGAAGACATGATTAAAGTGAGAGTCCAGAGAAAGTTAACTAACATGAGCAGGGAAATAGGCTTCTATACTGATTAATTAGCTGAACTTGGTGGATTTCTTTATTAAAGAATTTTTTTCTGGATGTAGTATTAAAAGAGGAGAGCTGTACTTACAAAGGAAGAAGGCTAAGGAAGGGGATATGAATAAAATCTATAAAATTATGGAAACTATGCTTTCTTATTTATTAAATCCGGATATACTAGGACTCAGGGCACGCTCAGAAGCCTAAATGAGGTCTACAATGAATAGAAACTTGTGGAATGCATTATCCCAGGATGTGGCACAGATTGAAAACATAAAGAGATTTATTAAAAGTGTAGATAAGCTCATGGAGAGCAGATTGAGGAGACAATGACATCTTGGGGTATTCCACACACTTAAGGAGGTCAGCCGTAATCTTCCATCACATGTCCCTTGATGTGCCCATCAAAAGAAGGTGAGTGAGCATGGGTAAGATATATATTAGAGTCTGATTAGGCCAGTAGGGCAATTGCTAAAATGTGGAAAAACTGAATCCATTGAATTACTCAGATTCCAGACCAAAATACCTGCCTGTGAGTTCTAGGACACTGCTGTGCAGAGCCTCTGTGGAGAGCAAACCTTGCCAGTGGACCAGGGGCAGCCGATCTTTGTTATCAGCAGAGCAATGGACAATGTGTTGAGTGTAGGCAGGATGAAGGATTGTGCAGCCTTCTTCCACAGACCACCATGTTGCGTGTGTCAAACATTTTTTTTTGAACACAGATGACCAGGGTTTTGTCTGCAAATTAATGTATAATAAATGGGACCCAGTTATATATATATATATATATATATATATATATATATATATATATATATATATATATATAAAACAGGAACAGAAATAAAAGTTTCTTTTAACTTATATCCTTTTAAAATGTTCCTGGAAAAGGGTCCCTATTCTTTTATTTAAAACAAAACTGGAAATGTGGTAGAAATATTTTTGTAGTAATTCTTTTTTTTTTACAAATAAATTTTATTGGTATTCTTTGTTGTCTCTCCCAGTATGAATTAGTTCCTTGCATGATTTACTTCTGTTTTCAACTGAGAAGGCTGAAACTAATTTAAAGCCCAACAGCCTGAAGCCCTTCTATTAGGGTGCATGTGGTACTGCTTCTCACCTCCTATCTTCCTGGATGATAATAATATTCTTTCTCCCACCAATATGTTGGCATGTTTTGAAAGACATCTCCACATGTATTCATAAACACATATTTGTATAAACATGATGGAGAGAGAAATATAAAACTAGGAGGGAGTAGTCCACTGCTGACATAGCAGTTGCCTTACTGTCTAATACTCTGCAACTTAGCACATCCAATTTATTTTTCAATATTTTGTGATGTATGTCCTTGAAAACTATAATGTCAAATGCCAAAAGGTCTAATTAATATTCTTATATATTTTTATATCATATATAGTAAAAATGACTCTTAACTTTTAAACAAATAATTTCTCTAGCTAGCTCATAATATTTTTCTACGTCTCAAGAACTAGAAGAAAAGATGAGAATTTATTTCAGGTCTTTTTCTGTCATATTATTTATGACCTTCCTCATGATACGTGAGTCATACATGTTAGACATTAATAATATATCAGTGTCTGAATTGCATATCCTTCAGTTTTTGTAACTGAACAGGGCAAGAAATTATACTTAATTACCAGCATCTGGAAGCATTTTTAAACCTAAAATAGGTTTAAATTGATTAACAATTAAATCACATTGAAATTTAGATAGGAAATGATTTTGATATAGCTATGTGGTACAATTGCAGAAAAATATAGTCTTAATATAAAAGTATAACCAAAGCTAAGGCAGAAAAACACAGAAAACTTTCTAAGATATTCATGTCATGAACATTTTCAATGAAAATTATCACACTACAAATTGTTGGTGTGTTTCTAGAATATAAGAAACATTTTGTTGTCCATTGTTTTGGTCTGATCCTCAAAAAACTCTGTGTGAGTTATCACTCCTGCTTTATAGAAAAGGTATCAGCGAGGGAAAACACTTTTTCTTTTTCTTTCTTTCTTTCTTTTGTTTTTTTTCGAGACAGGGTTTCTCTGTGTAGCTTTGGAGCCTGTCCTGGAACTCACTCTGTAGCCCAGGCTGACCTCAAACTCAGAGATCTACCTCTGCCTCCTGAGTGCTGGGATTAAAGGCTTGCGCCACCACTGCCCAGGAAAAACACTTTTCTCTCTCTCTCTCTCTCTCTCTCTCTCTCTCTCTCTCTCTCTCTCTCTCTCTCTCTCTCTCTCTCTCTCTCTCTCTCACACACACACACACAGAGGGAGGGGGCTCTTAATTTGCATCTCCACGGTTTTCTCTCTGTTCTCTTTACCCCTCTCACTGCATGAGTAACATCTTCCCTGCCTAAATTCTTTCCAAAGCACCCACTCTTTGCATATCCGTATACCAATGTGGTGACATAGGAGCTCTTTACTCTCCTGTGCTCAATCTGTGTTCAAGTCCAAGGACTGACCAACTTTCTCTGTAAAGGACCAGCGAGTAGACGCTGTACACAGTACCACCGTCCCATCTCTGCCACAGTTGCTCATCTCTGCTGTGGCATGAAATCAGTCACAGTTGTCCCAGAAACAAAGGAGTGCCGTCACCACGTTCTAACTTTTCTACAAGTATGAGTGACACGTCAGATTGGGGTGGCCAGTCAGTGTTCGCCAACACTCATTGTTACAATACAATCAGAATATGGAGAGAAGTATCAGATGTTCAAATTATATATATATTTTTTTGGTTTTTCGAGACAGGGTTTCTCTGTGTAGCTTTGCGCCTTTCCTCGAACTCACTTGGTAGCCCAGGCTGGCCTCGAACTCACAGAGATCCGCCTGGCTCTGCCTCCCGAGTGCTGGGATTAAAGGCGTGCGCCACCACTGCCCGGCTATATTTTGTTTTTAATAGCATCTTGGAGGAAATTTTTATCTTATGTGCATGTGTTATAAAATGTATAATATATTCACAAAAAGTAAGTCTACGTACACTCAAGACACATACATAGCTTTATTTATTTATGTATTATTTTTTTACTGATAGGTTTTATGTTTGTTCAAGTTGAGAGACTGGTGGTCTGAAAGGCTCACACGCCTCCCTGCCTCCCTGCTTTTCCTCACGCTCTTCTCGTTTACATGGTGCTAGCGTTGCTTCTTGTTTCTTCCTGCATCTCACTCTGTCCATCTGGGATCACTTTGCTTCTGCTCCAGAATTCCTTACTCAAGTGTCTGATGCTGGGAACATCTCTATATTTTTCCAAGAACATTTTTATAATAAGGTTTTTTTTTTTTTTTTGTGGGGTGATGCGGTAGAATTGTTAGTTGCCAGCTTCTTTCTGTCAAATCTATGGTGTTTAAGAAGTAATTTGTCCTCTTTTCCTCCACCTGCCTTCTCTCTTTTTGGTATAATGTACTTTTATCATAATGTAGATGAAAAGTTGATCTTGTTTACCTACTTTATTTGAAGTTCCACTGTGGTTCATGAATTTGTAATCAGTGTCTTTCATCACATTAGTTCTAAAATGTTGTCAATTAGTTCTTCAGATTTTGTTCCTGGTCCTGACCCATTATTTTTCCTCTTTTACTGGAAGCTTAGTTAAACATATATTAGCCCTCACTCCTCAGCCCTTGTACTCCAGTCTCTCTTTCATATTGCAATTTCCTCATTTTTTTTTTTGGATTTTGGATTTTGAGTAATTTCTTCTGTCTCGTTTTTTAATATACTGATTTTGCCTTCATCTATATCTAGATTGCTGTTGAATGCATCCATCAAGAGTCTTCAAAAATTTCTTTAATTTAGAAATATTTTGAAGCATTTAAAATGTACAAGTTGATCTTAAAATATAAACAATACAATGAATATTTCTGAACCTTTTTACCAGATCAACCTTTACCAATACTTTTTTCCATTTGTTTTATCAATTTGTTCTTTTTCTATATGTATAATTGCATAATTATATATATATGGATATGAATATATACATGTAACCTTTAAATGAATCATTTGTTGCATATAATATATATCCTTTATTCATGACTTCAAATGTTTACTTCTGAAAGTATGAAAAAATATAATATAGTTACACATTTTTACATGGTAAAATTAAATATTTTAAACATGTTCCTAGAAGATTTTCATTCACCTACTGACATACACTATCATATGGTATTTTTTCCAGTCAACTACATCATGCCCTCGATCACATTTTATTTCCCTCCAGTTCTATGTGCTTAAATAAGCTACCAGGTATTTCATGCATTTTAAACCTCTTCAAGTCTGGAACACTGTCCAGCCTTGCTATTTATCTTTTATGACACTTACATTTTGAAAACTAATAGCTCCTGGCCCCTTGCCTTTTAAATGGAAAATTCCTGAGAGGCTGGTGTTAGATTTGTCCTTCATATGAAGATTCTTTCGTTGTATCTTTCTTAGCACATCATATCTGAAGGTGGTTATAGTAGTTTTGATCAATCATCTAGGTTATATTATTTCCCCAATATGTCATTAGCCCCTCCTCTCTAGATCATAACACTTTATGATCTTATGAATATCCTTCTTAGAGACATCCATTCAATCTGATTTATTTTTCAATAGTGTTGATTGTCTGACATATGTGTTACCAGAATTATTGCAAAAATCATTTTTCAGTTAGTTTTGTTTTTCAACTCTAAAGCGTATCTGTTCAGTTCTTTTTTTCTCAGTGACGTACATCTTCTCTGAAGGTTTGCTCAAGGCCCACTTGATAGTCATGGCTCCTCTGGGACTTTTATCTCGAATCCTTCCATCAGTAGACAACTTTCCACAGACTCACCGTGGGACTGGGAATGTGATGGAGCGAACTCATTGTGTGATCTTTTGAAGAAAGAGTTTGTTATAGGGGAGCTCTTCTATTTCTGTTTCCACCTTGTTGGACCTGAGCTTTGATTTCTGTTTCCCCTGCTGTAAAAAGTCTACTTTTTTCCACTCAAGTTACCTACATGACATCGGTTCCACAGCAACCGTATCTCCAGATCTCAGTTTTCTTCTCTGAGTTCTGCTGCAGTTAGTTGTGCATGGTTGTTATTCCACACTGCTGTCAGTGTTCCAATAGGTTTAAGAACATTTTCTTATGCTTTACCCAATGATGTTTCAAGTGTGGAGGGTCTTCTTGATGACCTAGGCTACCACGTTTTCCCAGAGTGGAATAAATATATCAGTGTTCTTGACGTTTTGTGCTTCATAAATCTTTCTCTGGCTCTCAAATATGAGTTCAGGCATCATCTCTTTCATTAAGTGTTCTTTGAACAAATCCCTCTTCCAAAAGACAATAGATTATTCTCTGGTTCTAGCTGGTCCATATGTGTATATGGTATATGGTTGATTTTGCTTTCCTGTGCTTTCAAAGTAGGTGAGGTGACAAATTCCTTGAGAACAGGTACAGTGTTCTGTATCTTCTATGTCTGGAGGACCTAGAACAGTGGGTGATATATAATAGACACAATATATGTATATCAAATGAATAAAAGAGTAAAATCAGGTCCCACTCTCTGATGGACTGTGCTCTTTGGGAATTTGTATGTTGTATCTTTATGTATCCTTGCTTAGTCTGGTGGACATTATATAAATATCTATTAATTATTTGTAAAAAGAGATTTCTTTATAAACTTGGAAATGAGATGGCTAAGGGATAGGATGATTGGTAAAATATAAAGACCAGGAAACACATGTGGTTTAATTCACTGAGTTGGATGTTTGTGTGCTGGCTAGTTTTATGTTAACTTGATACAAGTAAAGTCATCAGAGAGGAGGAACCCCCAGTTGAGAAAATGCCTCCATAAGATCTGGCTATAAGCAAGATTATAGGACATTTTCTTAGTGATTGATGAGGGAGGGTCCAGTCTATTGTGGGTGGTACCACCCATGGACTATTGGTCCTGGGTTCTATAAGAAGGCAGGCTTTGCAAGCCATGGGGAGCAAGCCAGTAAGCAGCACTCCTCCGTGACTTCTGCAGCAGCTTCTGCTTTGGGCTTGAGTTCCTTTCCTGAGTTCCTTCACTGATGGACTACAATGTGGAAGTGTAAGCGAAGCATACCCTTTCCTCCCAAACTTGTTTTTGGTCATGGTGTTTCATCACAACACAGTAACCCTAAGACAGTTGGTCATGGTGTTAGCAATTGTAGCAGAGTTACTTTTAATCCTGAAGGAACACGATCTGATGTGTGTGTGTGTGTGTGTGTGTGTGTGTGTGTGTGTGTGTGTGTGTGTGTGTGTGTGTTTGTAAACAAACAGTAATAAGTTTGGTATGTTTGGAATTTCACCACTTACTGGCTGGAAAGGATTCAGAGAGAAGGCAGCATTGAACAAAGTCCAGAATTGGAACAGGTGACTGTCTTATTTGAAATTCTCTGAGTGTCAGAGCCAATAGGAAATTTATCCATTGTAGACATAGGATTTATTAGAGGAATTGGGAGCTTGGGAGAGGGCTTGGGGGTTAAGGACATTATGTGGTCTTGCAGAGGACCTAGGTTTGGTTCTCAGCACCTACATGGTGGCTCACAACTGCCTGGGAAAGGCCTTTTCTGGCCCCTGTGGGCACTGCATGCATGTGGTTCACAGACATACATGCAAGCAAAGCACACACATAAAAAAATTAGGAAGAAGAGTTATCGAACCTCTGTATGGGGACTGAGAAGTCTCATGACTGGTTGTCTGCAGCTGGGGATCCCAGGATGCCCAGCTCAGTCTGACTCTGAAAACCTCAGATACAGCAAAACTGATGGTGTAATTTTTACGTCAAGATTCAAAACTGCTAAATCTAAGGTACCTCTGGTGCAAGTCTTGGAATCAAAGTTCTAGAAAGCCTGAAGTTTTAAAGTCTAAGAGAAGTCAAGACTCAAGGAAAGAGAAAGTGGGAAGGAAGCAGGAGGTGGTAATGTGATCTTTTCCTGATTCTTTTGTTCTGTCCACATCTCTAGCCAATGAGATGGTGCCTGCCCGCCTAGAAGGCAGATTTTCCTAGGCAGAGACTCATCAATTTCCTCTAAATACCCTCACAGACACACCAAGATGGAAGGCTTTGCTACTTTTTTAGAAGTTTCTCGATTCAGTCATGTTGACATTTCAGCAACACAAGTAGCTGTAGTTTCAGGTAAAGTCTTTGGTTTTCATTGTAGTCTTCGCATCTGATGATTATGTGGTGGTGGTGGTGAGTGTGTGTGTGTGTGTGTGTGTGTGTGTGTGTGTGTGTGTGTGTGTGTGTGTGTTTGTGTGTGTGTGTGTGTGTGTGTGTGTGTGTGTGTGTGTGTTTTGAGTGTTGCAACACTTAAGCTGCTACTTTTGTGTTAGCTTTTACATCAAAGCCTAAATTCTCTGAAAAGAGATTTTTATTTCTACCAGTTGTGCTCTTAAAAGTTTAGAATTTGGGTCCTTCTAACTGGATTCAGCTGGCTGCCCCTTCCCAACAGGTTCCAGTCAACCCGAAAGCTCCAGAAGCCTATAGTAATTGGCTATTCCTTGCCCTCTCTTTACAGTACAATCCCTAGTCAGTGCCTTGACTCTAATGCTTCCTCATTCCATCATGTCTTTCTCTGTGTTTACTTTCGGAGGAAAGACAACTGACATTCTCTCTCTGCTAAGGAAGCTATTACTCTAGTCCTTTGACTAGACTCCCGCAGTTCATCTGCAACTTCAACATTTTGCATTTAATGTCATGCTTCCTAATTGTTTCCTGAGGGTCCTTCCTCTTTCAAATCTTGATTGTTGGCTTCTTAAATGATATCCTTAGTGTTCGTCTTCAGTTCTCTCTAGCAGGCTAATCATCTAGTTATGTTACTGGTTATGCACTCAAAAATTTACTCATTGACCTATTGTATACACATAGCAAGCATTCGAGTACCTCTCCAGTCTTCAACTCTTCCTGCCTCTCCATTGATAAAATCTCAGGATATTCTAGGAGTTGGGTTGAAGAGAGGGTCATTTTGTCTTGTGTTTCTGTCTTTGTTTTGCAAATGGCTGGATGTTGCAGTTTGCCAGCTTTGGTCATTTAAGAATTGAAGTCTGAATGGCAGAGCCAGAATGACAATCTGAGCACAATGGCTATGGGTTAGGAAGACTTGTCATTCCCTTTATGCTTCTCTGAGAACACAGTCGCAGCATCATTTGCCCTATAATAGGTAAAGCATTGTGGGATGTGGTCTGCTTTCCTTTCCTGATTCCGATGGCTACAGGTTTGGTTTAAATCAACACATTGGTGGAAGTTATACCAATTGGATTTGTTTAATCCATATGTAGGTTAAAAAAAAAAATAAAAGAATCACCAAAACAAAGTATTTTCTTACTTCTGCTCTGTTTACAGGTCCCGTTCAGTGTTTTATTTAGACAGTTACAGCTACTCTGCACATAGCAGAACGTATGTCAGTGCATTAGACTATGTGGGGTGACTACAGGGAGACCTGTTGCTTTGACCATTTTCCCATGGAAATCTTTGCCAGCCCTTACAGTTCCCTGGTGCGTTAAGTCTACTTTTGGAGGTGGCCTCCCCTTAGGCAGTCATTCCTAAGAGCCTTTCAAGAACCTAAAATGTTGCCATTGGAGCATTTCCCAGAAGGAAATTGAACCACAATTTTTTTTGAAGTGCAGGGAGCTCTCTACCAGGAGTATGTCATGTGTCTAGACATATTCTGATGTGTTTTTCATTACAATAATGCAATAACATGAGCTGTACCAAATGATAGGGTAAATTCATTAAGATTGTTTTCTTGTCCGTTTCTTTCACAACACTCAGTGAAAGGACAGAAATGAGCTACCTACACGGGGCATATCTTTCTTTGTTTCCTTTCCAATCTCTTTGAACTTGATTCCCTCTCCCTATCATTTTATTTTTTTTCTTTTGTTTTTTTCCAAATAGGGTTGAAAAGTCAGAGTTTATCAATTCTACCTTATTTTCTCACTTGATTACAGAGGAGAAAAGAAATCATCCTGGGCCGACTAATACAGAACTAGGGAATTACAAATAAATCAACAGATGCATGAGGGAGAGAATGAAATTTAGCTAAGGAAATTGGGGCCTCTGCTGCCATGAAGAAAATAAATGAGACAATGTAGAGTCATTATAAGGAGACTGGGTGGTCCACAAGAAAGAGACCAGATTGTGCAAACTGACATTTGAGGAATCAGCCTGAATGTTGTTCCTTGGGACCAGTGGGTATCCTAGCAAAGTGTGCTTTATTCCTGGAATGCTTGAGCCTTGGCAGACGAGACAGACTCTGAAATATATGAGGGCTTAACCTCCTAGTCTCCGAAGTGTGCTTCCTATTTAGAATGGAAAGTTCAGGGATCCTTAACCTAGACTCTCCCTGAATCTCAGCTAGACTGCCCCTGCCCTAGCATGACTCCGAGTACACTTACAGGGAGAGTTTCCTAACTGCCTCCATTAACTTCCTTGTGGGAACTGTGGTTGTAAGGATGGCTATCTCCTACTACCAGCTTCAGTTTATATGAAGAAGTCCCAAGGAGAACTCTATTAGGAAAAAATGGTCTCCTGGCTTAGACACCTCTGTGTGGTTTGGGTTTCTTGTTCCACGGTCATAACCCATTGAAATTTCTGGCATTGGGGTTCTCTCTTTTGTGTCTACCTGTAAGATAAATTTACTTCTCTCTACCTTGTCTAGCTTCCTAAATTCTACACTCTGTTTTTGTTTCTGACTACAACTAAACACGCTTGCTCATGTAGTTGCATCCAATTTTTAGTATAATATTTTATTAACTTTTCGAGAAGCTCATAAATGCAGACAATGTATTTTGATCATCACATTCACCCCCCACTTCCCTTTACTCCTCCCAGATACTCCATTTCCCTCCCAACTTTATGTCCTATTTTTTCCTAATAACTCACTGAGTTCAAATTGTACTGCCCATATATGCATGTATAGATGTACAGCCATCCACTGGAACATGGTAGAACCTACCAGGAGCCACACTCTCAAGAAAACTCTCTCTCTCTCTCTCCCTTCCTCCAGTCTCCCTTCCCACCCCATCAGCAGCAATCAGTTATCAGCAACTCTTCAGCTAGGGATGGGTACTTGCGAGACTCTCCCTGCTCTATTCGAGAATGCTGACTGAGTTGACCTTGTGTAGGCAACCACAGATTCTGTGAGTTCATGATTACAGGAGTATTGTCATGTCCAGACAACACCGTTCTGCCCTGATTTCTGCTTTGCAGGTGGAGATGTAACACAGATATCTCATTTATGGCTTTTCCCATTTTCCAGTGCTGGAGAGCTCACAGTCTCTATTCCAAGGTTGCTGATGGGGCCTACGAGCCAAATCTGACCTTGAGTTATGTTTCATTTGGCATATTTAGGCTTTATTTTCATGATGCTTGTTGAAGAAGTCAAATGCAGTATTTTGAAAACAGGAAAATTTCACATTAGATCAAGTTTCTGACTTCTTGTTGAAATATTGAAGTATTTGGCAACCAATGGCTACGTAAGTATTTTAGTTACTATCTCTGCTCAGCATAGTTTCTACCCTGCTCTGCTTCATTATTATAATTGTTCTTAGGAAATAGCTTGGTCAGTTCAAGATGCTGTAACAAAATGCCATATGCTGCAATGTTTAGGAGAAATGCAGTTCTTAGAGTTCTAGAGAATGGAAGTCTGATGTCAGGGGCCAGCATGGTTTTGTTTTGGTGGAGGCTATTTTCCAGAAAGAAAACTTCAGTGCTCTCTGGGGTGTCCTAATCATGAAGACTCTATTCTTGGGACCTAATTCAGCTCCCACCACTTCCCTCTTGACATTAGTTATGATTCTAACATACGAATTTTGGGAGAATATGAATATACAGCCCATTGCATAAAAAGAGAGAAGTAAAATATCTCTTTTAGCCAAATTATTTCTCTGGCACAATGTATTCTAATCTTGTTTGCTCACTGCAGAATCTCATTAGCAGCCCTTGAACTTGAGACGGCTGTTCAGATCTTCCTGGAGTGGAACTTGCTATTTACTCCTCTGGAGTCTTTAGCTGCTGCTTGACACACCTCTAGTTTGTACTGTGCCCCATTCCTCCAGTGTGTTTACCTGGCCATCCTAGAGTAGCTAATGACTACACCATCGGGTGGCAACATTTGAAAGATGCCATCACAGAGAGCAGATGATTTCCACAGAGAACCTGTTTGTCATATCTATACAGATCTGTTATAAAAAAAAAATGATGCCTAACATGTGCCTTTCTGAATATTTTTCTTGGTTGGTAAATAACAAAAAATATACTCTCTGTGTTTTCCATATTGTTGTTTCATCTACCCCCCCCCCACCAAATGGAATTAAAGCTGTATTTTAAAAACCCATTTCTATTTCGTATAACTCACTGTTTGATCTAAAGCATCTGTTTGGAAACTTTGTCCTCAGAGAGAAGGAGAAGTGATCTGATGTAATAACAGAAAGGGAATATTATCACACCATAACTAATACTAATACACATAATAATAAAAACTAATAAACCAGTCAAACAAAGGGGAAAGCAAACAAATAATATAATAAACATAATAGTCAGTAATGCAGACTCTAGAGCTGCTTTAAATTCACACTCTTCCTCTCCCACTGCATAGTTGAATACTACATTTGATAAGTTACTTCAGCCATGATGGTTTCTTCATGTGTAAGCTGGTATTTATAATATGTACTTGTAAGGTTTGTATAAGGGTGAAAATATGATACCTTGTTTTTTATGTCTTTGTGTCTGTGTACTACATGTATGCCTGTTATCATGGAGGCGAGAAAAGTGTTGAATTTCCTGGAACTGTAGTCAAATGGTTGTGAGTTGCCATAAGGGTGATGGAAACTGAACCCAGGTCCTCTGAAAGGGCAGTCAGTGGCTTAACCACTGAGCCATTTCTCCAGCTCCATGATACTTATTTTTAGCCTTTTACCAGATCACAAACACTAAATGTTGACCATTCTTAAATATCTTCGATGTGGTAGGCTGTTATATGCAAACATAAATTATGAACCTCATTCTGAAGGAGCTCACAGTTTAAAATATGAAAATATGCTCAAATAATTATGGTAAGTATGAGATGCATTCAATGTGGATGCATTCAAGTTAAAATAACAGCCAGAAATCAATGTACTCCTACTTGGAGAGCTCATAGATGGTTATATATAGAGATAATCTTTCTCAGGGGATGAAACTTGAGGAAATGAAATGGAGCTAACCAGTTTAACTAGCGTTCATGTTCACCCAACCCAAGACTTTATAGACAGGCAAGACTTTTTAATCAGTATCAGTAGACCAATACTGATGCAGGGCTTGCTTTGTTTTAATTTTTGTTTTTGTTTTTGAAATAGGATCTCACTGTGTATTCTTAGTTGTCCTAGAAGTCACTATGTGTACACCAGGCTGTCTTTGAATTTACTGAAATCTGCCTGCCTCTGCTTCCCTAGTGCTGGGGTTAAGACATGTGTCATCATGTCCAGCTGACCTGACCAGTGCAAGTTTGTACAATTCCTCAGAATGGGAAATGCCTGTCATCCTAGACCTGCTATCCTCTTCAGCAGAGTTTCATCACAGGTTCCAACCCCTTCTAAATCCTCCAGTCCTGACACAGAAGGGGAGAAAAATCAATGTACAGTTTTAGATATTGTAACAAAGCATAAAAGCAATATCTTTCTACATTGGACCAAGTGGAACAAAATTCATGTACCCTAAAACTGGAGGAGGCCTTAGTTACCATCTGCTGCAACCTCTCCATCTCACATCCAACTACGTTAAAACTGTGGAGGAAAACTAACATTTATAACATAGTTGATTGCCTTATCTGTCAGGTCAAGACCCAGAAAGAAAGATGAGAATGCTCTTATTGTTTCATATCACTACAAGTGGTGTCAAAACAAAGATTTCCACTGGAGATATCTTGCTCTAATGGTTTTATCCACAGTTGCAAATGAGTTGAATTTTTAACAGCCAAAAGTCTACCAAAAAAGTAAAGACACTCTTTTGGTAAATACACACATTGAGGTAGTATGGACAATATTTTCATCACTAATAAGTACTTTTTGAATTGATTTCAGTAGAATTGATTGAATTGTATGCACATTTTAGTAAGTGTAGAGAATAATTTGCTATTAATGTGCTTCATTCATTTTCAAGTTAATGGAATTTTGAAAATCCTAGATGAATAGACTGAGACTTACTGACCTTTAGTCTGGTAAACTGTTGACTATTGGACTTCATGAACATATCGTAACTTGACAGTTGTGTGGATGTGATCAGTTCTGTGTGAGTATATACACACAGGGTGTTCATATACCAATGGTAAAATTGCAAACCATTCTGGGCACTGTGAGGTTTGGGCTAAAGGTTCATCTATGTAACCAGGCTGGACATTGGGGTTCTAGGTATTAATTTACTATTATCTAAATATGCAGATATTCCTGAATTGAAAGACTTATCCAGAATGCCAAAAGGAAGCATTGACTCACAAGATAGAGCTGAAAATCCAGAAATAAAATATTTTGCCAAATCAAACTTTTACTTGAATGAAAACCATGTGTTAGTATAAAAGTGTCAACAGTGAGGACGGAGGAGATAGTTGGGTTGGTATAGTACTCGTGCAAGTATGAGGACTTGAGTTTGGATCTCATGCATCTACATAAAAAGCCAGCACTGGGGAGGCAGAAACAAGTGTATCCCTACATCTAGCCAAATGGGTGAGCTCTAGGTTCACTGAAGAAGGCTGTCTCAAAACATAGGCTGGTGTATGATAGAGGAAGAGATTGGGTATTAACATCTGGACTCCACACAAACACACACACACATGTACGTACATCTGCACATATGTGTACACACATGAGTGTATTCACACATACACATCACACATACACCGTAACATACACAGTAGCAACACTGTATATATAGTTCATCGGTAGAGAAAGAGTGAGAATAAGATTGGCTAACTTTCAGTTATACATAAATATTAAGCGGAAAGAGTCAAGGCTATAAACTTATTTTTAAAGAATTCCTGTATTTTATCTTAATCTTGTTGAATGCCTGTTGATTTAACTGGGAGAGTTTCACACATTTTTTTGACCTAGTTAATATTTGGCTGAATTATGAAAAGACAATCAGGGAAAAAAGGAAATGGTGAAAATCCTCCAGATATAATAATCTGTACTTTTGGTAGTTCAGTTTCTAAATATTCCAGTTTAAATTGATCTCATAATTAATTTGTCAGAGGAGGAAAATATCATGTAAGTGATAAGAAACTCAAAACTTGCCTGGAACATTGTTTTTGGTTTTACCTGCCATGGTATCACAGATAAAAGGTAAACAAAATTGTCTCAAAAAATGAAATGAAAGGTTGGAATTTCAGTACTGTAAAAGCTAAAAACAGCTGTGACTAATTCGACGTTATTGTAGCCATGTATACACATTTGGAAGTCTTAATCCAAGGAAGAAAATGGTACTATGTTCTTTTTGAAACATTGGTAAAAATGCAAAGGAAGAGAGTTTTGCACTAAATTGCAAATAAAAATAATTCAGACTTGTTAAGTCTTATGTAAAATGGTCTTTAACTTTCTTTTATGAGGGGTTTAAAGAACAAACTCTGACTCTCAGTGTGTGCCAATGTATTTAATGTTCCCAGGGAAAGGAATGAGGAGATTAAGAAGGATTTTAGTCTCTTTGGATCTAGGCTGCAGTCAATACCATGTCCAGATAAAGATTTTCGGAAGTTTGTATGGGAGAAAGCAACGCCTGATGGTTTGGAAAGGTGTGATGGACATGGATGAGTGCTTGCCCTTCGTGTGTGAAAACAAATTATCCTTCCATGTTGACTTGGCTGCAAACTCCAAGTCTGTGTATGGCTGGAGGTCAGCGCACAGCAGGGTGGCCAGAATGCAGGGAAGAAAACTGTTGGACGCATCATGTGCGAACCTGGTGGGAAAGGGTGAGTTGAATCATAGACATAAAGATTTATTAAATATGGAAATGCGTGTGATTGTATCTTCTCAGGGATAAATAGGATTTGGTGTATTAGTTTTCCAAACTTATTATCCTTACAGAACTTCAATTTCTTCTCTCCTGCCTTTACCTAATCTTTTAAAGCACAAACTGAGATGGATGTTTTCGTTCTCAATTTGCATTGTGGATTCACATATCTGACTCCTGTGGTGTGTGTGTGTCCGGGGGAGGGGGGGGGAGGGCGGTGTTGAGAGAGTGGGTTCGGTTAAGACTGTCTCCTAGAAATGGGTCCTGTGCTCATTGCATGAGTGGGCTGTTTGAAACCTGGGGCCTATGCAGGGTCGCTTGGCTCGGCCTGGGAGGAGGGGTCTGGACCTACCTGGACTGAGTCTACCAGGTTGATCTCAATCCGCGGGGGAGGCTTTGCCCTGGAGGAGGTGGGAATGGGAGGTGGGCTGGGGGGAAGGTGAGGGGGGCGGGAGGGGGGAGAACAAGGGAATTCGTGGCTGATATGTAGAACTGAATTGTATTGCAAAATAAAATAAACAAACAAACAACAACAAAAAAAAGACTGTCTCCTAGAAAGCCTACAGCTTGCTTTGGAGCATAGAAATCTCAGAGCAGTTAGACTCCCATGCATGGTAGCTCAGGCCTACCTGGAAGGATGCTTTACTGATGCACAGGAAGATGCCACTAGGTTTCCAAATCTAAAGATGTTCTAAGAGATTCTTAGACTGCCTTCTTTGGTCAAGCAAGCCATTGAGTGTAGAAATCTTGCCAAAATTCAAGATAAAGAAATAATATCCCACCATTTCACAGGAGGAGGGGTGAAGTTGTAGCCACACATAATCTGCTTCAAGCTGCTCCCTATCAAAAACTATTTATATCCTACTATGATATTTTGGACTTGGTATGTGTTAGCATTTAGGCATCTGTACTGGCCCACCCTTAGGGTCCTGACAGGATATATCCTCAGCTGCTGTCACTAAGAGCACCCCTCTGGGCGTTCACCAAGTTTCCTCATAAAAAGCCAGCCTTGCCCACTTCCCGTCTCCTTTTCTTTCTCTTCCTTTGCTCTTTGTCTCTGGGTCTCTGCCCCTTTTCTGCCCTCCCCTCAATAAACCTCCTACATGGGCCCTGTTGTAAGGTGTGACTACTTCCCGCCATTTTAAAAATATAACAATGTGCCCCCTGTAGGATCCGTTGTTTGAATGCTTGTTTTCTAATACTGGTGAAATCATGGGAGTCAGTGTAGCCTTAGTGAAGTGAGACCTGTCCTGAAGAATTAGGTAACTAAGGGCATGTACCAACTCCTGGATTCTGCCTGTACTCTGGGTGGTTCTGGTGGGAGTTAGGAAGTTCAGAATGCTCATGGAAATAGAGACAGCCAAGATTGTTCATAACATTTCAGGTGGGAACAAGAACTATTGGGAATTGTGTTAGAGATCATTCATGCTAATATTCTGGCAAAGTATCAGGCTATGCTTCTTCATCAGTGTTCTGAAAACCTGAGTGAAGCTAAAAAACAAAAGTAATAGACTAATTATTAGAAGAAATTTTTAAAGAGCATAACATTCAGGTTATGCAGTGGATGTTGCTCATTGCTTTTTATTGAACTTTACCATGAGAATTGAACAGAAAAAGCAGAACAAAAGATTTGAAAGATGTGCATCTTGGGAACGAGTGTGAATTCATTTCAAGTTATAGAAAAGGTCAGTGCAGATGAAGCTTCTTCAATTGTTACAGAAACTAGTGCCATTCAAGAGAAGCCTGGAACTTTGTACTCACACAATTAGAACAGCCCAGTAAGACCTGCTTAGAGCATAGCAGGGCTTCTCTAACCACAGCTCCAAACCTTCCCACATTCTTCTTGTAAGCCAGTTCCAAAAGTCTACGAGTCACATGGTCATGTTTGTCATAGCAATAACATTGCTCTCATGATTGATATCTGTGCTGGTTACTTTTCTTTCACTGTGAGCAAAACACCCAACAGAAACAACTTTGAAGGATGTATTTTGGTTCATGGTTTCAGAGAGTACAGTCTATTGTGGAGGGGAAGGCACTGCAGAGGCATGATAGAAGGAGCATGTGGCAGAAACTTCCTCACATCCCGTTAGAGTTCAAGCTGCAGCCAGAGCCATTTGACTGTCACTGTTAGGCTCCTTGGTGATCTTCCAGCTCCTGCTTACCACCTACATTAAAGCCAATGCAATGTGTCTTAGGATTTTATTAATACTGAACATTATTTCCAGGCACAAAATTTTCTTCCAGTTCTCTACGTACAATAATTTTAAATTCAGTGGCTTACAGCAGGGAAACATTTTATTACATGACATGGTTTTGTAAGTTAAGAAGGGCTCAGTTGGGGAATTCTTTTGCTCCATGTAGTGTCAGTTGTGGTCACTTGGTGGTATTCGGTTGTGCATGAATTTAAGAAATCCTCAGCTGGGACTGTCAACTAGAGCTACCTAAGAAGAGCAGCTCAGACCTTGCAGGGAAAATAATTCAAGAAAAATGAAATTGGAAACTGCTTGGGATGCTGAGCATCGGACTCTGAGGGTGGCCCCGTGGTAGAGCACTTCCCTAACATTTGCCGTATCCCAGGTTGGATCTCCTACACCACACACAGAAGATGCTGTCTTTGAATTTTATTCCTGAGATGATAAACTAACGAATATCAATAAGAACAGAAATAGGCTTCATGTCTCAATATCAAAGAATTTGTGGGAATCTATAATTGAGCACACTTACCTTACAGTGACCTAATATTATTACCAAGTCATAGATCGTAATAAATTGATGTGCTTCCATCTTTTGTAGTTCTTATTGTAATTGATGTTCTTATTTTCTTTTTTTTATTTTATTTTATTTCGAATTTTTTTTGATCTCTGGTATTCTTTTTTTTTATTTTTATTTTGCAATACAATTCAGTTCTACATATCAGCCACGGATTCCCTTGTTCTCCCCCCTCCCGCCCCCCTCACCTTCCCCCCAGCCTGCCCCCCATTTCCATCTCCTCCAGGGCAAAGCCTTCCCCACAGACTGAGATCAACCTGGTAGACTCAGTCCAGGTAGGTCCAGTCCCCTCCTCCCAGGCCGAGCCAAGCGATCCTGCATAGGCCCCAGGTTTCAAACAGCCGACTCATGCAATGATGTTCTTATTTTCATCTTTGTCTAATATGTGAGACCTTCCAGTTGGCTTCTGATTCTTTGAACATGACCTTGAGAGCATTTGTCAGCTTCTTTATTTGCAACATGTTTTGAGTTTTATTTGCTCATATCTTCCCTAAACCTAGATTTAACCATTTATCCAAAGAATCCTAAGGCCTTTTATAGAGAAATATCACAAGTGTGTGTGTGTGTGTGTGTGTGTGTGTGTGTGTGTGTGTGTGTGTTCATGAGTAAGCCCATGGAGGCAGAGGTCAGTGTTGGGTGTCTTCTATTGATCCCCACCTTATTTTTGAAGACAGGGCCTTTCATTGAACCCAGAACTCACCAACTGGCTAGCCTAACTGGCCAGCAGTTCCTGGGGTTCTCCTGTATCAACTTCTAGTACTGATATACAGGTGGAGACTGCCACAACCAGCTTTTTATGTTAATGATGGAGATCTGAACTCATGCTCTCCTGCTTGCATAGCAAGCTTGTCTCCTATTGAGACATCTTTCTAAGCCCAAAGACATACCATTTTAAAGCCAATATGAAAATAGTTAATAAAATTATTATGTATATGACTCATTGTCTCAATAAAAGTAGTTGTACAATAAGCATGTTGACAGAATATATAGTCATTGCATGCCATTTAACACATTCACATTAACCTTCTAACTCATATTCGGTATTAGCAGTTGATGTCCTTCTAGGCATTTGATTTTATGACGTGTCCTTTAGAAGTCTCCTCTGGAAGAACACACAGAAATATTAGTTTCTATCCCTTCTTCTCTGAGGGAATATCAACAATGCCTGAACCTGATGGTCCCTTATGAGCAAGCACACGTGCTGTGGCATAATCCTTCTATACACTGTGAATATGTATTACTCTCATTGGTTAATAAAGAAGCTGATTGGCCTATAGCTGGGCAGAATAAAGTTAGGTGGGACAATCAAACTGTGGATCCTGGAATGAAGGAAGGGTGGAGTGAGGGAGACGCCAGAAGATGCAGATGGGCACACCATACTGAGAAAAGGTAATAAGCCACGTGACAAAAACATAGATTTAAAAAAATAAGGGCTGATTTAAGTGTAGGAGTTAGCTAGTATCCAGCCTGAGCTATCAGCTGAACATTCATAATTTATATTAAGCCTCTGAGTGATTATTTGAGAACAGCTGTGGAAAAGATATGTACAACTACATATGGCATTCCAACATGGTGCTACTACATCCACGTAAAACCTGAGAGAGCTTGGAGGAGGGTTCTAAATATACAAAAATGCGTATTACTCTCATTGGTTAATAAAGAAGCTGATTGACCTATTGAAAACCAGGATAAAGTTAGGCGTGACAATCAAACTGAGGATGCTGGCATGAAGAAGGATGGAATGACAGAGTCGTCAACAACAGATGCAGAGAGAGCAAGATGAGCACACCATACTAAGGAAAGGTACCACACCACATGGCAAAGCACAGATAAAAAAAATATGGGTTAATTTAACTGTAAGAGTTAGCTAGTAACAAGCCTGAGCTATTGGTTGAGCATATTAAGCCTCTGAGTGATTATTTGAGAGGAGCTATAGTAAAAAAATGTCCAACTACACACAGAGGACTATGTACTAAAACAGCTACTGAAAAACCTAGTAATTTAATTTTATCTCCACTAAAACATCATTTACTTTTGCTGGATGCTAAGAAAGAATATTCTTAAAACTGTCTCAACACAAAATAGTCACATATATTGGCATGCAGTTTATTCCATGTAATTATCCCTTAATGAATCTGTTAAAATAGATTGCAAAAAGACAAGTATGTACATGTTAAAAAGTTACTTTTATAGTTTTGCTGATTGGTTTTAGACATTGGTTTTGAATAAAAAGTGTTTCACTTGGATATGTAACTTAAAATGGCATAAATTAAATATGCACTGATAAAAATTCCTTTAAAAGATCCAAGATATGGAAAGTTTGAAAAGGAAATTCTACCTACAGGGGAAATTCTGCCCCTCCCCCTTAAGAACTAAAGACAACAGGATGGAGTTGGGTAGATCCAAGAGTTCAAAATGCTCTTCAGATTGCCTGACACACCGGGTGGTGGTGGTGCATGCCTTTAATCCCAGCACTTGGGAGGCAGAGGCAGGCAGATCTTTGTGAGTTCAAGGCCAGCCTGGTCTACAGAGCGCGATCCAGGAAAGGTGCAAAAGCTACACAGAGAAACCCTGTCTCAAAAAACAAAACAAAACAAACAGATTGCCTGACACACAGCCATGTTGGAACCAGTGGCCTAAAGTTTATACTGTCAACTTTTTAGTGTTTTATAATGTTAATCTCAATATCATGTTGTGGTAATGCAACCAAACTTCTATTCCTGTACCACACTTCTTTAGTTTGCATTTAGATGCTTTAAATGCTCTATCAGAACTGCACTTAATGCTGTGGATTCAGCTTTTATCATGTTAACAGAACCACATGTGAACTCACAGAGACTGGCAGCATGCATAGAACCTGCATGAGTTCTAGACAGACAGGGTTCCAGAACGGGGAGGAGGAAGTGGATGTAGGTCCAACCCCTAACCAGAAAGATATTTGCAATGGATACTGGCTAGCAAAGGGAAATCAGTTTTCTCCACTGGAGACTTACTGGTATATTAACCACACTCTAGGACAGGGCTCATGCCCAGGAGTAGTTGGCCAAGACAAAATGAACTCAATGGTCTTTTTGTGAACATTTTGTTTTGGCTTTGTTTGTTTGTTTGTTTCATTGTAGGAAGGTGAGGAGGGTCTGGGAGGAGTTGGAGGAGGGGGAAACAAGATCAAAATTCATTGTATGATAAAAATTTTTGGTTAAAAAAAGAAATTTATTAAGCATGTAACTTATCTTTTGAACATGGCAGCAACAATTTTGTGTTTAATTCATGTAATGGTTGAACTGAAGAGCCAGGCATGAATAGTATGGAGCCTCCCTCAAATGCTGTGTTCCCTGCAGTGTGCGGGGATGATGCAGACTCACAGTCTGTCTTCCCCAGCATGCCTTGTGCAGTGGGGGGCTAGCATCTTACTTCCCTTGTTCTCCCCTGAGCTTCCCTTTCACTTCCCTCTAGTCAGGGACTGATAGCAGATCAGACAAGTGCAAGGAGAATGCGTGTTTATCCAGTTTCTCCACTTACCTGGGCACAGTGGTTTGAGAGTGTTTACTGGACAAGTCCCAAGTTCCATCAGGTGAACCTTTCTAAGTAGCTATTGTCCTCAGGGATTCTGGCCCTCTCAGGTTCAGCAGTATGAATGAATGCCTTTGCTTATTTCAGGGTATTCGACTACAGATGTTCCTAAAGTATGGCTGATGAATTAGAGAAAGATACTTGCTAAGCAGAGAGAGAACTGGCTTTCAACACCAATTGCCATTTTGGGTGCAAGTGTTTTTGCAGTGCCAAAACATATGTAGCTCTATATGATGCATACCTAAACAATTACATGGGTTGCCCTGTTGAGTTATGCAATATATACATGACAGATAAAAGATGCATGAATTCCTATGAAAACTGATGTTGCTTTTACTGATACATAGTTTGTTTGATGCGAAATTCTATATGTACAATTCATATACACACACTGATATAAACCATTTTGTGTTCCATAACAATGTTTCTATCAATGATAGATCACATGTACAGCAGTGTTCCTGGAGATTATACTGCTTAGCAGGTTTGTAGCTTGTAACTCTCTCTCTCTCTCTCTCTCTCTCTCTCTCTCTCTCTCTCTCTCTCTCTCTCTCTCTCTCTCTCTGTGTGTGTAGAAAGAGAAAAAGAGAAAAAAAAGAATTTTTTGTTTTGAGACAGGGTCTCTCTATGTAGCCCTGGCTGTCCTGGAGCTCATGTAGATCAGGCTGGGCTCAAACTCACAGAGATCCACCTTCCTCTGCCTCCTAAGTGCTGGGACTAAAGACATACATCACCATACCAGGCATATATACGTGTGTATATATGTGTGTGTGATATTATATGATATGTGATATATATATATATATATATATATATATATGATGTTGTTCACATGGAGATAGAATCACTCACCTAACAATGTGTTTCTGAAAAAAGAATCTGCATTGTGAAGTAATACATAGTAATCATGTGTTAACATGCTTGTGTATGTGTATGAACACACCCCACACAGTATGTGGATGTGATATCTGAAAATCTTAAATTATAACATGTCTGCACTATTATAAATCACTTTGAACAAAGTTCACACTGTAGACAAACAATCTTGCATAGTGGTTTGTGAAAATTGTCATTGCCTGACAGCCAACTCATGATGCTAAGATGCCTGAAGAATTACATGTAGTATTTGAATGTTACAGCATCATATATTTGTTACATTCTATAACTACTCTCCAGTATGGTAACTGCATCTGGTTATTAAGCAGTGGGATTTTTGCTCATTCAAATCCAAATTGAGCTGTGCCCTAAATGTAGAAAACACATCCAATTTTGAAGTAAAAACTAATAAGATTCGCTATATATGAGTTTGACTGCTCACTATATACTATATACTAGCTCCCTTGGTGCCCTCAAGAACCAAGGCTATGTCCACTCACTTCACAGGGATGAGGAAGTAGAAATGGAACATCCAGAAGAATGCCTTCCTTTAGCATCAGAATAACTTTGGCCCCCTCTACAAACAATGGTGATCTAGCTGTCTCCTCGCTGTTGCTGTCAAAGACCTGTCATAGTGGATAGCTGCATAGTTTAGTCTGATAGGTAACAGAGCGATTTCAGTGGTACAAAGGTATATGTTTTCACTCTACAAAGTCAAGATGCAGGAATTTAGGATTGCCTCTTCCTTCCTTCAATCATGTAGTTAGCCTTAGGTAGGAGTTGATTGAGATGCATGGCCCAGTTTGTCAAACAGTGGTTTTGTATGCATATGCTACTAGAAAGTGGTGGTTAGGATATGATAAATGGCACAGCCACTGGGAGAAATAAACATTTGTATGGCTTACCTTAATCTCACAAAACTAAATGTGTTACTGTGTTCTTGGAATCCCAGGAGACAACATTTTTCCAGAAAATTTTCCTTGGCTTGTTCTCAGATATTATGTTGAAGGAGGCATAGAAGTAGCAGTCATTCTTTCAAAGCTGAAATAAGTATACAGACATCATAAACATTGGAAGCATTTTCTCTGAATGAGTCTGCGCAGAGATTTTTTTAAGAATATTTTTCTGTCTAAAATATAAAGACACTTCATTTGTTAGGTAATTATGATGATTTTCATATTTTAATTTAAAATTTTCCCTAAAATATGACTAGACTATATGTATGTGTATTTCCTTAAATACTGTTCTTAATCCAACACCTGTAGCTCTGTGCTATTAATTTATTGGTGCTGTTTTACCCAGTCCAACCTGATAAGGATCATTTGGAGTCTGGCATTGAAAGCCTCATGTACTTTGCATGAAATTCAAGAAAGTTTTTGCCTCTGTCACCACTTATGGATATCAATAACCCACCATTGTTTTTTAAGAGCAAACCAAATCAAAAGCCCTAATATTGCATTTTGGTTTTTAACCAATGTGAACTTCTTTACCGCTCCATTTCAAAACTCTGCTGGGAATGATTTAATAGTTCTTGTTATGTTGCATATTTTTTTTCTGTTTCTGGAATGATTGTGCTGTTTGATAAATAATTACTCAGCCTTCATGAGTTTACTTTGCATTACCATCTGGGTTTGGTGAGACCTGGAGCCTTCTACATTTGCCTTTTAGCAAAGTTCCAGCAGTGGACCGTGCTCTGCTCCTTGCTACATCGCCACTTTAGGTCATGTTTCTCTTATTGCTCCCATATTTCCAGCTCTATCCCAGCTTACAGCAGTTGTTGCATTGGCTAACCCCATGTTAGTGCACAAAATGTCCATTGCAGACATGTCCCCCTATTTTATCAGCATGTTCCGAGGCTCTGGACTTGATATCGAGACCTGGTTTCCTCCAGTCTGCAGTGTGCTCTCTTAAAACTCTTGAGAATTGATTTCCAGATAGGTCTGGAGTTAATGCAACCGCAACAGTGTGTATTTCCTTAGCTCCAGTGCCTCTCAAACTGACTCGTTTGGGGCTTTTAAAAGCGTTTGAAGTCTTGGCAGAGAGAGGCTAGTGAAGTTATTTCACACACAGTGTCTGAGTGAGAGATCTCTTTGTAATTAGTGCTGCTGAGCAGCTGCTGAGAGGCTTTTGTGCTGTGATTCAGTGTTAGAGCAAGCTCCACAGTAAGGCCAAATCTTCTGGCTACCATCCGCCCCCTGTAAAGACAGACCCAGAGGATCTTTAGAGAGTAGAAACCAGAGGCTTCACAGGCAGCAGAAGCAGTTCGACGTTTGCAGCTCCTTTCAGCGGTGCTTTAATTTTGGGCTTTCACTGTGCTTTAATGGTCTTCTCCTTCCTGCTGCAACCCGAAATCCCCTCTGCTGGACCGTCCAGTGATAGAATAACTAATTATCAGTGGGGGAGAAAGAGCAGTAAGAGCAGAGAGCAGTCACGAATGTACATGAGCTTTCAGAAGTCAGTCCAGTATTGATATCATGAAACAGTCATCAGAGAACACTCTTAAATAGACTTGACTTGACAAGCTGTCATCTTGTTGGCATTTGGTATTCATCACTAAATGTTATTACAGAAAGTTTAGGGAATGACCAGAGGTTGGATTATTAAAGATGACTGTAGAAATGAATATTTAACATATTTGAGTCCTCTTTTATTCTAAATACATACATATCAAGGGATAGTAAATTCAGTTTTAAACATCACTTTTAAGCTATTTAACTCTTTCTTTGCCTAAATACCTGCATTCCATAGGGCAATGATGTTTTTCTTTGGGATGAAGGAGTAAATTAATACAAGTATAGTCCATGATTGTGAGTGAAATCTGAAATCTGTTTGTTCTTCTCAACAGTAAGTTTGATAAGAGCATATGTGCCCTGCCCTGCCCCCCATAGCACTAGATCTGGTTTAATGTGGAGACAGACACGGGAAGGTCGCTTTGTAGCAGGGGTGAGCACTCCAGTTCTCTCACTCCTCAGCTGTACAGCTTGGAGCAAGTTACTTGTTTGTGATTTTGACATTTTGTTTGTAAATGAAAAGCAGAGATCTCTGTGACTATAAAAATTAATTTATCTAAAGTCTTAGAATAGGTCCTGGCAGAAATAATCCCTTAGTAAGACGATAAATATTATCCCTCAGTATTGAAACTAAAAACATGACCGTGCAGCGACACACACCCGAAGTCCTAGCTTCTCAGAAGACAGAGGCAGGAGGATAGTTTGGAACCCAAGACTCTGTGGCCAGTCTGTGTGATATAGTGATATACAGTATCAAAAAATTAAAAATACTAGCAGTATCAGCTTGAGCAGCCTTAGGATGTTTCTAAGTGTCAGTAGACAGTGTCATCGCTGTAGCACAATCTCCGGAAGTTCTCTGTTGTCCAAAGGGAGAAGATCGTTTCTCAGATACTCTAGAGTAGAGAAATAGTAAATCTCCAAAAACCCCAGTGTGAGCTGATCAGAAAATCAGACAGAGAACCCAGGCCTCCTACTTCCTAGTCGGGTGCTGGACAGCGATCAGGATGGATGATGGTGAACAATGGCTTGGCTGTTCCCAGGCTGACCTTCCAGGTCCAAATGGAGACTCCAAAACAAACAAACACGAGTTCTTGTTTTTGTTACCCTGGGGGTGGAAACTGCTCGAGACTTGGGGGAATTCAGCTCATTACTTTTAGCCTCTGATTGTCTCGGGCTTTCTTGCAGCCGAGTTCCTGTCGTGACTCGTGGTTCTCTATGAAACCTCACTCTCCAGGACTGAGGTTTCACTGAAGGTCTTGTTTTCTCCAGTAGTTTGGCTTTTCATCCATGCATACAGGCCCCCACAGACTCCCCTAAACAATGAAAAACAATGGCCTTTGCAGAAAATAGTTATAGAAAAACTATGGGATCCGTGTTCTGTCGTAATGATGCCCAGAATCCTTCCTTTGTTACTGCAGCCACTTAAACCTGTGCCTCCCATATGGCAACATAGACTTTTCATAAGGAGGAGCAGTAGGTTGTCAAGCTCTTCTGAAGGTAGCTGCATTCTCAGAAAATCCTGGTAAATGTTAGAGTCATATGACTTCGTGTTTGAAAGCAGTCCTTGGGGCCTTCGTGGAAAAAGAAGCCTTCCAACCAGGTGCTTTAAGATGTCTGGGCAGTTTAGATGTGATGTGTTGTGGGGCAAAGGGAGTGTGGGCCACCACAACCTCCTTTGTTGTGTGTCTTACCAACTGAAAACTGAGCAGTACCTTAGACATACTGGTCACCTCTATAGTAAGAGACAAGGCTTTTCAGTAGGAATAAGGTTTGAGAAATGCCAATCAAGAGAACTTTTTTTTTTGCCCAGGAGGAAATGAGTGGTGATTAAATACCCTAACATTTAGGGTTTGGAGGTTTCCCTAATCTGAAAACCAAAACTCTCGGACGTCACTTCTTAAGACAGAGGGTGCAGAGGAAGCTTTTCCTTATGTAGCCTCAAATTCTGCTTTTCCTTTCCCCCCGCTCAAGCACGAAATCTTTCTCAGTTTTCAGTGACGCATGACATTTCTCTTTCCCTGGAAAGCCCAATACTACGTATCAAAATTCAAGTATAAACTGAAAGTAAATAATTAAAATTAACAACTAATTAAAAATTATTCACTTTACCCAAAGCCAAAGTTCCTACAGTTGTTGAGGCAAATTTTTTGACAGTATATTCAAAATTAACATTAGTTCTAGAAATGTCCTGGCAGTGAAATTTCTATCTGTAGATAAGTATACTTTTAGTTCAAAACAATACTCTGTTACTGGTTTTCAGCAGAACAAATATGATGTTTGTACTTAAATAAGAGAAGTAAATGTGTATTCTTGTTTTCTTGTTCTTTTTAATTCTCTCTATATATGTCTCTGTCTCCTCTCTCTCTTTCTATCTGTCTCTCCAGAAGGACTGTTCCTGTGTAGCCCAAGTTTGTCTGCAAGTTACTATGTGGCCCAGGCTGGACTATAGAAGGTTCAGCCCCCTGATTCATCCTCTTTGAGTGCTAAAATTATAAGCATGTTCTACCATGCACAACTGTTTTTCCTTTTTATACATTGTTAATCTAAGGTTATAAGGCTATTTGAAAAGAAAAAGTTGAACACATTAAAATTAAAGGATGATATCACAAAACAAAATGGGAAAATCACCTTCAATGATTGCTTGATGTTTCTTTATGTACTTTGATATATTGCCTTATTTACCTACATGCCTACTATGTGCTCGACTTTGTTTTTGGTGCTGTAGATATAATGGAGTATAAAAGGCCACCTTCTGCCTTTAGGATGCTTGTAGTTTGGAGGGGGAGACAGCTCTGAAATGAGGGCTAGGTTAGAAAAGAGAAAAGTGAGGATTAACAAGGCATTTGCAGACCAAATGCTCTAAGAGGTGAGTGGAGGGAGTACCAAGTGGATGCTTGTAAAGGAGGTGAAAATTGCAGATGGACTGGACATGTGTTAAGAGGGAGCATGTGTGTTGAGAAGGTAGAAAGAGTAAAACTTAAGTTGTATCTGTGACTAAATGTGAGGAGGAATTGGTATTGCCCCAGATTCCAAGCCCCTGGAAGCTACTTCCTAAGTTTTCCTGAAATAATGAATTAGAAGAGCAGTGTTTGGTTGACGGGGTGAGTCAGTTCTGAAATCATCAAATTTGAATTTTCATGGTGAAATCAATGGAGATGAGTCACGAAGAGTTTAATATATTGTGAAAAAGATCTACCTGGGTGTTACAGATTGTAGACTCTGGCGTGTTAGAAGAAAATATACAGAAGAGGAAATGGTAGCATGAGTAGTGCAGCATATTGTTACAAAAATTCATGCATTTCTTGGTTTATATAATGACTGTGTAAAGCACACTTTTATACAATTTTTTTTAGTTCACAGACGGGCTGGTAATATGGCTCTGTGCAGAAGAGTGGTTTCTGTGCAAACATGAGTGCATGAGTTCAAATCTTCAGCATCTAAACGGTCATATGTGTTTGTAGTCCCCAGGGCTGGGGCTGCAGACACAGGATGATCCTTGGAACTCTCTGGTGCTAGCCGAGTGGAAAAGAAGAGCTTGAGGTTCAGTGAGAGAGCCTGCCTCAGGAAATGCAATGAAGAGTGACAGAGCAGATACTCAATGTCTTCCTCTGGTCTCCACACATATGTATGGTTACACACACTCACATACATGCATGCATATACTACATATCCTCACACATGCATGTACACACAGAAATTAAGATTACTGAAAATATTAATATTCTTATTAATCTTGTATGATGATAAATGCTTTCCTCCTGTAATTAATCATCTCCTTTATAATAACTTTGAATACTAAAATTTCTTAAGAGATATGTAATCAATATTTTGATAAAGTGTCTGAAAATGGCCCTGGACCCCAAACTACATTATTGTTTCCTATTCACCAAAAGAAACTTTATAAAACAAGAGTCTAAGAAATTTCTTTGCAAATTGTTAGACATAGTTTGGTAAGTTAAGTTTTTTTTTTGTTTTTATTTCATTGGTGGAGTTCTCCACTTAGAAGAAATGGAGAGTGTTTTGGAAACAACGATATGATATCAAATATAAAAATGTTCCTTCTCCACATAACTTAATAATTTTGCTGTTTTTGGAAATCAGAATAGACAGTTTCCTCCGTCCTCAACTCAGCTTCCAGCTAGCTCTGTGGCAGTGGAAGCAGAAAACCTCCACGTTCTGCACCCTGTTTGCTGGCCAGCTTTAAAAACATATGAACAAGCTGGGAGCATCAAATTTACAGTCTGTTTTTCTATGGCAAGTGAAGGCTACCCCTGGCTGCATTGTGGGGGGGGATTGCAGAGGACAAAAGTCACAGGGAGGCTTTTCCCTAAGGGAAATCACTTCAGTCTTAGCTTTTAACTTGATTTGGTGAAGGAAAAAAAAAAAGATGGATTCACCACATTTTTCTGACCTCCTCACACTCATTTGCTCCATCTTAATCAAGTTTGAAGGTAGAATATGTAGTCTTTACATTTAATATAACTCAGGAAGGCTTTTCTAGTTTTGTGGAGCATGCTGTTAAGAGAAAGGGAACTGCTAGTCGTTTAAGCATAAAAAAAAAAAAAAAATAGTGTCCATCTGTCACCTGCTAAATTTCCAATGATGCGTGAAAATAGGGAAATGGATGCTTGTTCTGGCTGACTGTTTATGTACAATGTATATAACCTCGCTACTGGACTTTCATGAATTCTACCAAAGTAGCACTACCAGGTTTGAAATGGGAATCACTTGCCCCTTTTACATATTTCTTTCAGAAGACTGATGCTTCTACCCATTAATTTCTCTAGGTCAAATCTACATATTGTTAATAAATCACAATCATGTCCACTCCCACCTCATTTCTGATAGTTTAACAGTCCATGCACATCGGTTTCACAGACTAATCACAGACCCGGAGTCACTGTATCCTCAGTTTGCAAAGAATGAATTGGTTTTGAGGCCCCTCCCTGGTGAAGCATGAACTGCACATTAAAGGCTCCCTTCTTCCATCCCTAGTTCAAGAATCTATAAATTACGGAGCACAAATAAATATGCACTAACTGAGCTAATCTTCCCACAAAGACAGCAACTCCAATAGCTTCATTTAAAGCCATTTTCTCAGCTTCCTCATCAGGCTTCTTCCTCTTGCAAATGTGCAAATATGAGGGAAAGTCTATCCTTGTCTCCAAATGCCTATGTAGTATAAGTCCATATGTTCAGCCATCAACTTCTGTATTACTCTTGACACCTTAACTTTGAGCTCATATATTTAAATGGACATTGCATCTATCCTCTCCCTCCTTTTCATTCTTCAATCTGCTTCCTATTTACTTATCGAATATCAAATATAGGAATCTTCTTGTTCGATTAATTGTTCCCTTCATTGTATTGTTTTTATTTCTGAGATTATACCATGACTACGACATACCTCCTTCTATAGGAATCCTATTTTTTTTCCCTTCAGCAAATCAAGTTAAGAAAGACTGAAGTGATTTCTCTCAGAGAAAAGCTTCCCTGCGGCTTTTGTCCTCTGCAATCTCCCCCGTGATGTAGCCAGGGTAACCTTTACTTGCCATAGAAAAACAGACTGTAAATATGTCCTTTTAGCACATACATACATACATATATACATATATACATATATACATACATACAGGGAAAGCACTCACACATAAATAAATCTAAAGAAAATGTGAGATATAATTTAAGCTTCTTAGCCAGCGTGGAAGGTCCTTCCTATTGGATTGATCCACCACATACCATGGCATTCGTTCCGAACCATTAACAGCTCCTTGACCTCAGCCTGTAATTTCTCCTTGTGCATCCAAGCCATCTCATGCATAAGTTTCTCTAAGCAGCCTTCCAAAGCTTTGAATCTGATATGGTTTTGATAAACTTTTAATTTCTCATAATTCCTTACATTACAGATTGAAGTTTATCATTACATTAGTCAGTTTTCTTGTTATTGTGACCAAATACTTGACAAGAAGCATCTGAAGTTAGGAAGTTTTGTTTGGCTTACAAGTCAAGGGGATTCCTAGGTGAGAATACGATGGGGAATGGCTGGCAGCAGGGGTACAAGGCAGCTGATCACATTGTGCCCACAGTAGTAGAAGAAATTGCACTAGAAGAATAGAAATTGAAATCTGAAAAAGTAATAGAAATTAATTGGGAAGCAGAAAGTAGACAGAAAGTGTGGCCAGGCCATAAAACCTCAAGGCCGTCCCACAGTGACCCACTTCCTCTCCAAGGTTGCACAGCCTTTCAAAACAGAATCATCAGCAGGTGAAAAAATGCTCAAATATTTGAGCCTATGTCACATACAAACCACAATGACCATAATCATAAAGCTGTTTATTTCAAATGCCTTTCTATTCAATGCCAGATAAGTTCCTTAAGGGCCAGATTTTAGTGACTGTGCATGCCAGCATCTAGCAGAGCAATCACCACATGGAGGAGGCTCAGTAAAGGTCCCTCAGATAGACACTTCTGCACAACAGAAGACTGGCTAGTCAGAAAAGCAAATCTAGTAGTGGGATATGCAACAATATGGAAGGGGCTCATGAGAAAAATGAGTTAAAACAAAAATATACACTGTAAATTCTTCTTGTGTAAGATTCAAGAAAATAAAAATTGTGACATAGATCAGAAGGAAGGACAGCGAAGGAGGATGAGGACACTTGTGAGGGAAATGAATTTATTTATTAGAATATTGAGTATTGCAATACTTTAATGAATATATATATATATATATATATATATATATATATATATATACAATATATATGTGGTTGAATATATCCAGTTTGCTATATGTCAATTATACTCCAGTTAAAGATCACACTTAAAGGACAGAGGAGTGACTCTGCCAGTAGATGCCTTTCAAAGTTTTGAGATACCATCTCAGTGACTCAGGGAAAGAGAAAGGGATCTATTTGTTAGTATACATTTTTTTTTCTCTTTTTGGACACTGGCCCTCTGCTTTATGATTTGGATTGATGATCCCACCCACCCACCTTATTATCTTTGTTCCTCACTTGAATCCTATATAATAACCGTTCCCTGTTCCTGAGGCAGTGTCAGAGTCAATTGGGGGGGCACAGGAAGTAACTAAAACTGTGGCCATTATGGATTATATTCTAGAAGAAACCAATGGGGAGCTGTGTAAGGGCGTATCTTTGTTCATGGATGAGGATGATGGGAAATGTGCATGGCGGTAATTTCAAGATACATAGGACTCCTGCTGTCTGTGAATCCGGGCTCAGGCTTCTTTGTAGGAAGGAAAATCCTCTGCTGGTCTTTTACTAAGAAAATCACCCCACAAAACAACTGTAACAATTTCTCTTTATGGTCTGTTATACTAGACTTAAATTCAGCATGCTTCTAGAGCCACAGAGAACTCTCTGTTCGCCCCTGACACACAATATTCTTATTTCATGACTATTTCCTAAACTCTCTTACCATGAGATAGAGATACTGATGTCATAACAGAAGGTCAGGATTAAAATGAAGAACGCTTTCTCTATGTGTAGATATGCACGTATAAATGCACTGGTACATGAGAACACCTGGATATTTGTGGAGGCTAAAGGTCAAACTCAACCCTCATTCCTCAAGCTGCCCTTCATCTTATTTTTTGAGACAGGATCTCTCACTGGGACCTGGGACTAGGCAGGGTGACAAGTGAGCCCCAGAGATCTGCCTGTCCCCACCTCTCCAGCACTAGGATTACAAGAGTGTGCCACCACCGTCGACTTTTCATGTGGGTTCTAGAGATTGAACTCAATTTCTCGAGATAGCCTGGCACATCATTGATGGAGCCATTTCCTAAGCTGCTAAAATCGAAAACTCTTGATAGCGGGTGTATTTAAGGCAATCAATTTCAACAAACGTGTATATAATGCCATACGCTACTATTTTTATTGGAGAGTTAGAAATTATTAAAGGACACACCTGACTTTAGGAAATAGGAGAGGACTCTCACAAACACGATGGAAGAGAAGACATGAAGAGACAAATTTTCAGATGTCCTCTTGCCTGCTCTGTTTTTCTTCATTTTTGTATTGGCAAATGGGAGATGAGTATACACTCTATATCACTTCAGAAACTTTGAGTCCAAGGATGTGACTAATATGCCTGGCTGAGAACATAAAGCAATATATGTCCCAGATAAAAAAACACAGCAGGTGGCAAGCAACTTCAGACCTGCACCGGGCATCCATATTGCTCATTCTCCATGAAATATAGTGAACACTGAACTGAGAGTCACGTAATTTCAAACCCACAAGGAACTTCAAATTTAAACAAGAACAAAAGGTTATTCAAATGAAAGGACAAAAGAATAAAAGGGCATCATTCATGGAAAAATATCTACAGAATAAGACATATTTCTTCTAAGCCTTCTTTCCCATCCATGTGCAAATGAGATGTTTGCAGTATTTTGGCTGAACAGAGCCATGTGGGGTTAGTCTGAAGGATGATTCTGGCAGTATTTTGAAGGAAGATGTACATGCTTTGACACTGATGATCTGTGAAAACTTCTGGACTGAGGAAAAAGAGAGGTACTAAGAGGAGATTTGAAATGTCTTGAAAGACAAAATGTGCCAAGAATCAGATACTGGTGAAATATGAGTAGAAAGGTTCCTGGGAAGCAAAGGTCCAAGCATCTGCAAGACAGAAGAAACAGCAAAATCATTGCTAAAGAAAAAATTTTGTCATACAAGACCAAATAAAAAAAATATGCTAACATGAAAAACAAAGAGGCATACTGAGGGTGGGCAGAGAGAGGAAATAAGGAAGGAGCTTTGACAGGAATGGTGTCAAATAATGACTCCTTCCATGATGAAGAGTTTACAGTTTGCTCATGGAGAGGATCCTGTTGAAATTCACGACGTGGTTAACTGCTTTTTAAAACAACCGCTCATTACTAGCAAAAGTTAGATCAAGTGATGGTTCCATGGAACTCAGAAGTGGAAACTAAAAGGGATCCTCTGAAACAAATTCAAGATTGCTACAACACAAAAATTGCCAAATGAGGGAACTTGGAACGGAGTGTGCGTTGAAGAGCACTATGAAGCCAGGATGGTGGCTGAAACAGGAGGATTTCCTTAGTTGAAAACCAACCTGGGCTACAAAGTGAGACTCCCATTGTCTCCAGAAATAAAGAAATAAATGAATAAGTAAGTGAATGAGTGAATGAATGAATGAGAAGCAAATAAAGGCAAAATGCCTCTCTCATCTCTTAGGGGAAATATGTGTAAATTTAAAATGGATTCTGTTTCAGCAAGAAGCCTCAAACAGTTCCTGACCTCCACCACATCCACCTCTAGCTCACGACTGTGGTCATCTCCTCTGCTTTGCTGGATGCTGTTGCTAGCCTTCCAACTTGTCATAATGTGTATACCAGGACACATTGTAAAATGATTTGATGCTCATTTATGGAGAGAAAAAACATTTCCTAAATCTTCTTTCCAGGCCACCTGTTAAACCAGTGACAGGGCAAGCTAAGTAAACAGGAAAGTCAGCGTCCCCTGGTTCAGAAACCAAGCACAGAGGACTGATTCTCTGGGAAGGTAGGTCAGTGAGTACCCACATCTGAACATCTGCTTTCTCAGCCTCCCTTCTCCCTTGACATGTAAACCCTTGACTTTATTCTTTACTCAAGTGAAAAGGCTCTGTTTATTAATAGTGGAATGGAAGATCATTTAGCCTATGAATGAGCTACACCAGATTTCCTCCAAGTATAGGAATGGGCAGGTATTTAAAGCAATTACATGTATTGATCCTAGGGTATAATCAAAAGAATACAGCATATGGACTTCAGCATTTTAGAATGTTTTCAGGCTCAGAAAAATCAATGCATCTTGTTGGTAGACTGTGGGATGTGTGAAGACATTGACAACACAGGTGAATGTTGTGACTTCCTGCAGCAAGCAGAAAGGAAGAGAGAACTCCACACATTATGAGAAGAACTGGCTTGGCCTTCTGGATCTCACTTTGTATTCTTGATCTGCAGTTAATTTTTGATTATACTATAGTGTAAGCAGAAGAATCCAACTTGCTCGCAGTATAAGAAGGAAAAAAAAGACCTCTGGCATTTCCTGTTGCTTGGACGCTCTTTGGCTTTCTGCACTGGTATTTAGTGTTATCATTGGCCAAACACCTTTCTGGGTAGAAAAATACTGGTGCAAATTTTACTGGTGAGGTGGGAATAGAAGTCATAAAAATTCTCAATTTCCCTTTTAAAAACTTAACTCATTTGTCCAAGAGGAACGGCTACAGAAGGACAAGAGATTTTAAACTTCCCGGACATCTGGGTACAGCAGTGTATTTTGACTCCAAGCACAATAAAACAACCTTACTTGCTGGTGGTATATGACATAATGACCCAAATATGTTTTTAAAAAATCATTTATTGCTGTACATAAACAGCAAAGTTAGCGCAAGGGATGATAAAATAACACGGGTAATTCTTCCTTGGGCTGGGAACCATTGGCGGCCCATTAGGATTCCAGATGTAGCTGTGTGTGCTTTCTCCCATTTGTTTTCCAATGTCTAGTGCTTAGGCCCTTGGTACCTTGACGGTGGTTGTCAAGCATGTTGGCTTTTCAGCTTGAGGTCTTCCTTGGAGAAACACACTGATCTGGCCCTGGGCTATAAAGCACACTATTGTCTTGGGCCCAGTTTGTTGAGAATATGAGACCCAGGGCAGCCTCCTGCCAAAGGTCAAATACCAGTTTGACCCAAGTTCCTCACATCAACACTAGACCTCCCCAAATATGAGACACTTCAACTCTTCTTTCAGAAAAAGTGACTTTATATGTTTTATTGCTGTATTATTGAGATTACTATTTACTGGAGCCCAGATAAACACAAATGTACTTTAATCAGCTACCTTATTATGGTCACTCATGAAAAAAAAAGGTCACAATGCCAGAGTCATAAATAAAAGAAAAGAAATACCTTATTTCAATGTTTTGGACACTGTAAAGAAACAAATTCCAAGTTCCAAAGACAGTCCAAGGAGCAGTAGTAGAGGGCAGTTGTAAAACCGCTGTACAGATAGAATCATTGTATTTTAGGCAGAGAAAGCAAGCAGCTAAAAATAGGACCATAGCTAATTTAGCTAGCCTTTCCACTGCCAAAAATGCATGTCTGAAATCAGGTGGGTGTTTCTTTATGAGCCACTTAGCCAAATATAAAATTTATAGCCCAGTCTCGTAGAGACTCTTGCAAAGATTCAGAGCATCAGTTTATTATAGGGCTACTATTAAGGATGCTTATAATTCCACAGGTTTGCACTCCTCACCCCAGGGGTCTAGCCTTAGCTAGTTTTGATTGGGTCTGGCCCAAATGCTCCTATTAGGTAGGGGCAAAAGTATTCCACAATGCAGTTAAGCCTGTTCTGTGGAGCTGAATGTTCTTCCTCGTGGGGAGCGCAACTCACTCCTCCTGTGTCCAACAACAGCAGCCCCCCTTTGCTTGTTACCACTTCTCACCTGTGTCCTGACTTGACAAATCAAGGGAAATAATGCTTAAAGCAAACAAAATAAATAGCAGATGGCTGAGTGTACTCTGGGATGAATAAATTATGACTGTGGAGGAGAAAAGGGAGCCGGTGGATGCACACGGGTGTATTTGTCGATGACATACAGGATGCTCAACACACTGACCTCAATATGTACCAGGCTCACCACCATTAATCACTCCACATAATAGAAGCCAGAAATTTAAAGAGCCCAGGGGATCTGTGGCCCCTTAGAGTGCGAGAGGGAACTGAGAAAGTGAACAAGAGCAAAAGAAAATACAGAATGCAAAAGTTGCTCCAGACAAGATGGCAATGACTTCTTCATACTCTAGAAATTCAAATAATTTGGGACAGATCTTATTTTGTAGAATCAGGTAGATGGATTATAGTCATCTGAAGAGCATCACCCTGTACAATAAACTCATTCTTCTAATAAATACTGTATTATCATTTTAGGATATCAGCATGCCAGTTGTGGGATTTTTATAAGTTGTTAAACAGAATACAAGTACTCAGTGTCTTAGAAATTAAATGGTTTATCAAATCTATCATCAAGAAAAACCAAGGAATACCTGCAACTTCAAGTTTCTTTTCTACATTCGGCATTAAAAATAATTTTATAAGTAATTTTGTAAAATCTGAAAAAAAATAGCATTCCTTCAGTTTCCATCCACATAGGGTGACTTCTCACTTGAACTACATTATTATATCCATATTTCTGGACTAAAGGGAGTAGGATATCTTTATACCATCAACATAATCTGGATAGTTCCATAAAAAATATGATAAAATAGGAAAAGCGAGAGTTTGAAAACAAAGGTCAATAAATAACAAATTTACTGTAGCCCTACTGACTGATTTCCATCTTGGTGTGTACAATTGGTTATATGACAAGTTGAGAACAGCTTGTAGACAGACTTTGTGCCCATGTTTGAATGATCATTCTTTTTCCTTGTTTATTTTAGTTTACTTAGAAAATACTCCACAAAGGTGAATACCTTTAGGTGAAAAGAACTCAAATGTTCAAGAGATGAATAGAGTTTTAAAAGTTTTAGATATACTTAGAATGTATCACTCCTTATAAATGGAAAAATTATCAAATGAGCTCTAATAGTGGTTGAATTTAGAAGATATTATGCTAAGTGAAATAAGCCAATCATACACACACATACAAAAAACAGATATTGTGTAATTCTACATATTCTACATGTATAAGGTTTCTAAAACAGTAAAACTTACAGAAAAAAGGTAGAATGGGTCTGAAGGAGAAAACAGACTGTTGATGCCTCATGATAGAATTTTAGTTTTACAAGATGAAAAAATTCAAGATATTCATCATACAACACTGTGAATATACTTAACATTAATGAACTGTACACCTAAAAATACTTAAAAATACCTCATAGATTTTCAAATAATTTTTAAAAAGATGACAGACTTCAGCTCATTTTCCTTTTTTTCTGTCTGATATTGATTAGAATGGTCTCCTCCTGTAGGACCTATTTCTGTCTTTCAAAACACAAATATATGTATATTTAAAAATAAGCACATTGTCTTAATAATGTTAATACTCAAATATTCAAATATTTACAAAATAACACAACAGATCCATACATCTATCACAATTATAATTTTATAGCAATAGCTAAATCACTATCACAGCTGTAAGTTTGTCAATATTAATTCATTGATTTCCCCCATCTTTTTTCTTTTTCTAGAATATTCTAAAGCAGTGGTTAGATTTATATTTAATAACAGCCTAAGCACTTATTTCAGGAACTCAGAATATCTTATAACATACAAATAATGTATGTAATTTAAATGTTATATTTTCTGTACTACTTTAATTTCCTCTAATATAAAACACCGATAGCTACATGAGAAAGACAATAAGGACAATTTGCGGTAACAGAAATAGGAATGTAGAGTGGAGAGGAGAAAACCCTTGTCAACAGACTTGATATTGCTGAGGAACTGCAAAGGATCTGAAATGTTTAATCTTATGAACTGGGATTTTTTAAAAAAGCGGAACATCTTTGTTTCTTACAGACAAAATGTGAGGTAGATTACTTTTAAAATATGATTTTTTTTAAATCATGGAAGAAGGAAGATCCATGCTCAGACTCACCCAGCTATGTGACCCTGGAGTGAGTCTCTATCTCTTTCAGGGCCCTAATATGTTATATTATATTATATGTGGAATAAAGTAGTGTTATTGAAAATATAGTTGCTCCCCCCCAACTCAAGAATCTTACTATTTGAGAGTAGGAAAGAATTTTATTATAAAATATTTTGATAGGTTAAACTCATGGAGGAATTGTAATGTAGTAAAGGCCTTAGTTTTTATATGGTTGCCACTATTCATAGAATATGGACGTTGAGATAGTGTTTCCCATCTCTTCCAACATCAAGTAAAAAAGGACCTGCATTTCCTTTCTGTGCTGTGGCAAAACACATGACATAATCGGCTTAAGAAGAGGAAAGATTCACGCTGGCTTGAGATTCCAGACCATAGAAGTTCAACTTACCATTTGGATCTGACAAGGCAGAACCACGGTTGGAGGTAGGGGAGCATGACAGAGCAGTGATGCTTATTTTGTGAGACCCTAAAAACAAAATGTAGAAGGAACCGGGGTCATGACATCCCTGTTAAAGAATGTGGCTTCATGATCTAACTTCTTAGGTTCTGCCTTCTGAAGTTCCACCACCTCTTGATACTGCTGTGGCCAAAGACCAAGTGTTTAACATATAGACGTTGGGTGATAGTCTAGGTCCAAACTATTGAACAGCTGGTGACACAGAATATCCTGTAAATTAGACTATAATAAATGTCTGAAGAGATTTCTCTACTACGTTCTCTACTAGGACTAGAATTTGGTATTCTCTATATGTACCCACTTTATGTCCTAAATTAGAAAACTTGACATGAAAATAATATTTAGCAAAATAATTTGAACTAAGAAGTTACTTAGTTGCTTTAGGGTGCCAAAGAGATTTTTAAATTTTAAATTTTAAAAAAGGAATAAGAGGAAAATAAAAAAAATACTTGGAAAATATGCTTTGAAATGGTTGAATGCAAGACTGTAAACTGAGTGGCTGGAATAAGCTCGTCTCAGTTTTCAAGTGAAAGCATTCTTCAGGTTGTCTGTGTATATCATCTGGCTGATTTCATCTTCTGCCTCTACACAGATGCCACACAACCCCTCAATAACCATATGCAGGAAGGCTTGCTTTCTTGAGAAACTTGGAGTTGTGGGGAAGTGGCTTCTTTGTAGGGTCCTGAGGAGGACAGGGAGGATAATTAAAGTATTCCAATCTTTGGTTCTTTCTGTCTCCTCCTTTTTTTAGGAGAAATGTAAACAGTTGTGTTTATGAAACAAAAGATGTAGGACAGCGCCTTTGGGGTGGGATTCTGCCTCCCAATAGAGTTTTTTAGTTTGATAACTGCTTCAAAACCACATTGGAAAGGATTCCTAACCTCAGGCAACCCTGCTTATGTGTCAGGCTACCATGTTAAACTACTGGACTTTAAGAACCCTTTGCCACCCCTCTAGAAAAAAAAAAAACCCATGAGCTTGAGCTAATCAGGTGCCATTGGTTATAGGAACATTGACCAGTGATTGCCGCTGATGACAGGTTTTTATCATGGCAGTCACTGTGGGTGTCAGTTTTCTCCTTTTCCACAGTCGCTGTCCTTTCTGAGTATAAGGACAGGAAGACAATTCTCAAACCAAAAACAAACAAACAAAAACTAATCCCTTATGTCGATTTCTCAGATGATTAGATTTATACCAGGATTATGTCAAGAAACGGGTTGGGAGAAATAATAGACTACAGAATCTTAGGTGGTTAGCCTAGAAAAAAGGAAGTATACTTATGTAGGACAAAACATAAAAAAAAAATGCAAATTCAGAAAATATTTGTCCCCCGGGTGGAACTCATGAAGTTACAGTAGTTAAATGATTATTCAAAAGATGAACTAGGGAAAGATAGGGTCTCAAAAGCAAAGGGGTTTCAGGGCAGAGAGCTGTCTTTCCACATAGAGAATCCCTGTCACCCTCTACCAGTGGAAACCTTCACAGACAGTGGACTAGAGACTGACCTTGTAATTTAGGGTGATATTTGAAATTTCCTGTTTTCCAAATGTTTGCATTAATGATATTTACCTGTTCACAACGACTTATTCAGTAAGAACCGCACACAGGCTTTCAGTTTCTTGAAAAGAAAACACTGGCCATGCAGAGGCAGAAGCATTCTTCTCTTTACTCCTCAGACTACCGACATCTAAGAACATAGACTAGTTTCAGGCATCCTATCATTTTTAAGGATCTTAGTTATTAGTCTTAACTATTTTAAAGGAAAAAAATTAAACCTTCCTTTTAACTATCATTTGTTATTACATTTCTTCTTAATCCTTAAATTATCTACTTCTATGCAGTTCTATAACTTAATTTCTAAATAACATGCCCAGACATGATTATGTTCTTCCATTTAGAAAATATTGATATCAAAGAAAGATACGTAACATTTTGGAGATATAAACATGTAACTCTATTGTTTGTTACTCTGATGTGCTGGAAAGAACTAGTTGGACTAATTGTCAAGAACTAATGATAAATATTATATAGACTTAGGAGAGCTGCAGACCTGGATCCCATTGGAAAGGTAAATATGTCATGCTTTGTGTCCAGCAATAATAACTATAAGAAGAACATCTGAGACTTTCCCTTAGCTTTAAATCACTTATGTTCTGCTCTCAGAATATTAATCTTATGATGTAATATTTTCTGTCTCCCATTGGGAACTGAGTTAAATGTACACAAATGAATTAAAATACACTTAAGATATGACTATTGAGGAAATGTTCAATAATGTGATATTTTCCCAGCATTTTGAAAAATCACTGAATGTTCCTGTTTATATGTATTTATTTGGGTGCTGGGGGCATGCTGGGAAGGGCTCTATCATTGAGCTAGCTCCCTAGCCTATGTATATACATGTAAGCAGTCATTTGTTGGTTACAAATTGACTTAAGCTGTCAGACGAAGAGAACAAGAAATACAGCCTTTGACATATTACAGCAGAAAATACATAGAGATTTTTAACAAGTAATTTATTGGAGTTTCATGTGTGAAAGCTCCTTTGACTCTGTGTTTGTGTGTGTGTGTGTGTGTGTGTGTGTGTGTGTGTGTGTGTTGCTAGTGATTGAACCTACAGCTTGTATATAATAGGCAAGTGTTCTATCATTTAGCAACATCTCTATCCCTTGGATCATTTTTTTAACATTTATAAATTATTATTATTATTAGTTAGGTGTATGTGTGTATGTTTGGATGTGGGTGTGTGCACATGAGTGCAGTGCTTGTGGAGAATAGAGGTCCCCATGGAGCTGGAGTTACAGGTGGCTATGAGCCACCTCATGTGGGTGCTGGGAGCTGAAATAGGGCCCTTTGTAAGAGTAGTATGTGTTCTTAGCTGCTGAGCCATCTTTCCAGTCGCCTGGATGGGTGACCTATTTTATTCTGAATATTGAAAATCATAGAAGTCTCTTCCTTGAGAATATCTTTTCTTTCTGCTTCTTTATTAATAATGGTTTTTCTTCTTAAGCATCACTGGCATTCCAAGGCTTCTTTGAAAAATGTTTGTACTACCAGAATAGACTTTTCTAGGGGCTTGAGGTAGCTATTCTTTGGTTGCTCTTCATAAAAAGGTCTCTATATAAAAATTATCTTTACAGTTATTTGGAAATTAGGATATATCATTTCAGTAAAATTTGAAAAACTTAATATTTTGAAGTTATTAAAATATTTTATCAACATAGATACTAGAGGTTATTACTATAATGTAATTATGTATTGTGTAATTATGTCTTGGAAGATTTAATCAGTTGGTATTTGAAAACATTTATAGGTAAAGTTTTTAGAAGATTACATTTCTTGAATTTTTTTATACAGTGGAATTTCTGATGCTACAGTAAATTAAAAAGTTGGATGATTTTCATGTGATATCTTATTTCACCAATACAGAACAACCTTGAACCACACTAGAGCAATAATTACTTAACCTAAATCAGAGACCAGCCCAGGCCAAACAGCTGTTTTCATTTTGTTAGGAGATCCATTTGATTTACTTTTTCAGTCAGCTTTCATTACTGCAGAAGACAGAACTCCACTTGAGTTTTTAACCCTGAATTCTCCGCCTTGTTTGCTGCCTGCTATAAAATTGCATGGTTGAGCTGCCACAGCCGCTGCACACACTCCGAAGCTACTGTAGGTCTGCAGGAGGCTCCGCTAAAGCTTAGAGAGAGAGGAACCTCCTACAAAGAGATAAAATCTGGGTCCTTCTCACAGCCTATAAAAACAAAAGAATAAACAAACAAACCAAAACAACAATCCCCAAAAGACCATGGTAGTCTACAGAGAGTCTTTGGGGGTTGGTGCTTGATTTGAGTTCCTACAGAAGCAGAAAGAGCCATCTAATAACAGTCAGTTATAACCACGATGTCATTGCTCAGCCATCTTGAAAACTGGGCAAATGAATGTCAGAGATGCAAGTCAGAAACTCAGGTATCACTTACTGTTAGCTAGAGATATATTTATTAGATATCAAGTAATGACCTTTGAAATTTGTCTTAAGTGATAGTGTTGTCTTCATATAAACTGTGAATCAAGTCCATTTAGAACAGGTAGGAATGAGGATACACTACTATTTGGTGGTTTATTATGTGGTTTTTGTAACTCCATAAATGCAGTTTTCCTGCTTCCTTCTCTTGGGCTTGTGGTGGTGTAGAAAGGCAGCTTAAAACACTTTGTAAAATGCCTGTCATTTCGGGGAAAATTCCTTGGATGGGACTGACTAAATCTGTTTTTCTCTTTCTTCAAACAAACTGCATGTACTCTTTAAATAAAGCCAGCAAGAAAATAAGTTCTCCGTGGCCGTTTAGAATAATGTAAATGGCAGGGCAACGATAGTCATCTACCACATAGGACAGTATTCCTGCCTGTAGTCAGATTATATTGCCTAGTGATACTGGAGCTGTGTCATTTGTTGAGGGAGATTCTGTGACCTTCAAACAGTGACAAATCACCTAATGTCTCAGGACATATCCTAGTTTTTAAGGAATGCACGACCATCTTAGAAAGTCTCCACAAACTCTTCAGTATATTTTTGTTGACCACATCTCTTCCAGACTTTTACAGTTTCCCAAGGAAGGGATTCATGGTCAAATAGATTTTTATAAACAATTCTTCGGATCTCACAATACATGATAATCCACCATAATATATTGCCACTCTGAGAGATTTAGAGAAGAAAATGTTACTTAATATAGTTTAATTTATTGTTTCCCAAAGCTTTTGAGTATACAACACCATACCCCTTTATTGAGCAGTGTAATATCTCATACAACAATAGTGCTTTGTGTTGGGCATAGACTATCTAGATGATCTGATTTCATATTTTCTCTAAATACAAAAATAATGGTGAAACTTAGGTAAGATTGTAGCTAGTTTTCAAAAAAGTTCTGGGTTGAATTCTTCGCACCAGAAACAATATATATATATATATATATTATATATATTTATATATATATGTAGATAAATCTAAATATCAAAAATTGTTGGGGACAAGGAGATCCTTCTGGAACCTAGATTGTAAAATCACAAAATATTTTAGAGTTCTTGTGACTGCTAAAGGATATACTTAGAAAATTAGCAACATGGCTAAAACTCTTCATAAATGATTTTTTTAAGAATAATTGTTTTCTCCTAACCCAAGTATGTTGATGTCACTACCTTTTTACCAACTTGTAATATGTTTGGATAAGAGTCTTATAGGAAATAGAGAATAGAGAACTAATGATATGTAGAAAAAATAAAACAAATACTTTGTTGTAGCAGAATTTAAATCTGTAGCTTAAAACTGAGTCTTCATGCTGTATGCAGCAATCCACAAGAGAGAAAGCTGGCTGAAGGTCATTTCTTTACGTATGATGTCTAGTCTTTGAAAAAAAAGCAACTATCCTCTAGGTAGTTTCCTATTATCTTAAATATAGTGGATTTACCGGGTGATGATGTGTGGATTAGCTCTTAACCCCAATAGTAAGTTGTAAATAGCTGTATACCCTGTCTAAGGTTTATCCCTTTGTTTCAAGGTCTGAAAGTTGCCACCTCATTTTATACACACCAATTTGAGTTTATGTACTAGACTCTTTAATTATTTCCTTTTTTCTCCTTTGTCTTTTTTTTTTAAGATGTATAAACAGTAGATGTTGAAATTGCATCTGCAGCAAGCAAATCAAGGAAGCCTATGGCTAAAACAACCATGTCTACAGTTCACCCTGTTCACAGTCAATTTAATAAAATATGATTGATGTTTGATAACAACTTTGTCCTTCAAGAGTGCAAAGGAAATCTGAAGAGAAAAGAAGTAATTTTAAGGAATGTGAACCGCAGTCTTTCACTAGAACAGCTGTGTATTATATATGTCTTTTCATATTTTCATTATAAACTAAGTTTTTTATTTGGTGTCAAAATAAACATTTCAGCTTCACAGGTGGCAAAATCTGAACAAAAATGGATTTATAACTATGGCGATCACATTTACTAGCTTCAGAGTATTAACTTTGTCTCCAATGGTGACCATCAAATCATCGTCATTGTCCAATGTCCATAAGCATATACTGTTCTATAGTTTGGAAAGTACTTTCATGTATGTTGCCTTATTCTTGAAAGAACTGCAGGTATTAGATGCAGCTGGAACTATTACTTCTACTTTAGACACAAGTGATGGGAAGCTAAGTTGGGTCACTCACTCTAGTTCATGATTGACAAGTTGTGGGAGCCCGTTCTCGGGTTCCTCGTGGCTTTACCCAGCAGGTCCGCATAGAGGATGATTAGGACCACGGGCCTGAGTACAGGTGTCTGAGATGGTCTGCACTTGGCTGTACTGGGGGAGGAGGTCTTTTGCTTCGCCCCTTGGTGTCTCTATAAAAACCCTGGGGCAGAGACAATTGGGACCCGTTAGAAAAGGTTCCAGGCCCTCTCGAGGCTATCTTTTATTTTCTATCTGTTTATCTCCGCAATATTCTCCGCAATATAAATCTTTCTATCTAATATTTCCTGCTGCTCACACTCAAGAAAACTCTGGGGAACTGTGGGGTTGGTGGGTAAATGCCCCACAAGTCAAGGCTCAAACTTAGTTTTTAGGTTCTTTTCCATCTCTCTATCTTACCCAATATAATGAAGTTCCAATTCTATTTGATTGTGAATTGTCACTGAATAATTTGTTTGGCTGTTAGTAATTTTTTAAATGATACTTGTCCTCTCTTGAAGCCTTGAGGGCATGAGTGACACTGGATGTGTGACTATTAATTTTGAATATAGTAAGAATATCCAATGTAGCATTTTTCAGTTATTTTCAATTAATAGTTACTTGTAAATTGCAAACTCGCTGTGCTCTCTCATGAAACAATAACAGACTTTTTGCTGGTTCTGAAGCTACACACTCTCTCACACACACACAAGAATCAAATGCTGATTTACCAAATGTCAAAGGACTCAAAATCAAATATAAAAATTTAAAGCCCATAGCATAGATGGTTGAATAACTTTGACTTTTCTGATTAGACCAAGTACAAATGGGCCAGAACACAAACTGTGTTCACAAATATGTAGAATAAAATAATATAATGTAGCTGTTGACTTAATTAAAATATAACAGTTTGTCCATTGGTAATTTTTAATGTTCAGTAATGATTTGTCCCCTAGAGGATCATCCAGAGTTAATTTAAAGAAGCAATGTCTAAAAGTTGAACTCTATAGTTTATACTACTGACTGGTGTATGAAGAAGAGGCCAGACTCACTACATTAGAGGGATGCAGTCTTTTAAGTATTGTAAGTTATCAACATACTGCCCTCAGCTGACCCTCTGTGGACCCAGTGGCATTCCTATGAGACAGTTGGTAAGGATTTAGATGCAGTTTCTGTTTTGAGCATCAGAAGTATATGCTATATGTAGTATTGCTACAAAGAACAGATGACTGTTCAAATTAAAGCACAGGAGAGCCTACGATGCCCCACAGAGGCCACCTTTCCATTCACAAAGCTATGCATTGCACTGAAATGATGGATTAGTTCAGCTAGGCAAAATTTTGCTTACTCATTTTGCCCAAATTAGCACATTTTCTGTCCTCAGTGACCTGGATAATTACTTCATTTCACTGCTGTCCTCAGTTTATGGAGGCCTGGCCTTAGCCAGCAATTAACATGACCTGATTGCAATTTGTCAGTCCAAGTCAATTTAGCAAATCAATTTATGGAACTCCTAGTATATGTTAAGCACTCTACAGCATTTTAATATTCAGAGGTTAGGAAATCATTGTTCTGTGTCTCTTAGGAATTCATAGACTAAATTGACAGGGAAGAAACAAATGCATCTAACCACTTCGATCCAGTAGTTGTGCTAAATTATTATTGGGCGACCAGAATTCTGTGAGAATGCACACAAGGTAGCAGTGTCCAAAGCCAAAGAAGTATGACTTGAAGTAAGTGTGAGCAGGAATAAAGAGGGTTTGAAAGGTGCTTTTAGAATCCAGCATTTTTGTTCACATTTGAGACTGTAAGTGTTGGATAGGAAAGACATTGAAGCTCTTTGCTACAGAGGCAAAAACAGTTTTAGAAGAAAATTAAGTTACTGTTAAATTTTAGATGGGGAAAGGAGAATCCACTGGTTTTAAATTTCTTAGCTATTGCTAAGGTAAGCTGGCATTCTTTCTAACAGAGGAAGTAACTCTGAACTCTTGACCAAAGGTGCAAGGAAATTGAATCTTTTCAACACAGTTTTTTAAAGTCCCTCTTGAACTTTAGCAATGGAGCACCAATGTAAAACAAACAGACCATTCTCAAAGCAGCAAACGAGTGCCCAATTGTGCCCTAAGGCTTTTTTTTTTACATTAAAAAAAGTTCAGCCTGACATTTTCTGGCAACACAGAGTAGCCCCTACATAATGTCTACTAGGGAAACATTGGCTTTTGGAAGACTTCAAATAAAGAGAGTAGGACTCCCTTCCAGAAAACCAATGTCAGCAAAAACTGTCAATAAAATCACTTCAGCTTTCACCAAAGGAGAAAAATTGTCTTGGAGGTGTTTTTAGTCTATAAACAGAGCAGAGTTTGAATGTTAAGATGGTGGCCCAATGGATAAGACAAATGGCCCATCTAGGAAATTATCTTAATTTGGAGATTATGCCTGCATCAAGAGCTCCTTTGGATTATCTTCTAAGACCTCCTTTGGTTTAGTAATTGCATGCTAGTATTTTAAAGCTAAAAAAAAAAATGTTGACCAGTGGTTCCCAATGTTTTCCTTGGGCGTATTATGCAGAAGGTTTGTTCCAGTGTTTTCACTAATTCATTGTATTACAGATGACAGTGTTAGTGTTCAGAATATTTGGGCACAGACAAAGATTCTTTCCTGAGACTACAGATCTGAGTAAGGGCAAGCATCTCAGATTCCAAACCTCATTAGCTCCTGATTAGAGTAACATCGTAGGAGGGTTAATCAGAAATGTTTGCATAGGCAGAAGATCTGGAGAAAACTCAGAGCAAATATGTTACACAAGTTGAAAACAAAAAAACTCAAGTCTGGGATTGAAATGATGAGGTCTTATACTGAGATGATGCTGGTAGAGGTGAAAATTTAAAAAGCACATGAAGGAAATAGGAAGGGGAGATTAGGCAAGGCTTGGAAATAACTGAACATAAGTACAGTAAGGTACAGGGAGGAAGTGGAGTGCCAGCCATGGAAATGGATAAAAGGAGAAGGTAAAGATCATTTGACAGGAAAGTGCTGGTTTAAGGCCAACTGGAACAAAGTTCGCTGAGAAGTTGATGCGACAGACATTGCTTACAGTGGCACTAGCAGCAAAAAGCTTGTTAAATATAGGTGACTGGGTCTTATATGGAACTGACCCCCAGAAACCATTTGATCTGCGATATGGAGTCATTGTCCCTTGTAGGCAGAGTTTTTCCATCAGGACCTCCAGTCAGCTCATTCCTGTGAGCTGGCTCCCAAATAACCACACAGAGACTTAATATTAATTATAAATGCTTAGCAGGTAGCTTAGGCTTGTTACTAACTAGCTCTTATAACTTAAATTAACCCATATTTTTATCTGAGTTCTATCACGTGGCTCGGTACCTTATATTGATATGGCATGTACATTTCCTGCTTCCTCTGTGTTCACTCAAGACTCCTGAGACTGTGCCTTTCTTCTTCCCAGCATTCTCCTAGTCTGGCTCTCCCACCCAATATCTTCCTGTCCAGCTACAGGCCAGTCAGCTCTTTATTAACCAATGAGATTAATACATATTTACAGTGTACAAAGATTGTTCCACAGAAGTCCCTGGCCTCGGTAGCATTTGGATCAGCTTGAACACATTATTTTGGATTCTTCATCATGGAAACACAAACATTTGTTTCCTAATGTGATCAGTGAGGTCATAAAATATATGACACTCCTCCAAGCAGACTTTGACCAAGAGTAAAGTTATCATTTGTCCAAAACTACCCACTTCCAAAAAAGGAAAGAAATGTATGAAATGATTCTTATCATAAAGCAAGCTTTATGAAATTATGTTCTATATTATGCTTGTTATAATTATTAACCTTTCATTTAAATGTGATATGCAGTTTAAAAAATATACTAGAGATATTCCAAGCTTATTTTTCTTCACCAGGATTTGATAGAGAACTTTTACTGTTTTGAGTAAGAAAGATATGTAAAAATCTGTAGGAAAAAAATCCATACATGATGTCTAAGATTCATTATTTAGAAATAATGCCCTCCTAATGTTTATGATTGTTCTGCAACTCAGTCATCTTTTAATGCACTCACACATGCATGTGTGCATGTGTGCATGCATGTGTGCACACATGTACATGTTTATGGAGGTGCAGTTGCGTATGTGTGGAAGTCAGAGGTCAGCCTTAGGTGTCATTCTTGAGAGCTGTCTGCCTTGATTTTTGAGACAAGGTCTGGTGCTTGGAGCACTGCTCACTGCTTAGGCAAGGCTGGCTAGCTGACCACCAGGCCCCCAGGATCTGTTTATATCTTTGTCTCCTCAGTACTGGGATTACAAGTTCCCACCATTATGCCTGGCTTTAATTGAGGATGCTGATGGTTAGACTCACATCTTCATGCTTGTTCAGCAAGTACTTTTACTGGCTGAACTATCACTCTAGTTCCCAGATTAACTATCTTTTCAAGGTGTTCTAGTCCATTTATAAGGCTATCTCCAGGAAGACATTAGTGTAGCTCACTGTATTTCTAATTCAATCTTCAGGGCCTGTATCAATCCCTTGGGAATGTCTCTTTGCAAGAGAAATCACTTTTGTATTACACTTTCCTAGTCCTACTATTTATGGGCATCCTGTTTTCTCTATCAGGGAACAAAGGTTATTGGGGAAAGTCGGCACATAAGCTATCATAAGTTCTTTTCCTGGAACCTATTTTGGTACCAAACTCTCCTTCCTCCCTTCCTTTTACCAATTTTCAAGGTGTACCAGTCTAACCCAAGAAAGGATTTAAAAATCTTTAAGGAGATCTGACTGTTGATTTACAGAGCTGAAGCCTGCACAGAGGAATCATTTGTAATGGGATTCTTTGCTCCCTGGAGAGACATTACATAGCAAAGCTGTAAATTACTGAAGAAACAGAGGAGGGCTGAAGAGGAGGAAAAGGGAGTGTGCTCTCTAAAACTAAGACATCTATTGGTCAGAGCATCATCTTTTGAATTTTTATCTTTTACCATAGAATTAAGTGGTCACCTTGAGTAAAAGAAGTGTGGCTATTTAAGAGATTAAATGGTATTTGTTGATTTGTTGACCCATTTGCTTAGCACAAGAAATTTTTTTTGGCATGTTGTCTATTAGTATATTTGCCACCCCCACCCCCAGGACCTTTCTGTAGGCATTAGTTTTACGTCTGTATGGCACTGTTTCAGAACCTGATTTGCAGCCAGGAGTCATCCTATCAGCCTTTTGACCTTTCTGTATTATCCCTGAATCACACTACAATGCTGGCTTGATTAGGGTAATGTACAAGGCATCCTAATACAAAGTGCTGAGTGAAAATGCCCTCAATGCATTGCCAGTGGGACTGGCCAACAGAGAGTAGATGACCTCAGGAAACGTCTGGCTTAACAAATGTATATCTTTAAATTGGAAATCTAATTATTTGCCTTAGATTTGCACTGCTGGGAACTTAATGCAAGACCATGTTAAATAAACTTATTATTTCCGTTTTTCATTTAACCTGTGGGTTGTAGTATGACCAATCTGTTTTATATCCTCAATCAACAGATGATTGTATTTGGTAATAATTTATCAAGAATAAAAATCTGTTTTTGAAACTAATCACCTCATGTTAGGTCTGCCCTGTTTCAAAACCACCATCTGACATTCATTTTGTCTGCAAGACAAACATACTGATGAAAACGTGTGGACCACAGGCTACAGCCAGGGGAATGAAGCATTTCCACTCTTTGTATATATTTAGAACATTTTCTGTTTTCCCAACAGATGGACCAAATTTTAGTATTAAAGAAAAAAATCAATTTTACATAGTACAAACAAGTTGAGCAAGTACACTGTGTATTTCTGATTACTTTGTAACAGCATGTCCATTGGAATTTGGGGTCAAATCAGGTCATATCTAAACGCTATAAGTTTTAAAAAGTGAATTTTTTTTGTATTAACTAGATTTTTCCCTTCAGATTAAGGATTCATCTCCAAATAAGAAATACTAAGCTTCATTTATTAATATATTAAAAATACTTTTGAAGTTTTTTTTTGGTTTAATGTCTTTCGTTTGTATACTAGTATCTTGAAAAGTTTTTGTTTGTTTTTCTATGAATCTGAAATGTTACTGTGGGAAGTCCACTGTGATGAACAGATTATAATCTTTTTTCATTTATTGTTTTAATCAGATGACTCTGTCCATCTGGTTATATGCTGGCCACAGTGACTTTATCCACCCCAATTTTGACACTAGCTTCTTTGGAAAATTACCCAACATTCCCCAAAATATATACATATATATATATATATATATGTATATATTTTGGTTTTTCGAGACAGGGTTTCTCTGTGTAGCTTTGCGCCTTTCCTGGGACTCACTTGGTAGCCCAGGCTGGCCTCGAACTCACAGAGATCCGCCTGGCTCTGCCTCCCGAGTGCTGGGATTAAAGGCGTGCTCCACCACCGCCCGGCCAAAATATATATTTTTTAAAGTAAGTTTTTTGTTTGTTTTATGAAGGCAATAGAACAGGGGTAAGTTTTTGATTGATATGTGCAAAACCTTAGGTTTATTCCCCAGACCCCTTTCCCCCAAAATTAACTTCTAAATGTATGTGGAGTCACAGCACATGTTTGCATGCACTTTTCCTATATATTCAACTTTATTTGAAATTATTCTTATTTTGTCTTTTGTGTTTTAGACTGGTCTTGCAGATGTTTAGCAATGAGGATAATTGTGACTATAGATTTCTATAGTCTTTTCTCCTCTTACCCCATCTATTAATATATCATAAATCTAGTATTCCATTCCCAGTCTTCTAAACTGGTGGTTGCCAATATGTAAGGAAAAAACAAAACAACAAAAACAACCAGAGTCATTCACAATCTGCCCTTACCTACCTTTGGAACTCCAGTGTCTCCTTCCTCTTGGGTCTACGTTTTCTTTACTTCCCTTCTGAGTTGTCAGTACCCCAAGGTGTTCTGAAATTTACCATCTGATCTGGTCCAACTTCACCCATTTTCTCTTAGCCTAGAATTATTTTCCTTATTACCTCATTCCTGCATTCCTGTATGCTCAGACCTTAATGTTGTTTTCTAAGGTGTTTTTCTAGCTCCTCAGGCATGATTCAGAGATCCCTTTAGCAATTCCTTTATTATCTGTGTCATGCGCATGATATCCAGAGCATTAGGAAGACAGAGGAGAAGTTATAATATAATATAATATAAATATAATAATTTAATTTTGACCAAGCTGTATGAAAGGACTAATAGACTAATGAGAAAGCAAAGGGAGGAGTGGGCTACTCCCTGATCAATCAAATCCTCCCTGGGAAAGTGACATTGGAAGAAAGACCGGAACCATAGGAAAGAGCCACACGAAGTGTGTCAGACACAGAGCAGTACAGAAAGTTCCAAGGTAGGAAATAATGGGTGCGTATTAGTAGCTGAGAAGAGGCCACTTGAATAAAACATAGAAACCCAGAAAACAGCAGCAGGAAGTTATAGTGAGGAGCTAGAAGGTAGTAGCTTAGGTAGTCATTGACCATTGAACGTTGATAAGCAGAACAAGGTTAGGGTTCTGTCTCAGGAAGGACTGGGGAAACTTACTTTCAAATAGTAGATCCCTGGAGCGTTTCTAATCATTGTCTCTTACATGGTTCTTTTTGAAACCTGAATGGGAAAGTATTTGACAGTATTATTATTGCTGTTACACAATTAATGCCATTGGCTGGAGGGGCTGTTAGTGTTAAGATTCTGTAGATAATAAGGGGCCAGGAAAGGACTGCAGATCCTCCCTAATTGTAAGAGGAAGGTGGAATCTTAAGATGCAGAGAAAGACAAGATCTAAACCAAAAATTCAAAAAGAATTTGAATATAGAAATTTGCAAAAATAAAAAAGCTAGGGTCTTGGACAATGGCGTGACAGTGGGGGTTGTAAGAAGCAGGCAGGCAAGATGGGAGGAGAGAATGTAGAAAAGAGCCATCCCTAGCCCCCTCCCCAAAAGGTGAGCAAAATGGACAGCTAACAATCACTTATATTTATGGGGAAAAGTGTGATGCTCTGAAGAATTTATACACTGTGAAATTAATAATATAATTAAGCTAACTAACAGATTCACCACTTCATAGCCCCAGTTTCTGGAATAAGCGAGTAAGGAGACAGAAATGTCATTAAGCAGAAAGGGATTCTCTTGAGGAAAAGATCAGTAGTCCATTTCTGGGGATAGTGAGTTTGAGATAGTTGTTCCTCAGTAGAGATTTGTATATTGGTCCCTAAATAAATGGGTCTGAAAATACTTACTCATGTATTTGTAGGAAACAAAAAAAATGTCACCTTGTAAGCATCATTCTACTCTCTGATGTGCATTCTTCCACATTTATATATAAATTTATTTGATTGCCTTTTAAAGTTATTATGCTTGTATGGTTCTACTCTTTTTTAAGATTTTATTGTTATTGAATATGTGTTGCTATTTGTGTCTGTCTGTATATATTTGCACATCTGAGTTGGGATCCTCAGAGGTCAGAGGTGTCAGAGCCTCTGGAAGAACAGCAAGTGCTCTTAATCACTGGGTCATCTCTCCAATCCTTCCACTCTTGATTTCATCAACAATTTCAGTATATGGCCATTGGTAGGTATGTCATGAGAGTTTCACACATATTTATATAATATAGATTCCAGAATTCTACAGAACAAGATAAGCACATTTTCGGTGGAAACCACCATCTTGAGAGAATTTGTATAAGTAACTGCAATTATAGTGTCAGTTTCCCCAATACTGAACTCCATCCAGTCTCTTTCTTTACTTTTCTTTCTCTTCTTTACTTTTCTTTCTCTTCTTTCTTTCTTTCTTTCTTTCTTTCTTTCTTTCTTTCTTTCTTTCTTTCTTTCTTTCTTCTTCCTTCCTTCCTTCCTTCCTTCCTTCCTTCCTTCCTTCCTTCTTTTCTTCTTCTTCTTCTTCTTCTTCTTCTTCTTCTTCTTCTTCTTCTTCTTCTTCTTCTTCTTCTTCTTCCTATTCTCCTCCTCTTCCTCCTCCTCTTCCTCCTCTTCCTCCCCCTCTTCCTCCTTCTTCTTTTCTTTTTGAGACAGTCTCAATATGTACCTCTGCCTGTTTTGGAACTCACTTTATAGACCAGACTAGCCTGGAGCTCACAGAGAAACATCTGCCTCTGGGCATGTGCTACTACACTCCATCCACTAAAGACTCTGTGTGAGAGGGGAAACTTCCTCCCAGTGCTATCCACTTCACTCTCCTTGATATATAATGTGGACCATCTTCTCTTATTACCAATTCCACTTTGTTTTTGTTTTGAGTTAAAATTAGACATCAAATTACCCTAGAAATAAAAGTTGAAAAAAAGAAAAACATCAGATACTTAAGACAAAGAAAATAGAAATAAAAAGAAAAGAAGGTAATAGGAAACAATACAATACAATAAATTGAGGCTTGATTACTGTATATTTGTTTGTTATTGTATAACATGAGAATTTCCGAGTGTTTGATGGAAAGGGGGCAAATACTGTGCAAATGATAGCCTTGCATTTGCACTGAAATTACACCTTAGTAAAACATTATCAGGAGTTTTGTGTATGTACTTTAGAGCTCAGTGTCTAAGTGTCTATATTTTTGTGTGTATATATGTATGTATAAATGTGTATATGCTGTGTGTGTGCATGTGTGCCTTAATGTTTATGTATATGTGTCTGTGGGTGTGCATGCACATATATGCATGTGGAGACCTGAAACTCATTTCGATGTCTTCCCAGATCACTTTCCATTTTACTTACTGGGGCAAAGTCTTCCACTGAACCCAAGCTTGCCAATTCTGCCTGGATTTTATGTGGATACTTGGAATCTTAGCTCCAGTCCCCATTCTTTTGTGCAAGATCAATATTCATTGATCTGTTTCCTCAACTCTGAGTATGTACATTTATTATCTATATATTAAGAATTTTTGAAAAACTCAAAGCTCACGAAATTTTGCAGGTTGTTATTCTAAAGAAAGCCCAGTGAGATATTTTCCTCTTGGGACAACTCATCTATTTCACAAAGCAGCTGTATTTTGTAGATTGCTTCAACTTTAATAGCAAACTCAGTAAGAGGTTACCCACAGCCGTGTGCATCCTGTCCTATTAATAAAGGAAACGTAGATTAAGGACACTGGGGATTAGAATCAAGCAATTTTCTAAAATGCCATTGACTTGATCTTTATCTGTAAAGCCAACACAGTTATACAAAGAGTTAAATCTACTCCTGCCTCTCATATTTCATGGGATAAATCCTGGTATTTCATTTCATACCCATTGAAAAATAGTGTTCAGTGGCAATCAGTTTTTAAAAGCATATTTGTTGAAGCTCTGGTTTCTAAGAATTAATCAAATGGCTAGAACTCTTAGAACACACACACACACACACACACACACACACACACACACACACACACATTTGAATTGAAAAACAATTTAACTTCTCTTTAACTAGACTCTGAGATCCCACTGCTATCCCCTCACCCCCAAACACACCACACAAGAAGTCTGATATTCTGCTCTCAGGGTTCTGAGTTCACAATGGTTCAACCAAGTTGGCACGTCCCCAAAGCACAGTGGCAAACTCTGGAGGCTATTTATGATCCAATCAGTTTTGTCATTCTGACAGTGGGGATGGTGAGTTAAACACACACCAGCTTTATGGATTCTCTGTTGTGTTTTACATTGAATGTCCTTAGTGGTGGTTCTGTTATGAAAATTGAGTACTTTAAAGCCAAGTAACTGCTTCTAAAGTTGGGAAATCTTTCTGTCCTACACATGCACTCACTACTCAAAAAACAACATATGCATTAACTGCTAGAGCTGTGAAATAATGAGAATCAGAATTGGGTTAAAATTCATCAAATCTCTGAAAAGCACTCAGTTTCTTTCGGATGACAGCTTGAAACCAGTGTTAGCTTTTCTGTGGTGATTGACAGCTATTATGGCATTCTGTGTGTATAGTTTATATTACTGATAGGCATGTTTTTACTAGGATATATAATTTAGCTTATGATTGCCTAATTAGCTTATTCTAAGGGTGCTAGGGGCAGAGTTTTCCATGAATTTTTTTTTTATTATTATAGCAGGTTTATTGAATGTGAAATGTCCTCCTTGGGCACATGTGTTTGAAGACTTAGTCTACAGACTGTGGTACTGTTTGGGAAGCTTCCGAAACTCTAAGTAGGTGGAGCCTTGCTTGAAGAATACTACTACTGGAGGTGGCTTTTGAGGTTTCATCACCTGTCTGGCTCTACTTGCTGTAGGCGCTCTGCTCGTGACCACTGATGCAGTGTGACCTGCAGCCCCATGCTCCAATCAGTTGTGCCCTGATATACTGTGTCTCCTCTGAAATTATAATCCAAAGAAGCCCTTCTTCCCCTAAGTTGATTGGCCAGGGTATGTTAATCACAGGGACAGAAACAAAGCTAATCTGTCATGTATAAAAATAGCACAGTTGCTACTGCAATATGGCATGAAAATAAATTTGATAGAAGTAGCTTTTAGATTTGGTTCCTCAACCTCAGGAGTCTCACCATATACGTTGTGTCCTGCTGTCCTCTGACTCCAGTGACCACATACAAAACACATCTTTGAACTTATTATCCTTTATCTCATGCCACATATGTTGACCAACTCCTGATGGATACTCATTTTTATTTGGTTGAAGTATAAATTTTGACTGCTGTACTAAACCAAGAATTTTAGAAAACAACTTTTTTTACTCATGTGAATAAAAAATGTAGTTTATGTATGAGAAGTCATCCAGAAAAAAAAGGTTGAGAGGTAACTGGTAGGTATTATATAAAGTGAAGATTCAAAAGACTGATAAAAATAATATATTTTTTATTTATTATAGGAAGTGAATCCACTATATTTTTCACAGAGAAGTAAGAAATTATCTCTAACTCCATGCTGGCAAAGACCCAGCCAATGTAAACACTACTCAACAGTTAGAAAATCTCAGCAAAATTTGAAAAGCCATTGCTTCCCTTTTTGTATGAGAATATATTCATTTGCTGGTGATGATAACTTGTATTCAAGTATTTGGAATAATGTCTACCAATGCACACCATAAAAATGTTTTAGTAGTGGTCTGATGGAGGTGAGGTGCTGAGTGCCACATGAGCTCTTACCAGAAACTCAAGTGCCTGCATCGGCATTTCCACATGTAGGACATCAAGTTTCTGCTAAACTCTCTTCCAGTTAGTGACAAATACATGAAACTGGAATGTTTGATGTGATTTTTATCACATTATGCTCATCACTGTTTCTTACTGTAAAAATTCTCTGCTATATTATCTCAGAGTCACTGCATGAAAGTGTACACCAGTACCCACTTTAATGTGGAAACAACCCAGAATGTAAAATTTATGTAAGAACATTTGAAAACTATAAAAATATTTTAAACTTTGAGCATCATCCTTTAAGTTGTATATGACAGTATCTTCTCTCCCGTCTTGTTAGACTTAGTTTATGACTAAAGCATTCCAAGTGTGGCCTGTCCTTAATGCCTATTCTCAGGCACTCCCTGTCCCCTGCCTGCTGCCCTGGACTACCAGCTGCCTGTCATGACAGTCACAGGGGTCCAATAATTTGCATTTCTGTTATTGTTGGAATACAAACCTGTTGAGGAAGATAGTTGGCCCTCAACAAATGTATAAGTAAATTTTAAATCATTTCATATTGGCAATAGGAGATAAGAGATCCCTAACATCGAAGTAAGGCAGATTTTACGTAGTGGCCATATCACAAAGAATTATTAGTTTTTCTCATACATACATGCATGTGAAGGTTTAAAATTATGTGTTGATAGAAAACAACTGCAGTGGAAAAAGTTGTTTTTGTAGAATTTTTATTAAGTATGGTGTTTCAAGTACTGTTCTGTTTAGTTTTACTTTTCTGATCTTTTTAAATCTCCCCAAAAACTCATCATGTATAGACTTTAGTTTCCCCCATTTTTTTCAGATAAGGAAATAGAAGATGAAAGAGATAGTAGGTCTGAGAACAATGATAACAAATGACGTAGGAAAATTTAGACCTGAAATTTGAGTGTTGGGTTTTCTCTTCACCATTCATATCCAATTCCCAATGCTTATGTCACCTAGACTAGACAAATATTTGAGTTCTAGAAGCATTTTCCATGTTTTTGTCAGAATTTCTTAATTTATTAAAACTTACAAGGCTATAATACTGAGCTTCCCTCTAATTTTCAGTAATAAGGATTTATGGTGGATTTTGCCTGTCCAGTCCAATACTGTGAACTTAAATACTTGTGCCAATTGGACCTCTAGGTAATGTCAAGACACCCCTTCATCTATAGCATTCATCAAGCATTCTGTGGGTAAGATGTGACTCTCCGTATAAAAAGAATAGGTTTCTTTGACAGCAACAGAGTCAGAGGATTTTTCATTATATTTAAACACCACACATTAATTCAAGATGTCACTAAAGATGGCAATACATCTGGGGACACAGGGAACAACCATGCTCTCTTTATCTTTCCTGATCATCCTGCATTAAGATTTTTTTTTTTTTACAAAACAAAGCTTTTTTGCAAGAAATTTTTGTAAGCAATTTGTTACTTCCAATGAACCACATTAATCCCATTGCTGAAATAAGTGACTGGGCTCTGGACAGTTGACAGACTAGGATTATCTTACCATTTATAGCTGTTTGCTGGAATTTCTTTGTTCACACAAAACAAAGATTGTGTTAAAACAGTAAATTATACTTGATGTAAGATTACTTTGATGCAGATGGTCTTTTATGTCTTTTATGTAACTTGGTTGTATCATTGAGGCAGGAATTTTAAAGAATATAGTTTAAAATGGAAGAAGAAATGAATGCTTAAAGGATTCCTCATCTTTTTTCACTAACACCCCTTCCTAATTGGTGATGAGCACTATAGCTCCTTGTGAGCACATCTCAGCATGATACCAAAAGGTTAAAATTATGGAGTACTGGTCTAAAGGGTAAATTAGGTGGTTGTGGTAGCTCTTTATAGGGTGTAGTTTAAAAATCATGGCCAATCTGGGTGTGGAGGCATACAATTGTACTCTAGCAGTGGAGAGCCAGGCTAGGGGAGTCTTGTGTTGAAAAGGCCATCTCAGGGTACATAGTAAGATCCCTTCTAAAAACAATAAATCAGTGTTGGGGAGGTGCCTTTCTACACATGTGGTTCCAGTGGTGGTGGGTGACTATGTGACCATGGGGGCTACACATTCCTGCTGTAGTGACCAGCGGCCCCCCCTCTTCATCAGGTGGTAGGTGAACAAAGCAGTGTCAGGAATGTATCTATATTTACCTTATATATTTCCCACACAACTCTGCATAGAGATAGATAAGGCAAATGTCAATTATTCTATTCAGTAAACCCACAAAATGAATACTTATAGGACAAAGGATACATGCAGGGGATATCTACTGGGGATAGGCCAGCAGAAGCCTAGCAAATTGCCTGCATAGTCTCTTTCTCAATAGTTTTAGGCACTCTGAGAAGGTCCATTGGTCTCCTCTAAGTTTTATGAAGATAGTGAGTAAAACTGATATTTGGGATTTGAGCAACAGTTACAAAAATTTTTACAATACACAGAAACAAATGCAGAATCCCAATGGCAGATATTCCAAATGGAACTTGGTGTATGAATACACCACATATCATGGTTTTGTTGAAAGGTTGAGTGTGTATCTTAATATACTCTAGATTATTTCTTCCATTAAACTGTGCTAGCAAAATGAAGGCAGATGGATAAGCTTCCCTCCACCCACTTATCTAGAGAAATGCATTTCTTGGGTAAGACATGCTGGGTTGCCTGACACTTTTGGCATTTCAATGCCAAAGTAAATCCCAAGCCACCAGATAGAACTTTTAGCCAAGGCTTTTGCATGATCAGTTTCTAAAAATGCAGCATTTAGTCTGGCCAATCTAACTCAGGGCCAGGTCTTGGAATAACAAGCTGTCATCTCATGAGAGAGCACATTGTAACAGATAATTCATGCTGTCAATTTGACGACTCACCTCATTATTTCTTCAGTACATGTTTCTTTGTCTATCATCTAGTCCTCTAATGTTAAAATCAGTCTCAAATGTTTTCACATTGTTAAGTGAGAATTGATTGGGTCCAAGAAGATGCTATTTCTTTACTGTAGAAAATTGGAAAGATCCCATTTGGGGCAGGGTGAAGAGTAACAAGTATTACTGGAAGAAATGACAAATTCAAAAGCATTAACTATTTCTGTGGTTCTGAATCTTTGTCACTTTTCAGACCTGGCATTAATTGTTTTGTAAAAGGGAGGACTGCAATAAATTGAATGTGTTCTTTGTAAGATAATCTAAACGTTGGCAACAGGAAAATGCTGAGGGAAATAGGAATTAGAGAAATCAAGGTATTTGGAATTCTGGAGCAGCATTCTAGAAAATCAGCTACTAATCAATAATCAAGGACAAAGTGAAGATGTCCAGGTGCTGTTTTTTTTTCCTTCAGCCAGTGCAGCAAACACTTGTATGACTAATGTGACATGGTGGCTTCTAATGAGTCCTGTTTTTTCCAAGCTGGACAAATGATTGGTGCTAGCTCTTTTTCTTAAAAAAATATTTTTATTTGTGTGTGTGTGTGTGTGTGTGTGTGTGTGTGTGTGTGTGTGTGTGTGTGTGTGCTATCGCAGGCATGCAAGTGTCCATGGCAGTTAGAAGGCTGTGGTTCTCAACCTTCCTAATGCTGTGACCCTTTAATATAGTTCCTTATGTTGTGGTGACGCCCAACAATAAAAATATTTTCATTGCTACTTCATAAGTGTAATTTTGCTACTGTTATGAATTGTAATGTAAATATCCATGTTTTCTGATGGTCGTAGGCGACCCCTGTGAAAGCATCTGCAGTCTTGAGAATGGCTGCCATAAGAAGACATCAGCTCCCTTGGAGCAGCAGTTATAGGCAGGGTTCCTGACTGTGGGTTCTGGAAACTGAACCTGAGTCCTCTCTGCAAGAGCAGCACATGCTATCAACCCCTGCACATCTCTCCAGACTCTAGTGCCTGTTTCTTATTCAAAGCTGGGATAATTGGTGGGCTAGACTCAAGAACAATATTAATTTACTGTTACCTAGCAAATTATTTTTTAGAGAGCTGTTTTGTTATTAACTCAACAAACCATAATGGACTTAATTCTGAAGAAGGAAGAAATTCAAACGACAAAATAAAGCTGTAATGGAGGTACAAGGACATTGTGATTTGCTTTACTGTTATAGGTGAATACAGGCTGTTTATGTTCCCTGTCATAGCTCCTTTCATTAGTTGTATAGTGTACTTTAATTCCACATACACTGGCTTTGAATATATAGCTTTAAAAAAAATCTCAGCTTTGAATACATAATGGGTGTGCATGTATTTACATGAAAAGGATACAACAGATTGAATTGTAAGAGAATGAAAATTGTAAAATATACATACGACAAATTTAATCCATAAGTACAGTGTTTCAAAACCAACATGCATGATAACTGACTAAGTAAACTCAATTTTACCAGATGCCATCTTTATATTTCCTATATTGCACAAATCCCTTCTTTAAAAATTTGTATATCATTTCCTACACAATTGTGGCTGTTTAATACTGACAAGGTTCCTAGACAAGATGTCACAGTGCCTAACCTATGGGAATCAACAGCCCCCCCCCCCCCCCGCCCAAAGTAGAAAGTTAAAATTAAAGTGATGCTTGAGTTTCTTGTAGATAAATATCCAAGTGAGTCGATCCTGAGGACTGAATTCTCTGACCTGCTTTCTATGGGTTTTTTTCTATCATACTGTGTGTGCGCGTGCGTGTGCATGTGCGCTTGCGGGTGTGTGTTCAGGTGCTTCTGAGTAAGCTAGACTGTAAACAGTGGGAGGAAGATGCAGCCTTCCAAAGGCGAGGTAGTTTGCCTATGCTGGAAAGGGCCCCAGAAGCCTCGTGACTGTTCTCACGAGGCGCAGGAGGTGGCCAGAGAATGACTGGAACAAATCTGGATTTTGTTTTGCTCAGAGGTGTTTACCTGATCATTAGCTGTTTGGTGGCACAGAAAATGTTCAATCCATCCATCTTCCTGTCTAGTGGCTTTTCTGTTGGCCCCATGAATTATGTATTTTCACTAACTGAACACATAACCTTGGCCCAGGTGCTCTCAAATGCTTCAGTAACATGAAAGGCATGTGCTGACTCTGTAACCGTTTTTATTTCTGTCTGCGACAGGTTTTAAGTTAGCAGATAAAACATTCTTGACATCTTTAATACCCTTTATAGGGTCTTTTATAAATAATAGTTGTCAGTCAACAGTTTTTCCATAAGCACTGAAATTTTTAAAATAAAATCTGGTGGGTGGTTGCAGGTTGTGATTGGAAAATAAAAACCATCTATTTACTTGTTTTAACCATCAAATGCCTCATTCATTATTTTGCCATTTTGAAAATGTTGTTGTAATGCCCCAGAGAACATGTGGCACCAATGAGCTAATCATCGTCAAAGAAAACTTGTATTCTAAGAGAATTTGCAGCATGATTCCTGCAGGTCAGATTATGAAAGCTTAATGGGTAGATCCTTTAAACTGGCATTGGTTAGCATGTCACTCAAAGTAAGGACACAGATTACCTGAGTGTTTGGCAGTCAAGAGATTTGTAGTATTTGGAGAGGGCACTTTATTAATGAATAAAATAATCTAGAAAGCGATTATCTGTTTAGATTTTATTTGTGTGTGTGTGTGTGTGTGTGTGTGTGTGTGTGTGTGTATGTATGTAAGTATGGGTTTGAGCATGTGAGTGTGGTGCTGCCTAAGGCCAGATGAGGGGGTCAGATCCCCTGGAACTGCATTTACAGGTGGGTGTTAGCCACCTCATATGAGTGCTAGGTACTAAACTTGGATCTCCCTCAAAAGTACTATTTGCTTTTAACTGATTACCCATCCTTCCTCCCCTCAAGGTGCTCATCTTACTGTGCGGTTAGATGAGTGTTTCCCGCTGCCCCTACACACCAATCCCTGAAAGCTTGGAAGGAGAAGCTGTTGAATATGAAGGCCCTGAAGCTGAGTTCTCTGTACTTTAATCCCCATCGCTCTAACCTGAATTGAGTTTGCCCTCTACACTGCCTTCACTGTGTTTTCTGCTTGGTGTCTTCAGTGCAGTTACATCTGTCTGGTCATCAACAGGTTGTTTCATCTGTAATCCCTCATCATGCTTTGTGCTAGGATTTGAACATGATAAATATTTGCTTAATGGACAATGAAATGTATAATCCTTTGAATCTTTTTCTGTTTATACAACATGTGCTTCCCCAAGAGCCAGAAATGACTTGTAGGGAAAAGAAAGTTATGAAATATGGCCTGTATGTGTTTTGTGCCTATTGAGATAAGAAGATTTCATTAGGCAGTTACCTGGGATAAAATCTCCTCTTTCTTTTTGCATCTATAAGTGCTATGTACTTGTGTTTGTGCATGCATGTTTGCATGTGTGCAAGCACACATGTGTTAGCATGCTTGTGCATGTGCGTGTGTAGTTCTGAAGTTGACACTAGGTGTCTTTCTGAATTTCCCTCCACTTCTTTTATTGAGTCAGGGTCTCTCACTGAACCCACAGTTCACCAATTCAGTTAGTCTAGCTACTCAGGCTGCCCTAGGGATCCTCCATTTCTGCATCCCGAGTACCAGGGTTGAAGGCCACTGCCATGTTTGCCCATTTTTTATGTGGATTCTGGGGGATCTAAAGTCAGGCCCTCAAACTTGAATAGCAAGTGATTTATCCACTGAGCCATCTCCCAAGCCCTGAGCAAAAATTCCTTACACTTCACCAGAAAGAGGAAATGTGAGGAATGAGATGACTTCCATTTCATTAAAAGAAAACTAATGTGTATTTTGAACTTATCTGTCAACATGTCTGCTGTTCCTCTATGCAGGGCAGCTCTTGGTGAGTAGACAACATGTCTTAGATCTGCATCTCCGGTGTCAATCATGGTGATCAGCACACATACACATGAATGTGGAGTAGTTTAATGGAAAAAAATAAAATGAAAGAAGTAAATGAAGTAAATGAAGAGAGAAGGAAGAAAAATAAGAATTGGGAAAGAAAATACATCCCAGAAAACTATCAGGAAAAGCGGAAATGTGTCAATTTAACCCTATGACAGAAGACAGAACATGGTTCTTCGGAGTCAGAGCAGTCAATGGGCCTAAGTCATGAACAGAGTGTGACCCATTAAGAATGTTACTGAACTTCTCTAGGCACCAGTTTCCCCGTCTGTTACATGGGTTATTTATCCATTCACATCTTCTTGATCTATTGTGTGCCAGGCATTGTTCTAGACACTGGAATTGGTCAGGGTATAGGGGGATGATTATAAAAATCTTTACTCTTATAAAGTTTATGTTTGAGTGGAAGAAGACATATACATATAGATATACATTATAAATAGCATATAGTCAGTTTATTGTCATTAGCTCATTTTCTTTGTGAACTTTCAAGTCATCAGCTTCTTAAATTTTGAAGCAGACTTTTCCATTATCTCTGCTAATGCATTATTTTTCCATCTCCAAATTAATTTTTAAATGTTAGTATATGAAACTAATGGGCTTAATTATGATATATCCTTGCATAAATGCCAATATACATTTTGTCCTCCCTCCCCAACTGTACTTTCCTCTCACCCCATTTCCTCATAAGAGCTGAAATCTTCTAATCAATAAGTGGGCCAATGAACTGAATAATAGATAGTTCACAAACACACATAAATGGTCAATAGATATTTGAAAAGGTGTTCAGTTTCCCTAGCCATCTGGGCAATGCAAATTAAAACTGTTCTGAGATTCTGCACCACCCCATCCAGACTGGCTACCTCAAGAAAGTATATGAGAACGGATATTGCTAAGCAGGCAAGGAAAGAGGAGCCAGCCCTATTGACTGCTGATGGAAGTGTAATAGGTGCAGCCACTGTGGAAATCAGCATGCTTCCTCGGGAAACCAAAAGCAGCACTATAGCACAATCCAGCTGTACCATTCCTGGTCGGACGCTCAAAAGACTAAGTCAGCATGCAACAGCGACTTTGAGGATCCTCCTTCGTAGCTGTCCTACCTGCTATAGCCAGGGGAGAACAAGCCTAGAAGCCCATCAACAGATTACGGACCTGGAAAGAAAAGCGAAGCCCGTACCTCAGCGGTCTAGAAATAGAGGACTCAGAAATCAACCCACACCGCTGGTCTAATTTTCATCAAAGGTGTCTAAAAACTATATGGGGTAGCAAAGGGGGTGTCATTCTCCATCATATGCTACTGGGAAACCAAGATAACCATATGTAGAAATGTCTAATTTCTCTCTCTGTACAAAAATCAATTCAAAATTAATCAAAGATCTTAATGTAAGACTTAAACTGTGATTTTTTTTTTTGCCTATTTGCAGCTTGACTCTCATTTAAAAACTGGGCTCACTTTTTAAGACTCCTTTTTTTTTAAAAAAAAATAGATTCACAGCAAAATTGAAAGGAAAGAACAGAAGTTATTTCCTGAACTTCCACATGTATACCTTCCTCCAAATACCAAAGTGTACCCAAGAAGCACACTGGTTATAACTGATTAACCTGCACTGATGCCATGATCACCCAAAGTCTTTAGTTTACATTAGAGCTCATTGAGGATATTGTATGTTTTTGGGCTTTGAAAAATGTAAAACAATATGTAGCTGCCAGTAGAGTACAATACAGGATGCTTAAGGTCCTCTGTGCTCTCTGCACTCTCAACCCTCTCCCAAATCCAACCCTGGCAATCTCCCATCTTTTTCTGTCTCGATAGCTTGCCTTCTCCAGAGGGCTATATAACCAGAATCATGCATTTCTGTAACCTTTTTGGACTGTCTTCTTCCACTTCAATAATATGGGTTTAATCCTCTCCCCTCCTCTCTCCTCACCCCTTTCCTCCCCTTCCCTCCCCTTTCCTTCCTAATGAGTAACACTGAATAACAATGAATAAGATTTCATTGTCTAAATTTACTACAGCTTTAGTTCACAAGAAATTACCAAATTGTCATCCAATATAATTACACCATTTTACATCTCTACCAACAATGAGTGAGAATTCTTCTTGCTTCTCTTTCTTGTCAGTGTTTGATATTATCATGGTGTGGATTTGGACCATTCTGTGTATAATAACTTATGTTGTTTTAGTCTGCTCTTTCCTTATGGTGTAGGATGTAGAACATCTTTTAACATGCTTATTTGTCATCAGTATATATATGGTCTCTGGTGAGGCATCTGTTAAGATCTTTGGTCCATTTTTAAATTAGCTGTTCATTTTCTTATTGTTGAGTTTCAAGAGCTCTTTGGACATTTTAGAAAGCAGGTTGTTTTTAACAGATGCAAACAGTCTCATTGTCACACATTTGACTAAATGCTCTCTGTGTCCATTATGTCTAAATTGTCCATAATGAAGCATACTTAATTTGGGCTTCTAGATGCCCTAATATTTATGAGCAGTGGTACTAGCCATTCTCTGTCAATGAACATTGATATTATTAGTCCATACTCACCTTTTTATAATCTCCTTCACACCTGTGTTTCTGTGAATATACTGAAACAGATTGTTCTAACTCCTCATTAACTCAGCACTCACTGATGTAATGTTTTCCAGTGTATTCTACATGACCCTCAGTCTGAAAGGCAGACTGTAAGAGTTCTGAGGTCAATTAACTTTAAAGAAAAATGAATTTTATACCCCCATTGGAAGTTTACTAGAGTATATAATCATTTTTAGGGCTCCAAGTGAGAAACATGTTTGACTGCTTATCCAGCATGCTCAAGACAAAAGTTACCTTCAGGTAGAAACTTGCTGTTTTTCTGCAGAATTAATGTTCTGGCGATAATACTTTGTGAAATGGTTGGACAGACGTCTTGGTGAGAAATCCAGAGGAAAGGGATCCAACATGGAAGCTAGCTTTGGTTGCAGAACCCTGGGTGAAACAGCTTATCTGCTGTCCTCGAGATTTCTCATCAGTTAATGGCAATAATAGCAGGCACTCCTGTGGTCGTTTTGGGCTTCACTCAGGATCCCCAGGATGTATAGAAATGAAATTGGATGAAAGCATGTTATATGAGTATCGCTAGTGCAGTTTTAAGCTCTGATTTTTGTTTTTCATCAGTCAAGTCTTTACTGCTCATCACACCCATATTCTGAAGCCTCCTTTATTCTTCACCAGTGTAGTTAGTAAATGCATTGCCGCACTCCATTTGCCTCACCAGTTGCATAATGCACACTTGTTACCCACATCTAAGCCTGAAGCCTCCCCAGCTACAGAATGCTGTCCTCCACCTTGTCTCCTGTCTCCTCTCTCTTTGCTCTCCGGGCCACTCAGCGGAAAGTGCCTCCTCCCCGCCCCAGAGACTGGAGCTGCGCAAGGTGCCCCCAGTGCCTGGCACTTCGCGGGAGCTGAATCCGGGATCTTTCTATTTTTCTGAATTACATCATCCTGTTTTCAATTTTTGTGCCCACAGCACTGGGGAGGGGCTCCCTCTTTCATCCCGAATGTGTTTATCATCAGGGTTCCCACAACATAATCCTTCACTGACTTTGCCCTGGTTCTAGTTCTGAGAACAAATTGTCCTGCGCTTGGGACACGGCCTGCTTCCCTACTGCGCTCTCTGGGCTGTCACTCCCAGCTTATCCCTTCTCTTCCCCTACTGAAGTCAGATGCGAACTGGTCAGAGTGAGTGGGACTTTAAGCCTTCCCTCTTTCCTTTTGGATTAATTGCTCCTCATTTTGACTATTTTTCCCCTTCTTTCATTTTTCTCCGTCCATTCCTGTTTGAAGACACATAGCGGAAACAGGTTTTGATATTCTGTTATTGTTCTTTGGTAGGAGTGAAGACATGGAGAAAATGTAAGCTGAGAAAGTTGTCTCGAGAGAGGAAAAACTCATGTTTCAAAATCATGGTCCGAATAATTTTCCAACAGCCCAAGGTCCCACAATATGTCACGGGAGACGCAAATGACTCCTGAAGCTGGTAGAGAGAAAAGATTTGTTAGAGAGTAGATTTAGTAGCTCATGGAACTGTGAAGTTAAAGGCCTGAGGAAAATACAGCTGAGTCCTGGATGTCACTTGGTGACAGGAACAATAATTAGAAAAGGAATAATAAGTATTATAAATGATCCCACATTTCAACCTCTTTCATGGAGGGCGTGAGCCCTGAGGACAATATAGACCTGTGGCTTTAAGTCTTCTGTTGGGCATAAAATAATTGTTCAGTGTTGATCTGGGGGAGATGGAACCTATAGACTTACACGTGCCCAGCCCTGGAAGTTAGTTTAGTAGTTATACATTCCTGTTAAGAGTAGCCTAGCACCTGACAATGAGTGCGGCTTAGCAATTCCAAACCCCTATTTACTGTTGGTATCAAGATTTATTTGTTTGTTTGTTTGCTTGTTTATTTATTTATTTATTTTTGCTTGTAGGACTTCCAGGAAATGTGATTCTAAGAAAAAAATATTTTAGCGTGTTTGAAATATTAAATATTTATGAGTCCTAATGTTACTGTAGAAAATTTCATTGTCACTTAATTTATTCTAATAACAGCATGTCATTAATTATAGAATCCAGGGTTAAAGCATTAACTTTGACAACTTCTATGTAGTTATTTTATCATACAATTAGAAATTATTAGTTTTCTTTACCATGCTTCTAGAGAAGATAAAGCATCAGTTGTACATGTCTCAAACTGTCCACTTAGAAAAACTTGATTTTTACCTTCATCCAATTTATTTAAATCCACTTCTTGCATTGCAATTCCTTTTTATTAGCAGAGTTAATAATATAATAAAAGTATTATATTCTTCCTCCAAATAGGAAAACCAATATAGTTTTGGTAACCTAGGATTCAAATCACACTGTTTTTAAAACAGAATCTAAAATAACGTACACTTGGTTTGCTACCTCCCAGTTACCAAATGTTGTTTTCAATAACTTACCTACATTATGCCTAGTTTTCAAAACAGCCTTCCATATAGATGCCGTTCTCTTTTTATGGATGGGGAAGTAGAGCTTTGATTGTTGTCTTTGTTAGGCTTCTACTGCTGTGATAAAATACCACTGCAAAGCAGCTTGGGTAGAAGGTGTTTATTTGGCTTATGCATTTACAGTCCCTCATGAGGGAAGCCAAGACTGAAACTCAGGGCAGGAACCTGGAGGCAGGAACTGAAGCAGAGACTACAGAAAAATGCTGCTTGCTTGCTTACACCTCCTGGCTTGCTTGGCTTATTTTTTTTTTTTATAGCTCCCAGCAATATAATGTTATAGCAAAGAAAAATAACCACTGTAGGCAATCTCACACAGGAAATGGGATGATTAGTCAAGCTCGGGTGTCTGTCTAGACTTTGTTCCCAACTATGAAGGCTTGGACTTCATTTACACATGTATTAACAACAACAATTTTAATTTCCATTTTTTTTATTTTACCCATAATGCCTTGACAAATTCCAATGATAGAACTAACAAGCAAATAGTTTCCTTTGGAGTAGGATGAAAATGTAGTCACTCCCAGAGAGAATACACAGAGAAGAAAAATATATGATAATATGATAATTGTGTTAAAACCCATAGACCTTACTAAGGCATATGTTTTGAATGAATTCAAAATGTTATATTTTTTAAATGATCCTCAGAGTACACAGAGTCCAATTTGCTGAGGCCCAAATAGATTGCTAATGGCTGCAAAACTTTGCCTTGATATTCAAAATTGCCAAGCTTAGGAAACACTGTTTTACCTCAAGTAATTCCACTTCCAATTGCAAACAGAAGCAAAAGCCAGTTTTCATTCTTTTCTTGTAAATAGCATTTGAGTTGCTTTCAACCCCTTTACTTCAAATCCAAAGTAAAAGAGGGTATTTGTGAATTTCTCCCCGGTAAATTTCCTTTGGGGTAAAATATGATAATCACAACTCTGATTCTCACTGTACATTTTTATTTCCGGTGAACTTGGTTTAAAAATTTACACCGCTTCTAAAACCTAGCATGTCTTGTATGTTGCAAAGTGTGAGCAAAGGAGTTCAAAACTGCATGGATAACCAACTTCAGTCAATAACAATAACTTTAAAACCATATGATAGACTTTAAGGGGTAAAGCACAGTGATTTGCTCTCTTGATTATGACCATCAATACTATTTTATGAGCTAATTTTGGGTCCCCCAAGTAGACAACAAATTGACATCAGAATGCAAGTGGATGAAACCAAGGCCAATCTCATAGGTGAGGTCAGTATGCAGTTGGACAGGTCCTGTGGTCAGAAGAGTTACCAGCTCAAGTGTAAGCATTATGGATTCTTTGTACCTCTCAAATTCATAGTGAATCCTAAATTTGTGTATAATATTAGGAAGTGCGGTCTTGAAAATTAGCTCTACCCACTACATTATTTTTTTTCTGTAAACTAGCTTCCTCCAGTTTTCTCCCTCATTTTTCATTACCAACAGCATTTCTGTTAGAGAGCGTTTAATTTGAGTTTGAGACCCACAAGGTAATGGAAAAAATGTGGCATTTTGTAATATCTATGGGAGGAGTACATTATATACATGATAAACAAATTGGTGAATGAATGAATCAATGAAAAACACTCTATTTTACTTCAAACTAATGGCAGGACATAATAAAGAATAACCATAAATTTGCTACTTGTGTATATGTTGCATTTGTCTTTTTTCATTCAAATGTAGTGCATTGTGAGTTAGGACTTAGATTCGAATCAACAGAGGAGTTTGTTAAGAAGTCTGTAACTAAGTACTCACATATCACTTAAATCAGTGTTTGGGGCTGGGACCAATTAGTGGTCTTTTTCTTTTTTAAGGTGTGTGTGTGTGTGTGTGTGTGTGTGTGTGTGTGTGTGTGTGTGTGTGTGCACATGTGCAGATGTGCCCATGAAGATCAGAAGAGAGTGTCATATCCCTACCCAGTGTGGGTGTGGGAAACAAACTCTGGTCCGCCGCAAGAGTAGTGAGTGCTCTTGACCACTGCAGCGTCTCTGCGGCCACCAATTGGTGTTCTTTAAAAGGCTACTAGGTAATTCCAATGTAGGGTTATAATATTTATATGACTCAAGCCACGGGTCCTATATGTTAAAACTGGGCGAATATCTCTTAACTAATGAGAGACTTCCACAGTAGATGCTCTTTGTGTTGACTTGCTTCGATTTGTAAAATTTTAATAGAATGATGAAAGGTACTGATTTTTGTTTATCATGGACAGCCCACCATGGCCTTCAGTTAGACATTAAAGGCATTAGCAATTAATTTGTGTTTTAGAATAAAAGTTATTCACCCATGTTATCACTATAAAAGACAAAGTATTATAAAAACTAAAAAAAAGCAGTGATGTTATAGGTACTAAAAACCAAATAACAAATGAAGCTGATATTTAAAATTGTACAAGTGAAAGCATAATTCATAATTAGAAGACTTAAGATAAACATGCGTGGAGAACTCACATTTATAAAACAGAAATTGTGGGGGTACTTTCTCCAATGTTAAATTTCTACAGTCCTAAGATTTTCCAGTTATTACATTAAATTGGATAAAACAGCACAGCTCTAACACACTTGGTGAGTCTAACAGAACATCATAAAAAAAGTAATCCCCAAAGAAGACTCAAGCCAGACGTGAAAGGGTATCATTTCAGACACACTTGAGGAGCCACTTGACCCGGCATTGGGAAAACGGAAAGAGAGCTTCATTCATTTGCTTATTTAGCTATTTCTAAAGACGTAATTAGTTCTATTAAATTATTGCTGCAGAGGAAGGATAGAAACACGAGAACTAGAGCAAAGAGGGGGCTATAAAGGCAATGGGAACTCATCTTGAAGATTTCAAGAGCTAAACAATGTTGAACACAAAGGTCATGCTAGCGCGCTTTGGTTTAGTGCTGGGGACTGAGCAAGAGGTCCATGGAGCTGAAGTTCTTACGGTGATATTGAATCAATGGGCCAGACTTTCATTAGATTGCAGGACTTGGCATGAGTTAAGGGCGGATGGACACTGCTGAGCAACTGTTTTCTGTACTTGTTGTCAGTCTATGGTTGGTCCAGCTAATAACTCGGACTCCCCCCCCATACCTACTATAAAATAGATTTTGTGATAAAGCTATCCAGGAAGAACAGAGAAGCATCCACCTACATACAATATTGAGACTCACTCTTTCATTTTCCACAGTGACTATGAATCAAAATCCATTTAATGGTCATTTTATTGAAGTCCTGAATAAGAACCAGTGAAAAGGAAGTGGCTGATTCTGTCTTCTCTTTATTCTCACAAAGAAATCTGTCTCTTTCTCATTCTCTGCCCTTTGTTCTGCCCTTCTCTCCTGATGGGAATAAACAGAACAGAGTCTGTTCTTCATCTGCGACCATCTTAAGCCACAGCATTTTCTCTTCAAGTCCTCTTTCCACACTGGAAAGCAGATAACACAACCTCTAGGAGAAAGACATAGCTCCCAATCACAATGGCTAACCACTTGGGGGTTCTTTATGAACTTTTTACTAATTTATTAATGTCATCACTGATATAAGTCAGTCAGGAGAGAAAGCATTTTCTCCATAGATCACCCGTTGTCCCTGGAGTTATGGATGCTGTGAATGGTTCACTCATAACTATGTGTACTAAAACAAACATGTTCTTCCTTTTATGGACATAGAGATCCTCATCTCCTTCCAGGAAGTGGAATGCTCCCCTTGCAGACTTACTTTGTTCTTGCAATGCTCTTCTAATATAGTAAACGTAAGTAAAGGATTGTCAGCCACATTCAGGGGATTGATGAAAGTGTTTCTTTGCCTCCTTATAAATTTGCCATGAAGTAAATTTTTCTGGGGCTTTTACACACAGGGGGCTGTATTTGTTTCACATTAGTTATCATTTATGATGAAAACAATAATAAAACGTATTCTCTGGAAATGAACATAGCAATCCCTCATACTCAATTTGTCTGTTTTGCTTTGGTACAACCTCAGTCAAAATGGAGTTAATCAGGAGTGACCTCATAGGGTCACTAACTCTAAAATTAATTCTGGTTTTAATGATATATGTCTCTAATTTATACCTTAAAAGTGTGGACCACCTGTGTTGTTGACTGGTTGTGATCATCTTGAGACCTAAGGGATTTCTATCAAGAGAAAACCCAGACATGCAGGATACATGTTTCTTTAAAGTGATGCTATAAAATTATTTTCTCAATTAAATCTAAGTGATTCACTTTTTATTTTTAAAGCCATAACACTTGTGGCTTTGAGATGATTGAATGTATGTTTGTGATTTGTTTTCACTAGCCCCTTTCCTTATTACCCTTCTCCAGTGACACCATTCATGTAGCCTAACCACAAGTCTTAAAGTGCATTTTGTAGACAGGGCCACATTTGGCATTGGGCTATAGCTTGCAGTAACACAATTTTATAGAAAATAGCAGTATTAATTAGCTATGTTCTGGTGAACTGGAAGTACATGTTTATGATTATTGTCTAAAGCCAAACAGGAAAATGTAAAAGCAATAATAAATATGCTCTTTCTCATTCCACTATACCAGCTTAGGCAAAATTTTGACTGGAAAAGCATAAGTGAGTAATTAGATAATTGCTGCCTTGATTGAGCTTAATAGGAAACATTTCAATTAGGCTAAAACTACACAGAAAGGAAGTGGGTTTTTTACAAAGGGAAACATTCCTTGTCATGCAACTGTCAGCTTGTGCCCACACTAAGAGATGGGATTAAGTGGATCTGTGCAAAGGAAACAAAAAAGAAATGATTGCTGTAATTAGACCTATACTTAAACACTGTGTCTTCTGATAGAATTTCTTGATGATTCTAACGTTGATAACACAGCCCCTATCAATGCCTGTAACAAATTACTGCCTTAAATCTACCACAATGCAAGTTCCTGGGGAAAGAAAGCCATAATTTTCCCATAGTGCAAAACCTTAACATTCTAGAGTTGCAGTTTTCTCCAAGCCACCTGCACGACAACAAATAATCTGAAAATCCATTGGGGGCTAGTTTGCATGGTGAATAGTTGCTCCCTAGCATACCTGGAGCGTGTATCTGTTTGCTGACTCAGGACCAGAGCCAGATGTTAAAAGTCTCCTTTCTTGAGTGGGTATCCTAGGAACAGTGCTACTCTCAAAATCCAGGGGGTTGAGATATTAGCATGACCTCTCTGACCTGTCCATGTAGGGATTTTATCCATTTAAACTTTTAATGAGCATATAGCTCCGCCCATAGGCCATTAAATTCTTGAATTTGATCTAGTTACTGATGCCACTTCATGTCCCACCCTCAGCAAGGTTACACAGACTCTGGCTCATATAGACAGCAAATCCTTAATGTTGTTTTGGTGTTTCTTGCTAAACCAGAGATAGAGAAGCCACTGATAGGAACCACTGTGTCACCAGTTAGGAGATGAAGATGTTAAAAAAACAAAACAAAAACAAAACAAAACTTTTAACTTGCCTGTAATACGTAGTGGGTAATAGCCTGGACTTTGAAAGCAAGTAAGGCTGGTTTAAAGCGTGGACTCTGCTACTAGCTGTATGATCTTAGAAAATGTACTTAAAATTTTCAAGCCTGTTTCTTGTTCATAAAATGAGAATAACCACCACCTCCCTCCCTAGATTTTGGTGGGAAATTTATGAAGAAATGCTTGTAAGACTTTTGTGCAGCTCAAAAAGTCTGAGCTGCTATTTTGACTATAGAGTGCCGATTCCTAAAAGCGAGTTTCAGGGCTTTTGAAGAGTTCACATTTCTATGTCCTTCTCCTACCATAAGCAAGTCCATAGTTTTGCGTGCTGTGTACCACCATCATTTCATCTCTACTTCAGCTTGGCAGAATATAAAGCCATTATGCAGCTGGAGGAGCCCAAATCACGATGAGCTGGTAGCTGGTCCCTATTAACAGTCATCCCAGCCTGCTGCGTGCTGCCCTGTAACCTCCCACCATGGTCCACAGCTCGGTACAAAAAGCAGCCCTCATCAGCTTCAACCAGGTAAAGTCGCCGTGTGTGTGTGTGTGTGTGTGTGTGTGTGTGTGTGTGTGTGTGTGTGTGTGTGTGATGCTCTCTCAGTGCTAATGACTGCAACATTCTCCATTTGACTATTTACGTTATTAGGACTTTGACATAAAACAGGCTTCAGACATATTTAACTTTTACAAGAGACCATCTAAAGGGACAACTGTGAAATGTTTGGTAGAATGTCATGCACTGATGTGTTTTCCAGCACATGGGAGCAAGAACTCCAAGTCCACTGACCATAAAATTAAAGAGCCTGGGACAGGGCTGATGTTACATTCTCAAAATGGGGTCAATAATTTGTAGTTTGTGTAGTAGCCATGGCAGCGCAAATTTCTTTTAGGGATAATTTACAAGCACTTCATTTCATCGTATGGAATTATTATTTTTTTTTGTCTGTCTTTAAAACCAGCCACAGTAGGTTAAACTGAAAAGGATTTCAGACTCTCATTTAGGGTCTGCACCTGAATTAGTTTTTTTCCTTCTCTGGGAAGATGGCTAATTAAGGTATACTTGGACGAAGACTTCCAGAAATGCTGCTGGGGCCAGGGAAGGCTATGGAGCTTGATGGGGTGTGGTTTCTTGGAAACTGCAGCTAAAATTTCAGTCATTGTCCTTGTTTGTGCCTAGATTGTGATTAGCCTTCCTTTCCAGTCTGGAATCTCAAGTAGCAGATGCCAATCTTGTGTCAAGGCTTAGGTGTTGGGTGCTCCCTGGAGAACAGAAAATGCTGTCTTTCTCTAGCGGAGTTTCTCATAGGTGGTTCAACGTTCAGTGTAACGTCCTGTCTCTAGAAGCCCCTAAGACAGCTCTACAGTGTGACAGCAACTTGACATGCTGCCAGGGAGCAGTGTCTGCAGGAGGTTTAAGATGATGATATTTTTTCCCAGGGTCACTCTCTCCTGCTTGCTCCCCCACTCCCACCCTCTGAAAGGAAATTTACATGCTCAGATCCTAACTTGTCCCAATAGAGAGTCAATTACGAAAAGTTGGCCATAAATCCAATCCAAGAAAAACAGAGAAGGAATTGTAGTATGAGATAGCAGGGGTCTCTAGAATCAGTATTAATGTTCAGAACGTGTCAGTTGTGAACCGGGGGCCTTTAAGTGATATTTTAGGACTTGGTGTTTTCAGGGTGGCCCCCAAATGAATACAAATAAATCAGGGATGTTTATGTCATTAGTTCCCCCCCCCGACTTCTTATAAAGTTAATACTGTGTCATAATTAAGAATTCATAAATAACATGACTTTAAAAGTTCAATAAAAAGAAGCTGTTCATAATCAGACGTCAATGCTAAACTCATGGTTCAGTGAAGTCCATTTCCTACCCACGCCCTTCAACATCACCTACCTCTCGATTGTATACCTAAGCAATTTTAATATCTAGCACCCCAACTCCAGTGCTTAGAACTCAGATATTAAGGTGAGAGAATCCTCATAAAGTTGATAGTAATAATACAGCTATCCTTTAAAGGTGAGCATTCGTGGGTGGCTGCTCCCAGAGAACTTCTTCTTTCAAGCTATCTGTGCCTTGATTGACTCCCCTGGGGATTCAGTTCAACCTGGTAGATTCAGTCCAGGCAGGTCCAGTCCCCTCCTCCCAGGCTGAGCAAAGTGTCCCTGCATAAGCCCCAGGTTCCAAACAGCCAGCTCATGCACTAAGGACAGGTCCCGGTCCCACTGCCTGGGTGCCTCCTGAACAGTTCAAGCTAATCAACTGTCTCACTTATCCAGGTGATAGGATGGCCAAACACCCTAACTGTCATGCTAGAAATCTCATCCAATGACTGAGGGAAGTGGATGCAGAGATCCACAGCCAGGCCCCAGGTGGAACTCCAGGAGATCAATTGGCAAGAAAGAGGAGGGATTGTATGAGCGAGAATTGTTGAGACCAAGATTGGAAAACACACAGGGACAAATAGCCAGATTAATGGAAACACATGAACTATGAAGCAATGGCTGAGGAGCCCCCAGCGGGTCAAGCACCTTGAGTTTTTAACAGTTTAGTGAACTGCTACTGAGGCAGGCAGTGCACCAGAGAAGAAGCAGATGGCTTCCCAGCAGCACTTGCTCACTGTCCTGGGAAAGAGCAAGAACCAAACCCTCTTCACCCTTCATTCTGCAAGAATTAAGACCCTGTTTTCTCATCCTGCCAAGAGATACAATATGAAGTATGTTCATAAAGATAAACCAGCAAGGGTTCCTTCTTCGATGGTAGTAATTGCTTTAATGGAACTTCTATTTTCTGAGACAACTTTCTCTTGCCTTCTTAGAAGACACTCTGGCAATGTGCAACACAAATGTTCATCCTGTTATTACCAACCCATGTGATATTTAGCAAGTAATTGAAATTCTTTCCATTGAAATTGAAATTTCTTTACTTGCAAATCTCTAAGGTCAAAGTGTTTAATTACAGATTTTAGATGACCAATTCCAGCTCTTACATTACAAAAAAAAAAAAAAATCTATGAACCAAGTTATCCATTAAACCTCAGCTTTGGCTGTGAATCAATATTGGCTGGGGAGCTTTAAAAAATTCCAGATACTTGAGCCCAGACAACAGAGATTCCGATTCCATAGGTCTGCACGGAACTGCTAGAAATTTTTAGAAAGTAGATACACAGCCAGGAATGAAGTCCTCTGCAATGGATAGTTTACTCATTGCCAGACTTCACTGTGTTCCTAGGTAGAACAGTCTAATTTAACCAACAGATCTAAGTAAACCTTCCCATTTGGACTTCCAGGTCCTGTATGCATCTGCTTACCCTACCCTCAGCTGGTATGTTGACAGCCCTCTATGTTCGTGCTTCCAGATTGCCAACTTGCCAAAATTCACCGTATCAACTCAGCAGGTAGCCGACTGATAGGAAAGTCAATGTGCCAATACTTTTTGGAGCTTTCTATCTTGTGTTTTTTTTTTTCTGATTCTTTAAATAGTCTCATGCATAGCGATTTAAGCTTTATAGAAAGGATTAATTAGGTGATGAAGACTCGCATCTTACGTGAGTCCCAACGAGGCATACCGTCCTTATCAGAGAAAGAATGGGACATGTCTATTGACTTTATTATTGTGTGAACATTACAGAGTGTATGTGTACACAGCCCACTAGTGGTCACAAGGGGACAAAATATTATGAGACTCTTGTCAGATGTGGGATCTGTCATTCATCAGAACACACTGATAAAGTTTATGACCATATTCAAAAAATGTTCAAACCCATATAAAAACTGTAGTGAGGACTTGAAGAAACAAACTCTCTTACTCAACTGGATGTAGTATAAACTTATCCTGATTTTTTTCTGGGAAGCAATCCGGTGACATATATCAGAACTCTTAATTACATACACATCCTTTACTGAAGTAAATCTGCTTCTAGGTCTCTGTCCTCAGGAATCATGTGGGCTAACACTGATAAACAGAAACATGCTTCAGATTATGATATATAGCAGGAAAAAAATAGAAACAACTTATTTAGTGAAGGTGAGTAGTTCACTCCATGTAAGTACATCCATATGATTAAATATTATGTGGCATTAAAATAATGCTGATGAAGAGTTTTTAATGGGGTGAAGAAATATTAATGATACATTGTGCGAAAAAGATACAAAACTATATGGTATGATCTCAGCAATGAAAATAAAGGATGTAAGATTAAAAAGAACATGTTAACAGTAGTCATGTATAGATCACAGCATTATAATGTTTATTTTTTTCTTTTGTACACTTAATTTTCCCCCAAATGATCATAAATTATTTTAATAAGTGGAAAACTTTAAAATATTCTTACAAAAATTTTACTGGTTGATTAGATAAGATTGTACAAGTACAAATTAGCGTGGTAGAGTTAAGGACTCAACTATAAATAAATGGAAGCTAACCCATCCAAATTCCATTTACTTTGGCAAAAACCCATCTCAGTATTTGGGATTTCTTTCCCCATGTGTCAAATTAGGGTACTACGCCAAAGGAATGTTAATATCCCTTTAATCTTTATGATATAAAATGACCTAATCTTATCACAACATTGTTAAATATAATCCTTACTTTCTGTTAAAAAGCAAAGTCATAAGTGCTAGCTAATAATTTCTCTAGGATCACAATTTTTTTTTTTAAATCTCCCCCTACTCTGAAATGGTAACCAGTCTGTACCAGAAATTCTTATGGTTTAAAGACATTAACAATTTTTTAAAGTAAGGAAAGGAAAAATACAGAGAAGCATATAGATTAAAAGTCAAAATATGGTGCGTTAGTGACACCAAAGGATGAGGGCTTAGTACCATTGAACATGGATAAATCCTTATGGCTTTTTGAAGTGCTGGAGATCTAATGCACGGCCTCGCACATGCTAGGCAACGCTCTGCCGCTGAGCTGCACACCTCACCTCTGGATCTGAATAAATGAGAAGCATACATAGCACAGGATTCCTGGGATTGTAGGAAGTCAGAGGAAGTCTTTCAGGGCAAAAACAAAGAAATAAAGAAACAATACCAGAGCACACAAGATAGACAAAAACAAAGAACACCACACCCTAAAAATAATCTTTCCATAGAATCCCAAAGAACTGACCTCAGCAGTAAGTCCTGAGATTAGAAGATTTAGGCTGAGGCTTGCTGTAACAGGAGCTTGCTAACCTAAGAACCTGGATTAACTAGGCTCCTCTCTGTGGACCTAATAAGGGATTGCACAGGGAGTGAACTGGGTTCTTGGCAGAAGGAAATACAAATCCCCTCTTCACTATAGGATTTCAGGATTCTTCCAGATTAAGTCCAATTAAATATGAATTCATCGGGTTCTGCCTAGCAGCCAACCAGGTGTAAGTTCATTAGGGTCAAGACACTGATTATATAAAGGAGAACTGAGCAAAGGTATGGACGCATTCAGGATAATGGAATGAGACTTCCCTAGATGTAAATGGAAAGAGGAAGCCAGTACATTTGCGATGTAGGGAATTTCTGGTACTGTTGTGCATTTAAAGATGGCTGGGCGGGTAAATAGGTGATAGACAAATGTAAGATATGTGTGTATATAGGTGTGAATATAACTCCATGTAATGCATATATTTTGTGATTCTGTCCTCATTTGTAAAGGCCCATTTCCTGGATCTTGTTTTCTAAATTCTATTTTCTACTAAAAGACTTAGAGCTCCCTGGAGAAATGTATGATTTCTGAGTTGAGGCAAGGACTATGTATGTTTGGAATGTCTTTTACATTTAATAGTAAGAGCATACCCAGAAAATAATGAGGACATATGAAGAGGAGGTGTAAAACCATTTGAAGAGGTTCTGGCCAAGTCTGGACCAATATGAGGATTAAAAGTAATCATATTAATAGATTATATTGCAACTTTAAATATTGATAGTAAAGCAAGAGTCTTTCATGATACAAATAAATGAATAAATACATGAAGAAAAAGAAAATTCTTTCTCACAATACAGTAGTATTAAATGAAGGATGTTATAAATTTTAAATTATGGCAGCTATTATAATACAAGTTAGTCTAATGAGAAACACCAATTTGACATCAACTGCTTGATGTATGAGCCAAAGGGCATGACGCAGTAGAATAGAACCTGATTCTAGTCATGAAGAAACATCATAGAAACCCAAGTTGAGACACACTCTACAAAATATGACTTATAATCTTCAAAAATGGTGAGACCAAGAGAGTTCTGAGAAACTATTTGAGATTTATAGAAACTAAGAAAGCATCAGTACTAAATGCATCATGTAACCCTAGATTAGAATCTTATATATCTAGGATAGCTTGAGGAATTTATGGAGAGTCTGGCTGGAAGGCATAAATAAATTATTTTATTATTTAATAACTTATTATGAATTATTATTATAAAATTATAAATTATTATTATAAAATATAGTTATTTTTATAATTCTTTAAGTTTGAATTTATATAAAAATAAGCATTTTTAAAGGTTATCTCATACTTTAAAAAGTCAAGTAAAGGATTGGAGTCCATAGAGACTGAAATGCAAAAAATCTAAACCTACAGAAGTTTTAGTTATTGATTTAAACTTCATGTTAAAAGTTCAATACTGTCATGAAATGGCTAAAGGAATAAGTGAATGGAATTTTATAAGGGCACAAAGAACAGAAGATGTTCAAAATCACAGGGCCAGTTAGAAAACAAAACTAAATCTAAATTGTAAAAAGAGAAAAATGAAACAACAACAACAACTTTTGAGGTTAGATACTCAGTGCACAAGGCAAACAAAATTGCAAGTGGAGTAGAAAGTTAGAAGACGTGGAGAATGCTATCTGAAGAATATCAAGAGGTTCTAACAATGAGAACGGGGACATCAGCGATTAAAACACAGATGAGAGACAAGCCTATTACAGTTGTGACTCTGCTTGTAAACACAGCACCCCCGTGTATCAAGCAGAGTCTTAAACAGTTCATACATATAAACATATACATACATAAAAACACAAAAATACCCAAACCAAGAATAGCCTTTGTAAAACAGCCAAAGGCAAATTATTTAAGAAGAAACCAAAGTTTGACAACAGTAGACTTTTCAGCAACAATGCGAACCAAGAAGCAGTGGAATAATAATTTTATAATGTGAAGTTAGAATTTTGTAACCAATCATTTAATAATGAGAAGAAATAAAGACAGTTACAGGGGATTTTTCTTTTTCTTTAATTAATTAGTTAGTTATTAATTAATTATTAATTGAGACAGGATATGTAGCCTTCACTATGTAGCTATGGCTGGCTAGACCAGGCTGGCCTTGAATGCACAGAGATCTAACTCACCCTGCCTCCTGAGTACTGGCGTTAAAGGTGTGCGCTACCACATCAGGCTGATATTTATGGCTGAAAATGTAATTTAGCAGTAGTAGTATGCACTGATTAAGTGTCTCCTTCTTTGCAAAAAACAAAGCAAACAAACAAAAAATAACTCATGTTGATGTCCTAACCCCCAGCATAATAGAATATGATAGTATTTAGAGACAGGGCCTGTAACTAGTTAACTAAATGAAAATGCGGGCATTAGGATGGCTCTATTTCTGTCTGACTATTGTCCTTATAAGAGAAGCAGGTTAGATATACAACAGGAGACAACGGGGGATGTGTGCACAGAGGGACAGACATGTAAGAGCAAAGCAGTGAAAAGACAGCTGTCTGCAGCCAGGGGCAGAGAAGAAACCAACTCTTGGAGAAACCAACTTTTCTAGTACCTTCATCTTAGACTTCCAGGCTCTAGAACTATGAGAAAATAAATTACTGTTGCTCAACCCTCCCGTAGTGTGGTATTTTGTTATAGCAGCTCTAGCGAACTAATACAAGTAGACTTTTCTGTTTACCAAAGTATTCTTTCTATTTCAAGAAAGAATGACTTCATGGGAAGTGTTTGAGACAAAGGATGGTGATTAAAGAAACATGAAATATCACATAAAGTAACAGTAGGCATGGGTTCTGGACCCTCGGGACAGCACACTTTCTTGTCTGCCTGGCCTTTCTTTGTGGCAATGAAAGGTTGATATGTTCTTTCTTACTGTGACTTTGAATAGTGATGGCTTCACAGTGTGTCTCAGGCCGCTGTGATGCTGTTAGTGCTACTTAGCAAGCCATTCAAGATTTAGAACTGTTTGAAAGAGCAATTTTCTAATATCCCTAGAACAGCATCAGGGGGCTGAGGTCAAGCCTTTAGACTTCTGGGTAAATCCTTTTTTCTCCATGGACAACCTTGAAGGATGCAGGACTGACTGATTATTTTTCTAATGGAGCCTGTTTTTCTATGTCTGTTTAACGGTATGCCAGTTTAAAAACTGTACAGCTTCCCCTGAAGTTACAATGTGCTTAGAGTTGATCCAAGTGGCCTTTAAGCAGTGTTTGTCAGCGTGACCCAAACTCGATTCACCTGGGAAGAGGGGCTCTCATTTGAGAAATTGCCTCCATCAGGTTTGACCTGTGGGCATGTCTGTGTGGCATTGTCTTGATTAATGATTGATCCGGGAGGGTCCAGCCACTACATCACTGGGATGGTCCTGGGTTCCATAAGAAAGTCAGCTGAGCCACTCAACAGCATTTTTCATGGTCTCTGCTTCATTTTCTGCTTCAAGTTCCTGCCTTGAGTTCTTACCTTGGCTTCCCCTGATAATGAACTGTAAGCAGTATCAAGTGAGTTTGGGTCAGTGTTCTGTCACAGTAACAGAGCAACCATGCAAGACAGGGATTTATGTGCACCAAGAAATGCCAAGACTCTACCCCGTTCACTACACCTAAGCTTGACCTGTAAGTCAATGAGACAATTTCCACTAATGAGAGCATGGTTCTTTAGACTTAAAGACTTCCAGTCTTGTTTGGTTAGAATGCTCACTTCCCTGGGTGCATGTTTGAAAGTGTGGGACAGCTCTGTGGAGAGCCAGTGAAGAAATGAAGTCTAACATGTGACAGTCATCTCCCCTTTGAGGTTACTCTTCCTTAGGTTACTTAAGAGAAAGGTTGCTATCTCTTAGGACTCATCTTGCAGACATCTTTAGCTTCACACAGTGACAGTGTCATTACAACTCTCTTCTAACCACACTGTCATATGGCCTCGTGGGGGCAGCTAAAGGCCAGTGATGAGGTGTCCAGGTTCCAGCTGCTTTTGCCACTATTCTGGAGTCACTGGACTGTATGACTATAGATAATGAGATCAGAAAAGGCAGAGCAATATAAACCTGGCAGGAGAAGGTTTTTTGTTTGTTTTTCTAATTTTTCACTATTGCCTAGTAGTACCTACACCAATATTTAGCATATGGCAAGCACCCACAAATATTAGTGAGAAATCTCTTTAGAACTATGGTAGCATGAGTTTGTTTGCCCTCCCGTATCTAATTTTAAGTTGCAAAGAAAGCAGTAATGCTAAGAAGTGAATTCATCATTACGGACAACCCCTGGAAATTCTTCCATTAGCACATGCTGTTAGGAAGACATCCACACCATCTATATTCAAAACCAGTATAAAGAACAATGAAATGTCTTTAAAATCTGTATTGCTGTCTAAGCCTAGATATCCTTAATGCTTGACAAAATATAAAATTTTTGAATCATTACGCTATTCTTATTTTGTGTTGGCAGTTAGACATTCCTTTGGTGAATTTTGAGGGGAAAAAAATCAAAGAATATATTCTTAAAATATAGGCTTAGAAAATGAAAATAGTCCAAACAGGTACATGTCCTCTTCTAATAATGGGCATATTATTTTGTTATGTGTAGCTGCAGAAGCTAATTTTTAAAAGGTATCTACTTAAGGTGGACTCTTTCATGATTAAGGAATTCTGTTATTAAAATATCCCTGTGTTTATTTTAAACTTTCTCTGTTTCACGTGCATAAGCTTGATTAAAAAATAAGACTAATATGTTATGATGGTGGAGTAATATTGTGCTATTTTTATGTATAGAGGCTCATTCCTTAAGGAGTGTTCAGAGCAAGGTTGATACCACTGAATGACTTTATTTCTTCAATGACTCATAGTTTCTGTTATTCCATATCTTGAAGCAACTTCCTCTTGGCATAAATTCTTAAAAAATAAATTTTAAAGGTCCTAAAATCAGTTGTGAAGTTTAGTTTGGTGCTGATATTTTATTCTTACCTGCAAAGAACAGCATCCCATCATGTTTACAATAACAGACACTGTGTTTTGCAACTGCTTTCAGGATATTTGATTTTGTGGGATCACTGTCATCATGAAATCAGTGGGACAACCATTAGAAACAACATACATAACCCCAAAACAGACACTCAGATCAGTGACTTTTCAAACAATAAATTCAGGCAATACATCAGAAAGTCTGTTGGGGAGTGAATGGACCAAACATTCAGTTCACTAGATATCCTTGTGTAGCCTCTGCCTAGTCCTTATTGAATAACCAGAAATAACCCATTCTTTCTGTACAGTCTCACCCCACAAGCCACCAAACATGTCCTTGAACTTAGGGCTTCTTCCCTAGATCTGAGGGTACATTCAGAGGATACCCTATGCCAGCCCTCCAAGATTTTATAGTCTTTCTATAGGAAACTTTTTGTTTAATTGAGAATAAGCTTCTGGCGGCAGTCTATGGAGTGTGTTTTACCTCTGAGTCTCTATGACTTAGTGCTCTGCAAATCCTTTGTCCTAAACAGAGTACTTCTTTCTCTCTGCAGAAAATAAGAAATAGATGAAAGTGCTGCATTTAACTTACACACAAAAGCTAAAAATGGGAGGATCTGAATTCTGTGATCCATCGTTTATTTAGCTAATTAAAACTTGTTTAGACAGTGTATAAAACATTTAAAAAATATTTCCATACCTGGTTATTTAGGTTCCTTTATTGTCTTCTATATTAATATACTGTTATTTTGGGGGAGGGCTTGTTTTCTAATGTAGTATGTAAACTGGAAGCTGTAGACCCTGTATTTTGCTTTGAGTTCCTTGAAAGGACCAGGTACTTGGCAAATAGTTGTGTTTGGCAAACACCAGCATAATGCTGTCTAACCTGTTAGAGTGTATTGTTAGCTTAAGACGAAAATTGGCTGGTTGGTAGAAGTGACTGTATCAAGTTAACCAAACAATGATCCTAGTTATATGCCCAATTTACTGTCAGTGAATGGCTTAGGCACCAGGATCTTCTGTGACTTCCCAGAAGGGACACTTAAATCTAGTTTGAGAGTAACCGAGTCTAAATAGGAAATGGTGTGCAAGTGTAAAACTCCTAATCAAGTACTTATAGAACATACTTGAGGTATGTGGGTGTTATATTTTTCAGTTTTGTACTATGTTAGATGTTGTACTCCACTTTGAATAATAAGTGCCATCAAAATATAGGAATTAAATGAATATTCATGTAATATTTTATAGTAATATCTTGATTTTTTACTTCATAGTAATATCTTGTTTCTTAACCAAGTATGGTCCAGCTTGATCTTGTTATTGATAATAGTGCCTCCAAATGTCATTTAATATTTCAAAAAGTCAAACACTCAAAGCAAAACTTCTGTGTACCATTGAGGAATGTGTGGTTGCAAGGGTGGGAGGGAGAATGATAAAGAATGAATGAAGGGATAGCTTTCTTGGTAAAGTGCTTGCCTGTGTTTCATCCCCTAGAACTCACTTTAAAAATAAAAACTCAGGTGTGGTGGTAAATACTTGTAATCCCAGCACAAGAGAGGTGAGTTGATGGATCCCTGGGGCTGGATGGCCAGCCTAGCCTGATAGCTAAGTTCCAGGTCAAGGAGAGACCCTGCCTCAAAATAGAGTGAGTGCCAAGTAAAACATCCAAGGTTTTCCTCTGGCTTCCACAAACATGCTCACACATGTGTATATATACCCAGACATGCTTATGTGTACACACACACACACACACACACACACACACACACACACACACACACTCATCCACAGAGGCATGTGCACACAGAAAATGATACCTGGTAGGGAGATGGGAAAACCTGAGGGCATACCCAAAAGGAGAAATTTCAAACATGCCAAAGGTGAAGCTAATAAGAGTTTTTCTTTAAAAGAAATCACAGTGAATGGCCAACTAGATGTCTCAGCAGCTCAAAAGCACTTGCATGCAAGCCTGATGCCATGAGTTCTAACCTGGAACCCATGGTAAAGAAAAGGACCAATTCCCCATCACACATACACACGGTAATAGTAAATAAAGCTAGAAATTTAGTAACTCATAATGCTAAAGGAGAAAAATACTGTGTTTTAACTATTAAGTGATATGTTAGTTCTTTCTATCCTTTCAGAGATGATAGGTGATATAAATAATAGTGTTTTATACTATTTTATAGCTGATATAATGTAAGAAAGTCAACTTTCCTGCAAGAGCCCATTTACATTGCAATGAAAAGTCATTACATTGTGACATTTTCCTCCTACGGCTCTCTTGCTGTAAGAGAAAAGGAGACATCATGAACCCTTGTGCTTCCCAGGAGTTTGGAAGACAACCTGGGCCCTGTTCCAGAGCTGACCTCCCTGTTAGCATCTGGGCTTCAGGGGTTCTTGTGGTTTTGTAATAGAGCAGGCATTTGTAGCCAAACCTCTCCTCACAATCCTTTTCCCTTGGATCAAACACTGGAGCTTTTGCTATCTGCCACTGGATCTGTTGAGCAGAGTGAGAGACAGTCCTCCTCTGCAGCTGGCAGAGTATGTCTCCTTCAGAGGAGGAAGGGTTTCTGTTTTTGAAGGACTGGGCTTCTGCCCCTCTCAAGCACAACACCAAACCCTCAACAAAAAGTCATGACTGAACCTACAATAAAGTGATAGGTCAGAAAAATAAATTAAAAGAGGATGGTGCCAGTAATGAAATGAACTTAGAAAAAAACACGAATGCCTTGAAAGCTTGAAAAACAATTCTTATGACAGATGAACGCAGCATGCTGAAGAAGAAATACAGGTCCTGTGAACATCTAGTTGTCTGTGTGCACATGGAGAGGGCATGCTCTTGAAAGATTAAGATGTCTTGAGTAACATTTATTCCACACTACGTGTGCTCTGGCTGAAAAGATGACTTGAGCCACTGAGGTGATGATTAGCTCTTGACGGGGTTGGGGGGAGGGCGAGTGCTTGCCGTCTTCAGAGTACTAGGGCAGGATGACTAGGGTTCTGCACATGAAGGGTTTCAAAGCAAGAGGATGAACTTGCACAGGGTGGCTGCAGGTGTGGCCACAAAACAAAGGAACGTGTTCATGGGGTGCAAATCCCAAATGACACTTGGTTTCTTCTGTGGCCTAGTTTCTGCCTTCCTGCCTGGTGGCTGGCAAGTGACTCAGCATTTCTAGGAGGCCTGTGTTGCATCAGCTTCCCCCTGGGGCTGAGGGCCTCTTGGAGCTAGGGTAGTAGGAAGATGAGATCAAACCCGCCCACCATGTCCTGGACTCCTATTGCACAGGCATCTTGCATTTGACTTTTCTTCCATATACAAGCTACAGCTTGTTCACGAGGGACCGCTAATCATTTAATTTCAGTGATGCCTAAAATATGGGCTAAACAAAATCAAATGATATCATAAGCAACAACAAAGAGAAGCTCTGAGTCTTTTGAAATATTTGAAATAGGTTAGAATTTGCCCACTGAAATTACTCAGGTCCGCAGGGAACGTTCTTGTCTTATACTGATCTTGACTTCATATGTGCTCATATGACTTGCACATGTGAAGGACCCCCACCACTTCTTGGGACCTGCCCACAATCACTGCACATTTCTTCCCTCCTATCCTGCGTGATTGGTGGTCTGCTGTACATTGTACAGATGTTTCTCCTGGGCTATTTCATGATTATTTTTCAAGTGGCCTCTTAGTCAAGGGATGGCAGGTCAGCACATGGAAACATCTGCTCTTACCATTTTTCTAAGCAAACAGCAGATGGCATTGCTGTTGTCCTTTTGATCTGGAGCAAAAATTCCCAAGGCTGAGGTGTTGGTTTACATTGACTGCCTGGCAAGGAACTGCCTGAGAGTTCAGTTCGCCTCCCCCGACAGTAGCGCTGCTTACAGATGTTTGCTCTGCGACTCTCATTCTTAGTTTGTTTCTTCCTGTGACTCTGCTTTTGTGGGACGTCATGAACTTTGATTCTTCCTCCTGTGACCGTTGCCAAGTCACTGCGTTAGCAACTGTTGTCCTCACCGTGTTTCCCATTTGTGGGTCTGGGGCTACCTATAGTGCTACCAAGAAGGAGAGAGTAGCACGTGTATCTAGGTCACCAGAGCTATTTATTTGGACACTGAATATCCAGGTACCATGGACGACCTGGGAAATGGTTGAGCCAGCAAGCTCCTCCAGATTCTCCTCAGCCAAAGAAGTACCATCTCAATATTACATTCTAACTGTTGAACTTGTAAAACTGAGCGAATGTACAATGTACCCCTTGGACAATGGTCATCTGTATAGACAATGCAAATACACAAACACACAAAATCCTTCTTTATTGCTCTAAATAGAGGCTTGCCTGTTGGAAAACGAAAGATGTCTTTCTTATATTTTCCATTGGTTTATGTTGAATTTGAACAGATGATTTATTGGCATGTACCTTTAACTCTCTGCTGTGCCTCCATGTTCTCTAGCACATTTTTTTTGTAACTATTTCTTCTTTGATATCATTAGTCAAAGCTCTGTTGTTCCTTCTTCTGCCTCATCTTGTATATCCTGCCAGGTGTTCCAGGAGCCTTCAGTTTCCTCCTTTATGAAATGAAGATAATTAAAATATTTTCTTCTTAGGATTAAATGAGATTGTGTGCCTAGCAAAGTCTTTAAAAATGGCGGTTGTCATCACCATTTCATCATCACTGTCGCCGCCGCCACCATCATTACTGTATTCTAGGTCAAGGAGTCGGACCCACCTTGATCATTTCTAAGCTCAAATGTAAGGCAGTTGTGCAATCTCTTCCTTCTAACTGTAGGTCCACAGTTTATTGGCTTTTGTTACACTACTTCTTGTTGTTTGCATCTGGTTTGGGTTTTGTTGTAGTTTTCATTTTCTTTTCTTCTCTTTTTTATTTATTTATTTATTTATTTATTTATTTATTTATTTATTTATTTGTGTGTGTGTGTGTGTGTGTGTGTGTGTGTGTGTGTGTGTATAAATCTACCCAGACATTGTCTTTGAGCTTATTTTGTTTTATTCAACATATATAATAGATTTTTCAGACTAAAAAAAAATTTTAGCTTCATACTTGTAACATTAAATATTCATGTATCAAGGCATAGTAATTATCAAAGATTTGTAATCTTTGTCTATACCTCTTTACAAAAGAAAAATATGTAATTTTCTCATTAAGCTTTCCTAAAGAAACTAGAGTGTGTTTAAGCATCCATCAGAATGTCCCATCCTTTTCTGTATATTCCCAATTTGCTTAGTCTGGCCTCAGAGGTCTGTTGCCTTCAGTCTGTAGCTGTGGAAAGACTGGGCGGCAGACAGCAGGCAGACATTTGTGCAAATCCTTTTTTGTATCAGCTGACCAAGTGTTAGGTAGCTATTGATAACTATTTGTATTCTATAAAAATTAGCCATCAGATCAGTCCATTGTTCTAGAATATTTTTACAGCAAAATATTTGATAGCTCAGAAAATACAAGCTTTTAGATTATTTGGCAACCACCCAAAGTTTCTATGTAAAAATGAAATGCACAAGACTACTGTTTTTGTTTGTTTTTGCTTGCTTGCTTGCTTGTTTTTTTGGAGACAAGGTCTCGTATATCCCAGGTTGGTCTCAAACCTAGAACTTGCTGTTTAACAGAGGGTCGTTTTGAACACCTGATCCCCTGCCTTTACCTCCCATGTGCGTGGATCACCCGTGTGTGCCCCAGACCTGGCTATTGAGTCCTACTCCTTTAAGGTGAAGTCTCAAATCTGCAAGCCTTGTCAAAACAAAGGTCTTCGTACCTGCAGAGGAGTGGAAGGGATGTTCAGAGAAAGCATGACTCACACTTCTGACAAGAAAAGGCAGCTACACACTGTGTGTGGAAACAGTGCTGGAGCATGTCTGTTAGCATCTCAGTCATTCTAGAAGTTAGGATTATCAAGATCAGTAAACCTTAAATACCGGTGATTAGTTTATGTAACACTGGAAAGCCAGATCTCCTCCCGTTCCTCTGAGGAGCCCATCCCAACATCCTTTTAGTTCACTTCCAATCATTTCTTTTGGCGTCTGTAAAATCCTCTTACTATAATGTTTTTATGAATGTTTCTTCAATGAAAATTTAGAAACTAAAATGTATAGAGCTCTTCACATAGTCTTTTCTTTAAAAAATACATTAAGAAATGTGTGTGTATGTGTGTGCCTATGTGAGTGTGCCCGTGTGATCGTGCATGAACATACACTTTTCCAGCATGAAGGTTCTGGAGACTGACCTCAGGCTGCCGGGGTTGTCAACAAGTCCTTCGCCTGCTGAGCCGTTTTGCCAGACCCTACCAAATAGACTCACCATTTGAAACTATTTTCTTCCTTAGTGTAACATATTTGGCTGCATCCTTGTAAAATTTTGTTTTGAAAATTAAACCTGTCTAACTTTTTCTTTTGCCCCAGTTAGGCCCTCAACTATCTTTTCCTATTTTCTTCCTTTTCCTTGTGAGCTTAAAGCACATCTCTCTTTTTGTTTTCTGTTCTTAGATCTTTCAATTTTATTTTACAATCAAATTAAATGGAGTTTAGATTGATACTATAATTCATTGTCCTTTAAGTTGAATTTTTCCCAATAAAAATTTTCCTCCATCTTAATTTAATGTTTCCCGAACCAATAAACTGAAAATCAGTTTTCAGCTGTAGAAGACTAGCTTCAGAATGGGTTCTTACCTGTCTTCTGAACTAGGTTTCTCTTCCTCACTCCTGCGAACACCTTTTCCCATGTGTCCCTCGAGCACAATGAACTCATCCATCCCCATTTCCTCCTCATTGAACCACTTCATCCTCTCCTGAAACCTTGGCATTTTCCTCACTGTCTACCTCCTCTGGTTGTACGTTAAACTGGTTGTCACACTCCATGAGTCAGCCTGTGCTATTACACACACACACACACACACACACACACACACACACACACACACACACACACACGTTCCATGTTCAAGGCACCTTTCACCACTTTTCTCCCCCTTCATGTTCCAGAAACTATAATTTGTCTCCCATCAAGACCACATTCCCACCTCAAGTACCATCCAGGGCCCTGCCTTCCCACTCTCAATCTGTTTCACACATAGCTGCTGGATTTTTCTTCCTCAAATATAGGAAATATAGACTTAATAGTTTTTTTTTAATTTATGCTCCCACATATTTAGTGTTTCTTTATTGCCTGAAGAATGCATTTGGCTCTTTAGTGAATAATACTCTTCTATATTTTCTCCCCAGTGGGTCTCCCTTCTCTTCCTGCATGCCAGTCTCTGTAACTGAATCTTGCTGGCATTTTTGGATTTCTCTGATTTACTGTGCTTCTCTGGTCCTGCCAGTCCCTCCAATCCCAACCCCATGCTGTTTGCTCTGAACTCTGACTCTCCCTCTCCTGTTGACTACTTTGAGCATGCTCAAATACGTCTTCTCCATAAAGCCACCTTTGATAATGCTACCTTGTCCCCCACAAACGTGCTGTCCGGTCAGTCTTCACTCTCTTTGTCCTTTTCTCTTGTCTGTGAACAAATGTTTTACCCTGTAGTTTGTTATATTCACTTTTTTCTTTCTGGCTGGAATTTAATATCCATGATGGTTAGGACCAGTATCTTAATTATCTTAATTACTTTTATATTCTCTATTTTACCAGCATGATATTTATACATGCTTGCTGCTGGATAAGTAAAGAATATATATATATATATATATATATATATATATATATATATATATATGTGTGTGTGTGTGTGTGTGTGTGTGTGTGTGTGTGTGTGTGTGTTCTAGTTATATACACACAATTAAAATTAATCTCCAAAATCCCCATTTGTGTATGTGTGTGTATGTGTATTTTTATTCTTTTTTGAGATGTGGTTTCACATGTAACCCAGGCTGGTTCTAAGCTCAATATGGTCTAGCCACAGCTTCTGGAGTGCTGATTTAACTACATCCAGCTTTGTGTCTTTTCTATAACTTAATAATCATAAACAGTATTTCATTACTTTGCAGTAGTATGAGACCCATAATTCCCCCATCTTCAAGTAAGACTTCTACCTGGATCAAGAACATAGAAATGAATCACTCAGAAGCCTGCTGTTGCCGCTGCTGTGCTAATTGACAAATGGAGGAGGCACTCACAAAGCTCATCAGTTTGCATCAGCTCCTGAGCTTCATTTTACTTTAGCTGTAAAAATCTCCCTTGACTCTATCTGCATGTTTCTGAAATCTCAGCACCGGGACGCCAAAACAGGAAGACCAGCCTGTGCTGTATGAAGAAATCATGTTAAACAAAAACAACAAAACAATCAAACAAGCAATCTTGAAGAGCTTCATTTGCTTATGTATTTATCTCCTCTGCTACAAGGTCTCTGAATCCCTTTGGGCAGGAGCCAACTGAATACATTCAATGCATGGATATTCGAAAATGCAAATAATATGTAAATACAGAGCGTAAAAAATGCAAAGATACTGGGCATTTTAAGAATTTCTCTTAAAGGGGATGGTACTGGGAATTGAACCCACTACCTTTAAAATATATGCAGGCGCTCTGCTTACTGAGCTATATCCTGAACTCCAGAATTTCTTTTAAGATATCTTCAAAGAACTAAACAGCAATATTCCTAAAAGTTATCAGCTTACTACCTTTTCTTCTAAGTCAGCAGGAAGATACCTAAGTGAAAATACTGGGTTGAGTTACAAGAAACCAAAAGTAGTTGATGGCTGAAACAAGCTCAACCACTTCAAACCATTCAGCCTGTGCAGGCTTGGAAGAAAAACCATCTTGAATCTTAGAAGTCAGTGCTGAGCCCTCCTTTTTTTTCTTTGCCATAAACTGGCTTATTATTTTATTCTTTCTTAGACTCAACCTTTGCGACTAAAGTACTAATTAGTAATGCTATTCTTCAGTTATTACTGGTAATTATTGGCTTAATTTCTTCTTGCTATTGGTACATAATTAGTTCATAATTAGTTGGTTTTATTATACTAGCAATTAAAATATAAAATTAATTGGAGGTTTCCTACTTTGAAGTTGGTATAAAGGTATACACATGCATGACATAACCTCCATTTGGTGAATTTTTTGTGCATGTACTAGAAAATTATGATTTGTGGCTCATCTGTTCCTTCAGGATTTATGATCCCATAAACCAACGTTTCTTTTTCTTATTTTTTTCTTGTTTGTTTTTGTTTTGGCTGGGTCTTACTATGTAGTCCTTGCTGACTTGAAATCCTCTAAGATCTGCCTTCCTTTGGTTCCCAAAGTGCTGGGACTAAAGTTGTGTACCACCACTCCTGGTTCAACCCATGTTTCTTAAGCACCTATTCAGAACATGCTGTCTTAAACATAAGGAGCCATACCTCAAGGAGAGAAGATTTTTAAAAAAAACAAACGAACAACAACAACAACAAAAAACTGCCCAGCCTATGATCTCTGTGATAAACAGTACAGTGATGATTAAAATCCCAACAGCAGCTATATCCTAGGAATTTCTCCTCATAATCAAACCATCGTTGATGCATCCTTTTTTTTTTTTTCCTCTCAGAAGTTTCGTGGCTAAGGAAAATGAGTGGAATCCAAGAAGATGAGTCCATTAAACTAGTACTTAATCTTGACAGTTTTATAAGAGTTTATTTCAATCTTTGTGGAAGGCTGGCAGAGACAATAGATGGAAGCCTTGCTCCAAGGTCCTAACATATTTCATGGAAGAAAGCATAGACCACCAGAACTTTCCTTCGCTCCTCTGCTTGGAGCAGAAGAAACAAAGCATAAAAGAGAATGTTCAAGGTTTTCTTTTTCCCCAATATTCCTCTCAGAAGAAATAAAAACCACAGCGTGAGTTCAGACATTCACATGTCAGGTAGACTGCAGTCTTCGGTATCACGAAGTTCTGTAGCCCACACAGGCTCTAAGATCAGGTGGGAAGAGCCTAGCAAGTCTGCCCCTGCTCTTAGAAAAGCCCCCATCCACAGCCTAACTAGCAGGGGACCTTGGAGATCAACCTTAGGCATCAAACGCAACGTCTTTATTTATGTGAACAATTAGTGTTGGCTTGGCACATAGACGTTATAGATTCTAACTTAATTGGAATTGTTGTGAAAAGTATCTAAAATGTTGAAACCCGAATCTTCAACTGTACTTTCAGAGTTTCCACTTTGCTCATTTCTAACACCAGCCTTTGGTTTTCATGTCTCTGAAACTTCATGGTTAAAGAGAAATTAAGGCTTAGGTGACCTCTAAAGGCCTGTGATCTTATTTTGACTTGTTAATTCTGCTTGATGGAGAAGACCTGGCTCCTTGACCACATTATGTAGGAATCGGACTCTATTTCACTGTACATTCTTTGATATGTGTACAGTAAAACACTAGACCTTAAAATACAAATCCCTTGCTGAGCCTCTTCTCCCTGGGAAAGAATACATTTTATGGCCAGATGGAATGGCATCATGTCTCACTGTTGGGGTAGCTCAGAAAAGACAACATCACGGAACACTTTCCATTCTCATCGGGCAGGCTCCTTAGTTTAGTCAGGTGCTGTGACTTGGACCCAACACTGAGCTGCGGCTCAGGAGACAAAACAGTTGGAAAACTCGAAGAAAGGCTCTAAGGGTCAGTGAAATTTACTGTGGGCAGCTGCTGCTTCAAAGCCGCTCTCTGTGCAGAAGCCTATTAAGAAGTAGTAGGTTACGTCCCCGCCGTTTCCCCCAGCGTGATGGATGATGCTCTGACAGGAGAAAAGACTTCCTGTTTCATGGAGGCGGCTTTTCTCTGTGCGCCTAACGTCCTTTCTCAGGCTCTCTCCTTCCCTTTTCTAACCATTGAATTCACTGCTCCACTACATGGAATAATAACCTGGAATTGTCAGGAATGACTGACTGTGACTCGCCAGTGAATACCTGTCAATCAAAGGGACCTCCCGACCTTCAGGATAGGGGCCTTAGCTCTGCTATCTGGCTATGAAGGAAAGGAATCCCATTGCGTGTGGACTAATAAGAGAAGTGGCTTTAGAATTTGCCCCCTTCAGGAGCATTTAACTTTTCCTCACGTTAAGAATATTCCTTTCCGGCCTGCCTTCTGGTTCTGGTTTTTGGCACACTCCTTCCTTCGAGCACAGGCACACAAGTTTGGTTACACGTGCCCTTCTCTGACTGCTGTGCTTCCCGTTCTCAGAGCTCTCAAGGTTTCTTGCCTTTTCCCACTTGCTTGGGAATCATTCTAGGGATGTTGTTTCAATGATCTGTTATTGAGAATTGTTATTTGCACACACGTTCAAACACACATTCCAATACACCATGTCTACCCTTCTTGCCTCGGCTGCAGTCTCCACACGGGAAGGAACAGTGTCTGTTGGTCCTCATTTTTAATGTCTCTAGTACCTACCACTCAGTGCCTATCTGTTGTTGCTAGTTACCATGGACACGTAGTTGGCACATCATTGGGAAAGTGGAAACTTGTTATTACATCTGTTTCATATGCATTGTGATGCACTAATAGCAGGAGGCGCCTTTAAGAGTGAGGCAGATTTGTTTGCTTGGCAACAGACACCATCTGTCTAGCAGCCCCTCCCTAATGGGTGGGGGAAGGCTATGCACAATTTACAGATGCAAAACAAACAAAACACCTCTGTGCTTTCAAGATGGTATTTCAAATACAACTCTTTCGTACTGATCCTATTTAGCAGTGGTTGTATTTAGCTTGTATTTAAACACTACCTTGCTACATTTAGATGAAAATTACATAGGTCAGAAACCCTACTGAGACTTATCACCTAAAAGAGACGTGACATAAAGGCCAGAAGAGAAAGGGTTCGTTTGTGGGAATGGGAGAGAATGACATGTATGAAGACATACATGTCTCTTTCTACTCTGAGACTGCAACGCTTTGGCTTTACTCTCCAGTCAATTGACAACTCAGGGAAGAAAAACCAAGTTATCTTACAAGATTTGGGATAGAGGCAGATAGATTGAGCTTCAGAATTAATTATTCAGAGAAATAAAAATTCACAAGGATTTGTCTTTTTGCTGTTTAAATTAGAGGTTTTTCACTGACAGGTGAAATCCCTTGAGGGGAGTTTCTTCTTGCTGTCTAATTCAGAGATTAAAAAAAAAATTATTACAGAATCCCGCAGGGGCTGTTGGAGGAGGTGTGAAGGAGGAGAAGGTAGTCAAGAGGTAAGGCTCTAGTACCTCCAGAATCTATCCCCCAAGGCTCCATGCAGAATCATGTGCTTCTCAGAATTTCATCTGAAGAATTCTGTTGCTCTCGTGTGCTAGTTTTAAACTTCCTAGTTTGAGAAACTTCTTTTGCACAGGACAAATGACAATAGCTAGTCAATTATAATGCTGGGGGAGCAGAAATTAGTTAAGTGGTGAGGTATAATAATCATATACACGGAGAGAAAAAAGTGGAGACATTTCCTGTGAGCCAGTCCATGACAGTATGAGCAAGATGATGAGCTCTTGACCTTGATCCCTGGGTCAGAAATGCCTTTGGTTCAGGAGATGGCAAATCCATTCCAGGACACACAATAGTTCTTGTTTTGTTTGCTGTTGTCTGAATTGAGTAGATTTAAAAACAAAGCAAAACAAAAAACTTTGAACAACTTTGAATAACTCAGGAGTTTAGTAATTTAACTTATCTCCATGTTTCTTGGTGGTCCTTTCTCTCTGCACCAAGTGGTGGGCTGTTCATGAAGAAATAGATCACTGTATTGAAGGGCAAACCTGCCTCAGACAGACAAACAGACACACACACACACACACACACACACACACACACACACACACACACACTTTTATTTCTCTTCTTCTTGGTAGAGAATGCTTTCTTGAAATATTTCTTCTGGGGGTGGTAATTAAGTCAGAAAAACACAGGGAAAGAGAAGCCGCCTTGAAAATGCTGTCTGCTGTTGGTCATGACCATAGTTGTGACCCCACATAAATGGTGCTTGTGACTCTTATTGTCTGCAAGCCCCCGCTTACTTAAACCTTGTGAAGTTCTTAACCCAAACCCAAGGCCTATTCACAAATTGTTATCCAGTGGTTAGGGATATGTTACAGACTATGATTATCATTTTTAAACTCAAGATCATAATTTAACAAAAATTTATTTGGATGAGAAAGAAGCTATTGAACCCAGAAAGAAAATATTTCTCTCTAAGAAATATTGGCCTTGACTCAGGATATTCTACTTTTATTTGTAATAGGAATAAATAGGAATACTACAGTTTTCTTTCAACTTTTGGTGCCTTCTTTAAAAAAAATACTAGCTCTGCAGAGATGGCTCAGTGGTTAAGAGTACTGACTGCTGTTGCAGAGGACCTGGGTTCAATTCCCAACACCCACATGACAGCTCACAACTATCTGCAACTCCAATTCCAGGGTATCCTACATCCACTTCTGGGTTCTGTGAGCACTCTATCCATGTGGAGCACATAGACACATACATACAGGTAAAACATCAATACCCATAAAACAAAAATCAATCTGTAACTGGGCGGTGGTGGTGCATCCCTTTAATCCCAGCACTTGGGAAGCAGAGGCAGGAGGATCTCTATGAATTTGAGACCAGCCTGGTCTACAGAGTGATATCCAGGACAGTCAGGACTACACAGAGAAACCCTGTCTCAAAAACCCATATATATATATATATATATATATATATATATATATATATATATGTGTGTGTGTGTGTGTGTGTGTGTGTGTGTGTGTGTGTGTGTATTATTAGGAATGTGGGCCATATTCAGTCCCCATTGCATTCTCCTATCCCAGCTGTCCCTGTCTCCTCTCAAATTGTTCTCCTTCTATGCTTATATCATGTGTGCCTACATGTGTATGTATGTCTGTATGTGTGTCTGTATACATATAGACATTCTGTACTTACATGTTGAAAACAAATGAGCTCTTTAAGAATTGAAATTATTCAATTGAAATTGAATAATAAAATTGAAATATTACAAAAATATCTGTAAATCCCACTACTTCATGAGATCTGTGTCTTTTGTTAAAAATTAAGAACTTTTTTAATATAATTTTTATTTTACTCTTTTTTGCTATCTTAGTCACTATAGCAAAGAACTGGAATCAAGCTATATGTTTATAAACACATGAATGGATAATTAAATGTGTGTGTGTATGCATGTGTAATACTATCCAGCTCTAAAGAAAAATTAAATCACAAAACTTGCAGGAAAATGGGTGGACTTAGAATGTATGTTATTAATGACATAAAACAGTGTCAGAAAGAAGCCACATCTCTCCCATATAAGGAACCTAGCCAAAAACATATGTAATCATAGTGATTAGGGGATAAGGAATGACTGATTCAGGTAATGAACAAGAGATATGAAAGAAGACGTAAATCTAATTACTTTTCTTGTTCTTATTCTGTCTTGAACTTTTCAGCTTTTGTTGATGGGTAAGTTCATGAAAATATATTTAATAGAGTATAAAATTCAAAACAGGATGATTCAGAAGGCCTGTGCTAACTGGTTAGAAGTTTGTTGACATGAGACTTTGTGTCTGGTTAATTTTGGTGTGTTGCAACGTGAATCTTAAAAGGTCTTATAATAAAAAACCAGGAGCCAGATATCAGGGTAAAAGCTGAAAGATCAGAGAAGCAGAACAGCCAGCCTCTAGTTCTTACCTCTACGAAATCCTTAGCCGATCCTGTTTCCTCTGACTGAAAGCCTCTGAGTCCTCACCTGAAAGGATCTCAGCTGAACTGCTTTACTTCCTGTCTCCTCACACCTTATATATTTTTCTCTGCCCTGTGGTCTCTGCCCTGTGGTCACTTCCTGGGATTAAAGGTGTGTGCCACCACTGCCTGGCTCTGTTTCCAGTGTGGCCTTGAACTCACAGAGATCTAGATGAAACTCTGCCTCTCGAGTGATAGGATTAAGGGTGTGTGCCACCACTCTCTGGCCTCTGTGTCTAATCTAGTGGCTGGCTCTGTCCTCCAGTCCCCAAGCAAGTTTACTAGGGTACAAAATACATCACTACAATGTGTAGTTTTTATTATAGCTTTTATAGTAAAGTTAATTTAAAAATAAACAGAATAAAATGCAATTGGTAAGAATAATGAATAAATTAATTTGGAGCCAGTAAGATGGCTCAGTGGGTAGAGGTGTTTGCTGCCACCCCTGACAACCTGAGTTCAATCCTCAGAACCACATGAAAAAAGCAGAAAGCCAACTCCCTAGTGTTGTCCTCTGGTGCCACACGTGCACCATGTCACATGTATGCCCAACATAGACACATGGACACATTTAGTAAATTTTAAAATGTAGAGGAATTTTAAACTATAAAAAGCAATTGATCATACTAAGAGGAAACATTAAAAAAACCTCTAAGATCAAATTTAGTGGGATTTGAAGGATGTGTGTGTGTGTGTGTGTGTGTGTGTGTGTGTGTGTGTGTGTGTGTGTATAACAAGTGTGGAATCATAAACTGACTATCTCACTTTATAAAGTCATGGTATACATAATATAAAATAGGATTCCTTTTGACTGAAACAGCTGTATTTTGTGGATCAGCATAAAAAAGGATAATTTTTTATTTCTCCTCTGTTTAATCCTTTCTGGAGATGCTAAGAAGGAAGCTACGCTAAGAGAAATTTGGGGCAAAATCAAGCTAGCCTATCTGGCAGGCAGTGGGTCCTTGTCCTTTGCAATTACTTTTAAGTTACCACAAGCTTTCAAAACTGAATGGGGATTAGAAAATTGAAAGACCAAGTTGATGCTGAAGTAGAACCATTCTTTAGATAACTTAGAAACCTACTTACATAACAATCCAAATGGAACGAGGAAAAATTGAAGTGATAAAACAAGAAGAATAAAATTGATGAAATGGATCCAAGAAATCTGTTGCATCCCCCCATCACAAGTATGTCTGTAATTCTGATTTAATAAAGCCGAACAGATATGTACATGTTGGATAGTTTTTAGTTTTGAAGAGTGCAACTAAATTATAGTTCCAAGAGATCACATTAATTATGTGATTATATACAAGTACCAATTCTACCAGTATTTATAGTCACTTTTGCTTAATGCCTGAAAGCATCCTTCTTGAGTGTTGACAGTGCACAGCAAGGTTGCTTTGCCCTTGTACTGGGCCTCTCACAAGAGGATTACTATAGCTCAATTCACATTAGTGTGTTGTTCCAAGAGTTATTCTTCCTGTCTTAAAACTGAGGAAACTGCTTCCCGTGGATATAGACAACTTGTTCAAGGGCTGCAAATAGTTCTAATGTGACTACAAAGCCTCTTCCAATTCCAGGGCTTGACTCTTTCACCCCTGAGATTAGCACTTGAAGAAGGCACTCCATGATGGCTCTCAACAGAGAAGTCATGGGCACCATACTAAATTAAGCATTTGTGAACATCTTCGAGGGATCTGCTTTCTACAGTCCCTAATGAAAGGGTTTACTAAGCAAATTTACATGGAGATGGAGAAAAATGCTTAGCCCACTCTGTAGAATTATTGCCAAGAATTTCACCTGCCTTGGTTTGCACTCATTATGCTGATTAATATGCTGATTATAAATAATAAACTATTAATTCACAAGTTAGGATGAGTATATGTAGAAATATTTTATTGATAATGGATTTCAGTCCATGATAGCTAATTTATGAGAAAGCTGTAAAACTATATTCATTAAAACGTATTTATTTACCCATTGGCTTTTTTAATGGACTCAAACTAAGAAATCATATATATATGATATATATTCAAAAAGAAGTATTGGAAAAGGAGGCACCAAATAGCCCGTTCAACCCAGCAAAAGTACAGTTCTTAAAGAAGGATTCAAAGGGAAGGTGGAGAAGATGCTGAGAGCAGCTACCTAGAAGACAGGAAAACAATTCTCACCAAGTGTCTGCAGCAAGTGTGCTTCAGTTAGCAAAACCCGTCTCATGGGGTGTTGGGGGGGAGACTGCAGCGCTTTTCTTACAGCGCTGCAGAGTGACAAGGTCAAAGGTTGCAGAAGCCACTTTCCAGCAGGGCGGCCTCAAACCCAGGTTCTACCAAGAAGTTCACAGAACCAGGTAGAATGGCATCACTGGTTTTGGATGAGGATCCCAACCCTATGCATGGTTTTGTATCTTTGTGATAAAAGAAGCTAGAGCTATTGTTGTCCCTCCATGAATAATCTATTGTTTTAAAATATAAATTTTCTCATTACTCTGTCAGCCATAAATACCTTCCTTACTGACATGCTGCCCAGAGTCCCCCTAACCTAGCGAAGGTCATTTTATACCCTCTGTTCACGTGATCCAGGCAGTGAGTTTGCATGGCTTCAGGGAATAGAACAGGAAAGGGGGCATTTTAAAAATAGAATAAACTTAATGGTCTTTTCACTCACCATTTCTTTAACCTCTTTAATATACTATGGGGGGTTATGTACTAAGCATTTGTAGAAAAGAGGACTATTTTATAACCAAAAGAAAGGGGAAAATATTTCTGGAACATTTTGACTTTCTTTCAACCTCTTTAATGACTCAAAAAAAATCATAATAAAATACGACCTCAAATGCTGCCAACTCAGGTCTCACAATCACTTTCCTGCCAAAAATCTAAACTTACTTCTATTCATATTAATGGTTCTACCCAACTACTAAAAAGAAATTTCTTGCTAATTAAGAACAATATATCTACTACTTCTGCCTCCAATTCTAGAATCATTAAAAGATCATTAGTGTGGTATTACAATTATAAATTATTAAAGGCACATTTCATTGTGTTTGATATGTCTAACTTCACCAAAGAATCTATTATCCCCACGAGAAAGGCTAGTGAATTATGTAACCTTTTATTATCATAGATCAAGCTAGCAGATAATTTCTACTTACCTTCTGAATAAAACACAGAATGGCCTGTTCTAGTTATTTCTCAATTCTTTAGTAACTGAGTTAATTATGATGTTATTCACTCGTGTTTTTACAAGACTGTGCTGGAGGATAGTTTGAACCTTACTAGTCTGAAACTAGGATTTCGGAAGAAGGATGTTAACAATGATTAACAACTTACATGTGAGCACCGTGGCTTGGCAGAATAAAACAAGAAAGAGTAGTAGGAGAGGATGAGAACAGTGGTCATCTTTGAAGCCACTACAACTGTGCCAGGTAACATGTGAGGAGAATTCAACCTGGGCCCATGTTATATTTCTAAGAAGTATCAAGGCTTATTATAGACTGACATGAGGCTCTAATTCTCCTCCCATCGTTGTTTCTAGAGGAAGTTGTTGAGAGGGACCACAAAAGTCCTTCAGATACCTCTTCCAAGCTTCTGGTGTATCCAATGTTCGGGGAATACATCTTATCTCTGATACATGAGGGAGGGAATGTGCCTCTCTATTTCTGGTGCAGTATTCAGGGGCAAAGGCTATAAGGCATTGTTTCCTAACTGTGGAAGGACAGACATTTACCTTTTTTCTTCCCCAACCGTGACCATAACTTTGAGTGCCAGCTGAATAGCTTTCTACTTACCAGCAATGGCACTTGGATAGTAGAAAGGGAAATGTTCCCAGAGTGTGTAGGATAAGACTGAAGTCAAGGACAGTAACGGAGCCAATATGAAGCCTGGATCAAAAGAGGCCAGTCACTCTAGGGACTACCTCCCTTTAAAAGAACTTTTAGCTTGTTTAAATCAGGTCATTGATTTTTTTTTTCAGCAAAATATCAGAACAATGCAAAAGTGTGGTTGTCCTGGGTGTCCTTTATAGAAAACATCCAAGAAAGGCTTGCTAAAGCTACTGTACCTAGTTTCCTTATGGTAGTGAAAACATTCCACATGAGAATTTATCAGAATTCCACATGAGCAACTAGGTGGCTGTATGAGGCTCTGTATGAGCTTCCCTTTTCGTGATGATTGGCGAAAAGCAAGAGTTGTATCTAATTAGCATGGCTCCACACCTGGGGTGCCTGGAGACCAGGTTTATGCCTGTTTAGATAGGTGTTCTTGATGGTCATGCTTACTTTGGCTATAACTATGTTAATGTTAGGTGCTGCTTGCTAAACAGGGCTATGTGCATAGCTGTAGTTCACAACTTTACATGTCTCATACTGTAAATTGCAGAGAAGAAATCGGGGACCAGTGGGGAGGCTACCTTTAGAGAGACTGCCTCTGAGAATGGAAGAAAGGACCAGGACTGAGGATGAGGCCTAGGGCAGGAAGGAAGGATTGGAAGAGACGAGAGGATGACGCCAGCGAAGAGACTGAAGTATGGACCATGAGTTTTAGCTCAGTGTGATGACTCACAAATGCATTCTTAGCTCTTAGAAGGATGAGGTAGAAGGACCATCAGTTCAAGGCCAGCCTTGTCTACAATAGCAAGTTCCAGGCTAGCCTGGCCTACATGAGACCATGTTTCAAAAAGGTTTTAAAAAATGAAATTTATACTTACAAAGCATTTGAGATACATAATGAACTAGGTATAAATATTACTATAATTTGAAAAATATGAATATATTTACTATTCTCTCCATATCCACTCATTCTCCTTTTTCTTTTTACCCCTCACCATTAGCCTCAAATAGGGAAATATACTTTTCAGTTTTATGAAAGCAATACTTTCTCAATAGTGGTTATTTTCCATATTATCCTAGAAATTCTGAATAGATTTCTCAATCCCAAAACCATGGTCATGTGTGATTAAGCGCTCAAAGAAATAAAATGAAAACATCAGAACTGGATAGGAATAGCATTCCCAAGACTAAAAATAAGAATGACATAATTAACTGTGAAGGTAGGCTATAGTTAAATAAAGAGATATGTTTTTATAATAAATGATTGGGTTAAAATTTTCTCGTCTAAACCAAGAAAACAGAAAAGGTGCATCCATGGACCTGTCCAACATAGCCTTTGTAGATTCCATACCCACTTCATTTCAATTGTCCACCAGGAACAGTGTACTATCCTTATTAAACAGGTGAAAAAAATCTAAGAGCCAGAAAACGTAAGCGATCTGCCTAACAGCATCTAATCAGCTAGTAGCAAGGGGACTCTAGCCCAATCATCTTTCTTCCAGTGTGCCGTTATTTCTCATCTTAATGATCTAGAGGACGACAGACATTCAGACTACTTCTTGGTTACTGGTTATATTACTTTTTGTCTGAGTATGATATTTGTGAGTGCGTGTGTGTGTGCATTTGTGCATGTGTGTGCACATGCATGCATGTAGACATCAGAGAGCAACCCTGGATGTTGACCTTCTGTTTCCACCTTGCTGTGATGTTTGCTGCTATGTATACTAGGCTAGCTGACCTGCCAGTCCCCAGGGTTTGTCCTGTCTCTGCAATACCATCACCACAAGAGTACTGGAGTTGCAGATGTGCACCACCACGCTTGGCTTTACATGGGATCTGAGGAATCAAACTCTGGCCCTTACACTTGTGTGGCAAATTCCTTTGCCACTAAGCTGCCCCAGTCCTGATTATATTATTACTAAACACAGGAATTGGTATCATCTTTTATATAATTATTGAGAATCAACAGGAATTATGGTCTAATCTATGAATCTGGGCTCAAAAAAATTCAACCAAAGATTCTGAAGGTAAATTGAATGAAAATACTGGATAAAGCAATTCCTTTCTTTCACCTTTGTTGTAGGATATTTGTACACTGTGTGAAGAAGTATTGCTGTGATTGGTGTAATAAAAAGCTGAATGGCCAATAGCTAGGCAGGAGGTATAGGCGGGTCTTCCAGGCAGAGAGAGCTCTGGGAAGAAGAGAGGAGTCACCAGCAGGACCCAGAGGAAGCAAGACATGTAGGAGGAGAGGTGAAAGCCACGAACCATGGTGGCGGCACGCAGATTAATAGAAACTTATAATTTAAGTTATAAGAATTAGTTAGAAACAAGCCTAAGCTAAGGTCAAGATTTCATAGTTAATAAGAAGTCTCCAGTGTGGTTATTTGGGAGCTGGCTGGTGAGACAGAGAAAGACTCACTGCACATTCTTTTTTGGTAGAGCACTTGTGGCTAGATAATGCCCTTCCTTCCTTGTTTCCTGGTTTAATGAGGAACATAGATTTACTATGAGACCTAGGTCCTAAAAACAAGGGCAAAAAAATAGCGCATGCTCTGGTTCAGAGGCCTTATCTTAGGCTGTAAAAGCGGGCGAAAGGTCATCCCTCCATCCGCATCAGTTTAGGATGGTGGGAATGGGAGTATTTAGAGATAGTTGTGTGGTCTAGAGGAGACGCTCCTGTTTTGGGTGAGTCTTATTAGACACAGAGGACTAAGGATCTGGAAGCCAAAGCAGTTAACTCCACCAGGCTTTACTTTATCTTGAAGCCCATACTGGTGTCAGTTTTTAGGGGGCCACATACTTCCTTTAACTATATCAGTTGAAAGTGTCCTATGAGCCAGTCAAGGGGATTTAGCGTGAATCTAAGACACTTGTTTTCAATTGGTGTGTCTGCCCTGCCTTTCCTTCAGAGGTACCCCTTCTTGCATGACGTGCTTGCTGATGGCTGCCAGCCCATTGCTTCCTCCTCTATCAACCTCAACTCTTCCTCTTCCTCCTTTGGGAAACTCAAGGTAGAGTGTTACTTATGTTCCAGTTAGTTGCCACTTTGTTATTATTATTATTATTGTTGTTGTTGTTTGGTTTTTTTGAGACAGGGTTTCTCTGTGTAGCTCTGGAGCCTTTCCTGGAACTCACTCTGTAGCCCAGGCTGGCCTCGAACTCACAGAGATCTGCCTGCCTCTTTCTCCCAAGTGCTGGGATTAAAGGTGTGCGCCACCACTGCCCGTCCCGCCACTTTATTTTTCCATCTCCAAAGAGAAGATTAGATTTTCACCTTTAGTTTCAGAGGAAAGAAATATATATGTAACAATGAAATACAGGCAAAACTATATAAATGAACAATGTTAATAAACAAATTCTATTTTTAAAGTACATTTAAAGATATGACTATAAGCCTATACTGATATTAGGTTTTTTTCTTTTACTTTTCTTTCTTTTGGGGGGTGAGTGCATGGGGTGGGATAATGGATTACATTGACAGGAAAATCATTTAACAGGTATATTTCTCCCCCTCAGAAGAAATATTGCTGTTTCAACATTCCACTTACACCAGGAGTTGCATTTGTGATTCTAATAAGAACTAAATTTTGTTTAGGCAATGAAACTTTGTCTCAGAGTGGAGATGTTTGTGTCATTTTGATTGTGGTTGAAAAGGGATACTTTCTGACATGGTGTTTTTCGGGGAAGGGGCTTCTTGGGTGATAGAACTGTTGAGCAGGAAGTAGCTACATCACTCTCAATCCACACGAGGATGCTAAAATCCCAAGAGGTGGATTTCCTCCTCCAACTTTACACAGAATAACAGCGAGTGGGCCATGACTCAAAGTCAAGATTCCAGCCACGGACAGGCTCTTTCATGTCTAGCATCAGCAAGTTGAAGCTGAGGAGGGCAATCTTTTGCTCTCCAGGTCCTGCCTAGGGAAGGCATGTACCTAGACCTCGGGATCTTTGATAGCAGCAGCTTGGTCCAGGAGTGAACAAGGAGTGAGAGGAGGTGGGAGGTGACAGGGATCATGACCATGGAAGAGCACTTCGTCTTGTGACCCACAAAACTTCTGTGACAGCCATCTCAAAGAGAAAAGACAAAATTCTGTGGTGAGCAGACAGTATTATTTTAGTCTTCAGCTTGTTTTTCAGTGCGGCACTATTGAAAACATTTTAGGTCGGGTTTTATGTGTATGCACACAAAAAGATGAGCTAGGGGTAGCTAAGAATTTTAGCTTTCCTACAATGTGTGAATTAATCTGACTAGAATCCTTTGCACAAACTCATAGATATTGGTTAAAATGGTTCCATGTATCTACGACATGAACAGAAGCCCTTTCATCTACATAAAATCGATATGTGATATTCTATTTTAATATAATAAGTGGATGGATTAATGAGTGAATACTGGAAAACTGAGGGTGGTTGATTAAATTAACAGAGGTTGGACTGGTCTTAAGAATAAAACCCTGAGCAACGTTGGCCTGGTGCTTTTGGTGACACAGTAAGGTACAGTGTGCATTACCAACCTCATTAAGTTCCAAATAAAACTCTATACTTTACACCATTTCTACAAGAGGTTTTATTAGATTTCCTTAACTGGTGTCATATTTTTTGGCCAGGGCATTTTTAACCAGCTTCACATAAATAAAGTTCTATTTTGTCACCATGTCATAGTAAAATAAACTGCTTGTACTACGCATCTCTGCCAAAGCCAGAGCAGACGGGGAAAGGATATAAATGTGTCAGTATTCAGGGAGAGAAAACACATAAATGCACATGGCGACTCTCTTAACTCCGAGGCTCAGCATGATGCTAATTCATTTGGGTGACATTTAGAAAGCAACCCCCAACATAAATAATGTACATATAGTGGGGGGGGGGTCTCTGACAGACACCAAGTTGAAAAAAATGGCCTGAAAGAATGCACATCAGATTTTACAGGTGCTCAGAACATTAATGTACAATGATGGATGACCTTTGTGCCGAAGGTTGACATAATGTTGAATGGAATGTTTTGTTTATATCTGGTACCAAGTTTATTGACCAGCACTGAAGGCTAGGACCAAGCTGGGATTTGAGCATTCTCTACTTTCTTTTTTCCTTTTGTATAAACTGTTTTCTGCCTCCCACTCCCTTACACGCAACAGTTCCTAAGCTGTTTCACAGATAGCATATCCTGCAAGATGGATTACTGTCTTAGAGGGGAAAAAAAAAGAGCTAAGTATTCATTTCCAGAGGTGCTACTTTTGATGGGTAAATATGAAAAATTAACCAGAGAAGGGTTTCTAAAGCCACATTTATCATACATCTTTAATCTTGGTTTGTCATCTCTAATGTGTCTACAGTTAAGCTGCTTATGATGAATGGTAAGAACGACCGTAGATAAAAATCACAAAATCAGAAATATAAGAGAACACTAAGTCAGCTATACCGTCTGAATCGTAGCAGAGACATGTCCCCATAGCGTCCTCCCCAGTGAGCATAGAAACAAAGTCACATTGAAAAATGAGGGAAACTTTTAGATCAACACCCCAGAGATAATTTTATTTTATCACCAAGTGTGGAAAATTATCAGTATACAAAGGTAATCCCTTTGGAATTTTTTCCAAGTTGTTAGTAGCTTAACGTTTCTCTCACAATGTAAGCCATCATGTCTAGTTATTATAATTTCTTGAGTAACGATGGGCAATCATTGTAGTGATTGTGCCTTTCGAGTGAATGTTATTGTGTGCTTCTTTAGTAGCCCTTGGCTGTTTTCTCATTTGTTTATGTTGTCATTTGTTCATTTACTTGATAAGAATTTACTAAATATCTACACTTCATCAAATTTTCAAAAGGATACAGGGAAGTATCAAAGTACCTCCAGATGGCTTAAAAATAATAGGATTAATAAAGCAGGTACAAAACACCCTGAGCACAAAGTAGAAGAATTTCTAAGTCCCTAAGAAGTGACAGTTTATACAGCAGGCAGGTACAGACAGAGAAGCCATCCTTAGCTTTAATGGGGACCTCTGGTCCTACGTCCTAGAAGGGGTCACCTCCATGTTGTGCTTTAAAGGGAACCTAGAATTCCAGAGACCAATAGAAAATAAAGTTGTGTGGGTACAAAGAAGATGAAGGGCATGAAAGAAGAGAAGGAAATGCCGTGACTCTGGAGACAATGGAGGCATCAGTCAAGTTGAGTCACTGACATGTCACCTCATGTCACTTTTTCATGAGATCACTTAATATTTGCTCTCCAGTGACTTTTGAATTATAAGGAGTTATCACTTACTATAGTCTCCAGGCTGAATAATGACTTTTTGAATTATTTCATGACATTATGCCTTTTATAATAATAAATATGTATATATACACACACATATATATATATATATATATATATAGTTTTGCCAATTAAAATAAAATAATACTAAGTTAAAACTTTTTAAGGAAGATAAAATAATGGAAGCTAAGTTAGGACCAGATCAGCGAAGACCTAAGAGGCCAACTAAGGTTTTCAGGCCTTATCCTGTAGTCAGAAAAGAAAAACAAAGTCTTTTGCAAAAACACCTCAGCCAGAATTGTATGAAAAGAAATGCTGTGTAGGAGAGATTGGAAGAAAGAGATGGCAGATGATGAGGCCCCAAAGAGGAGAAAATTCCTGCTGAAGAGGCTGGAGAAGGAAGGTGAGGCAGAAGACACACAGCAGGCCGGAATCCTGTTTACTGGAGATGCTGCATCAAGATAGGTCTTCATAGCTGCAGACTGGGAGAGCTGATAAAATCAGGGACAGTAGGAGGGACTGTGTGATGAACTGCATTCTGGACACCAGGATGACCATCTGGTTCCACAGAACCACATTGTGTTCACCTTCAAATCCTTGGTCTCTAACACAGTGTAAAAGACAATAAAATTGCAATGATATTGACAAAAGCCAGTTGTTTCCAATGATAATGCCTAGTAGGGAGTAGGAAAATTAAATATCACTTTCTTTCTCCATAGAGTGTCTGGTGCATGTGTTAAACCAAAGCATGTGTTAAACACTTATCTAAAGTTATTTCTTAACCATAAAATATTTAAATGTACAAAAGGTGAGTGATATTTTTAATGTCTTTAATGAAGTAGAATTATATCACTCCCTGCTCTCTTTCCTTTGTCCAGCTCTTCCTAACTACCCTCCCTCAAACCCTTCTCATACTCTCAAGTTGATATTTTTATTATATTTGTTACTTAAATATATATGTATGTGTATGCACAAATATATCTAGATATCCAGATATATAGAACCTGCTGAGTCTTTTTTTGCTGTTTGTATATATATATGACAATCTACATTGTGATGAGACTCGAGTCTAAACACATTTTACTGTCTTGCGTGCCTTTCACGCACACATCCTGTATGTCACTTTGTGTGGTATTTTAGTGGGACTGTATTTTGAGTTTTACTCATCCCATGCAAAATTTTTCACTTGTAGAACTACGTTGGTGTTCAAAAGTTATATATTTTGGAGCATTTCATAGTTTGGCTTTTTCATCAGGAATGGTCAACCTGTTCTTGAAATATATGCTCTTACGCTGAGAGGAAAACTATGCAGAGGGTTTTGAGCCCAAATTAGTTTCTGCCAATAAACAATACTAAACTTTTAAGCCGTTTGCTCATGTTTTAAAGTAAATTGTTTAAAAGATTTTGTCTCTGTTATTTTTGTCGCACATTGAATGTAAAATTTCACTATGCAGTAATTCACATTTTTCAGTGTGGAGCTAACCAATTGTAAACATTCATAGCCTGTTTTCTCCTCTGGTGATTTTCCCTCCACATTTTGTTTTTTCTGACTTTTAGACACTTAAGATTATGACTCAAGTTTAACAACTTTTTATGCCAATTTCACTGCCAGAAATAATGTTAAAGAGAAGTTTGGATTCAACACTTATTATTTACCTCAGGTCGATATTTCCAAATTAGCCCCCACCAAATCCTGCTATATTAACATAAAATTCAAAAGTTGATGATTAAGAAATGTCTTAAAGTTCAAGCAGGCTGTGGATTAGTGATTACTTATAGGACATCTTGTTGTCATTAACTCAATATTTTCTGACATTCAACCTTTAATAAACAAAACACCATTTAGATTCAGACCGTGATACAGGCACCTGATACCTCAAAAACCTAGATAAGTGCAGGCAAAGTAGAATGGCAAAATGATAAAAATCAAATTCCACGCCATCACTGAAGGAGCCAAAGAACACTGGGTAGCCATGGCCTGATGACAGATGAGTATCCAGATCTCAATGTTCTGGAAATACCCCGGCATTGGAGAGATGTTTTAAATGTCACATTCTTCATACCTGAAACATGACAACGTGGCACTATGGCCACAGAAGGTATGGTCCCTTTTCTTAACACTATCCTCTTTGGGACTGAATAAAAATAAAATTCAGGTTGGGGATTTAGCTCAGTGGTAGAGCACTTACCTAGCAAGCACAAGGCCCTGGGTTCGGTCCTCAGCTCTGACAAAAAAAATAAAATAAAATAAAATAAAATTCTTGTATTTACTATTGTAGTGTACCTTTTCTTGTTGTTGTTCTGACCCTCAATTATTGTGGATCACAGTTCCCAATAGTTGTCTACCTGAACACCAGGGCTCTGCTAAACTGTGGTACACGTTTAGGTCTGGACTTTTTTGGTTGGCAGTTTGCTTTTACCTGTGTTTCTTCTGCTTTCTCTAGATGAATCATCTGCTATTTATTTGTGCAAATGTCTTTATTTGATAAGAGAGTGAAAGAGCTCCACTTTGGGGAAATTTGTCCACAGAAACTATAGCCATAGAGGTATGCAAACATAAGAACCTTTAGAATGAATGAACAATAGATGATCCCTTCCTTTACCACATCAACTCTTACTGCTTCATTGTCTGCATTGCTAAGAACTGAAAGGAAAAATACAGTTGTTTCTTGTGCGCAAGTGTGTGTGTGTGTGTGTGTGTGTGTGTGTGTGTGTGTGTGTGTGTGGGCACATGCGCTTGTGTGTGCATATGTGGAGGCCAGAGGACAACTTCAGGTGTCATCCTCAGTGACGCCATCACCACTTGTGGGACAGGGTCTCTTATCTGACTGGAGCTCACTAATTAGGCCTGATTGGCTCCTGACCAGTGAGCCCCAGGGATCTCCCTGTCTCTGCCTCCTCAGCACTGCGGTACACAAACGTGTGCTCCCATGCCTGGGTGCTGCGAATCAAACTTAGGTCTTAGTGCTTGTATGACAAACGCTTGACTAATTGATCTGTCCTCCCAGATCCCTGCCATGATCCATTTTAAACTGGTCCCAGTGACCCTGCTAATAATTTAGTACTACCTGAAGCATGAAAAATATATATAATGGGGTTCTAGAACATAGCCTTAGCTGTTGAAATCTTTGGATAACCCCAAATTCTGCATCAGAATCTCTGAATTGGTTCTGGTGTGTGTGTGTGTGTGTGTGTGTGTGTGTGTGTGTGTGTGTGTGTGTGTGTGGTGTATGTGTGTGTGTGTGTGTGTGTGTGTATGTGTGTCCATAAGGGAAGGTCAAGAATGAGTTCTGCACCAAGTATGATATTCCCTTTAAGAGTGAACATCAAGCTTGTCTTGAAAGCCAGGGCAATCTATAAAACTGATGCAAGGTGTATTTAGTATGTTTGTTCCGTCGATCCATTCTTTCCTCTTTCATTTTTCTTCACTCATTCATGCATGCTCCAGGATCTCTAGTGTTAAGTGACAAGGCCAGAAGATATGGTAATATTTTTTCCTCTTTCTTTTTTTTTCGAAACAGGGTTTCTCTGTGTAGCTTTGAAGTGTGTCTTGGAACTCGCTTTGTAGACCAAGCTGGCCTCAAACTCACAGAGATCTGCGTGCCTCTGCCTCTTGAGTGCTGGGATTAAAGGCATGCACCACCACCACCTGGCAGTAATTCTTATCTTTACCTAGAAAGGGCATGCAAAAAGGAATATTGATACAATGTGATTGCTGCTGTAACAGGGCAAATATGGGAAAAAATGATAAAGAGAACAGAAATCATCCTTGATGGGGTAGGACTATGGAAAGGTGTTACAATGAATGCTACTTCTTAGTTCCATGTGTATACATTCTAGATCTTCACTGGGCTCAATAAGAAAAATAAAGACTATATTTTCATAAAGCTAATTTTAACTTCAGTTCAAAGAAGTGTCATCATTAAAACTCTGCCCTTTCTATATCTATGCTATTAAAACTTCTCTTTCACAAACTAATGTGAGAATGTAGAATGGTAAATATAAATTTTCTTGCTTTTTTAAATAAAAAGTTATTTTTTAACAAAATGTGCTAGTCTGTGAAATCGGGAAGTTTAAGTAACATGGAGATATTGTTTGAGGTAACCTGTGCTTATGTTCACCTACTTCCACAGTCCTGAAAACTATGATGAAATTGTATTTCCAGGCAACTTATTTCCTTAAAAAGAAAAACAACCTGAAAATATACTTGAGTCGAAGGATGTCCAGAGTTTTACACAGACATTACAAGAAGGAACAAAATCAGCATCGAGTAGGTATTTTGGCCAGCATTCCTTTTATCCTCTCTGTGAACGCATGGTCAATACAACAGAGAATATCGTACAGAACGCACCAACAGCTGCCCCAGTATGCTTGAGCATTTGCGCGTGTTGGAATGGTCAGTTCTGCATGATTAATAAGTGATTTGCCTCACGGTTATAATTTTTCTGTCAAGAGCATCCACTGTCTACATTTTTTAAAAAATGCAGCATTGTCATTAGATATTCCACCACTTTGCCTAAGAGAGCTCTTGGAATTTATTCTTCCTAATGATGTATTTCTTTGCCAGTGATTTCTCCTCCTCACTCCAGCAAGATATACACATTTAACTATTTTTATACAAACACACATACTTAGTCTGTATAAATTCTAGTCTCCCTTCTTCCTGATTCCTAGCTTTATCTTTCTTTTAAGCAGAAAACAGTCACACGCAGTTGGCATTAAGTTTTATTTTTTCTGTTATTTATATAAAAAAAAATTCACAACTTAGCTGGGAAGTTTTGTGATCATTAAGTAGATTTAAGTAGAACTAGCCATTTTCATAGTGTATAATGATTTACCTAAAATGCAGAATTCCAAAATATAATAGAGAATAGAGTTTTAAAGATAGGTTTATAGTTTAAGTTACAAGAAAAAACCTTTTTTTCAGCTGTGATACTTAGGGACATTTTGTAGGTCAAATAATCACTTCCATCATTGTGAGGATGAAGAAACAGATTCATAGCATGCATATGGTATTTTAAAGATTACTACCTAGGTCTAAACTAGATTACGCTAGCAAATAAATTGTTTAAGTATTTATTTATTTATTTATCCATTTATTTATTTATTTATTTTTGGTTTTTCAAGACAGGGTTTCTCTGTTTAGTTTTGGTGCCTGTCCTAGATCTTGCTCTGTAGACCACGCTGGCCTCGAACTCACAGAGATCTACCTGGCTCTGCATCCTGAGTGCTGAGTGCTAGGATTAAAGGCGTGTGCCACTGCTGCCCAGCTTAAGTATTTATATATTTAAATTGTTGTTAATGTTTTTCAAAATAATTCTTTTTCAGAAAAATCTCTCTCTTGCACAAATATTTAAGTAAAATGATCTTGCTGAGTGGACATGTCTGTGGAAAGAGAAAGTAGGTGTGTTTCTTTTACCTGCTTCAGCCAAATGGCTAGTGCAAGAGACAGATTCTGTGTGCTGGTTCATAAGGAAGCCTATGCACATTCCAGCCAGACAAAATCCCAGCACAGAGGGAGAAGGTGTACATGAAGTTCCACCGCCAGCCAAAGAGCTACTGGCAATTGATAGCTGCTGGAAGATGGAGAATTTGTTATCTTTAAGGATGTGGCTCGTGGTGGCATGACCACACTCCACTCAATGCCCCACCCCCCACCCCCCACACTCAAGATATGAACAACACAAATTGGACTCAGTTTAAAAACAAGAGAGGACATAAAGTTGGGTAGCTAGGGAAGGTGTAGATAGATCTAGGATGGATTGGAAGAGGGGTGGGTGGAGTGAATATTATCAAAATGTGTTGTGTGAAAGTCTCAGAATTTATCAAAATAAGAGGGAAAAAAAGGATTGTGGTTTGAGATAAAGAATGTGGGTGGCATTCTTAAATGATGTAACTGGTCAGCAAGATCTGCAAGTTACATAGTTGTTCAATATTCACACTTACGTTGTCTAAATCTGCTTCATAAATAGAATTTTTAATGCTTACAATGAGCTCTTGGTATATGTAACTATTGCACTTTGGATTGTTGGTTTTATTGTTGTTGTTTGGGGGTTTAGTAATGGCAGGGACAAGTCAAATCCTTGCTCCTCTTGAGTGAGTTTGGAGGACTGAGCAGTAGTGTATAGTATGTGGCCTAGTCACCAAGGCCACTTGTCCCATATAGATTGAGAAGACTTCCTCAATAGTGTGTGGTCAATGGTGTTGGCCTTCATTGGCTTCTTCTCCCATGGAGATTGATTGAGCAGAAAGAACCCTCACACTTGGCAAACAGTGCTGAGAAAATGAAGGATATTTAGGCTTCTGCAGGGCAGTTACAGAAGAGCGTGGGAAGCGACTGCTTGGTTGAAGCACCCCATACTCCATGACAAGGGTGAGGGGACTCAGACTTGGATTTCTAAGTTTCCAACTGAATCTAGAAAATGACAGAGAAGCAAGAAATCCAGTTGGCTCATTGTTCAGGTAAGATTTACAATACAATTGTAGTGTCCTCGGTATCAAAACTAAGGGATGGAGGTTAGGATGTGGAGCAAGGAGCTGCTGTCCCTAATTCAAGAAACTGATTAATGTAATACAGGATGGTTGCTAAGCATTTCCAACATGCTCTTGATCTAAAAGGCAAACCGCCTGTGACCTGGGACTCTGTCTTCTGGTCATTGGTATCACCTGAAATGTGGGAGCAGAAGGAATTAGTTTGCTAGAGCTGATGGAAAATTCCACAGACCGCGTGTCTTATATTCCTTTTAGGTTTGGAGGCTGAAATTCCAGAGATTAAGGTTCTGGCAGAGTTGGTTTGAGTGTGGTCTCCCTTCTTGTTTCAAAGACCTCAAACTTCTTGTTGCATCGTCAACTGGCCTTTGGAAAGAAAAAGATCTGAGGCATTTCTTCCTCATTTTATAAAGACGTCAATTTTATCAGGTCGGAGTCCTGTGCTAAGACCTCCTTTAACCTTAATTACTTCTTTAAAGACACTGTCTGCAAATATAGTCATATTGAGGGGGTGAGGACTCAATAAAGATGAACTGACAGAGGAGGGCACAGTACAGTCGTTAGTAAGCCAGTTAGTTTGTTGGAGAATTAGCTAAATAAAATAACTGGTCCTTTTTGACAATGAATTTTCATGGTCTAAGGTTTCTGCATATATGTTCTGAGGATATCATTCTCTCTAGATATCCTTTGATAACGTGATTTATATGGTTTAAATAGATTTGGAGAACTCTGCACACTGGAGAGTCAGATTGTATATTATTAGCATGTCAAAATTTCTGAGATGTATTCAGAGAAGAAAGCTGTTTAACTGTATTTAAACCAGCTTCTTCCTATATATTGAATGCAAAATAGGTCCAAATGGCCCCTCCCTTTAAAAAAATAGAAATCCACAGTTGTCTCTTTTCCTCTTTAGACAGTGTATCCAAACCCACGTTGAAAGCTGAATCAGAGAAGGTGAGGATTAACTGGCTTTTATTCTTCCCACTTAGTGTCTCGACTTAACTCTAGATCACCAGAAAATAGGAGTCTATGCAGAGACATTACCATATATACAAATAAGGAGTTTTTTTGTTTATAAACAAAACTTAATGTACGGTAATAACAATAAAAATTAAAACCCCGCCTATTAAGAGAGAAGATTTATCTTGTAGATATGGAAAGAGCATAGAGGGGAGAAGCCCTTCTGGTGTATACAAGGGTAGGTCCTGACAAGGAATTGAAGATGGAGGAAAAGGGAGGGTAGAGAATTCCTGAGAAAGACTAGCGCTAGTGTGAAGAAGCGACCGCCTCTCTACTGTGTTTAGGGATGCATTTAAAGCTCATCCTGAATTGGTTTGAGCATCAAGACAAGCGATCTTCAGTTCTATCCATATTGACATGAATGATGGGATTCCATTCACTTTCAAGTTGACACAAACCTTGGGAGTTCGTTATATTGTGGTTAAATAGTACCCTGTTATGGATACATATTTTTTTTATCCATTTATTCATTGGTGGACATGTAAGAATCAGATAACAATCTTGTTCAATTTCTTTTCTTTTTCTTTTCCTGGAACTCACTCTATACATCAAGCTGGCCTCGAACTCACAGAGATCGCCTGCCTCTGCCTCCCGAGTGCTGGGATTAAAGGCGTGTGCCATCACTGCCACTTGTTCAATTTCTAAATTGAGATACATATAATTTTTTTTACAGTATGTAGACAGCATGTCTGAGGTGTCATCACCAAGGCCCAGAGAAGAAGGAAATGATTGTGTAGGTGACTGTAAGTCAACTTGAAGGTGCTTCAGGTTAAAGGATGAGATGGTCCCCCACTCCCCAACTGCCTAAAAGAAAAGTACCTGGAGAGGGATTTTTTTGAAACATGGAATCATCTCTCCTTTGTGGTATGCCCAGGGGAGAAAACCTGGGTTTACAATCAGACCCTGGCCTCTGAGAGAAACCACAGCTGGTTAGTAGCCAGCAAAGAGCCCACTACCCAGTCTAGCTAAGCCCTTGTCTGTCAAATGTGTGGACAACATGGTCTGTAAGTTCACGCTCACTAATTGTGTTCTGTGACTGTCCTTTAAGGTCAAGTTTGTCCAGTAGAAATATAACACAGATTGGCCACATTCCCCGGGTTAACTTTCAAGTCACCACATTCCAAAGTAGAAACAGATAAAATTGATGACAGCAATTCCATCTACCATAATCAATTAAAAATTTTAACATAATATATAATCCACTAAAAATGTGAATGATGTGTTTTGCATTTTGTCTTTAGTGTTAGGTCTTTGGAAGTTGTTTCCCAGAGCACATCACAGTTCAGATTAGCCATGTTCCAAGACACAGTTTAGGCGTTCAGCGGCCACTCGTGGTTAGCGGTTGGCATAGTGGCCGCTTAGCTTTAGACCTGGGGAACTGCGCAGTCCCCTCTGTCATGATATGGTGCCCTGCAGGGACCTTCTTCATCTTTTCCATGTTGATTATCTTGGAATATTTTTCTAGATGTTTAGGTTTTCATTGTCTTCCCACAGGCTTTTTTCTAGATGATTCTCTATGATATATTTCGTACTTGTTTGCTAATCATTACAGAATATTTTTCTTTATAAACTTGTCAGTTATTTCAAACTGTCCAAGCTGGATTTGTAACTCACCCCTGCTGAGGGCAATAAGCTAAGAAAAAGCGTTTGTATCTGAATTTAGCACCTAAACTCATGGCCATGTACATATAGAAGGAGCATATATAAATCTTTGTACTCTCTATTGAAATCATTCTATTATCCCAGGTGACTGGGGTGCAGTTTGCCAAAGTGAAGCTTTTGACTTCTATACACACCCTGTGCCTTAGGAGTGTTGCACATTTCACAGTGCTTCTAGTTGTGTTTGGGGTTAAATGCCTAGTGCTGTAGATTTGAAGTTGTAATTATGTACATGGGGACCAGGACTTCTGAGTTGCTATGTTCAAACTTCCTTCAAAGTGGAATCATTTCTTATTAAAACTACACATTTTCTATATCCTCAAGTATTCAGACCTGGGAATGATGATGATCTTACCTTGGAAGAAAAAAAAATAACCATGTAATTACAAAGACCAAACATTTCTTGAGAAGCTTTTGCTATTTTTTTCCACACATGTATTGCTTAGAATAGAGAAATGCCTTCAACATGTTTTGGGTGCAATGATTCTAAGTCCTTAAAAACAATCCCTATGAGGGAGAAAAATGAATATCAGGTTTCTAAGCTAATAGAACCCATGCTGCTTTCACTATATATGCTCAGTGTATTATTTAATATGTTCTGAGCATCACATTGGAGAGAGAAAGTGTGTGCAACTGACCCAAATTCTCTGGGTTTGGTGACATGAAGGTAAATCAGGCTGAAAATATCATCAGAGGCGTGTGTCTATATATGAAGGAGAACATTTTCTAACAGTGTGTGCCATGCATTTCAGAGCAGACATGGTAAATCATAGCTGAGGACCACCACTGTGTTCGAGGGGCAAGAAACCAGACTTTATTTGCTGGATAATAAATGATCACAGCTCTGGAAAGAACTCAACTGCTTCAAGTTGGCCAAAGACAAACTATCTGTGAGTCCAGCCCCCTCAATCCACCTGTACACACCCCATGTTCAGCCTCAGGTGTGAAGCAGAACTACTTTTTGTCTTTGAGGCTGAAAGACCCTTTAGTTTAAATTATGAAGTTTCTCTGGTTTTCTTTTTAAAAGTAAAATAAATGCTATAGTGGTTACTAGTGTAGAAAGTTGTTAAAATACACAAGTTCTGCCCCATTTCCAGTGAAATGCTGTGACAAGAATGCTTGTTTATTGTGACGGCGCACAGCTGAGCTGCACAGATAGATGTAGCTGGATTCTCTTTATCCTGCCTTTATGTGTCTCCTTATCACTTACAGACTGTAGAGCCGAAAGTACTAAGTGACTTTTAGAACTTTTGCCGTCACATTGGCATGGACTGAGGAGGGCTGCAGCGCGTGGACTAAACTAAGGTCTCAGAGCTCTAGGAAAGTGATTGCTAAAGAGGAGCGATTTCCAAAGTTGAACCATTACAAGACAGATGCAGAAAAATGGAAATTTGTGCCAAATGAACCCATAGAAAACCATGAAAATCTGGTCTGAGCACAGGTTGGTTTGAATTAATAATTCACTTCCATTATATGTCAAGTTGGATTACATGGTCGGGCCATGGCGGGCTGAAGTATAAGCACTGTTACTGTTGCGGGGATGGCCATCTTTCATGGCACTGCTAGGCTGGACAGTTGTTGAGCAAAACTGACTTGTTACTTGGATTTTAACTAATTGGCCAGCTGAGAATTATGATGACGTGTTTGAGATGATGATTTATGGGAGGAAAGGTTCACCTACCCAGTTTGTAGCAGATCTTTTCTCTTAAATGTGATCATACCAGACAGGCAGCTGTATTTATAGTTTGTGGAGATGAGTGCTAATTTCATTGCAAGATTTAAATACACAAAAAGTGAAACTTTAACATGATTAGCCATTACCCCATCTACCTATAGAACTGCATATTGTTGGTAAATGTTAAGAAATAAAGATAATAGCTTGGGTCAAGGAAAACAGTTGTTTGTTTTAACTTTTAGTCATCCCAGGAGCTTCACTTGGTAAAGCAATCCTAGAGTGCTTGCCTCAGAAGCCCATGGGCTGAAATTGGAGTGTCTCAGAGATCAGCAGAAGGCAAGGATCACGTGCAAATCTGCGAGCCTTTCCATGTTTTGTTTCTCTCTGCAGGTAAAAATGAAGTGTTCTCTACACAAATAAATCAATGCGAGAGCAATGGAGAAACAAGTAGAGGTTAGCACGTTCTTAGCAACCGGGGCCGCTATGGACGGGACTTTAGGACTGGAAATTAGACTGGCTTCCCACAACAGTCAGCTGGTGGTGGGAGAATCAGCTACAGACAGGGAGCCAAGTTCAGGGCACCCAGCCTTAGGGCTGTGTTTTGGTTTGTCCCCTGAAGAACTGCTCATTGCATGGCACGAAAGGACAAGAGCTTGTGAAGCCTTGGAGGGAAGCGGAAAAACACAGAAGTTGTCTTTGCTGAAGATGCCATGGGTGACGCCCATGGGCTTAGAGACATTTTGTAAGTGTCCTTTCAACATATTAAGTAGGGACGTCATGGTATTTGGCCATGTCTGTGTCCTCAGTCTGGCTGCCTGAGGGTGTAAGAATGCCTCATTACCAGACGCAACGTTTCCTCAGGGTAGTTTGCTTTTCTCTCCGGTGCAGTCTATGTAAGTCTTAGGAATTTCTCAAGGCCCAGCCTCCTGCCTTACAGAGTCTTCTGTGGCACTTTCCACTCCAACTCATTCCAGACTAAAGGCACTGTCGTCTAGACTCCCATAGTAATCCCTCTAAGCCGGCTGTGACAATCGTTTTGTCTTGCTATTTGCCACATGTGTGCCCTTCCTGGCTCTGGCTTGTCCTCACCCTGCAGCCCCTGGGTCGGGGCCCACATGTGGATGTATTTTAAGATACCACCCTGGCAACTGGCTCACCGCTTACTTCTGGCCACTCTTCCGCAAGGGAGGTTACCCGAGCAACGACAGAGGTGGACTCGGGGCCATGGCTCTGTGATGCATCTGCAATAGGACTGTGCTTGCTACTTTTAAGTTGGAATTGCCTTCATCCTCTGAAGGAAGCCCTTCCTTCCCACTTGAGTTAGGATCAGCTTTTTTCCTTTCTTTCTGCTGTATTTATTTTCTTACAGATGTAGTGGTGATAATTTCATACTTGATATGAAGTCTTTTCATAATAATTGTTCACTTGATTCATTATTCTAGCTACAAGGGACGATGGAACTAGGTTTCTCAGCCCACTTTTTGAGTGCTAGACATGTGTTCCCTGGAAGGCACCTATAGGAAGTGTAAATCTCATGTCTTGTTTGCAGTTCTCAAGAAGTCATTCTGACTAGACTTTGTAGTACTCTCTAGTCTGGTACTGTGCAAGCTGCTCGGAGTCAAGGGGTTCCATGTAAATGGGTGGGCTGACTGGCACTCACCCTAACCAAACTTACAGGAAGTAACAGGTCCTTAAATTTTGAGGTGGAGAGGGGAACTAAGGAGCAGAAACAGCCCTCTGATATCATGGTGTTTAGAATGCTGTTCTGAAATATGTGCTGAGAAAAATGTTTAAATATTTTAAATATGATATTAAATAAACCTAATGATGTAAGTTATATTTGTTACTAAAACTTTGCCTCCCGGGTGGATAGGATAACTCTTATGAGCATGGTGATGTCTCAGGCTAATACAGTGGGTTGGACTATAATTAAAGATAACGAGGAAAAGCTTATCCCCAAGAAAGAATATGCCTCCATAACTGTCTCATGTATGAGCTCAAAGTTAAGCCAGCTGTCTAAAACAGTATAAGTGCTGGTCGAACTAAAAAAAAAAATCTAGAAGCTATAGTGGAACACTTCCCGTTTAGCAATCAAAGTCAATATTTGGTTATGGAAACTTGACTCCTAAATTACCACAATGCAAGTCTCAGTACAACTTGACCCTCCTGTGTCTCCATAAAATAATTATTACCCATCCCAAGAATACCAATAAATATAGGTCTAGATAAGAACTTGGAAAACTTTTGGGGACCATGGACTAACATCTGTATCCATATATTAAAGCCCCTTCTTTAGGAAACCAAAGATGTTCACAGTTAAAGGGACATAGAGTGAGTTGATCTGATGAGATGCACTGATTTACCCCTCAGGGACATTTGCACTAATTATGCCTTTACTCACGTTAGTTTAGAGCTCATTCACCACCTTCTGAGAAGAGAGCTTTTCCATAGGACCGTCCCTTCCCCAGTTCCAAAGGATGAGGGTCGGGTGGGGATGGGCCTCAGATTTAAATTTTCCTTCCTATTGAACATGTCATGAAGGAAAAGTGACTATACCTATGCATGTAATATTTGGTCTTTCTAAACTCCAAGTTCAGTCCTAAGTAGTATTTTAAGGGCTTGACTTATGACCGAATACAGACAAAAGTTAAAATGTTATTTAATTTCCTAATTTTTTGTTTGATTGAAAAGAGATTAGTGTTTGGCAAAGCATATCAAGGAAAAAGAAATCTTTATGTTTATTGTGATATTTTCTCCACAGCTGGTCATATTCCTCTCCAATACTTCCACCCTTCCAAGTTTTCTTCCTGTCCTTGCAGAAAATTAAAATCACAACATTTTGTTGCATAGCTAGAACGAATCACTCCAAATACTTTTTATTTGCCCCACTTTCAAATATGTGTGATAAAAAGCCTAGATTAAAATAATTAAAACGTTTTCCACAGCGAGCCTCCGGGGCAAAAGCAAATAACTGTAGTACCTCCATCTTCCACTAGGTGCCAGCACGGCTCTGCTTCCTGCTCTGTACTGGGCAAGACAGTTTTTACTCCTCCAGGCTTCCATAGTAACTCGTACCTATATATAGTGTATTTTTGTTCGTTTACTTTGTTCCTGGAATTTCCACTGTATTTAACCAAAACTATTCCCAGGAGAATTTTTATTGCTGAAAATTTCACCTAAAAGCATAAAAACAGGCGCTATCCCATTGAATTCCAGGCATGGGAGAATGAATTTGTCACAAAAAGCAAATTTCCACTCTCTCTCAACTTTTGTAAATTTAGTATTGATCAAAAAAGGATGAGTCACGCTTAAAATAATTGAAAATTAAATACCTGAGTGATATAAATAAATCGAAAGTGATGCTAAAATAGCTTCAAAGCATCAAGTGCAAGATTTTCTTAATTTTGTTATTGTAGGGTTATTCCTGAAGATGATAGAGTCATTTCTCTATTGGTGTGTGCATATATCGTGAGGTGCCTTTGTCTTGTTCTATCTAACTATACTTCAAACTTAACTTTGGAGAGATTCTCAAAACTTTGCACTTTTCATGCAAACTTTCACTTGTTATAGTAGTTAGGTAGGAAGCAACCTCTAAAAATATGCATTTTTAAACACTTATTGCACACTTTTCACAAAGGTTTCCTTATTTTCATGAGTTTCTTGAAATAATGGGAATTTTTCACTGTTAGTAGTTGACATTTTAACTATTATTGAAGAATAGAGTGAAATTATTCTATGAACAAAAGCATAATTATATTTAATTTATGTATTCTAAAGAACATAGGAAAACACAGTATAAAAATCTCATGCACTAGCTAAATATATACAAAGACATTCTTGCTAGAAAAAAAACCCAAAGTACTAAGCAATAAAATAAACTCATTTATCTAAATGCTAGAACTTACCGTTGAAGATTTATATCAAAATTTCATGAACTGTATTTTGAATTTCTTTGATGGAGTTACTTGGATATTTTTAAAAACCAGTGCTGTTACGGCAGTATTTCTGTTTTTAATGTTTAATACACAGACGATATTTTCTCAGCACAATTTTGTGTAATTTGAAAATAAGGAAAGCCATAAAATGTGGACTCTTAAGGTGTGTATTTAAACTAATGCAAGAAATAGACTTCTAAAATTGAGAGACAACGTCTTTCCTCGGCTTTATGGGATCTTATGGGATAGTTGCTAGCAGTTCTCCCCGGTTGTGCGCTCTGCAGGCAAGACCCTGGTGTGTCCCCCACTGGTTTGATGTTACTTCGCGTCAGTATTCTAGGTAAAGTTTAGATTATTAGTGCTCCAAGGATCTTTCCTGGCCTCTGTGCTAACATCCACACTGCGGTTGCATCATTCTGTTACTTCGAATTTATTTGTTTCTTTGATTCTGCAGGAGTATCTGTGTGCTTACCAAGGAAAAGGAATGGGATGAGGTGCTGTTTAATCTGAAACAGAGGTCCTTAAACTCCGTCTCAGAAGCAAGATCAAATGACCTATCCAGTCATTCTATATCTGCAATTCCTTTACAGCACTTTCCTTGAGTTTCTCAGATCAGCCCAAATCCTGGTTGGAATACTGTACTCTGCACTTTGTCCCTTTCCAGTATCAGACCATCATGATATGGTCAGGGCTCTATCCAACTTCAAAGATGGTCATCTGTAAGTCTGAAATTCTTTGTTGTTGTGTTCAATAAAAAGATTTCAGTGTTGAATTCAACCCAGACCACAGAGTGATTAAATTCATTGGTTTTGATATGTTGCATGGTAAGATATTGTGTAATCAACTTGCTTGTAACTTTGCAACTTATTTTCTTAAAAGAAAACGAGCCAGGCTATTAACTCTATAGGGCAGTTTTAAAGTGCAGGGAACATCACTGTTTTCTGTTTGATTCTGGCCTCTGTAAAGGGACACTAGTTATCCCTTTAAAATTAAAATATTGTCCTTTTCACCATTGGCCCCTATTTTTAGGAGGTTTGGTTTATAACTCTACCATTGTTTTAAAAAAGAATCTGAACCTACACTCCAATTTAGTAATGTTTTTAATCTCAGAGAATATGTCACTAAGACCTTGTAGTTTCGTTCTTTTTTAATTTAGAAGTAAACAATGAAAAATAAGTCAGTTGTTTCAAACACATTTTGGTCCCCTTTTCAATTCTAAACCAGTTTAGACACGTGGAAAATGATGATTTAATGTATTAATTCAAAGCTGCTGCCAATAACAGTTTTCAAACTTAACCATATGCTTGGAGTATTTATGAAACCACCACAGTAAGCGCTTTGGAGGGCGCATTTGAAAATTGCACGTTAGAGTCCCGTTCTGTAGACTACGTGAGAAAATGCATGTACACATAGCTCTGGTGATTTTTTTTTTAAAGTTGACTTTGGTTACACTGTGTGTGCAATGAATAGAGAAGAAGGTCTGGTTAGAAAGTGTGGTGTGAGAGAGTTCTGAATGTGAAAAAGATGTCCGAAATAGCTATACACTAGATGTCCATATTTCTTAGAGTTCTCAAGGACTGAAATTGTGCATAGTTTCTGATCACTCATTAAATGTTTTTAATGGAGCTGATTTTTTAAAGTTTTCATGTGCCCTCCAAATCCATTTCGTTTTCTTTTTATGAGCTTAATAAAATGTGCATTGCATTCTATGCTTAATATATGTGGCATAATTTCCCGCCCCCCAAAAATAAGCCATTATTAGTCTTTTGGGTATTTTTTAAAAAGGAGGCTTCTTCATATGGGGCAGCAAGGGGCATGTTGTAGAAAAGGTGGGAGAGGGAATGAGATTGGGTTCTGGGAGACTGATAAAGGTAGAGCTATCCTGACGACGGCATGTCAGGAAGATTTCGGTGGATAACAAGGTGACTATGGGTAAGAGAAAGAGGAACATAAATCATGTTTCCCTGACAGAGCCGTTTCAGAAGAATGCCGCCTTAGCAAGTGGGGCCCGTGAACATATCCAGTCACACTGTATGTAGTCAAACCCCTCACAGAAGGAAGTATGCATGATGGAGCACCCTGTTTACATTTTGCCCCTCTCCTTCCAAGTTTTTTGATTAGGAACAAAATAAGCTGCCATCTCCTCACCTCTTAAAAAAAGGCGAACATGACTTTCTTGTGTTTTTCTGTGAATGAGCCTGACCACAGATTTAGGCTTACTTAAAAATGTTACAAATTAGAAGAGAAACACAGAATTTGTAAGAAAAACCTCACTTTTAAGCAAAGCTGTTATACAAAATCGAATAATGCACTATATTAATGTACATAAAACTGTTCAGTTTACACAAAGCCTTTCAGAGAGGAGATGAGAAAAGTGAACTGGAGTTTGTACAGTGGATTTCATTCCATATCACAAGAGAAGTAGAGGTCCAAAGTCATTTTTTCTTGTAAACGTATGTTTTATTCATCATGTGTACTGAAATATACACACCTTCAGTTGACTGGTTTTTGTCAGATTTTGTTTGGAAGTTTAGGAGATGAACCAAAGTCCTTTGCAGTTGATTCTGCTTGGTGAGTGAGTAAAATAGCCAGATGTGATCTCGGTGAGCAAATGGGACGGTTTGTGCACTGACCCAACAGATTGTTTGTGACTACGTATTGGAAATACAAAACCAATCAAGCCAGCAGAAGCAAGCCTGTGCGATTCTGCGTGAGGGCTGAGCTGAATGGGATGAAGACATCCGAAGAGGTCACAGCAGAGCCCCGGCCCTACTGCTCAGCTCATGTTCCCCAGGGCTCCAGGGCCTCAAGCAAAGCTTTGCACAGCACACAGTCAAGGTGGACCTTCCCTTATGAGGAGCTCTGTGGTCCCGCAGCAAGGAAACTGGGCCAAATTAGAGCACTCCATCAGGAGATTCCTGTGGGATCCTGGTTAGTGCCTGGGGCACAGGCTGCTCTGTTCCCAGCCAAGATGCTTTGCTGCCATACATGGATCTGCTTAGATTTAAAGTCAGTGTTGCTGTGGGAAGACTTCTTCAAGGACAAGGAAGGCAAGATGGGATTCAATTCTCGGTGTCTGTCTATGGCTTAACCCGTGCTGTCACCGGGGTCTATTTGAGATAATAAGCTAAAACACTGGTAAAGGCGGACCTCTCAAGCCATATTGTAACGTTTTCCTGAGGATGGGGTGTGTGTGTGTGTGTGTGTGTGTGTGTGTGTGTGTGTGTGTGTGTGTGTGTGTGATAAGCTGAACATACTGAGTCTTCATAAGAAAATACTAACAACCCTCTCTCAAGGACATGTTTGAAAGAACAGGTTGATTTAGACTGTGAACACATTTAGTTAACCTATGCTCGTGTATTACTTACTTTTCCTCCTTTGTTTTCTGGCTGTTCTCAGGGAATCATTCAGACAATAGAAACGTGAGCAAACAACAAAACCGTTTTTTCTTGGGGCCTTGTGCTTTGGAGCATGTGTCCGCCTTCTTGCCCCATGGCTCACACATCCTGGGTGCTCTGCCTGACGTGTTCTCCTGGCTCTCTGTGTTCTCTGCTTTTCCCACTGGCAAACACACCAGTCTGTCCACACTGCTCGGGGCCGTCTCTGCCCCCACTTCTCTCTTCAATCCTTTTTGTTTAATTTCCTCCACAATCCAAAATTATGTGGACATGGCTCACATTATTGACTGCTTTCAAACATCATAATATTCTTTCCTTGCGAGTATCATTGAGGCACTCAGTAGCTTTTAGGTGAGTGTATGGCTTACACTTAGGAGTAGACAACAAGAGAACCACTGTACTTTCCCAAGGAATCTGCCCTACGCATAAACATATCCCCCTCAGCAAGAGCAGCACTTCTGGGAGCTCTTCGTGGGTCCTGGTGCGGGAGATAGCGAGGAAGGATGTAGGTGCAGAATCCCTCGGACTTACACACAGCAGTTGCTACAGTACAGCTAGAGGGTTTTGTTATGGGACAGGCTTTCAATCAGCCAGCCAAAGAAAACTTAGCAGGGCCCCAAACTGAAGCATATACTTAGCAAACCCCCCTCTCCCCAGCCTTAATTTCGCTTTGTCTCCAGCTCTGAAATGCTATAGCATCTCTCCTTGTTACAGCATCTTATACCATCGAAGGAGCTCTGGCTGGGCTCATAGATCTGCAACCACAGTTCTAGAAATGAGCCCCAAGTAGCATGAATGTACATAGTGGGGTTAAGGGAAGCCTTGGCTCTGGCCCTGTGCAGACATTTACTGAGATGCTTCTCAGTGAAAAATTTAAAAGTCTTCTGGGATATCAAATTCATAAATCATGTGATGTTTCTTCTCCATATTCTTCTAAAAAGGGAAAACAGAAAACAAAGTTCAGTTAAAAACAAAACCAAAATCCACTGTGCACACCTGCTCTTGGTCTTCTGACCCACTAAAGAACAATGAGAGCAGATCTTACTTCACAGGTCACATGTGCTTTAAACGGGACTATGGATGAAATCCCAAGAAAATGCTTCCCAGGGAGCCTTTGGGAGAGTTCCATTTGTTTCAAAGAGGTTCTGGTTTGTGATTCAGTTCTTGATTTACATGGTCAACATCCCCATCACACATCAGTTGCCGAACATGGAAAAGTTGTTAGTGGCTTTGAAAGCTAATGCAGAGTGTTAATGATCCTCTAAAGGGCTTATCTATCTGTCTTGGTCAACAGGGAAACTGAGAAAAGGCAAACAGTACCAACAGTGGTAAGGGTGCTGGAGGCAGAGAGAGGACGCACAGGGGGTTGGGTGATGACTGTGAAAAGCATTCCAGTCGGTTCAGTTTCCTTGCAAGCCCTAATGAGATAATAGCTCATCCCGTCAAGCCCTTTCCTTACCTCCAGGAAGCGCCACACAGGTAAATGAAGAACTTATTTGAAGAGGGATCATGATGGGTGTGGACTGTTTGTGATTCAGCTTGGAAGAAATGCAGATGTGAGTTCCTTCAGCTTGGCTTCCATTGATTTCCCTTGATGGGGCTCGCTCAGCTTCTGTGATTGTTGGCCCTGGGTTTTCAAAAGTGATAGTGTGGATAGATAAAAATCCTGTACCAGGAGCTGAAGGAAACACAGTTTAACTTAGCCTACAACAGACATCCTGTCATTTAGAAGTAAACCATTTATTCTTTGACATTCAAACCATCTAAATTTTACTCTTTAAGAATTTAGGACTACACACAGGGGTCTCTTTTAATAGAGAATACACACACATTTGTGCTTTGAAAAGAAAGCTTTAATTTTTTTTTATTTTATCAACCTTTGCAATTAAAAATGGTGGAGATGAATGAGGGAAATTTGTAAGCACATAGGATGAAATAGAAGCAACAACCATTGTGACTGTACTGGGAAGCTGCACACCTGGCCTCCAGGTCTTTTGCTAGATTTGTAAGTGTTGTTTCAACTAGGGTCTGATATATTGAAGGATATTGCACTGAGGGGAGACTTGCTAATCTAATAGGCTGGGTGTTAAAAAACAATGGCAGTTGTGAGATAATGGGGGTTTATTCCACTGAAAATAGTCGTGATGAGTGTAGGCATTGGGTGGTTTCTATGTGAAACTCTTTGCTTCTAAAAAAAAGATTACATTGAGGTTTCAGTGCTCAGGTAGACAATCACAGCATTCAGAGTCTGATTGTGCATACTGTAGCTAAGAGAACTCTTTTAAGACAGATGTCCTATCATGAGGCCGGTGGTTGAAGTACAGTCAGACTCCTGAAGTCAAGCTTTGGGTCTGTTGAGTGCTGCCCAGATAAACCATCATGAAAAGAGTGGATGATAAGGAAATTCAATTGTGATTCAAAATTATCTTGTAGGAGATTCTTTGAGGACATTAAGGGGCTTAGGTGGGGCATTCTGGATATTGTGTGGGCTTTAGAAAATCTGTACCAGTCCAGAGCTTTGGAAGTAGCAATCGTAAATATGAAATTCAGGCTAGCTGGAGAGAGCCTGGCAGAGCCTACACTCAGATCCTTTCCATGTACAGTATGATAACAGTACTACAGAGACTTTCAGTGGTCTGCTTATAGCCCTCGTGAGGAGGACAAGGCGCTGAAGGGTATTAGCAGTGTGTTAGCTCTGGGCTTGTTCCCCCTCCCTCCCCTCCTTCAAGACAGTACCTGGAAAATGTAGTAAGTGCTTAATAAATGTTAATGTACCCTGAATCAAATTTGGGAATAATGGCCGACCCCAGGCACATAAAAGTTTTAAAAATTTTAACCTCTGTACTCTTCATATCTGCATATATGTTAAATCTAATTAGAGAGCAAGAGTGGGAATTTTAGCAACTGTATTTTATAAACTCAAAGCAGAACTCTGCCACCTGTTCACTCCATAAGTTCTGAGGAATTGGAAGTTAAGTGGAAATGGCATAGCAACTGGGATATTAGTTTCAGTCGCCCGCTGGTAGCTAATGATTTATAGCTTTAATAAAAGCAAAGAGCTAATTCTCAAGAGATGTCGTACTTTTAATTTTTTTTAAATCTCCCAAGATAAAAGATACAGATTAGGTGTAAGGAAGAATTTGATGCAAAGCAACTTAAAACCTTGGACTATGTTGCTTAGAACGTGATGGTGTAACTTAGGAGAACTTGTGGGGTTGCTTGTGAGTCAGATTTTTAGTGACAGAGATTAGCCTTTGCAAAGAGATTCATTTGTCTTTTAAAAATAACACAATGCCCCTGGATTATAACACACAGTAAAGGGCACCTGCTGTGTTTTAGATTCAGTTGTGTTCTTTGGTTAAGCCCTAAAAGATTTCTAATAATATATATATATATATATATATATATATATATATATATATATATATATATATATATATATATATAGTATTTGTTGTCCAAATAAACTTAAAGAAAACATTTATTTTGCTCATGGTTCCGGAGGTTTCAGTCCACAGTCCACAGTCCTTGTCTGTTTTGGTTCTGGGCCTGAGGCAAGGCAGACATCCCATAGGAGGGTCTTCCTTTTGTGGTGGCCAGCAAGCAGTGAGAGGAAGCAGAGTGAGAGGAAGGGGCCTCGTCAAGTTAGGGCTCCCGAGGACGTGTCCCTAGTGATCTATTTCCTCCAGTCAGGCTCCACCGTCTTTAAACAATTTGGGCTCAACTCACTATGGATTATAAAAACATTATTTGGGGACTTTAAAAAATCTAGTTAAAGGTGCTAGGAGATGGCCCAGTCAGTAAAGTACTTCTGTGCCAAGCTTGACAATCCAAATTTCAGTGGTTAAAGAGCACACACTCTTGCAGAGCACCTTGGTTCTGTTCCCAGCACCCACATGGCAGCTCATACCAGTTCCAGAGGATCTGATGCCCTTTTATGAACACTGCATGTGCATTGTGGACAGGCAGACTTAACATGCAGGCAAAACACTCATGACACACAAAATACATCTTTCAAAAACAGTAAAAAGGAAATAATGAAACTTAAAGTCAGATCTGTGGATCTAAACTTATAATCCCAGCACTAGGGAGGAAGAGACAGGAGGAGGTGGTGAAATCACGGCCCTCCAGGTTCAGTGGAAGCTCCTGTCTCAAAACACAAGGTGGAGCTGGCAGTCGAGATCAGTGGGAGAGCACCCAGAACCACAAAAGTAAATGATGATAATGATGAAGAGGAGGAGTGGGGGGATGGAGAGAATTTGAGGAAGGCAACCAATGTTGACTTCTGATCTCCACACACATGTACTTGGACTTACACTCACAACTGTCCACGCATGTAAACAGACGCACAAACACATACGCATATGTATGCACACACAAAATCTAGTTAAACCTTTGCATGTTTTTTTAAACAAATATTTTTCCTTGATTACACTGACTAAAAGCCAGTTGGCAGCCAGGGATCGATCCTTCCTAAAGATCTGCGTCCAATCTCCAGCCATATGGGATCCTTATGGTGCTGAGGTTTCCCCTCGGAGAAAAAGCCTCCTTATGTGTCTCTAGTATTTATTCTCTCTTTGGAGAACTAAAGGAAGAATTATAAAGTAAACAAGAAAATTCCTCTCTTGTTTTCTTTCATCTTCTTATCTATAACACAGAAGCAGCAAAAGAATTACCCTCACTAATCAGAGACAAGTTGAACAAGTGTTTCTGAACACAGATAAATGAAGTCCATCACAACTGACTTCTCAAGAGTACCAAACAGATGGAGGCTTGGCATGTGGGACCTTTGGTATAGCATTTGATGTCATGGGTAAAGCACTGGAAAACAATTTTTTTTAATTGAGGGGGAGATTAACAAATGATTTTGCTGTTGAAACTGGTATGCATCAGATAAACTGGAGGTGGGAAGTAGATGTCTGATACCATAAGCCTTAGGGAAGGCAGGATCCCTACCACCTAAGAGATTCCCTCTGAAAAATGTAGCCAGGTGCAGATTCATTTTCAAACTAAGTATGGGGTCCGTTGCGCCGGCACTTTGTAAGCTGAGGCAGGAGGATGACTTTGAGACCAATGTGGGCTACATATTGATAACCTGTCTCAATAAATAGACAGATGAGAGAGAGAGAGAGAGAGAGAGAGAGAGAGAGAGAGAGAGAGAGAGAGAGAGAGAGAGAGAAGTAGAGAGATAGTAGATAGCTAAGACTGGACAACCCAGGTAGGGGTCTTGCTGCCTTTCCCCTTACACTTAATTCAGCCTTACAGACAGAAACCCAACATCTTATAAATTGCATCTTGGGTGAGGAGCCATCTTTCAGTACTGCATTTCCACTTCCAGTGTTTCTAATTATATCTGATTAGGGCGTGGCCTTGTTTTAATTATTCAGCTTACCGTCTTTCCTCTTGGGACTTGAATTTCCATTAGAATAAAACCAGCAGGCTTTAGACTTAATGTGATTTTATGTAGCACTACCAAACAATACCTAATATTTACTTAGTGCATTTTCAAAGCTGAAGGTAATTAACATGCTTTTACTTATTTAGTTCTCACACTAAGATGTAAGCAATATTAGCAGTAGATGGATTATCTCCATTTTATAGTCAAACAAATGGAGTCACAGAGTAGGGAGTTCGCAATGGTCTATGTGTTCCAGGCATACTCATGACAAGTTTCCTTGCCTTTCTTTCTCAGGGGACGTTGTTGCCTTGCTATACACTATAAATACATTATACAGTGTATAGTTTTACTATTCTCAGGTCCATCAAGTTTAATGGGATAGCCTGGCATGGTTCCTAGAGCAGGATCATGTACATGATAAATACTGTTTTATAAGATGATATATTTGAGCTTATACATGGTTTACATATTTGTAAAGTAACAAAAGAGAGTTGTCTCATTTAATTTTGTTTCACTTGTATCCAATGTAATCCCTGGCACATAGTAGGTACTTGATCAGATAAATATTTGTTGAGAAAAGCACCACATTGGAAAATAATGTGACAAAGAACAGAAGATGATTAAGACAAATAAAATGGAAGTACTGCTTCACTCAGCAGGAAGTGCTTAAAGTAAGACAGCCCACCTCCATCATAAATCCCCAGGTTCTTGATGAGGATCAGCCACTGACCTGGAAGAATGTGGCTCCAACAGCTCTGACTTAGGGAACCATTGGTTTTTGGAGCTGAAAAGACCATTTGAAATTGTTTAAGCCTTCTTCTTTTAAAAAATATTTTCTTAGTAGAGGAGGAAATTGAGATTATATTTCATCACACTTTTAGGAAACAGAAATTACCGTGCAGACAAATTTACTTTTGAATCGCTTTATTAAATTACCTATGAGGCATATCTTTCTTTTTCTTATTCACACAAAAGAATCCTGTATAAGATACAAAGATTGAGATGCAGAAGTTTTAAATGGCTCTTTGGGATTGCATTGTAAATCCACAGCATAATCCAAAATGATTCTATTTTATAGCAAGGACATCCTTTTAAAACATCACGTCCCCTGTTACAATGTACCTCACTGATATGCATTATGAAATTCTCAGAAATCCTTAAGAATTAATTAAACTCTTATTTGGGATCATCATTCACATAAGAAACTAGAGCATATTCTAGGTAGGTGACTTTGCCATTTATTAGTCAGTTATTAAAGCCTATTGATTCACATTTTGAATTTACCTGCATTGCTACATTGGGCTCCTCCTTTCTACCTTCTGTCCCACCTTTAATTGCTTCTCCACACTTGAGCTTTCTGACATGCAACTCCACTGTTTCCTTCTCTTTGAAGTCTTTCATGGTTTCTCTGAGTCCACAGAATGAAGCGTAGGGTCTTCCTCACACTATCCCTCCATATGCCTCAACCTATCATACTGTCTTTACACTCCAAAGAGAGAGCCATATTTATCTTCTCATGCATCCTGATCCATAGCAGTTTCTCTCTCATTTGCAAAGACTTCTGATAGCACATTTCCTAATTCTATCCAGCAGGCAAGCTGTTTTCCTCCTTCTCAAGGTCCAGATCAGAGTGTGCATCTAGGACGAGCCCCTCGCTCACCCCTGATTTAAGTATATGACGTTATTGAGAGAAGGAATTTCCTACTTATTGTAAGAAATTATGTTCGTGATTATTCATTGCACAATTGCAAATGTTTGGCTTCCAACAATTCATCTATTCCTTCAAGGAATACTTATTGGGGTTCTAGTATGTGTCAGGTATTGTCCTAGCCTCCTTTTTTTTTTTAAATTTAAAATGGATGAAGGAAGAAAAATAATGCAAGTGACTGAGCTCTGACGAAGCAAAACATATGAGTTTATGGAAATCCAGACGAGAAGTCTCAAAATCAGACAGACATGGAAGGCCTTCCTGGAAGGGATACCTTTAAACTGAATCTTGAAGAATGAACACAAGTGAGTTAAATGAAGAAGAAGGGGAGCGAGTGTTGTGAGCTAAGTGAAAAGTGTTTGGGTGAGCAGTGCTGCGGTACCCAACTCCCAGCACGTCTCAGGAGCTTCTGTGCGGAACATTTGGTGTGGTTAGATGGACACGGGGGAGACATATGGTGGATGATGAGACATGAGAGGTCCAAGGAGGACGTTAGTCAGTGAAGGCCTTCAGTGCTAGAATGAGGAGTCTGAACTTCGTTAGAAGAGTTATTGAGAGTCATTGGAAATTTTGATATTGACATGTGAGAAGCATGTCAATTGAATTTTGGCAAAAGTTGGTCTGTGGTGTGAAGAACAGATGCAGGGTTGAGTCACAGATGATGGAGCAGGAATCTGAGGTGATGGGGATAGGTGATATAAAGGAGGGGGGGCTGCTTGTCTAGTCTGACACTAGTACAGTGTTAAAGTTTGCCATGAGGCCGTGGCCATGCGAGTGAAGAGCAGTGGCTGGAATCACGTGGTGTTAAGATGGTGTGCGGGAGAGTATGGTCACTGACTAGAAGAGTGAAAATGGAGAGCTTAATAAGAATCTCAGTTTATTGATTTTAGCAACTTGTGCAGTGATTAAGCATTAATTAAGCTCCTACTGTGTATTATTCTAAAAATTTTCTTGTTATGAAAGCACAAGCCAAAGAACAGTGTTATTATTCTGAAAAGATGACTAATGTTGACTTCAGTGGTCCTCAACCTGCAAAGTCAATTTTTATTAAGATTTCCTGCTTTGGGGGTTGACAGATAGGCTCAACAAGGCGGTTTTCACTTGAGGTGACTCTAACTCACATGTCCCGTGTCTGGCACTGGAGGTTGGATGTTTTTCTCTTAGACTGGCCTCTTCACATGGCTACCTTGGGCTCCTTACATTAGCATTGGCTTCCCATCGAAATGAATGTTCTGAGGAGCCAAAAGGAAGTAGCTAACTTCCTTATAACCCCAAGCTGAAATTCATGGTACTGTAGTCTATTGATTAAAAAATGGTCATCAACAAAGAGTGTCAAATAATTGGGAAAATAATTGGTTTCGATATTAAAGAAAGAATGGTTGTATATACAGAGAAAGAACAAATCTGTGGCCATTTACAACCTGTATTTCAAACTCTTGCCATAATTGCTTTCACGTTAATCGATGAGGCATTCACCATTTCCCCTTAAATATCCTTGTGCATATTAATGAATGGCAAGACAACTGCAGGAATATTAAAAAAAGACAACTAAATTACCCAACTTTTGGACTATCTATATTGTGTTTATTTTATTCAACATTATAGCCCCACCTGTTCCTTATACCCTAGGTAACCCTGTCACTTCCTATAATCACACATATGACCTCCTTTAAAAAAATTAATATTCTCTGATTGGAAACAGACATATTTTAAGAAGAAAAAATAATTATGACATTTACTTTTCCCATCTCTCCAAGTCATGGATAGCCTGTGATCTAAGGCAATAAAAACAGATTTAAACAGTATTAATCTTACTTACAGATTTATGTGAAAGGCTCTGTTAAAATCTACTTAAGATGGAATCTGTGCTTCTGGGGTCTTTTTTTGATTAGGACCAAAAGTCCCATGGACTCTGAGTGGGATGTTCCACTATTGACTCACAATATTTACTATTTTACTGTTCCCCAGGTGTCATGCAAAGTGAGAGCTCCTGACTCTTTTCTATACTATATGATTGCTTATTTAGAGTTTTTTTCAATTCATTTCTTATGGAGACCTCAAGCTATATGAGTTAAATTACTAGTGCATTGCATTTCCTATAACAAAATGATATTATATGTTTGTTCATTATATCCAGAAATCATCTGCAATTATTTCATGGAGCCTTGAAACCTTAAAACAATGCTCCAGAGTATAATAATAAATGCAGCATTTCTGTGGGCAGGTATTTCCAACAAGCTTGCTATTATACAGAATGAGGGAATTCCTTCTCCAGCTACCTCTAAGTGCTGTTGATAGTTACAATGTTGGGTTTTCCCCTCCTCTGCAAATAAACTCCTTAAACAACAAAGAGAACTGTTCACATTTCCCCAGAATAATTTTTAGCCAAGAAAACCGGGTGCATTTTGGGAAGAGGATTTTTCTTTGCAGGGATTTTATTCTGATTGAATAACCAGATGGAGAGTCACGGATTTGAAAATGTTTAGCTGAGCAATTCAGCATTCTCGACTGGGTTCCACAGCAGGATGCCAAATAAAAATCACAATCTAAGCTGTTATGAATTAATGAGAGTCTACAATACACATACCTACTTATTCTACCCCAGACCTGAATGTGCCTGCATTGTGGATAACACATCTGAGGATAGCCATAGATCCGTAATGTACAGCATTAACCTCCCATTAGTTTGCCATAGTAAAGTTTGGGAAAGTGCTTCCATTATTTAAAACTAAAAACAAAAACACTCTACTTACAAGCTTAATCCCGCCATAAAAATTGATTGAAATTTGGCACAAAACAAAACAAATAGTAATCAAATTAACCACATTTTATTTAGAAGCAAAACTGTTGGATTTAATGTCTCTGACATCATTCCTCAAGTACATTAGTCCTCTTTGGAGGACCTGTTAATTTTCCACATGTGACAATTACAAATTCTTACGCTGTGCCCATTTCTAGGACAAGTGGGTTATTTTGAGTTGTTGGGAAGATTAAGGCATCAACTCAATGTTAGCATTATGAGCCAGACAACACTGGGGCAGGTAGAGAGAACATCGCCCTGTAAAGATTAGACGCTCTAAGAAGCAAACGTGAGTTCTAGGTGTCTTAGATGTTACTAAGACATCATGATTTCAGAGCCCTGGCTGCCATTTCTGCACTTGTGTGCTGGGCACCAAGTACTTCTGATAAAGGCTAGCTTATCCTCAGTGAAGGAATAGGAAGACTTTACTTTTCCAAGCAGTCGTAGATACTCAGTGTCTGAGACTAGTGGCTTGTCCATTCAGACAGGATAGGAGAGGTGTTCAGTGTTGACACTGGAGGAGCATGTACAAAGCTGGATTTAAGTTAATGGTGGTGCCTATTCCTATGCTCAGATTAAGTGAGCACACTGTTGAAGCAATGAGTTCACTTTCTAGGGTAATATTTCCCCCCACAAATCATGTACTGTGCTGGCTTTCCATGTTGGTAGAGTAGCCTATTTCTTAATTACTAAGCTAGCCATAACACCAGCAATGGCAGCGGATAAGATAGGATCCTGCACAGGCAGAATTTTCAAATGCACAATATTACTTTTTGATGCCCATGCGACCTGCTTCAGCCATATCAATATCCTTAAGGTTTCCCAGAACAATACAGGAGAGAAGTCCTTGGGTCCCTTCACCTCTCAATCTCTGGAATATCTGTCATGTGGCCCTTGGAAGAGAAAATAAATGATAGGGAATAGGTTTGGGTTGTCTTTTGGTTGAGGCATCTAAATGTAGCATGAATCTTAAAAGTTCTTATTAATAAAATCAAACCTGAGCCAGGTATTGGGGTGAACTGGAAGATCAGAGAACCAGAACAAGCCACAGCTACCTCACCTCACCGGATCCTCAGCTGATCCTGTTTCCTCAGACTGGGGGCCTCTGAGTCCTCATCCAGAATGGGTCTCAGCTGAACTGCTGCTCAAAAGCCTGAATGCTTAACCAGCCAAATGCTTAACCAGACCAAATGCTTCTAGTTTCTGGTCCTCACGCCTTATATACCTTTCTGCTTTCTACCGCCACTCCCTGGGATTAAAGGCTCACTTTCTGGAATTAAAGGCGTGTGTCACCATGCCTGGCCATTTCCAATGTGGCCTTGAACTCACAGAGATCCAGAGGGATTTCTACCTCTGGAGTGCTAGGATTAAAGGTGTGAGTGCCACCGTTTTCTAGCCTTTGTATCTAGTGGCTGTTCTGTCTCTGACCCCAGATAAGTTTATTAGGGTGCACAATATTTTGGGGAACATAATACCACCACATTTTCCCTTTTTTGTCTAAAATTTAAAAAAAGCTTATAACTAATACAAGAAAAATTATGTCCAATAAGTATATACAATATACACAGTCAAGATTACATTAACGATGTCTAGTCCATTAACATTTGACAGATTCAGATAAAAAAATTCCATTTTATATACACACAGGAAGTAAGTCTCTTGGCTGAAGAGGCTAGCTGCAGCAGTAAGATGAAAGCCCAAGAGTAAGGCTCTTAGCTCTGACCTCTTGGGCTTTCATCTTTGCATTGGCTCTGTGTTTCTTATTTAATAAGACGGTTACATCTACATCTAAAGGCTCACTGAATCTTTCTAATTCATTCAAATGACTAAAACACTAAGCTTGGTGCATTCAATAATTGGATTTTTTAAATTGTGAGTGATATCAGTATCACCTAGGAAATACCCCAATTGGCCAAAATGAAAAAAATGAGATATACCCTACAAGAGCTTAGTGATTATAACTTTAGGTGATATGAATTCTGACATGCGCTCCTTTCTAAATTTAGTTGAAAGTTATGGATGCAACATTCAGAAGCTAGGGTATTATATAATGTCTTATTCTACATGTGTCAATGTGATTAAATACCCAGTGATTGTATGAGCTAGAGGTCTAAAGAAGGTCTTCCATACCTACATCATTTCTCCTCATCCAAATCTCTTTCACACACCAAATGTAGTGCACTCTCATCACCCACCTTACCCTCCAAGTTTCTTGTTGGCCTGTGCTGTGGGATGGTCTGTATGTCAAATGTGTTGCTCTGATTTGTCAATAAATAAAACACTGATTGGCCAGTAGCCAGGCAGGAAGTATAGACGGGACTAACAGAGAGGAGAATTGAGAGAATAGGAAGGCAGAGGGAGACACTGCCAGCAGCTGCCATGACAAGCAGCATGTGAAGATGCTGGTAAGCCACGAGCCATGTGGCAAGGTATAGATTTATAGAAATGGATTAATTTAAGATGTAAGAACTAGATAGTTAGAAGCCTGAGCCATTAGGCCAAACAGTTTAAATAATATAAGCGTCTGTGTGTTTATTTTATAAGTGGGCTGTCGGACTGCCGGGGCTTGGTGGGACCTGGAGAGAAAACTCTCCAGCTACAGGCCTGGATTCTCAGTTCTGTTGTTAGGCATCCCAAAGCATGCCACTCAGCTGTATTTTGATAACATTGCTTAAGTCCACCCTCCTCCCCGATTTCTCTCTTTTTCCTCTTCTTAGGATCTTCCTCCGCTTGTCTTCAAATGTCTTTGTTTACATGTACCTTTTTTTCTTTTATACTTTGTGTGTGTGTGTGTGTGTGTGTGTGTGTGTGTGTGTGTGTGTGTGTGTCCTGTCTAAATATTGCCTATCCCAAGGTCAAACTTTGGTATCTTCTGTTTTCATTTTCATTCAACTAAAAATATTCTCTGATCTGTTATGATGTTTTCTTAGTGATGAATTATTTTCGTCTGTGTTCATAACTTTCTGGATACGTAGAGATTTTCCCAGATATGTGACTATTGATATTGAAATTATAATTCTGCTTTATTTATTTATTTGCTTATTCACTTATTTATTTATTTATCTATCTATCTACTCAGTTATTCATTCATTCATTTATCTATCTATGTATCTTCATATCTATGTATCTATCTATGTATCTGTGTATCTACCTATCTATCTACTTATCTGTCTGTCTGTCTGTCTATCTATCTATCTATTATTTTCATAGTACTGGAGATTGAATTCCAGGGCTTTGAATGTGCTCAATAAATGCTTGTAGTAGAGCACTCTTAAAATGTTTTTGTTTGTTTGTTTTGATAAAAGTCCCCATTAAGTTGTGCAAACAAACCTTAAAGTTGAAAATCTCTTGCCTCAGCCCCCATAGTAGCTGGAGCTAGAGGTGTGTACCACCACACCCAGCATCATCAAAGAAGCTGTGGCCAGTTCTTTAGTATAGCCACAAAAAAGGTGTCTATCCTGTCGTTATTGAGGGGAAAGTTTTATAAATGCCAGTGTGGTTACATTATTAATGCAGTTTGTCATCTCCTGGCAGCTGTTTTATGGATTTGTCTACTTCTGATTAAGTTATTGCTTTGTGCATTCGTAGATTAGTTGTTAGAGGGACATACAGGAATGTTGTGGGTTTTTTTTATGAATTGCCTTTTTTTTAAAAAAATTACATTTACTTGTGTGTTTGTGTGTGAGCACAAATACACATATATACATGCATGTGCCACAACATGTCCATGTGGATTAGATGACAATCTGTGAAAGTCAGTTCTCTCCTTCCACTCTGTGGGTCCTGGAGATCAAACACAGGTCTTCAGGCTTGGTGCAGTTACCGGAGTCACCCCTCTGCCCCCTCAGTTCTACCTTTGGGCTGTGCATGTTGTCTTTGTTGTTACTGTCTGTGTGCTTCTCATTGGTAGTACATTTAACAGTTTTCATTGTCATTTCTTTCTAGTAATAGGAGTGATACTTTCCCTCTGGGCGTCTGCACACACACACATACCCACACACACACACATACCCACACACACTCACATACAAACACACACACAGATACACACACACTCACATACACACACTCACACACACACACATACACACACACACACACACACACACACACACACACACACACACACACTGCATGTCTTTTGCTTGTTTGGTTTGATTCAGCTTTGGGTTTTCTTTGCTTACTTTTTTGTTTCCTGGCTTCCTTCCTTCCTTCCCTCCTTCCTTCCTTTCCTTTTTTTTTTTTTGCATGTGATTTATTCTTCTCTGCTAAACCTTTGTAGCTGTTCTAATGTCCTGCTCAGCTGAATTTGTCCCTTCTGTCATTTCCAGGCCAACTCCTCTTCATTAGCATAACTGTTAAAAGTCACAAGATTCTGTCTGCATAGATTTAGTTGTGGATTTTAGATACTGTTATATTAATTTGTTTCTTGCATCAATGCTACATTTTCCTTTTAATATTGTTGCTGTTTTTGAAAATAATTTGTTTCAGACCGTATATTCTGATCACAGCTTCCCCTCCCTTATTTCCTCCCAGACCTTCTCCACCTTTCTACCCTTCCAACTCCACACCTTCTTTCTCTCCCTTGGAAACAAAGAGGACATTAGAAAGCAAACAAACAAACAAACACACTAGAACAAAACAAAACAGAGAAAAACAAAGAAAAAGAAAAGGCACATGACACATATATTCACACACACACACACACACACACACACAACACCCCCCATAAAAACACAAAATCAAAAACCATAATAAATAAGCAAAAGACAAGTAAGGTAAAAACAAAATGCCTAAACAAAGTATTATGAGTAAAAAAGATCTCCCCAAACTCCATTGTTTCATGTTGGCACCTACTGCTTGGTGTGGTCTGCCCTTTAGTGGGTTTTGTATACCCAGTTAGACTGAGCTGGAGAAAACTAATTTTTCCTTTGTGAATGGTCGTCAGTTGGAGACAGTCTCTGGGTTAGAGATAGGGGCTTGTGTTCACTTACTCTCTCAGTTCTGGAACCATCTGGCTTAGACCTGTGGAGGCCCTGTGTGTGCCGCCACGGTCTCTGGGAGTCCACATGTGCATCAGCCCTGTTGCATCTGGAAGACAATCTTTCCTGGGGGTCTTTCATCTCCATTGGCGCTTACAAAAATTTTCTGTCTCCTCTTCAGTATAGTTCCCCGAGCTCTGAGAGAAGGATTTGGTTAAAAATAAATAAATAAATAAATTAATTAATTAAAATAAAAATCTCACTTAGAACTGAGTGTTCCAAGGTCTCTCACTCTCTGCACATTGTCCAGTTGTGGGTCTCTGTATTTGTTCACATCTCCTGCAGGAAGAAGCTTTTCTGATGATGGCTGAGTGAGGTACTGATCCAGGAGTCTAGCAGAAAGTTGTTAGGTGTCATTTTATTTCCACGCTCCTTTAGCAGAGCAGTAGTATTTGGTTTTCCCCATAAGGCCACGGCTTATACAGTCTTGGGTTCTTAACCCCCCAATCAGTGTCAGGCGTAAGTTCCATCCCCGAGAGTGGGCCTTACACCCACGCATCTTGTGGTGGGTTACTCCCACCACGTGTGTACCACTATTGCGTCATGGTAACTTGAAGACAGGTCATTTTTTTTTTAATGACTACAGTTTTGAACCACTTGCTGTGCAAGTCTTCCTACTGTGGTCCTTTATATGATCCCCTGAACTCATCCTGCCTTTCACATTTTCATGTAAATTTAGCGATTAATGCATCATTTTAAAACATTATATTTCTTTCTATTTGTTTTTGCATCTGTAGGCCTCAATATGTCTTCAATGTAGAAAGGGCTCAACATACATACTCTGAGCAAGCAATGAAATATTATATTCTTCATTGGAAACTAAAAAAAACTGTAGGTGTTAATACCTTTGACTCTTATGCAGCATATGACTTCTGAGTGTGGCAACAGAATTCACTCTCAGCTGTGGCATGGTCCACTGGGTGACAGTTTCTGGTTTGTATCTGAGAAGAGGTTAATGGACAATGTCACAGGAAGACTTGAGTTTTAGGGACAGTCAATTCTAAAAATCTGTAAGTTGTTTTAGAGAACAATTGAAAGCTGATCCATATCCCACAAGACAGAGTGTAAATCCTGAATCTATGGTTTCCTTGTATGTAGTGTGTCACCTATATTTGATGAAGAAATAACTGATGGACAAATTAACTCTAGCCATCCTTAGAATTTCTTTTAGATTTGTTGCCATAAGTGCCAAAACATATTTTTATGGAACTGGTTGAGTATCTCCTTTTCTATTTTTATAGTCTCTGTCTAGTGCTGTAATCTGTAAGAATGGTAGAAAGAATAATGACACATTTCACTGAAGGTGGTCTTCACTGTATAAGATACCTTTTTCTTGATGCTTTGATGGCATTTTCTACAGGGATGCTTAAAGGACATGAGTCTGTGCTGGGAATGGCCCAGTTTAAAAAAAATGGTTTTGTGTCTAATATTTTTGAGACAAGGTCTCCTGTAGTCTAAACTGGTCTCAAAATCACCACTGAGCTGCAGAAAAACTTCTTATATTTGTGCCTCTACCTCCTGAGTGCTGGAATTATAGACAAGGGCCACTGTGCCTAGATTAGGTGTTGCTGGGGCTTGAACTCAGGGCCCTGTGCATGCTAGGCAAATATTGTACCTCCTGAGCTACATGCATACTCAGTCCAAGTACAACATTTTAAGATATATGGGCCTTCTCAACATTAGGATCCTCTGAAACAATATTTGCTGGAATTTCTTAAGGGCAGGCTCCATGTCCAGCAGTAGTACCAACACAAAAGGAACTCATTGGTAATTTTGGAAGTTTTTTGTCTCACAAAGCTTTGTCTGGCCTTTTTAACCCTATAGATAATGTGTGTGTGTGTGTGTGTGTGTGTGTGTGTGTGTGTATTCCGATTTTTGTTTTATGGGCTTTCCGTGTGTGAGACTGTGTGTGTCTCAGTGTCTGTATGTGTTTCTTGTGCCTTTTCTTTGTCTTTTGTTGATGTTGTTGTTGTTTGTTTTGTTTATTGTTTTTTATTTACCTTATTTTATTGTTATTTTTTAGATGCCATGTATAGTCTAATGAAAAAGAGAAAGAAAGGATGTGGATTTGGGTGGGTGGGGAAGTAGAGGGGATTTGAGAGGAGTTGGGGGAGGGGAAATCATAATCAGAATATGTTGTATAAAAAGAAAACAATTTTCAATTTAAAAATAAATTACATGAATTTGTTTAGAGATTCTGTTAGGATGGCTGCCCTCATTAGAAAGAATATTTAACTTGCTGTAATTGAAAAATCATGTAAATATAAGCACAGTTAAAATGGTTTGAATCCATATAAAATTTGACCACATTTGGGCCACCTGTGTACGAGCATTTCAAAGGGAACATGTTTTATAACGTTCTATAGATATAAACGGTAACTGATACCAAGAATTATTTTACTCGAAACTTTAGTATTTTCACTCATGTACTTTCTAGGAGAAGGGGTATATTGTTTAAGAGAAGATTTTTGTCCTGACATAAATGAAATTAGGAAAAGAGCCTTAAAATCAACATTATATCTGGAAGACATGGTAACTGGCCCACTTCCTTAGTATAGCAAACCAGAACTTGCTTCTGCAGCTACATCTTCTGTGCTTCTGTTTATTTGACTGATTTCCAGAGCTGAAATTAGCAATCAGAAAAGAAAAGCCTGGAGAACTAACAAAACAAAATATCTTCAGGACATCTGAACAGAATGAGAGCTTTCATGGAAGTGTGATTTCACCGACCGAACGCTGTCCATGGGCAAGATCTCGACTTTCATTCTTCATTGTTATTTGTCTTTAGGTATGGAACATAATGATGTGGTCTGTGGTCTTCACTAGAAAACATTTTGATTGCAAATCAAGAGAGTATATAACTCTGATTCAATCAAAATTCCTACTGTCTGTTTCTTAGCTTCCTGAATAATAACCAAAATGTATCCCTTGGATATTGCAGGTCTTTAGATCACACATAGGTGGGTAGGTAGATGGACAGACATTTAGATATATAGATGTCTTGAATTTCAAGTTTTAGAGATGATAATTTTCAGTTTTTGCCTTCACATAGGCATAGATATAGATACAGCAACAGATCCAGATACAGCTATAGAATATATGTATATATGTATGTGTATGTATATATTATACCAAATATTAAGATTTTAAATCTTTCACGAGAAAAAGCTATTGTTTTTCTATTCTAGAGTGATGCTTTACTTCAGGGACAGCTTGCTATGCCTCTAAACAGGTGTTCTCAAAGCAGTTAAAATGCACTTAGAATTGATCCAGTTCACCTAAAGGTGGCCAAGGAGTTTTAATCCAAAAATATGTCTATGAATTAATTGTGTTCAAACATGGACAAGGAAACCTCATGAGAATCTCCTAGTTTTAAACATAGCAAAAGCTGCTTCATCTTACCTGTAATGTAGATTAAAGTCTACAGCTAATTGCACCTTGTATTTGGCGAGGAACTCCTGTTTGAGAAGGGTTTGGAGAAGAGGTTGCATTGGAGATGTTGAGAAGGATAACTTGTCTTTATCATAGATTTAATATTTCTAAGAACAGTGTAAAGCTGTGAAATCTCAGCTTTGGTCTCCTCTTGCACTCTATTTTTTACTGTCTGTTTCCCTCAGTTTTCATTACTATTTTTCAGACTGATCATATAAAACCTTTTTTTTCCCCCACAGAGGAGAGTTGTTTAAAAAAAGAGAGAGAGAGAGACAAAGAAAAATTTATGTGTCTTATACTTAAAAGGATCTTTTGGGGCTTTTCCTTTTATGGCTTCTCTCTTTTTCCTCCCTTTTGGGTTTTTTTGTGAGTGTTTTTCATTAGTTATTTTTAAAGGTAATAAAGATGTGTGACAAAGTTATAGTTTCTGCATTTTTCCCATTTTTACAGTCGTATTGGCTTCTACTCATCTGCAGTGAGGAGTCTGACATTTATTTGTATCAAATTGGTGATTTCTAAAAATGGCTATAGATTCTCACAGCTATTCTTGTCCTTGGTGAAATGCCATCAAGTCCCTTCAGGTTGGCCTTTCTCGTCTTGCAGTTTGGGAAACAGTCTTGTCGCAAGTTCAGCCAATTCCCGTGATTCAGGTCAGGAGCGTGTAGTAAATTTTGTTTCTCAGAAAAGATTTAAATCAACTCAAGGGTGATAGCTTTTCAGTAAGTTACTTAGGAGACTGGGGAAGTTCGATAAATACTTATCACTTTAATTTTGGTGTTATGAGGGTAGCTAGGGTATCCTGCAAAGTGTGCCTGGACCACTGTGGAAACATCTGACTCCAGGGTGGGTGACCGAGGGGGTCTGACTGTAGCAGGACTGTTTGTTGACATCTGGAGCCCAAAGTATGCTGAACATCTGCTGTACTGATGTTTCACTTCTTCGGCAACGCTTCCAGTTCAATCTCTACAGTAAATCTTACAGCATAGGAAAGCTGGCCTGAGCTGAGAAACGTATGGAGCTCCCCATTTTATATTCCTTTGTAGAGAGCATATGTCTGCATCACAGAGTCATATAAGGGGTCTTTATCTCTTCCCCAAGGCCAACTGCTTTGAACACTGTTAATTATTCATTCATACACATACAAAAGTGATACAAAGTCACATACCTATCCTCTGGAAACTCTTAGAGTCTGAAATGGCAAAAAGCGATAGACACATTGTGCCAGCTTCAGCCTTTCAGATGGGAATATTCAGCATCTCTTGGTTGGGTTGTTATTTAAAATGAAATCCAGGGGCAGGAGGGATGGCTCAGCAGTTAACAATGTTTAGTGCTCTTGCAGAGAACTGGAGCTCAGTTCCCAGCTCCCATGCTGGGCAGAGCTCCAGGGGATCCAACACTCTCTTTAAGACTCCACAGGACACCTACGCATGCAAACATCCACCATTAGAAAAATAATAATAATCTTTACAAATCTAAAACCAGAACTCCTGAAACCTCAACTATATCTGTAAATACTTTTAAACATTTCTGTTAATTCTTGCAAAATAATATTTTAGCAGTGTTTGATGGGGAATTGACTTGCCTTTCTATTTTCTGCCCTGTTTGTGTAGCTTTGACTCTTAGAACTGAAACATTGTTATTTCTTTATTCAGTTATCTGTTCAGCATTATTAAATTTCTCCCTCTAAACTATGCATTATGTTGGGCACTGGGGACAGAAACATGACCACACATGCTCCATGGCTGAGGAGCTCACGATTTTGTAAGAAGGTTACGACTGTGAACCAGTGCCCAGATGGCATTCGGAAGGCAAAGGAGCAGCATAGGCCAGATGGTGGCCAGAGGAAAGGGTCAGGCTGGACCCTCATGGTACCGTTCCCGAGTCTAGAAAACATGAGGCCTGAGGGGGCTGAAGAGGACAGGGTTGGGAATAAACGGCTAAGTGTGTTCCCACTAGCTTGGTTCGGTTGTCTCTATAGGTTTCCCCATCATGATCATGATGCCCTTGCTCATAGAATCCCTCTTCCTTGTCTTCGACTGGACTCCTGGAACTCGGCCTGGTGCTTGGCTGTGGATCTCTGCATTTGCTTCCATCCGTTACTGGATGAAGGCTCTATGATGACAGTTAGGGTATTCACCAACCTGATTACCAGGGTAAACCAGCTTAGGCACCCTCTTCACTACTGAACTTTAGACCAACAGCTGTGGCGCCTGCATGGGACTGGACTAAGCCCTCTGGATAAACAAGACAGTTGTGTAGCTTGGTCTGCTTAAGGGGCCCCTGGCAGTAGGAACACGATCTATCCCTTGTGTGTGAGTTAGCTTTTTGGAGCCCATTGCCTATTGTGGGTCACCTTGCACAGCCTTGATGCAGGGGGAGGGGCTTGGACCTGCCTCAACTGAATGTACTAGGCTTTCTGGTACCTTTTCCGAGGAGGGTATGGGAGGTGGGTCGGGAGGAAAAGCTGGCGGGGTGGGGAGAGCAGGAGGAGGGGATAGAGGGGGATCTGTGGTTGGTATGTAAAATGAACAAAAAAATTTCTTAAAGAAAAAAAAGAACTAAATGTGGTTTAGGTGGATCATTATCTTACAGGTGATTAGCAATCACTTAGGAAGGAGAACAGAGAGAAAACACATGTGTGGAGAGTGAAATAACTTGAAACTGAAAGAGCCCACAAGGAAGACACTGTTAAAATCCAGACAAAAAGTCACAAAGCCCCACATTTGATGTAGACAGCGGAAATGAAAAGGGAAGAGATTTAAATAGAATCAAAGAATCAGGGATTCTGACTCAGAGAGTTCCTGAGTCCAGGGGTAGGGCATCTAGGATGAAGTCTGGGTTTCTGGTTGTGTGCAGGATGTATGAGCAGAGTCTAAAGATGCTGACGATTAAAAGCAGGGTTAGGAAGAGATGTGAGATGGGATGCTGTGGAATAGATGGGCAGAGTCACCTGGGAGACGATTTCAAGGCTGAGTTCAGGGCTTACAGAGATCTGCTCTGCATACGGAGATCTAGAAGTGAAAGTGTGAAGGGCAGCAGGAAGTGGATGTCCTCAATGAGTGCTATTTTTTTTGTCAGGGGCTGTGTCCATTCTTTCAAAATTAATTGGGCTTTAAATTTATATAATTTTAAAAAACTCTTCGACTGTCTCATTCATATATATGATGAGTTTTGGTCTTTTCATCCCTTCATTACCCTTCTTCATCTCTCCCTCTTTCACTAACCAGCTTCCTCCTAACAAGTCTCTCACTTACTGTGATATTTCATGATTGTGTGTGTGTGTGGGGGGTAATTATTATAGTTGCTTAACTGAGCATGAGTTGTGTTTATTTACTGAAGCATGGGCAAATTATCAAACGAAAAAAATGACACTCCCTCCCTCTACAGTCATTAGCTACCCATAGTTCCTAAGTAAGGGCTGAGACCTCATGAGTCTCCTCTCCATCCATGATGAAATAAGTAGTCATGGGCCCCAACTTTGTGCGGGTTTTGTGAAGGTAGTCACAGCTGCAGTGAGTTCCGGAGTGCAACGGCTGTGTCATGGAAGTCCTGGGGATGCTGGTTTGCAGCATTTCTCCTCACGGTCTCCCCTTACATTCTTTCTGTCCCTTTTTCTGAGCCTTGGAGGAGGTGATATGGTTGTTTTCTAGGACTGATGACCCTATATTCACTTAATCTTAGCCTTTTGATCTGCATTAACATGTTGAATCAACCACAGCCCTTTATTCAGTAGTAGTAGTCAGGTGTTTTTCCGAGGAGGGTTTGAAAGCAGCACCAATCGATGGGTATAAACACACAGATACATGTTTAAAAGGCAGTTCTGACATTGTACCCACTTAGCAAAACAACAGTAATAAGTTTGTCCCTAGGACCTCCAGAGACACCAGCTTTTGATCAGTTTTATGTTTATAGTACCAGGCATGAGTTTCTAAATGTGGAACAAGCCTCAAATCCAATCAGAAAGTGCTTGATATCGCCATTGATAGCCCTGCCACTCTTGCACCAGTGGGCGTATCTTTTTAAGTAGGTTGTTAGTGTAGTAGCTCATTGGGTCTACAGCTGCTTAGGAATGTGGATGACTTTTCTGCCACAGAAGCTTACGTAGCAACCACATTCTGGAAATATGAAAGCTCGCCAGCAGGGAGGAAACTTCCAGGGTAGTTGCAGCTTGATTTTTCTGTCCTGCAACCCCAAGTGCCTAGTGTTGTTAGCAGCGGGGTTTTATGATCTAGTTCTCATGAGCAACTGAAGGTACTGGCAGTGGCCTTAATGTCTTAGAGCTTTCGGGGCTTCCATAATCAGCAGCTTACAGAGAAGTTTCCCATACCTGGTTCTGGGATTTTTGCTTAATAATCTGTGTCTCCTTGGAGGAGTATCACCCAGCCATGTAGAGTACCTCCATTCAAACTGAAAAAGATACTTTAGTAGACCTACAAAATACTAGGTCTCCACCAGGCTTTTTCACGCATTGCTCCTTCTTGTTAACCCTTCTCGCCAGCCCCTCTTTTACTCCTGCCTTCATCCCCACGTCAACTCCTCCCATTCCTCAGCACTCCCCACCCTCTCCATTCATATCATGTGTTCTGCTGCCTCCCCTCCCTTCAGGCCTCTTCTCCTTCTTTTCCTCTAATGGCCCCTTTCTGGCTTCTAGGACTCTACAGGCACTCCATGTCCCACATCGTAGTCTAAAAATCTGAGCCTGGGATCCACATATCAGAGAGAACCCGAGTTTGTCCATCTGTCTGGAGTGGTTTGTTATTTTTACATGTTATCCTATCATGGAGTGCAATTAGAGAACTTCTTTGAAAGTATTGCAACCGACCCCAGCATCTTATTTCCATTATCTGCAATTGTTAAATGGTGAGTTTGAATGAAGCCCAATCAAAACAATGCTGGAAATACATTGTGTATTATTTGTTTTATGCTAGAACAGTACCAACAGCCTTGAGATAAAGAAAGGAAACAAAATAAAGGATGAGGAATATTTATGCTTATTTTCCCTGATGCTGAAGAATAAAATCAAACATGTTTTGAAAGGACAATGGATAAATAACCCAAAGGAGAAGTGACATCCTCAAGAAATGACTTCTGAGCTCTTTTCCATGTCACTTTATTATGCCCAGGATACAGGTGTTAAATAGTATCTATTTGCAGAGGTCATTGTATTAAAGACAGTCCGGATCTCCTTTCCCTGTGAATTTTTCTCATATTGCTAAAATAGTTTTCATCAATGGCTCCTGCTGGTTTTTTTTTTTTAATTTTTAATTTTTTTTTATTGGAAAGCTACCATTCACTCCTTTGTTTTCTCAAATAGTACCAAAAGTTTTGCACATTCCTTTTGCCTTTCCAGTTTTTCTATGGACATCCTCACGAGTCCATTTCTGACATGAGAAAAAACTTCAGGTATGCAGAAAACAATGTCTCTCCAGCCTGTGGCCCCTGGTCAGCTCAACTCTGACAAATTATTTTGAGATGCTGATTCGATTACATGGGGTCATGACCTTCTAAGCCTTTACTGATTTGTCATGCAGTTATTGGTCATTTTTTCAAGATCAGAGGTGGGACAGTGCTGAGAGAAGCCATCTATAGCATGCAACTTGGCTTGGGACACAACGCTGACCTCTTGTCATTAAGGGGCTACGGAGCCAATGATAGCCAAAGTTAATGCCCGATGCTACCTCTAGGATAGATATCACAGCAGGAGCTCCCGTAGCTGGTCAATTAAAGTCAGATGTTCCACCAGAAGAAGGGATATGGCATGTGTCACAACAAACCAAAGGGTCTGAGGCTTTCACTTGGGAGGGACCGTTTTCTTCATATGGCCACACGGCTCTTAATTAAAGGAGCTTGTTCCCTGAAACATGAACAGTATCGTTTTTCTGGCTCTATAGTGAAATATGCTTGGCGGGTTTCCGCATGATTATCTTCTCTTTCGATAACAGAAGTGTCTCCAGCATCTGCCGGCCCCACCCCCACCCCCACCCCCACCCCCAGCCCTTTTGCTGTGCTTCTGCTGTGCTTAAGAGAGAATGTGGGAGTTTGCCCTTGTTAAAGACATGTTAATTCTAGACATGGCTTTACATGTTGACATTTCCCAGTTAGCTCACAGCTCACACTAGAATTCTGTTGAAACGGTGCCATGATATACTGCCAGCAAGTGGGAGTGGTGAAAAAGACTAGGAAGGCTAGTGACGGCTAAGATAACACAAAATAGGCCCGCTGTCATCGCCCGTTCTGACAGTACAGACCGTACCAAAAGGGCAACCCAGAAGACCCTTCCGTATCTGACGATAGTTTGGAGAGGAAGAGTTAGCTTGCATTGTTCTGATCATTTTGAGAGTAAAATCCAGTGAGTTTTGTTTTTGCAAAGAAACTAATCTGCTTACATCCAACAAGCTGGTCCTGAATGGCTTACCCATTCCCCGTATTTATTTTTATTTAAAATGCCTTGTTTCTATTATTTCTTTCAGTTTGAAATCAACTTTCAGTTTCTTTCCTTCAGGGAGAAGACAATCATTCGTCCTTTAAAGTAGTTGCTTTGTGTAATAGCCAAATTTTTAGGAAATATAAATTAAAACCACTTGCAATGATTAAACCTGAAACTAACAAGTACTTCCATGCATGTAACATAGCTAATTCTTTTTTTTTTTTTTTTTTTTTTTTTTTTTTTTACTGACATGACTGTTTAGTGCAAGATATTCTATTTGTAAAATGTTTGTACTTGGCTCATCATGAAAGGTGTTTTTTTTTTTTTTCCTGAAAAATACCAATTAGCCCTGATTATGTGCTGTCACTTTATGTTCTTTTTCCAATGCAAAGAAAAAATAAACGAAACATGGAAGTTGATCTTAAATATCAAAAATCAAACCAGATGAAGAAAAAAACTGCATTCCCCTACGTACTCATGGAAATTAAAATACAAAGATCTCCTCAAACAGCACTGCTTTATGTAATACTGTTGGGCAGCAGAGGCAAAAGCCTGTTTATATTAATCATCCTTGTCTGGAGCTTCCATCGGCAACTAAATGCTGCCTTTTGGCGGTGGGAGCTAACCTCGCCAGGACTGCTGTCACTGGGCGGCACTGGAAAATGTTTCTCAAGCCCTAAACGCACCAGATGGAGACTCTACTGTCTGCTAAAGCCATGACAAATCATTTATTAATTTTCATTATGGTGATTAAAACCAGTCAGGTATAAGGGAATCTGGATGGAAATTAAACACATATCCATTCTAAGCTGGAAGATTTTCTTGATGTCTTCCTGAGCTTAGAAAGCTCATATTCATTTGTTCTTGCTCAACTTCTGTTGATTTCATTTAGCTGGTAGGTAAATCTGAGTTAGAAAAGTAATGTATTAAAAAAACCTTATAAAACAGCAATTGTGTTACATGGTTATCGTAACATGACTTAGTAACAGCCCACATAAACACACGCGATGAATTTCAAATATTTCTCCAGGTCTTTTGATATTTCCTAGAATGGGAAGAAGTCTTACATGATTGTGATAATTCAAGCTTATCAGATTTTGAATTTTTATGTCTATGAAAGATATATTTGTGTGGTAATTTCTATTCAAACTTAAATATTTAACTTGGTATTTAAGATGATCAGTACTTAATATTTGTGTTTAATTCATTCTAATGAAAATTACATGATGAATAAAAAGGATATTTTCATGAAATTTGTCTTATAGGCTATGAATTTCTTTGACTCAGGCGTAACCTCTGTCTTTTGATATTAATGTTGAAATGTGGTTGACATCTCCAGAAACCCATTCTTCTCCATCACAACTTAGTTCAGATGTCCCTATTTCTCCTTCTGCCTTAAGGCATTCCATCTCTTCAAAAAACATTTTTCATTTTCATTATCTAAACAATATACAGGCACATATGTTAGCCTTTGTATTGGGAATTTTCCATTTTTAAAATCATCTGATCTTTGAGCCCATATTGTGTAAGTTTAAAATTTTTTTAATAGAAATGGAAAAAGTAATTTCAAAATCATGAAAACACAGATTCTCTACTATTGTCTGTTAATAGAAGGACCCATCTGTCTCAGCTTGTGGTAAGTAGAACAGCTCAGGTGGGTTTCTGGGGAGAGGAAGCAGAAAGGTTGGGAGGAGACTCGGGAATTTATTTTTATACTCACATGCTATGACAACACAGATAACATATTTCCTTTTCCAGTGCACTCATATTCCAGCTTGGGTGGGAGAGAAGGGGAGGCAGAAAAGTGAGTGAAAAAATTGGAATTTAACATGAAGCATTATTTGAGGGATGCAGAAGGTACCCAACTAGCTAGCTTAGCATCAGTTGTCTGTGGCCTCAGGCACCTTGCTGGTACATCTTGAACAGCGTGTGGCAGTGAGAAACAAATGTCTGTAGACTGTGCAGTGTGGTTATTTTAATGTGATGTTTGTGCAAAACATGTTAGCCATTTTGTTGAATGAGTGAATAAGTGAGTGTATGGCATAGTTACAAGTCTTTCATAGCGTGAAACAGATCTAATCCTTTCTAGCAATGGGTTCTTAGGGGGAAATGGAAAGGAGTTTTTGAAATGCCTGGTGAAGTTTGAATTCTTAAGAGAGGTTTTGCATTTGATGTAGAAATTAATAGTAGAAAGTATGTATAGTGTGTCAGGCAGAAAGGATGTTTTATAGGCTTAAGAGAGCAAATACTTGCAAACATATGTAAATAAATCCCAAATAATTTAGGCTTAAGGCAGCACTGTGAGCTTGGAGTATGAAATGGTTAAGAGCAGGACTCTGGGAAGAAACTGCTAGGAGTTCATTTTGGTTTTGTTGTGTCTAGTGGCTGTGATTTTCCTGGGCTCATTTGGTCAGTCCTTCTGTGGGAATCATTTGAGGTGTTTCATGCAGTTACAGTCAGATGGTGGCTGAATCGCAATGGTGCCGACAACTGCCAGACCCTGGGGTCCCTCAGCGTTCTTCCATGAGGCCGCTACACACAGCTGAGGCCTTTCACACATGGCAACTGGCTCCCCCAAAGAAGTGTACACCTGAGAGCAAACACCCCTGGAACAGTGACCTATCAAGCCTCTGTTGATATTACATATACTAATGTAAGAGTGCTCAAATAAGCCACTAACTAGATGCAGGAGGGTGCCCTACCCAAACACGGTTATTGAGGAATGTAATTGACTGGAGACCATCAAGACTGGATCCCATCCCTTTGCTGGAGTAACCTTGTGACTTTGGGCCAATTCTTCCTCCCTGGGGCTCAGTCTCCTTGAAACATTGGGGAAAACATTGGTACTCTCTTCAGAGGCTTGCTGGGAATATTACTCAGTTGTCAACGAGATAATGGATTATCCATGTGACATACATGCAACAGCTTCTGATGCATGAATGCATGTAATAAAGTCAGCCAGATTTCTTAGTGGAGGTCATAACGAGTTGTAACCTTAGGAACAAGATCATTACTAGTAATGAATTGTGGGAGTAATATAAGCAGTTTAGCTACAAAGTGTCCGTGTCTCATGGTAACAGGTGATAGGCTTTTTTAAGAAAAAGTTTATGAAATGATGATTCTTAGAAAAATGACAGTGTAAGATTTTTTTCTTTCCTTTGACCATCTTAAAATCAACTAAAACTTTCAAGGCACTACAATGGGATAGAAAACACACACTGGGGGTAGGTACCATTCATTTAGAGCAGAAAACCAGAATTTAAAAGCACAGTGGAAATACCTGTGACACAAAGAAAAGTGTGACCAGAATTTATTTCATACACATATGAAACTGTCAAAAAATTAATTTAAAAGGAATTAGTTTAAAGCACTTTTCCTGGTTCACTTACAAAGTTTACAGATCATTAGCTTCTTGACAGGCTGCTCAATGAAGAGATGACTATAATTCCAAAATAAGCCACCAACCAATGCTTACTTAGCTCCTCATGACAGTTTAAGAAAGGGACACAAACAGAGGTTAAGAAATGATTAATATTTATATAGATACCCTTTGGGATAAAAAAAAAGGAGTATCTGTTCAAAGGGTGCTTGCTGCCAAGCCCCACAGCCTTTTGATCCCTAGATGGAAGAAGAGAGCTGACTTGACCTTCATGGATGCCCTATAGCACATGAGCACACGTGTACACACACACACACACACACACACACACACACACACATACCACCACATCACACCACACAACACCTTACACACCACTAAATAAAGAAAGAAAAATGTCAACCCCAATGTGCCTAGGTAGTAACCTAAGAATTATTCCTCGAATCCCACCTGGATTTCTCACTCTCTTCCTGCCTAATCATTTTCCTCTGCATCCCCACCACTACTTTTCAACTTCAGGCAGCAATCTTTTCTTATGAAGTTAATTTTATAGAAGTCTACTTATTGGGCTCAGAACACTGTACTGACAGTGGTGCCTGGCACTGTGGATGAAGGCATCTGCCTACTACCCCAGACAGCACCCTGCCCCCTGCATTTGGACCTTCCTTTTCCATGCCTGTAAAATCCAGACTTCTCACTGTGATGATAAAGACCATCTACATTTTAATACTTTATAGATACGACTGTCGGAGGCTGTTAAAAGAGTGAATTCCCCAATGCACGGTCGATCACGTTTTATGGAGAAATGTCTGTTGCATTTCTTTAAAAATCCCAGATGATTTCTGTATTTTTACTGCCTCCTAGTTTTAGACTGAAGTAATATTTTAGTCAATTCATTATGCCCGCTTTTCCAAATAAGAGAATGTAGCAGTCAAAAATAACTAGCTAGTGGACAGCTGGACTTACAGACACAGATAGCCTACAACCACAAGTTCCACAGTGAAGCACCACCTCCCAGCATTCAGGCTCACACAGGGAAATCTGTTGGTACAGCGAGGTAAACTACAGTTCCCTCAAATGGCATTTGACGCAGTCTCCTGGGTATTTATCTGGGAGACTTTGTATCTTTCTTCGCCTCATGGTATAATGAATGGTTGCTGCCCTGCGGATAGTTTTCAGATACAGGTGTGGGCCCTGAAGTCTTACTTGATAAATTAAGAAGAGAGTAACAGTCAAAGATTTTTTTAAAAAAATAAATGTGTTTTTATGAATTTCTTTTAAGACATACTTAACTAGCATTTTTTTTCTTTTTCATGCCATTTTTTCTTTTGATTGATTCTCCATGAGGAAAAATGAATTTGGCACAGTACTTTCTAGATGTCAATGTATATTAAAACTGGGTAGGATAGAGGAAGAGACTCTCAAAGGTTTGCTTGCTAAGTGTGAGCTGTAGGGTGCTGACTCCCTGAGCTGGCAGCTTTTAATTAAAAGTTGCATAATCAGTGTGGATTAATATGCCTTGCTACAAATGCGGGAAAGAAAAGCAAATCATGTTGAGACACTGGTGTTCCTTGGTGTTCTGTCTTGGTCCATCTTTACCCCTCATTTTCAGACAGTGTCATCCCCTCCCAGGGCCTTGGTGATCATCATATGTCTCTTAGATATGGATTGTGCCATTTAATACCCAGCAGTCCCTCATCCTCAATGTACACATGACCCAGTTCATCATTGACTCCTCAGCCTGTTCAGTGCAGGGCACCGGCATCCACTGTTCTTGACCTCATAGTCCATCCTTCCTGCCTCATTTCTCATATGAAACCACCCTTCCCACCACCTCCAACAGAGCGGAGCCCACATGGCCTAACACCCTTCGAAGATCCCACCGCCTAATGCTATGACAACAGCGATTGAATGTCAATTTGAATTTTGGAGGAGAAAAAACATTCATGCACAGCAATATCTAAGGCGAAATCATCCAGATGAGCGTGTGTCTGTATTCACGACTCTTGATTCCACCTGAAGCTTCATTCCTCCCAGAAACAGAAAGCTGCCACTTTAGAGTACATGAAATTATATGCCACAGGCTAACTGCAATCTTATAGGGTCCCAAAATGTTTGAAACAGCGGCAGTACCTTTTTTTAATATGCTACAGATGGCCAGGGTGGTATCTTCAGTTAGTTCAAACTGATAAGTTATTTTTTCTTTTTTTTTTAAATGAGCACACCAAAAGAAAAGCATGCTTTTTTATTTTGTATTTCCTTTAGATTTTAACAGCTGACCTGGGCACAGTTTGAACTGTAAAGGTGAACTAGCTTTCAAATTTTTATTGAAATTTTATCTCTATATATTGCACCTCTGAGTACACAATAAAATCTCAAATATTTTTAGTGCCCCCCACAGTATCTCCATCAGTGTTGCTAATAGGTAATACTTGGAAGTGCCCATAGCATTCCTGGAGATGCGATCCTTCTATGCCCTTACACAATCCTGTGAAGTAGGCATGCAATCTATAAAGCCCAGTCTCTGCTCAAGAGAAAGTGGGAAATAGCACAGGGTGGTGAGTGGGTCTGAGCCTTCAGCTCCTGAGCTGACAGCCAGAGGCAGGAGCTGTCCACTCGCAGTGGAAGTTCTGGAGGATGGGGGCTTTTCTCTTATACATTCTGCAGATTGATTTTTAAGGGCCAGTATAGACCCTGACAGATGCTTTACTGGTGCTGACAGAGGCCAAATGATTTGCCCGAACTCAGAACCTTCACTTCATCATCTGTGCAAACAGTGTCACAGTGCCAAAGTACTTCTCTTGATTTTAACATAAGCTTTGACTGGACACTCTCAGCTAAGGTTTTTAGAGAACCTTATTTTCTTTATATATCTCTAATTGAATTTTAGTTTTAAAAAAACAATTATATATTGCATTTACAATTAGAAAATACTGGGTTTTTTCCTACCTGAGTGATTTAGATATGAATAAGTTCTTAAAAGTAGAAACAATTTTTATAAAATCATATGGATGTGCAAAAGTATTCTCAGTTCATGTTCTTCCAAAGCATAACAAAGTATATGTTAAAATTGACCTTCCGAGTATTACCTTTATCTCCCTGTTTATTTCCAGTCTGAAGAAAGACTCCCTGCTCTAGGATGGAAACCCTCTCATTCTTTAACATCGCAGCCAACTATACTCTGAGCATATCCTTCTCTGTGTCCTTTCCTCTTCTCCAAGCCACTCCCTGGACAGTCTTCCCTTTTTGCCATTCCTCTATAGTGTACAACTTGAGACATATCCAGTTCTCAGGTTTGGCGACGGGACCAAGGGACAAGGTCACAGATATTATAGACTGTTGAATGTGTGACAAGGCGGCTCATAAAGACTCTGGTCAGATGTCCTTCATTTGCCTCTAATTAACTACAGCTGCTTTTTATGTTGCAAGCTGATCTTTGATCTGTTTTCCCTTCAGACCTCTGTGCTCAAGGTAGTTAAAAACAAACTAGAAGGCCAATTTTAAAGACAAAAAAAAAGTAGAAGAAGAAAGAAAAAAAGAACGAAAGGAAAAATCCCTCCGGGATAATCGAGTGACAGTCGAAGTAACCATGAGCTGTTAGCTTTATTCATTAGAGAATTTTAAACATGTCAAGAAATAGAATAATGTCCCTGCTGCTAGATCAGCCTCAACAATGAAGATTACAACAGCTTTGGGACACATGAGTGGGCAAACTTCTCGTGAAAACAGTTTATTGAGGAGCATTTTACTATGGTGGCACCGAATCTAGCTTACACAGTTTCACAGGAGAAAGATTGGTTCAATATGCATCGAGAATGCCGGCCCTCTCCGAGTGGCAGATTTATTGTGCAACCTTGCTCTCACCCAAATGGCCCCTGCAATTAGGTTTAGAAAAACGTCCTTCAGGTTCTCCTGGTGAAGTGTCTTGCCTCTGTTTTTCCACAGAGCCTGTGCTGAACTGCATATAGTGCGTGAAGAAGCCTGGGTTTTTGTGTGGTAATTACTACGTAAACGAAGTCTTTCATAGGTCTGTGTCATTGCCAAAGTCTTCTTCCATGTCACAGTACCACCAACTTCAGAAAACAGAATAGGGCCTTCTGGAACGAAGAACCTTTAGACAGATGTTAGATGGGAACCGATCACAATCACATCCAAACGGTGTTTTCTGTGCCACGTTTCTCTTTTGATGTGTCCTCTAGAGGCCTACTCGTGGGTTGGAGGCCCTCAGGAACAGAAGAGCATGTTTGCTTTCAATGGGCGCAGATCAGGAAATCCACAGGCCTTTGTCACTCACCACCGAATCTTCACAGCTCTTCCTCATAAACACCAGAGAAGACTTAGGCTTCCCACATCTACACTAACCCTTGAAATGTAAAAGAAACAAACACCATTCTGTAGTTTACAATTTTCTCATCCTTAAAAGTGACTTTCATGCTCAAGACAAAAGTAAGAGGCCTTTAAAAAGTACCTCAAGCTCCCAAATGATATGTTAGTACTCCATTTATTTCTGTGAACACATGTCCTGTCCATGATCAACTATGAGTCATAGCCAGCACTCCCCAGTCTACAGCACTCGCCTAATCACATCACTTGTTTCTTTTTTGGACCTTGGATTCATATCAGGGCTCTTGCCATTTCTTTCTGATAGAGGATACTCTTTTTGAAGGAAAAGAATTCACTGCTAGAAAAATCAATGTCTGTGGAAAATGTAGACAGCTGTCCTCATTGACTGAATGTTTATTTTAGCTATTTTATGTTTGAAAATTGAAAGTCTTTCTAAGAAGAAAATGGAGGAAAGTGATAAATCAAAGGAAGAAAGGCAGACAGCCATATCTGAGTGAGGGTCGCAGGTCCCCATGCTCAGCTTCATTCAAGCATTGTTCTAGAGGAAGATAACTCAAAGAAGCCAGATACTCAGTTTTTTAAAAAGAAAATGGAAATCTGATTGTTTTGATATGAAATGTTCTTATTTTCTATATTGACAACAAATTCTTTTTGAAACAAATGCATCTGGGGGCTGGAGAAATGGCTCAGTGCTTTGTTTCCCTGGGCCTGCTTCAGGAGGCTCGTAAATGCCTGTAACTCCAGTTCCAAGTGACCTGTCACCCTCTACTGTCCTCTCCTGGCACCGGGCACTCACATGGTGCACATACACACATGGAGTCACACAAACACACAAAATCAAAGTAAATACATCTAAAAAAAACTCAACTCTATCTGCACACCATTTTCTAGACATAATGATCAAAGTTATTTTCATTGTTTACTTCTTGGGCAATGTGGTGGCTAATCTTGGTTGTCAACTTGACACATCTGTGAAGAAAGAAACTTAGTTGAGGAATCGCCTTCATTAGATTTGCCGTGGGCATGTCTATGGGGCATTTTATTGGCTGCTTAATGATGGATGATGGCCCAGCCCACTGTGAGCAGTTCCATCCCTGGGCAGGTGATCCTGGGTCTTGTAAGAAAGGTTGGTGAGCAGAAGCCGAGGAAAAAGCCAGTAAGCAGCATTACCCACGGTCTCTGCTTCAGTTCCTGCCTTGAGTTCCTGTTATGGCTTCTCTGGATAATAAACCTGTTAGCAACATAAACCCTTTCCTCACCGATTTGCTTTCGGTCAGGGTTTAGGTCAGCAAGAAACTGACTAGGCCAGGAAAGCGACGTATGACATGGCTTCCCAAAAGAAGACAGGCGATTGTGAGTTCTCATGGATGACACAGTGAGAGCAGAATTGATCACCTGTCAAAAAATAATAGTGGCAGGTTTGACACAGCAAATTTATATGATGATGACTTCCTCAAGACATCTCTGTATCGGTGGTAGGACAGCTATTGTTTTTATACTCACTTAGAGGAATAAATTGAAACTTGGTGAATATTTCTTGAACATTTGAAGGGTACAAACCTTTGGATAAATTGTCAAAAGTTATAAACGTCTCTTGCCATTAAAAAAATAAAATAAAACAAAAACTCCCCAAACAAATTCAACACATAATTTTTAGAAGCAAATGGACACTTTCTCCTTTCCAAAGCCCAACCATAAGTTAAGAACCTCCAAACAGGTGAATAAGAAACCTTACTCAAGCCCAGGATTCAGAACCTGTGTGCATGCATTTGTGTGTATATGTGTTATGTTATGTGTGGTTTGTTTGTAATATGTATGTGTTGTGTATGTATGGTATGTGTGGTGTATGTACATAATGTGTGTGGGGTATCTGTGGTGTGTGTGATATATGTATGGTATGTGTGTAGAGTATGTGGGTGTGTTTGTGGTGTGGTGTGTATGGTTGGTGTGATATGTATAGTGTAGGTGTATGTGGTATGTAGTATGTGTATGGTTTGTGATGTGTGTGTGTATGTGTTTGTAATACGCATGGCTTGTGTTTGTGATATTTGTGCTGTGTGTGTGGGTGTCTAGGTATTTCAGTGTTAGTCTATAACTTGGTACTTCTGTCCTTGGGGAAGGTGCCCTGGAGGCTACAGCCTTCAGACTGAGGCATGTACTGGCTGGATAATTACCTCTACTTCTGACTATGCCACCACCACAGAGGAGGCTGGACACAGGTGAAGCTGGGGACAGGGAGGTCTACTTCAGTATGCAGTTGGAGCCCTCATCAAAATAATCTCTGAGAAATTTCCCATGGCTGTCCAGGGAGATTCGGGATTAAATATGGGAGTCAGAATAATAAGAATAATCATTATTTACTGTCGGCAGATAATATTTTAGATGCTGAATTCAGTACAGTTTTTGTACCCACTCAAAATAGATGATAGTCTAAAAATTCCCCAAAATTGGAATTGTTGTTTTTCCTTCTAAGAAACCAATGATAATTTTAGATAACATGAATTTAAAAAACTGTGAACTGTATAAAGTAAAAGAAGAAATAATAGCTTTACTGAGTATATCAATAATTGTAATATATACTACATATATATAGAAACATATGTATCTGTCACTGCTAAATCTCTAGAAAATTGCCAAAATCAGCAATTATATATATATACACATAATTTTCATTTTCCCTTACCAATCATGCCAAATCATTATATAACCCCACAGAATATCTAAGATCTGGGGAGAAATAATGCCTTATGGGTTTACTTTATTCTTCATGTTATATCTGTCATAAAATCAAAACTGGATACCTATCATATTTAAATGGGGAAATGCCAAGCAGAAAACTTATACAAGACACACGTAGTTAGTCAGACCACCATGTGGGAAACTTCAGTATGCAAAAGTGTAACCCATAAAAGAATTGCACGGATTTTAATTGGTTGTATGAGTCTTCTGCTAAATACTTAGCCACAGGATTTATCAAATCCGAATGCTTCTCACACACACTGTGTGGAACCCAGATGACATCTGAGACAAGAATAAACCTGAGACAGAAAACAGAAGCTTCAAGTTCACATGCAGAATTTTGAACTTGACTTCTAAAAAATATCTTCCTGGTATTTAACTTATGAATGAACTAAAATAAACAAATAGCTGTACTTTTTAATTGACAGAACAATTCCACCTATTTACAGGAACAGTGCGATATTTCAACATGCATATATACAGTGCTCAAATAGGCAGTTAAAAATCAGTAATTTGCACATTAATCACTTCCAGTACTTAGTGTTTATCTGTGTGTAAAATTGTTCATGTTCCTCTCTTAAAGGACTAGAGAACATTGAACTTGATCCCATTAAATAATACACATTTTTTTTTTACCAGCAAGATTCATTTGATGAATGAAATGAAAGGACATAGGACATAAAACTCCCTTAATTATCATTTCTTAGGAATAATTTTCAATTACATTTAACTGCTACTTCAAGGAGTAAAATAAGACATAAACTAACATTTTAAGGCTTCTTAAAAATCACTGAGGAGCTGGGTATAGTGGTGTACACCTTGAATCTCAGTACCCAGAAGGCAGAGGCAGGTGGATCTCTGAGAGTTCCAGACAAGCCTGATTTACATGGTGAGTTCCAGGATAGGCAGGTCTACAGAGGGAAAAAAAAAGTGAGTGAGGACTCTAAACGTGCATGGCCTATTTGATCTTCTTTACATATTTTATGAAATATCATGTTTTTAATTCAGTTTCTACACACTATTTATGCACATGAAGCTCTGGTAATTCAGATTGACTTGAAATACATGTTTGTTTGTTTTTTTTGTGGTGATATTTTATTTGTGCCGAAATGTGATATTTTATTTGTATGTTAATAAATAAAGTTTCCTGGAGATCAGAGGTCATAGTGAGCCATAAACAGAAGTCAGGCGGTGGTAACCCACACCCTTAATCCATCACATGGCAAGCAGAGTCTCTGTGTGGTCAAGGACACAGCCAAGCGTGGTGACATGAGCCTTTAATCCCAGTACCAACCATAGAGACCTGGAGGTCTATATAGACAGGCAGTGCCGAGGAAGTGATGTGGCTGAGCTTAGAGCCAATGAGAAGGCAGAACAGGAAGGCAATAAAAGTACAGGTCAGACAGGAAGAAGCTCTCTCTGTGGAAGCTACTGCTGGTGGTAAGCTAAGGCTAGTCGTGGATATTGCTCTGATCTCTTCGGCTATTACCTCTGTATTGGCTCTGGGTTTCTTATTTAATAAGACTGTTTAGAAATTCGTCTACATGTTTTATTGCCCCTATCCCATAAGACAGTGAGATTATCTTCTGATCTAATTTGACCACTGCTTGGAGGGTTTGTCAGACTTTACCTCATACTTGTTTTTATTTATTCAATTTCTTTCTTCTACTCATTTGGATTATTTAGAACAATTGTCTTTCTAACAACTTTTTTTTTCAGTGCAAAGTAACCGATGTGCCTTTAACTCGTGGAAGATTCATTTCTAAACCTTATGTATCAGCATTCCGTTCTTATCATCTTCCTTTTTCCTTCCTTCCTGCCCAGAGCTCCTGTTTCCTAAATTCTCCTTTGGATTTTCATCTTATGACCTCATGCCTTGGATTTTTTTTTTTCCATGAGGCAATGTTTGCACACAGATGTTCTGTAATGTATAGCCTATTTTGGCTGGAGAATGGAAATTTAACTTGTGTAAAGTGGTTTGGGATACACTTTTATGCAAGATGCTATGCCAAATTGCACTGTGGGTTGTAGCATGCAGCCACTTACCCATGTTTGCCCTCCAGGAAGCAGTTTACAGTTTAATAATTGCAATGCCCCATTGCATGGGCTCCCTGAATTATTCTGCAAACCTTCAGCAGGGTTTGTGTGATCCCTGTCCCCGCACACCTTTCCTGATGTGGTACTCTAAGAATTCTAAATTTAGGTGAGCTGGCCTTATCCATAAGTTAACATGTTTCATCTTAGAAGTGCACGCGAATTTAAAACTTAAGTCATTTCCTTTCCTTCTCAGTTTGCTAACCTCACAGGAATATAGAATAACCAAACTATAGACTAGAGCCCCCAGCAGGAATCTGATTTGTAAGATATAGGACAACAATTCTGCCCAATACCTTTTTCTTGGGTCGTTAGAAGTGTAGAGAGTCAGTTAATTAGGATAAAACCTTATGTAGTATATGAAGTGTGAAGAATTTTATATAAATATCACAAACACAGTCTCAAATCATTTTTCAGATTTTTAAAAGTGTTATAAGGAGATTTAGAGCCCTAAACGTCTCTACTGCCATCCATCCAGAGACACAGCGTGACCAAAGATCTTCCAATCAGATGTTCCGTTCCAATGGGCTGACCACAGTGATTGGCCAGAGAGTCACGTGGCTAAAGTGAGCGCATTAGATATCTCCAGGCTCATTTTCTGTTGGAGCCAGGAAAAAACAAGTCCCCTTGCCTCTTGTCTCTTAGAGAAAACGGGATGGGGTCTGGGGCCCCGTGAGATGCGTGGTCTCCTGTTAGGTAGGAAGCTCTGTACCAGATGTGCCTACCAAGCTGGGCAAGCAGGTGAGGGAGGTACTGAGGAAGCCTCAGAGCCAGGCATTCTAGCCATTCTCATCGCTTCAATCATGAACCAGAGGATTCCTCTTTTGTCTTTAAACTAATTTATGTAGAATTTTTTCTGAAACAGCAGGAGCCTTGACAGAGGACTTTTGCTGGAATCGACTGCCTGAGTGACCAAGAAAGCAATGTTGGTCACACAAGCTCTTGCCAATTCTAACTAGTGAAACAGTATGTCGTCACTCTGGGAAATGTCGTTTAAAAATGGGTAGCGCCTTTTAGAGTCTCTTTCAAATTGCATGAAACAAATACTGAATAATTTAAGCATACACATTTCCTGATCATTATAGGATTTTACTTGAATGGATTCAAAGGACTCTTGAAGATCAAGTCCAAGCCAAGAAGAGCATCTCCTGAAACAGCTCAGGGAGTGCTGATGTATTTTCCATCTGTGTGGCTGTTCTCCACTTACCTGTTACTATTCAGTCAAAGTTTATTTATCCAGCGTTTTTGTTAAAATCATGAATGAGTCCAACACAGGACATGCAAATTTTGAAAACCAAGGCAGTATTATTGTATATTAATAAAAGTGTTACATCCAAGCCATCTTAACAGTAACTTCAGCTCTTTCCACCTCTCCCCTTCCAGTACCTAGATGCTAATGAGTTAATTCTCTAATGTCATGGCCTCATGCCCTCTTCCAGATTGAACTCAGTGGTCAACCATTAAGAAGCATTACCCTGTATACATTTATTCTTTTGCCCTTTCTCTTCCTCACATCCATTTGACAAAAGCTCATCTAGATTTAATCTTACTCTGCCTGTGTCTATACCCACATGTCTAAAGTTTTCTGGTGAAATAACACTAATTGCATAGATATTTGGACCCTGGTGGTACCCAGGGATGATCCTACACATCATCACTAGCACAGCCCCTTCATCACTCCCATCGAGGGCTATTTTGTACACTCTTTCTGACTTCTTCCTTTTCCTCACTTTTAGCTGATGACTTTTCTTCCTAGTCCCTCAATAAAATAGAAGCAAGTAAAACCAGCTTCTACTGTGGATGAATCATGTGCAGAGCAGGAACTCAAAATACATGGAATGAAAGCCCTCCTAGACATGGACATTCCCCATAACCTAGAAACTGATATCAATGACATTTCCTGTACAGTAGCAAAGACGCATCTCACTGTGCTTGTTAGGATGGAGGCACAGAGGCAAATATTTCCTAATGAGTTACTAATTTGAGACGTCAAATTAAAATCAAGCATTGATTTCTCTTTAGACAACATTTTTATCAGTGGTAATATAGCCAATGTTGTTGCAGCTAAATAATTGTGTTATAACGTCTCCCTATTGTATAGACTTTAGTCTTATAATTTAATAACCAAATAACGTTATTCAGTTGGCAGTTGCATGTAAGATAGTTTCATTTTTTGTGAGTTGGTTATATGGAACAAAAATTAGCTAAATTAATAGATATAGTAGAAATCCTGTATGACTGGACACATGTAGGTGGAAGAAGTCCCTAAAACACAACCAGCTTTCTCTTTTCTCTCCCCCACAAGTCAGACCTTGATAGGAATGTGGTTTATGGAATAACTTGGAATAACTTACTAAATTAGACCTCATAGGAGCTTGGCATGGAGGCTGGCTTGAAATAACAGCTCAAAAGTAAGTTATGTAGCTATCTATGGTTCCAGGTCATTCAGCAAATATAAAGTTAAGAGTTAACACCTAAAGATAAGTGTGATTAATGAAATGGAGGAAATCATGGCTCAGCACTAGGGAAAGGGTATGGCAGTAAACACTTCAAAGCCAGAAATCATTGGCTATATCAAGCTGAATATGACCACAGGAAGTCATGCTACTTGGGATGAAGGAAAATCATTACCACTGTAGCTTGCTTTTTCTTTGATGGCAATCAATGTCAGTTGTTGTGGGCTGTTTGTACACTGTGTGAAGATTGTGTGTAATTGTAATAAAAAAGCTAAAGGGCCAATAGCTAGGCAGGAGGTGTAGGTGGGAGTTCTGGGCAGAGAGGAAAAAGAGGAGGAGATAACAGAGGAGCGAGCAAAGGAGGAGCCAGGAGACACAGAGAGGAAACAGGAGGTGCAAGATGGAAGAGGGGTAACGCCACGTGATAGGATGTGGATTAATATGAATGCAATATGGAAGAGAGGTAACACCACGCGATAGGATGTGGATTAATATGAATGGGTTGATCTATGTTACAAGAGTTAGTTAGGAACAAGCCTAAGCTATAGCCTAAATTTTCATAATTAAGAAACTTCTGTGTCATTATTTGGAGGCCGACTGGTGAGACAGAGAAAGACTCTTTACAGTCAGTGACTTGTAGAAAGTGTAAACTGCCTGAGACCTGCAAATCTGAATTCTCTTAGCAAGATTCTGTAACCAGCAGTTAGCTGGGTTTTCTTTCTTGTAAGGGTCTCACACTTTAGCAAGGAAAGGTCATTATTTGTTTGAGAAAGGGAAGACTTGCTGTCATTTGTGTCTTTATGTGGTCAAAATACTAGAAACATCCGCACAGAGGAATAGCAAAGAAATTGTAGGTATGGTTAGTGGATTGCAGGGTTGGATCTTCCTAAGAAACTAAGATTTTTATATAAGACCATAGTCTTTTGAGTAGATTATAGTAAACAGAGAGTATAAATTTCAGATTGACTTTTTTGGTACCTTTGAGAATTTGTGCAAGCAAAGAATGATAAAGAATGACTGAAAATTTAGAAAGATAAGCTGTCTCTCGCCGTATAATCATTTTAAGACTATTTGAACACAGTTTGGGTAAGAGGAGGGATTTTTGGCAAGGGTGTGCTGGAATATGTTTGATAATCAGCCCTCTGGATTACATGCAAATGAATGCCTTGATTTGTAGCACAAATTATATGCCCATTTCTTTATAAATATACAAAATTTGTACAAAAGTACAAATACTTCTCTGGTGCCAATTACAAGCTCCATGTATGAGGGAAAGGGAGCCATGTTAGCTTGAAGACGTCAGCATCAATGCAAGGTCTTGTAGCTCTTCTACAACTGGAGGGTCCTAGAAATATGGTTATTGTTGTGACTGAAAGAAGAGCAGAAAAGTCCCAAGAAATGGGCAAGACTTCTATGTAGACCTGATGTAGACCTGATGTTCACTCTGTGAGTGGTCCTCTCCCCCATGCCTCGTAGTCCGAAGCCTCTTTTAACTGCGTATCTGGATTTTGATGAACTTTATCAGCTTGAACATAAAAACTACAACATGAACGTTCTCTGAATTAATACATATTAATTACATAGGCCACATATGAAGGGATTAAAGATTTTATGTGTGTTTATTTTATACTACATAAAACAAGCAGCTTCTCTATTTTCTAGTATTCACTTCTCTTTAAAGACATTTTTTGTACATCTCTGGAAGGAATTTACCATCTGCCAGAGAATCCACAGCTTGTTGTTTTTTTTTCCCCTTGCATTGCTGACTGTAAAGTGCAAAGTGTTGAGCTTTCCACAAAAGAGTCACACACCTGGCAATGGGTCCTGTGTCTAATTGCGCATGGACCTTCTTTGAAGTATTACACGGAGTTACATTTGGGGGGAGGGGAGTGGGGGGAAGGAAGTGCAAATATCTTCGGTTAAAATATCCGCCAGTCGTTTTAAACACGTTGCATTGAGCTGAACTTGAGCACAAAATAACTAACACAAAGACATTATTAGTAAGGGGCACTTTCATTAATTTAATAACTTTCAATCTGCTTTTGGCTTTAAGATGTTGAGATTTGGAGGGGGGGAAGTATCACTGATTTATAAAGTTTTCTTTCTTCCTTACACACTATCCTAATTTCTAGAAGTCGATGTGTTCAAACATTTTTAACTCTGAAATGCATCTCAATGAGCTCTTAAAGCAGGGAGATCGTAAACTGTGATAGCATAGAGTCTGCAATATGGCAACGAGTGCATTCCCTGCAAACATGTGATAGCACAGAGACTGCTATATGGCAACGAGTGCATTCCCTGCAAACATGTGCTGACAGCAACTGCTCCCTGTTAGTTTCTTAAAAAATACATGTTCATAGTAAACCTGTATGAAAGTTTTTGCCTCACATTTTCAAGGCGCGATGTGGTTTGTCCAAACATATAGCTCTCAATAAAATCTTTCAAACCTGCCAAATGCATTGCCTTGTAGGCCAATTCGGTGTGCGTAATGTGCCGTTACTGTGCCATGGCACGAGAGCACCTTAGCTGTTACTGGGGAAAAGCATAATATATTTGATTTCCCTTTATGAGGCTCATATTGCTTATAATCCAGGAAGGAGGGCTACCACATTTTCTGGGCAGGCTATCAAATAGGATGCTGTAATGATTTGCTTGACTAGTGAAGTAGATGAAAAAATACTAGTTCTGTCTGGAGCTGTTCTATTTTTGAAACTGAAATTTGCACAGTATGAAGCCATTCCTCCACAGTTCTTCCTAGAAGTTAAAATTGTTTAATGCTTTAAGATTAAAAAAAAAATGACACAAAATCAGTTAAGTAAATGATTAAAATAGCATGAGTACCTGAAAACAAAAGTGAGGTCTTGGGTTTAGTTTTAAAACACCAAAGAAGGGACTGTACTAGATTTTTTGGCATGATAGAAAGCATAGGTTTACTGTGTACCTGATATCCTGGGGTCTCCTGACTGCTCAGGTCTCTGCACTGCTCTGCAGTCCACACAGCTAGTGAGATGTTTTCTGCTTCAGGAAATGTTAGCTATGAAGGTTCTCTTGGCAATAATTCATCCTACTTAAAAAACAGACATGAACTCAGCATCTATTAATAGTAATCTTGCTGTAAGATCACATACCCCCCCCCAAAGTGATCTATATATTCCGTCCTACTAATGGTACTTTATAGATAAATAGAAAAAAAAATCCTAAAATTCATCTGGAACCATAAAAGACCCCAGATAACCAAGGAAATTTGAAATCAAAAGAATGAAGTTAGAAGCAAATTATTACCCATGATGGCTAACCATGGCTGTCTGCTTGACCACATCTGGAATCAACTAGACCATGAGCTACTGGGCACGCCTGGGAGGGATTTTCTTGATCAGCTCATTTGAAACAGAAAGACTCACTCTGAATTTTGGCCACTCCTTCTGGGGACAGCCCAGATACAAAGACTTGGACAGAATCTTTGTTGTCCTCCCAGTCCATCTGTCTGTCCTGTTGCTATGGCATTCTTTCGTCAATCTACGAGCCAAAGAAGGCTTCTAACCTAGCCTGAAGATCGGCAGCTACCAGGAATCTTCCAGTCTCTTAGCACTGTATTAGGATTGCTGAGGCAGACAGTCTTAAGGATGGAGTAGCTACAGGATTCTCAGCCTCTCCAATCTAATGAACCTCATACATATAACCTATATATGAATCAATCTCTCTCTCTCTCTCTCTCTCTCTCTCTCTCTCTCTCTCTCTCTCTCTCTCTCTCTCTCTCTCTGTCACACACACACACACACACACACACACACACACACACACACACACACTCATCCCAATCCCATTTAGTTCTGTTCCCTTAGAGAACCTTGACTAACACACTACCCGACTTCAAAACCTATTCTGAACATGTAGTAACTAAAACACCATGGCATAAGCATAAAAACAGATCAATGGAATAGGCCTAAGAGCCCAGAAATAAACCCCATATTTATAATGAAGTGTCAAGAGCACACAATGGATGCACCCATTTCTCCTGTACATGGTGTTTGGACAACTGAATAGCCACACAGAGAAGATTGAAATTGAATCTCTATCTTATCATATGCAAAAGAAAATCAACTGAATTGAAGATTAAACTATGATCTATAATGATTTATAATTATAAAAGTCACCAAAGTAAAACAGCTCCTCACTCTGATCTAGGCAAGCATTTCTTAGACATAGCTCAAAAGCACCTCTAAGAAAAACAAAAATCCATAGATAACAAAAGAATGTAAATAGGGCTATAAGACAACCTATAAACTGGAAAAAGAGTATTTGCAAACCCTACATGGAGCAAGGGATAACATCCAAAATATAGAAAGAACTAAATTTAATGGCAATCAAACGAATATCCCACTAAAAAAAATGGTCAAAATACCTGAGCAAAAATTTCTCAAATGAAAATAAACAAGATCATGAAACTATGTTTCACATCACTAATCACCAGAGAAATTAAATCACAACCACAATGGTTTGTCACCTCACCGAAGTTAGAATGGCTGCTATCAGGAAAAAAGGCAGCAAATTCTCCAAGTAAAATAATTAGTAAACTAATTACTGCCATTATGGAAAACAATAAAGATGTTCCCCAGAAAGCTAAAAACAGAACTACATTGTGAAATTGTGCATACAAGTGTGTATCTAAAATAACTGAAATCCGTTTGCCCAAGAGGCATTTGTACACCCATGTTCGTTGCAGTATTCACAGCAGCCTAGATATGGAATAGAGCAAATGGGTAAATGAATTAAGAAAGTATGTGGAACACATACTCACAATGGAATGCTAATAAGCTCTTTTAAAAATATTTATTTATTCACCTATATGAGGGCTCTGTCTTCATGCACATCAGGAGAATCAGATCCCATTACAGCCCATTGCAGATGGTTGTGAGCCACCATGTGGTTGCTGTGAACTGAACTCAGGATCTCTGGAAGAGCACTCACCTGCTCTTAACCTCTGAGCCATCTCTCCAGCCTCCCCACTATTAAGCCCTTCAGAAGAAGGAAACACCTCATTTGTGGCTACATGGTCAGAGCTGGAGGGCACTATGTTACATGGACCAAGCGGGTGCAGAAAGATAATACCGAGCAATCTCACTTCCATGCAGCATCTAGAAATACCAAACTGATAGAAATAAAGTAGAATGGTAGTTGCCAGACTACCCAGAAGGATCCAAGTTACAAAACAGTACCTAGTCAGGAGTAATAAGCTCTAGAGATCAGTCATTTGCATGAAATGTTGACTGCAATCACACAATAAAAATCACAAAAATACACCCCATACTAGATTTTAACAAGATTGGTAAGTGTGTGAGGTAATGATACAGTAATTAACTTTAGTTAATCCTCCCACATAGTCACACCACATCAGCTCCCATAAAAACACAATCGACTAAAAGTAAAATTTAAAAAGCAAGTATTATCATAGTCTGAAAAACTATCACAAGTTCCCTGGATTATATGCTGAACTCTTAAAATGCCACACTTTGTATACCACTGGAAAGGAATGCTGTCACTGCATCATTCAGCTTCTTTTTCAGCATTTGATATTCAGTAACTTCTAGGTACTAGTATGTGTTATGGAGAGGCAAATGTTCATGGATCTGGACATTATTAGCTGAAGCATGGCATGCTAAATGCTATTTCAACACATACAATGCAATTGAAATAGATTTCTGCTTCAGTGTTATGTAACTAAAATATGTAATCAAATTGTAGAGAACAAATAATGAATTGACTTAGTGAAAATAAGTTGGAGTAAATTTGAATGACTTTGTGATCTTAGGCTGCATCAGTGTGTATAAACATCATATCATTAAATCCAAAATGAAGACTGCAGCTAAAGGACCATGCAGCATTGCCCTTTATTCAGTTATGTTCAAGGTTCTCTGAGGCACTGTTTGTCTTTCATATACCCTCTCCTTTTATAAAAAGGGTCTCAGCTGGGTGGTGGTGGCGCACACATTTGCTCCCAGCACTTGAGAGGCAGAGGCAGGTGGATCTCTGTGAGTCTGAGACCAGCCTGGTCTACAAAGTGAGTTCCAGACAGCCGAAGCTGTTACACAGAAAAACAAAGGAAAACAAACACAAACAAAGAAGCAAATCGAAGGGTCACTGAAGCCCATTGCCATGGAGCCCCAGGGTGGAGGTGGAGTGGAATGGGGAGGAGGCACAGGATGACTCCCCGTTCCAGGTCTTAGTGCTTCTGGTCTATTAGGGAAAACAGTGGTAGCTTAGTGTGTTCCACAGTCAATCTGTCTGTCAATTTAGTAACACACTTGGGTTATAAAGGGAGGGGTTAAAAAATGAGTCAGCTGCTCTGTGGTGCACACATTTAAATTTTCTAGAATGTAACAGTAGTCTGTTCCTCTCTGGGGAGTGATGACCTGGATGTGGCTTTCTACTTCTAACTCTGAGAAAAAAACACATCTTTGAGACATAAGATATCTAACTGTGGTTCTTGGCAAAGTGAGTAAAAACAGTAAGAATTTCTTGGTGATACACACACACACACACACACACACACACACACACACACACACACACCCATATCATCGAGACATAAGATACCTAATTGTGGTTCTTGGCAAAGTGAGTAAAAATAGTAAGAATTTCTGGGTGACACACACACACACACACACACACACACACACACCCTTTAACAGGACATCCCAAATGCAAAGAATATACATACCACTGAGTAGTTAAAAATGTTAAAGGTTTGTTTTATTTTCTATGATTAAGTTTATAATTGCTATAACATACATCTATGACAAGAGTCAACAATGTGAAGTAAAGTAAGTAGTCATATGAGACTACAGTTGATGCAGAACGTAAAAATATTTATAAGCAGCAGCATCAATCACTGAAACATAGCTGTATGCATGTTGCCTTCCTCAATGTGTCACTTCTGAGTTGGCCTTTGAAGGCCACCCTTGGTTCTGTGTCAGACTGGGCTTTAGCACTTTGTAGGGTAGGTTTTAGCCTCACAGCTCTCAACAGCCACTTGTCAGTTTGCTGGACACTGATTGACTTGTTGCCTACTTACACTGATAGAGCAACAGAGCATCTGGATATGGGACCTCCATTGCAGTTCTCTATTCAGGTACTTCCTGTGCTTTATTTAATACCATTTTGCAACTATTTCCCTATCCTTATCTGCTTATTTGCTGAAACTCAAACTAATGAAATAAATACATAATAAAGAGCTGCCAGTTTAGCTTATCTTGAAGACTGGCTAACATAATGACATATGCACAGACCCCAGTCGACATTAATTTATTTATTCAACAAATATTTATTGAGCTTACTGAGTACCTGCCACTGTGCAAAGTGATGGGGATGGAAAGATAAACAGGGCAGATGTATCCTCTGTCTGCAGATATCCATCAGCAAGAATACAGACAATAGCAATGCTGTACAAGTTCAGGATACTACTAGAGACTCATCAAAAGGCTCCTGTGTCAGACAAAATTAGACCCACCACATCTCATCTTCATTTTAAAGAAAATAGATTCTCTTCTTTAAAGCAAACATATGGAGGTAGATAATGAGAACTCCAAAATGACAGGAAGAACTTCTGTTTTTTTTCTCCCTTTACTGTGGGGTGCTATACCCCCAAATCACCTTTTACAAGATGGCTGCCTCAGCCCCATGTGCATATTCTACAGCGGGAAAGAAGGATCATGAGAAGAACAGCAGGAGGCCTGCCTTCAAAACATCTGTTCCAGATGTTGCTCAAACCACTTTTACTTATATCCTGTTGGCCTGACCTTAGTCACACGTTAATACCTAGCAGCAATGGGAACTGGGAAATTGCCTCATTCATTCATTCATTCTGAGTGGCCTAGAAGAGGGAATGAATACCGGGGAATAAGAAGTTTTGTCCTTAGGATATCTGGTAAAATTTTTGCCCAAATTGAGAACTGAATATAAGAGGACTCTCAAAGTGTATGTGTTCTTACAGGAAGAAAACATTCTATAGTTAAAAAGAAAGGGCCAAAGACTTGAGCATAGAGAAACTGTTCTGTCACCAATCAAGATTAATCATTGTGTGGCTATTGTCTTAGTAACGAGAAACGGATTAGTTATGTCAGAGGAGAATGAGTGGAGCTGATGTTCACTCAGGGGCTGGAACTGAATGGGCCAGGAGATTCTCAGAAAAGATGAAGACTGGGAGAAGCATTTATGGCAGGATGTTAGCCCTTTCTCAGGAATATTGGCTCAGGTGGAGGCCGATAACTGAGCCAGTTCAAAGAAGGCAACATTGATCGCAGAAATACAAGTTACAGGCTCCGAGATGTGATGGCTAATCTTGCTTTCCAACTTGATGCACCTGGAAAGAGAGAAGCTCCAGTGAAGAACTGCCTCCATCAGATTTATCTGTGGTGTGGCTGTGAGGCATTTTCTTAATTGTCGATTGAAGGAGAGGAGCTCAGCACAGTATGGGTAGTATCCTTCACAGACAGGTGCTCCTGGACTGTAAAAGATAGCTAAGAAACCAACTGGAGAAAGCCAGTAAGCAGCATTCCTCCATGGTCTCTCTCTCTCTCTCTCTGCTTCAGTGCCCGAATCCAGGTTCCTGCCTTGAGTTCCTGCCTTGGCTTCCTTCAATGACAGACTGTAACCTGTGAGCTAAATAAACACCTTCTTATGTTCTGCTCCAAAGCTGCTCTCAGTCAGTGTCCTCTCACAGCAGCTGGAAGCTAACTAGGTCAAAGGGTTAGCCCACGTCCTTGAGGATCCACTAGAATTTCAATTAAATCATAGAGAAGTAGTCATATCCATTAAGGTGTCATGAATCTGCCGAAATATTGAAAACAGTTATAATACGCTCATTTTACAATGTCGATTTACAGTTGGTCCTCAGCTTTTGTGTCTAGGCTTACAAAAGCATTCTTACTGCCTCCTGACATTTAATAACCATTCCAGTTTGCTTATTGTGATAAATCATTTTTTAGGATTCATAAGTACAGTAATACTTATAAATGAATATTTTTATGTTTATCTAGGTTCTTTTCTCTTTCTTCCTTTTTTTAAAGAAAGATTTTCTAGCACTATGTAGTACTATATAGTACTATATTGCACTATGTAGCACTATGCAGCACTGACTGGCTTAGAAATCTCTATGTAGACTAAGCTGGCCTCAAGCTCACTGAGATCTATCTACCTCTGCTTCCTGAGTGCTGGGATTAAAGGGTTATGCCACCAAGTCTGGTTGCTTCTCTTAAGTTTTAATTGGAGAGTCAAATAATCTAAAACTTTGTTGAAATAAGCACAATTTGAAATCATTTTATTTCTAAAGTGCCTGTTGTTCTAGTGTCAAGATCAAATACTAACATAGAAATTTTAAAATGGCTAGAAAAAGCATCTGCTAAGAAGGGATTGGCCCAAATATTTTAATATCAGGGTTTGTGTGGATGGTTTCACATTCTTCGTTCAGATGCTGTGATGTTCAGACTTTTCTCCAGGAAAAGTGTTTCTGTGGTTGTCTGGCAGAGCAGTTTTTCTATCAGTAGAGAGATGAAACTGTTTGATTTTGTACTCATCTGTGATGACTGCATCTAATAAATGTCAGGTTGATGAGAGGAAAACAAATTTTTCTCAAGATCAACGTGTTTTGAATTGGCAATTAGGATAGATTAAACGGAACCAGCCATTTGAGTTACCTTCTTATGTTAAATTTTCAGTTTTAAAGAGGAATTATTAAAACCCGAGTTCACTAGCTTCTTAATCAGTTTGTGACTTCATAATAGGCAATAGACTTATCAAGAAGTCTGTGGTGGATTCACTACCCTGAGGTCAAGTCACATCATCTTAATCTTTTTCTGTGGTTACTCTCATAGCCTCATAATCCCTAGCTGCTCAGTGAAGGACAGCCAGCATTCCTCCAGCTCTAGGGAATCTAGATTAAACTGTGAATTCTGATAACAGGTCTGCCACCTCCATATCATTTCCAATGTGCATGTTTTCTCTAATTAATGTATATGCTGTTACTAATTTGAAGTCTATAGTCACCTGTTTTGATTAAAAATAAAAAAAAACCCTGATATTCTGGACCAAATATGTTACATTTGGCAATTTAAGCCACATTTTTTTTTCTGTTGTCCAAGTCACAAATTGGTAGGTAGTTTCATGGATGAACATTGACTCCTGTGAATTATAATAGTTCCCCCAAATATTTACAGAATGCCTTGTCAAAATACCTTATAAGAGCAACTAGGAAGGAAGAGTTGGTTTTGCCTTAAAAGTTGCAAAGGGATGTGGTTGATCTTGCTGAAGTCATGGTGGTAGGAGGATGAGCAGCTGGTCACACTGCATCCACAGCCAAAAGGAGAAAGGTAAACGCTGATGCTCAGCTCACATTCTCCTTTTTGTGCAGTCCTGGATCCCAGCCTAGGGAATAGCAAGGTCCATATTAGAGATAATTTTTCCCTCCTTCATTTAACCATTTAGGAAACACTTTCACAGACACAACCAGACCTACGTTTCTATGGAAATTCTAAATCCAATAAAACTGGCATTGAGATTAACCACCTCACATACTTGGAAGTGGTAGAACACCGTGATGTCTATGCTTCGGTGACAACTGGTGCTTTGCTGAAAAACTGGTGACCAACGGGGACAATGGAAGGACATCAGAACCATTTGCTGGCCTGTGAATAAATTTGATGGGTAGCAACAAGATTAGAAGGGTACATGGTTATATCGCTAGCAGCACATAGCCTTGGACTACGGTCACGCCTCTTAAAATCTGTTAGAATGTCTTCAGTGAACATGGAATACATCGGAGACAACCTAACAGGCACATATCTGACAAGGTAATTTTAAAAGTCCATTTATTGCTTCCTCATATTGGCACAGCCATATCTGAATGGAATGACAGAAGTCATAAAGCCAGCACAGCTGCTTGACAAAGCTCCAGCAGAGCTGAGCCACATGATGGCTGCCATGCCACCCTTTGGTTTTCATCTCCACCTATTACATACTTGGGGCACTTTTAATATTTGTATAATTTGGGGATATTGGATTGATGGAAAATTCCTTATGAATCATTTAAGCCTTCTCCCAGGAATGCTGGTTCTAAGCTTCCCCAGGACAGTCCTGAACATACTATTCCCCCCTCTTTTAGGGAGATATCCTTATCTACTTGAAGGTCTTCCTTATGCTTTGGAGGTTGTGACACATAAAGAAGCCAGAGGTCTCTTCATGAGGCTATGAGACATCCTTGAAACATCCATCCCTGTATTTACTCAGGAACAAGATAATCAAAACAAAGTAAATTCAAAAAGGTCAACAAGATTCAGTGGACTAGAGGAGTTGGCCACAGTTCAGATTACAAGCCTCTTCCCACTGTAAACTCAGACAATTTTGTGACATACAATTCTGACCTACACAGAGACATATTGATGAGCAAAGTATGGAGTGGAAAAATGATAAAAGTATGAGGTGTCAGGACCTCCTTCTCTCAGAAGTTAACTCATGTAGAGCCACTATAATGTCATATGACCAAGGAACAACAGAATGCCAGGATTAGATATATAGACAAATTCTATAAAGATATAAATGTGAACATTGATTGTATTATGCCAGAATTTGAATAATAACTGCAGCAGCTTTGGCCTGAGGATTTTTCCTGGGTGCTCTGACACTAAGAGTTAATAATACACTGCTTGGGATGTGGAAAAATGCCCAGGGTGGTTGAAGATTTTTGTTTTGGTCTAGTGTCCTTGAAGCAACCAAAGCTACCAGCCTGAGAACAGGCTGTCATATGCCTCTAGATTCTCAAAAATTGGGTTATGGGGTTAATGAGTAAGAATGACAACTGTTTATTAATGATGTCAAAATGAGGGAAAATGATTTGAAATGATAATTCTGTTGTGTCATAGTTTATTAATGATGACTCAAAGATGGGCAAAAAGAAGTGAAACACATGTCCAAAAACAGAAATAATATGATCTATGTTTTGGATCATCATGAATGTATCCCCACTTACTAAATGTTGTATAAGTAAAGAAACACTCTGGCTGCTAGTCAGTCAGGCTGCAAAATTCTCCTGAACACCATGGCCTGGCTCACTTCCTTCCCCCCACTGACTCCTTACACCCTCTGCAGGAACCATCTGCCACCTGGGATGGCTCCTGGCACCATATCCTGTGGGATGTAGCGCAAATGCCTAGAAATGATCCTGACCATAATCTACACTTTTCCGTATCATCTCTTACCACTTTATATCCACCTTCAACACTAAGCTGCCATAAGTCTTAAGCAATTCTGTCTCCTTCTCCGCGTGTGCGTGTGCGTGTGTGTGTGTGTGTGTGTGTGTGTGTGTGTGTGTGTGTGTGTGTGTGTATGTATGTGTATCCTCTATTTCTCATGCTATCTTTTACCTCAAATATCTTTTCTCACACTTGACCCAAACTCAGGTCATACTGGGGACCTTTCTATGAGGTGATTCTGTCAACTCAGGGCCACACCTCCTCCTGTGTATCATTGTTTGTTCTTAAGTGTCTGTTCTCTTTGCTAGGCTCTGTCCTCAATGCTGGACACACAGGGGGTGACCAATGTGAAATTGCTGGATGAATACGTGGAAGTTGATGAAAACTAGAGATTAGAAAATAGCTTAACTACAAAATTATAAGATATGGTCTACAGGAAAGTAGAACAATTTTGCAAATAAGAAAATGATTTTACATTCATGTAAACTGATTTTCCAAGTTCTGCTATTAATTCTAATTAGTGGTTGTGGTTGTTGGTTCCTTTAGTAAACTTTTTGAGCAATATTCCATATGGTGCTGATTGGTATTTACCAATTTTTTTCTTTTCATCTAATGTCAAGAGAGTGAGAGAAGTATTGTACACTTGCCGTGGTAAGCAATCCCGAGTGTCTTATTCATAGAACCTCACTTAATTGATGGCTAGAGTAGTGCTTGGAAACAATACTGTCTTATTTTTTTGTTGTTGTTTTTTGTTTTTGGTTTTTTGAGACAGAGTTTCTCTGTGTAACCCCCCTGGCTGTCCTGGAACTCACTTTATACACTAGGCTGGCCTCTAGCTCACAAAAAATCCACCTGCCTCTGCCTACTGAATGTTAGGATTAAAGGCGTGCACCACTACCACCAAGCTAACAATGCTGTCTTAAATGTTGAGTTTCCAGGGTCGGTTTTATATATTGGATTGTGGCTTTATCCTAACTAACAAACCTTAAGCTTGAACTATAAGTTATATGGGCACATATATACATGTGTGAGTTGAATTCAAGAACAAGAGAACCAAGAGTTTGAGATCTCAAATTTTTTGTTTTGTTTTTCGAGACAGGGTTTCTCTGTAGTTTTGCGCCTTTCCTGCAACTCACTTTGTAGATCAGGCTGGCCTCAAACTCACAGAGATCCTCCTGCCTCTGCCTCCCGAGTGCTGGGATTAAAGGCGTGCACCACCACTGCCCGGCTAAGATCTCAAATTTATTCCAGACCAGTTAATGCTTCCATTTGCAAGTAGGAAATGTATAGCCCCATGGATAAATAACTATTCCTTAGAGGAACCAGGGAAAGAATTCTGGTTACCTTACTCTTTCAGATGAATGTGAATTTTCGAGCAAGGGTAGCCACGTGGGAACATTACACGATGCACCAGGACCCTTCTGAGTAATTCAATTTTATTAATAAAGATAAAGGCTTGTCCCATAGGCCTTGTCACTGTGCCTTGCAGCCCTGCTGCTCCTGATGCCTATTCTTTCTCTTCTTTGGGAATCCATGATTGTTAAAAACCTGTGATCATAACCATTAGGAGAAGACATAGCTTCTTATAGATGAAACTGCAGAAAGAAAGCTTTCTCTTGTGAGAAAACTGCTAGATTATAAATTAACAGCATGTGGCAGTAGTCGTAGCATAAGTAGTTTAGCAGTTATAAAAACAACGGTGGTAGTTGTAAGAGCTACAGTAACAGTAATCGCAGCAGTTACTTTACCTCTACATAGCGATGGTCATCAGAATATGTTATCAAAGATGTGTACTCGTGGGCAAGCATCACCATTCTCTGTATAAGTGAAGGTTGTAAGTACTCAGCTCATTTTCCCAGAGGCCGCACAACAGTATAGCATTTGTAGGTAGCAGTACACTTAGTGCATTTGCAAACTAATTCAATTTGAGTTGGACTGTAATTTAGCTCCCTGCCTTGTTATACACAGGAATGTGTTTATGCACAGTTCACATGAATATGAATGCAAGGATTTCCCTTCATTAATAAAGAGGAATTACCCAGGACAATATTGGTGCACCTGCTCAACTTGTAAGGTCCCTACACACTTATACTTACTTGAAAATTCACATTCATCTGTGTCTTATCAGAAACTAAGCCAGATGTCGGCTCAGAGTGCAAGGGCTCTTGGCACCAAAGCCCGAAGAACTGGGTTGGATTCCAACCCACAGAGTAGAAAGAGAAAACTAATTCATTTAAATTGTTTCCTGATCTCCATATACACTCTATGATATTCGTGCATGCAGGTGTACACACACACACACACACACACACACACACACACACACACACACACACGAAAAAAGCTTTACTATTTGTGGCATCTTAGGAGAGTTATTTTGTTGTTGTTGTTTTGTTTTATTTTTTGAGACAGAGTTTCTCTGTGTAGATTTGCGCCTTTCCTGGAACTTACTCTGTAGCCCAGGCTGGCCTCGAACTCACAGAGATCTGCCTGCCTCTGCCTCCCGAGTGCTGGGATTAAAGGCGTGTGCCGCCACCACCTGGCATGCACACACTTAGGAGAGTTATTTAACCTTGTATGTTCAGCTTCAATTACCTTGTCCATAAACTTGTGGCACACAATGTAATCTGATATTTGTCCTCTGTTAAGTTAATGATATGTGGAATCTCATGACTGCTTTATCAACCAAGAGTCATAGTCACCTTTGTTTCATGATGTTAGAGCCAAGCTTTAGGTTTTGCCATGTCAGTGGAAGAACTGTATAATTAGTTGTAACTGTAATCTGATTGTATTTTTTTTTCTTTCCCCATAGCCCACCTCCCTGCCAGAGTAATAAGAAAATACTTGGTCGCATCTTTCTCCTATTGAAATAAAGTTATTTAGTAACTAGCCACTTCCCCTAGCTGTTCTGTTCAAAGTTCTAAATTCTTTTTATTATTATTTATTGAAAATAGATTCTTCTCCTATACAATTCATCTCAACCACAGTTTCCCCTCCCTCCACTCCTCTCAGCTCCCCACCACCTCCCCTCTGCCCCAAATCCACTCCCCCTTCATCTAAATTCTTTATTTTAATCTTAAATTTGGGGAATCAATATGTATCTGTGTATTCATTGGAATTTTCTTTATCATCTTTCAGGTCTTACAGAAATTTGCCTGATGCACCCTCTGGACGTGGTGAAAACCAGGTAAGGTTCTGCATGAACAAGTTGTATTGACTTTGGCTGATGTCCAAGTTAAGATCTGTCAGAACACTAAATGCTAGAACTTGTCCCAGGCCGGTAGCTTCTCCCTATAATGGCATCTAAATGTGCTTTTCAAAGAAAGTACCATTGACATATAAAACGTGAACAGTGAGAAGCATCTTTGGAGAAAGGTCATCTGAAGGTATGCAGTGTTTACCGCTGTCACCCGGCAAGTGGAAGGTATGATTTGTGGTATACTGGTACATGAGGTAAATTTACCAAATTGGTGTAAAAACTGAACATTATCTAGTGGATTATGACAGCAGCTTTTCATTTGGCACAGCACATAACAGATTGCTGTCTAATAGTCAGAATTTTTATTTCAGGTGAGCTTTTTAAATGACAGTTAAAGAATTTATCCCTAAAACTCTTTGCCAATGCAAATGCTGTATTTCCATGAAAAGGCTTCTGCTTATAAGGAAAGAGAAAACCTAGAACAACGTGTTAAACCTATCCACCAAGAATGAAAACAAAGTAAAAAAGCAGAACCAAAAATAACCAGGCTGTGAGGTTTAATATGATCACTGTAGAGCATTTTGGGGAGGTGGGTTTTTTCTTTAAAATGTTTTCTTTTTCCTTTTTGAGCTTCTAATATAATCATTTCCCCTTCACTTTCTCCCCTCCAAACTCCCCCATGCACTCCTCCATCATGGTCACTTCCAAATTCATGGACTCTTTTTCTTTCATTTTTTTGGTTGTTGTTTTGTTTTGTTACTGTTGTTGTTGTTGTTGTTGTGTGTGTGTTCCTAAATGCATAAATACAATCTTCTCAGACTGTATGATGTTACTTGTGTGTATGTTTTCAGATATGACCATTTGGTATTGGATACCAACGGGTAAGCTCTTCTTCCCTGGGGAAAATTCGAGAACATTTTAAAAGTTAAAACTATGGGGAAATTATTGAACTTTATTTTTTTGAAACTAGATGTGTTGAGTGTATAGTGAATGTTTCCATATATTTGCATTATATAAAACCCAAGAACACCAGCTTCTGTTGGAGCCCACTAGCATTGCAACACTGATTTTGTATTTGCACAAATCATTGCTTCCTCAGTTGGGAATTACTTGATGAGTCAGAGTGGTCATTTTATGGACACTTTATTTAATTTACCCAAAGGGGCCTCTGAATTCAAATTTTCTTAACATTTAGTTTGTGTGTGTGTGTGTGTGTGTGTGTGTGTGTGTGTGTGTGTGTGTGTGTTATGTGAGTGCCATGACTCACTTGTGGAACTCAGGGGATAATTTATGGGATTGGGTTCTCTCTTACCACTGTGTGAGTTCTAAGAATCAAAGTCAGATCATCAGCCTTAGCAGCAGGTAACCTTCCCCATCGAGCCATTGAGCCAGCCCCTGCAGAATTACAGAGTGGTGATTGAAAGCAAAGGAAAATGACTTTTCTTTTATATACAAATAATATCACCTTTATAGTTGTTGAGACAATAGGATTTGACTTGTGACTGAACCTCAAAGCTGTCATCAAATACCACAGCTTAACCAAAAGACATTTCTTTCCCATGGTTTTGGACGCTAGAAAGTTCAAGATCAAGGTTGGGATTCACTCAGTTCTTACTGTCGTCTTCTTCCTGACTCACAGGCATGGTACTTCTACTCAGAGAAGCTCTGTGGTCTCTTACTTCTCTTGTAAAATCACTAATTCTATCAAGATGGAACCAACACTTATGACTTCATGTGACCCCATCACCTTCCATTGTCTACTTTCAAATACTACCACATTGGTGGTTAGAGTGCCAACATTTGAATTATGGCAGGACACAAACATTCAGCAGCTCCAAGTCATTAAAATAAAACAAAAGAAGAAAATCACAGTTGTTAAACAGTTGATAGACATTGACCTTTAGAACATCTCCTCAAGGGTTTCAGGAACAGAAGGCAAAACCTACAGGCCTTTTCTCCTTAGATTGTTCTAACTTTCTATGGAAAGCCAGAATATTACTGCTAGTCTTACTGAGTAATTCATTTTCTTTTTTACAAAGCATGATGTTTTTATGTTTGAATAAGCTTAGAAAGAATTAAGAACAATTTGAATAAAACATGATACTAAAATTATGATCACTCAGTCATTCCCATAGTCCTCGTTCATCTACTCAACAGGTGTATATTTAGTATCTAGCATGCAGCTTCCAGGCTAGCCATGCTCTCCTGAATCTCCTGATCTGAGGCCCTGTGGAGAATCTCATTAACATCAACTTCAAAGGCCATCTCCTTTCCTTGGGCTGAATTTGAATTGTGCATTGCTTGAAATACATTTACCAAGTAACTATAACCTTATTTATTCTTTGCTAAATATCAGCACTTCCATGAACATAACATTCATTAATTGGAATTGGTCATGTGCTGTTGTGGAATATTATCTTAACTATGTAAAGATGTGTTACATTTGTTTATGTTACAGAATATCACTTTAACTATGTAGAGGTGTGTTACATTTGTTTATGTTGCAGAATATTACTCTAACTATGTAAAGGTGTGTTACATTTGTTTATGCTGCATTTGTTTAATTACGTAAAGGTGTGTTGCTTTTGTTTATGATGCATTTGTTTAATTATGTAAAGATGTGTTGCTGTTGGACCTTGCCTGCCTAAGGCATCTTATTGGTCTAATAAAAAGCTGAATGGCCAAGAGCTAGGCAGTAGAGGGATAGGCAGGGCTGGGGGGGGGGCAGAGAGAATAAGTAGTAGGAGGAATCTAGGCTTGAGGAAGAGAAGAGAGATGAGGGAGAAAGAGAGGGAGATGCCTGGGGCCAGCCAGGCCAGCCAGCCAGACATGGAAGAAGCAGGAAAGGTAGGACATACAGAATGAAAGAAAGGTAAAATGTCCCCAGGCAAAACATAGATGAAGAGAAACAGGTCAAATTAAGTTATAAGAGCTAGTGGGACAATTATAAGATAAAGCCAATTATTCATAATTAATAATGAGTTTCCATGTCATGATTTGGGAGCTGGTTGGTGGCCCAAAAAGAAACTTGCTACATGTGCCCTTGCCTACTTTGAAGAGAGAGGGATATATCACCCTTGCAGGTGTCCTGAAGGAGAGAGTTGGATGGTAGATTGGCAGCTGACCTGTACAACAATAGAAAATGTACTGAATAGACACCCTATTCACAGTCTAGGACCTATATATGTAGAACTCCTTTTGCAAGAGAAATGAACTATGTGCAATTTGTAGGACTTAACACTAAGTCACTAACAAGATAGTCACTGGACAGGAACAGATGAGAATGCCGGACACATCACTGTTCTGGGGGAGATAACTTCCTTTCTTAAAGTTTAAGAGGTGACTTTGTTTTTCAATAAAAGTGTTTTGAGAATTACAAATTAGAAAGGAAAATTGGAGTTCTGCATAGAAGCCTAGTGAATGCATGTCACCTGGGCATGAAGGCTCTCAAAGCTATCTTTTTGGAAACATTCACTGACACTTTCAGTTAGAATGCTTTCTTAAGATGACTGTATTTTTCTTTCTGATAGAAGTACAGAGATCTGCCTATGAGGTTTTCTTGCTACAAAATCAGTGACTGAACCCAAGTAAACTTCTGCTTTCAATATAACCTACCAGTGTTTAGGAAATAAAGGATTTGGGGGATTACATTACATCTTGATTTTGAATTATGTGTTATTCCCTCAGGATAAACTTAGATATACCAATTTCTTGGCTAAAAAGAATGGCACCTTCCAAATGTGTAATTTCTGTTCAGTCTGGTGGCACTTGTTGGGATCTTCTACCAGTTCAAAAACTTTCAAAGTATTTATTTTAACTTGATTTTTACCTATAATGTGGCTGCATTTTCCCTATAATGATTATATACAAAGATTGATATCAATGAAAATCAGAATCCAGCTACTAAAATAAATGGATTAATCATATATAGAATAACTATTTGTATTAGGAATTAAAGACCAGTACCTAGGATATGTTCATAACTAGATGTGCAAAGCATTATGAATTTATCTACAGGATGAAGTCAATCTACCAGAACCAACTGGGGCAATATAATGGTTATGCTTCATTCTTTACAGCAAATACTCCAAGGCAATATGAAATGTAGAACAAAACATTTTGAAATAGGTTAAAATTCATACCAAGTAAAACACAATGGATCATTTACAGAGAGGAAAAGGTCTTTTTGCAGAAAGAATTGGAAAGTAAGTTTTTATAATCCTTTCTTCTTCATTCAGGAAAGGAAAGGATTAGACACAGACAGAGGTCAGAAATAAAAGACTAGACTTCCTGAAGCAAACCGTTTTACATGGGATAATGTGGGAAGCAAGCTATATCCACAATTCAAGATTAATTCAGTGTACCACTCTTCAAGCCGTGATACCAAAGGAAAGCAGAGAAAAGCCTGAAAATGACAGGGTAGACATGTACGCTTATGCCCAATGCCTATAACAACTTAGAGTTCACTGCCCTTAGAGGGCACACCATTTCAAAGCAGCCTGCTGAAACAGCCAGTGCTTGGTGGATTCATGTCTTATTTCTTAAGTGAATCTCATTCACCTCTTGATTCATCAAAACAGTAAGTGTTCACTGTATAAAATTCAAATCATACTCTAATTCTTATGTCCGTTAAGATAGGTTAGGTTGTAACAAGCCTGGATCTCAGGAGATTACAGCAAAGAATCTTTTTCTCATCCCCATCTTATGTCCAATATGAGTAGATACATACAATAGCCCATTTGTGCTGCTGTAATTAAATTCCATAAACTGAGTCCTTGTAATCAAAAGAAATCTTTCAGTTGTGGGAACTGGCTTCTACAGATTTCTTTTTCCCCACAGGTTCCATATCTGGTATCTGGTGAAGGCCTGTTTCCTCATTCATAGACAGCACCTTATCATTGGGTGCTCACGTGGTAGAAGAAGCAAGCTAGCATTTGGAGTCATAGCTATAAGGACATTAACCCCATTCATAAAGGACACACTAACGGTACACAGAGCTCACTGAGTTAATTCAGGCTGCCAGAAACTCTGCCTCAGTGTGTTTTCCCCTCCGTGTGGCAGGAAGTGTAGAGCTCAATAGTCTCATGCTGTTTCGGCTGAGACTTATGGTTCAGAACTACTCATTTTACCATGCCTAGCCAACCAGAAGTAGAAGTATGGTCCTCCCCTTTGACAGGGAGGATCTAGGGGTCAATATGTTACAGGCATTCATGTCCATTCCCAGGCTCATACAAAGACACATCATCCACTTACACATACCAGTTCCCTTTCCAGATGTGAAAACACCTTTGACTTTTAGCTTCTTTTAAAATCCACTCCCACATTTCTAAACATTATGCCTCTCCTGATTGCATTAGCTTCAATAGTGCTTCCATCTGTGTCTCTCATGGAATTTCAAAAAGTGACCTTTGTAAATAGGGTCTCTGCAGATATAATTAGCCATGGTGCAGTTATGCCAAACTGGGAGGGAGAGGCAAATTCCATATGATTTTTATCCTTACATGAAGAAGAGGCTCAGATAGATAGACGACAGACGGAGTAGGGGGGACCATCACTTCCAATGAAAGTGGTGATTGGAATTGTGCAGCTGCACACCAATACACATCAAGGTTTGCCAGCAACTTACAGAGACTTGGAGAGAGGAATGGAAAGGACTTGGAAAAAAATTTTCAACGTGCTGTCCTAATTTATCAATTTTAAATGTTATTCACAATACTCACACCCTTCACCCTCCTTGATAAAAGTCTACCCCACTACCATCACTGATCATCTGTTTCATTGTTTGGCAATGTAGTTGTTGTTTACTGCTGAACCAAGAAATACTTGATGGCTTGTTTTCCTACAGTTCATTCCTTTCTCCTTCATTCTTCAGTACTCTGTATGTTGTTGCTAATTAGTATGTCTTCCAAGATGCTTCGGTAAGTTTCTTTATTGTTTTCTACCAATGCCATGGTTGTGTTTGTTTAACGTGGGCTTATTGATAATCATCTGGCATTTTTCTTGGCAGTACTTCTAATTCATCTTTTTACCCAAGGTTGTGTATGGCAAACATGGAAGAAGGTCACCCCATTACCGTATTTTTAGTATTGGGCCACTTTGCTGCTCCCCATCTGGAGCTGTCCTAGTTCAGTCTTCAGGCAGTAAGCCACAAGGTGTTCAGTGAGGTGAGCAAGGAGACATATATACACTTCCAAGAAATCCTCCACTTTTTCCGGCCACATTTCATACCATCCATGGTTTCTGATTTTCCAAAGGACTCCCAAGGCCCTTTGCTGGTGTCTCCCGCCCCAGGTACTTTGCGTATGGCCCTCTCTGCTCTACTAATACTGCCCTCCATCCATTTCCTCTGTTCATTTGTGTTGTACAAAAAGTGTATGGATAGCTGGGCAGTGGTAGTGCACACCTTTAATCCCAGCACTCGGGAGGCAGAGCCAGGCGAATCTCTGTGAGTTTGAGACCAACCTGGTCTACAAAGTGAGTTCCAGGACAGGCTCCAAAGCTACACAGGGAAACCCTGTCTTGAAAAAAAAACAAAAAACAAATGTATTGATGTTGCACAGCTATAACTATTTCTGGTTCTATCTTATTTGTCCATATGGGTTTGCACTCATTTATAATTCTTCTACTCACTGTATTAGTCAGAGCCCAACCAGGAGTATACACCCACTCTGAGTATTGAAAACAAAGGAAATTTAATGCAAGGAATTAGTTGCTCAGATTCTAGACCTGTGTAGGATCCAACAGAAGTCTGTGAGGCAACCCAGAGATTAGCAGGACAGCCACAACCCAGGTTGGCTCGACAAAGGGAGGAGGTGGGACAATCGTCCTGGTAATCGTGGTGGAAATGTGGCTGGCCTGGCTAGAGCAGATGGAGCCTCAGAAGAGAACCAGCTGCCAACAGATCGTGAACCCGAGGAAAACAGGAGTGTGGCCGGAGGCTGTGGGTTGGGGGACGGACCCTTTGGTTTCTTTCTTCTTAATACCTTCAGTTCCCCACCTACACTGCATCTTCTTGACTCATGGTATCCTGGGAGGCACAGAAGCTTTGCAGGGATCAGCCCTTTTGTATTTGAACAGGAACGAGGAAAAAAAGAAGAAACATATCTAAACAGACAGAACCAGAATGTGCATGCTGCCACTTTAGTAAGCTTTCTTTTCTTTACAATTTTTCTTCAGACAATGAATTTTGATCATATTATTTACATTTCAACTCCACCAAGATCCTTCTCACCTCCTCCCCATCCAACTTCATATTCTCTCTCTCTCTCTCTCTCTCTCTCTCTCTCTCTCTCTCTCTCTCTCTCTCAAAATGAAAATCAACATAAACAAACAAAAATACCAAAACAAAACAAAGTCTGTTTTGTGTTGGCCAATGACTACTCCTGACCAAGGGGTCTTCCCTAGAGTGTGGTTGATATACCCAGTGGCACTCTATTGAAAAAAAATTGAGGGCCTGGAGAGATGACTTAGTGGTTAAAGTTACTGACTGCTCTTCCAGAGGACTCGGGTTCAATTCCCAGCACCCACATGACAGCTCACAACTGTCTGTGACTCCAGTCCCAGGGGACTGACACCCACGGCACAACAACAATGCATATAAAGTAAAAAAAATTAAAAAAAAAGACCAAAGATGTGAAAAGAATTGATTTTCCCTTTTTGAGAAGGTATCAATTGTAAATACTTTCTTGATTAGAGATGGGACTGTGTCTACTTCTCCTTCTCCTTCATGGGACTCTATATGTTTTGAACCTGTGCAGATTAAGTGGTAAGGCCCTATTTTTGAAGACACAGCTTACTTCTGCCTTTAAACATGAAGAAATCAAGCTGGTGTGCAACTAAAAGCTTCACCCCTACTGGCTAATATTCCTGGTGCTGGAAGTTACTTTGCATGCCTCCAAAGGAAAAAATTAATCACCAATATCACCCAGCTACAAATCCTGTGACCTACATCTGCAACCTGCATTTATAAGATATCCTGGTGCAATCAGGACACAATTGTAACAGGTGTAACCAATTGCTCTTTGTTTGGACTTAAGGCCCTCTTTGAGATGGAGCCCATACCTGACACCGCTAAAGTGACTAAGAACCTGAGACTAGATAGGTCATCGTCCCTCAGGGGAAATCTGTTACTATTATTCTGATAAAGGAACAAAGCAATAAAATGACTCCTAATGACATATTGCTATACCCACAGATCAGTGCTTTGCTCAACCCTCGTCAGAGAAGCTTATTCTTGCAGTAGTTGTAATTAACACAGCGAACCACAACTGGACAATGTGCAGAAAGAGACTTTAGAGCACTCCGCCGTAAATGGGATGTCTTCATCAAACCCTCCTCCTCAAGGCTCAAGGATCTATATGGAAGAAGAGGCAGAAAGATGGTAAGAGCCACAAGTGGTGGGTGTCTCTAAGGAAGCAGTGCCAGCCAGACACAAGAAGACCGATATATGTATGAACACAGAGACTGTGACAGCGTGTACAAGGTCTGCGCAGGTTCATTTTAGTAAGCTTTGAAGAAAACTAAAGACAAGCATTCATTTCCAATCCAGCGTGTGGAACTGAAATTGATGTTGCATCTAAAAAGATGATCTTTAATAACTCTTTCATGGGGAGATAGTCAGGCATTGTAGTGCTTCCTTTATGTAGACAACAGCTTATTCCACTCAAGGTAAGCATGGCGACAGGTACAGATCTTTGTGACGAGAGGCTGCCCAAGTGACCACTGGCTTGAGCTAAGTATTCACACTGAAATTTAGCAGAGAATGTTTACTAAGATAGTGACCACATTAGTCACATAGAGTCAAGGTCTCTTTTGAGATTTTTCTCTAGAGATGGGTTTTCACAGTGACTTATGATTTTGTTTATACTCAAATAAAAGTCTATACAATTGTGTTTAAATTCTTCCACTAAGACCCTGACTACAAATAGTAGAAAAGAGCCTATTCACTTGTAAGACTAGAAAGATCAAGGGTTAAAATAGAATACTCTAATAATTCTCATTCTTTTCCTTCTTTGCCTTCAGATTTCCCCGTTTCTGAATAGGCTTCATTTAGGGAAGCTGCTTTCACTTAGCATTAGGGGCTGCCTTCAGCTTCCAGCTCATTTACTCCTTCTGCTCCAGAACAAGGCTGCCTGGGTTTGAATCCTGACTCCTTCACCCATTACTTGTTTGGTTTTGTTGAGTTAATTAACTTCCCCAAGCCTCAGTTTCCTCTTCTCTAAGTGAAAACAGGAATGGTATCCACATTATCGTGGAGAGAAATGAGCACATATACACAGGCATCAGCACACACACACACACACACACACACACACACACACACACGCACACGCACACGCACATACACGAACAGACACAAATATAGTGTTTAATTATAGGTTAGCAAAGAAATGGAAAATAGAAAGACAAATGGAGTTTTTGAGGTAGCCAGGGAAACATAAGGCAATATACAAAGTATAGGAGAAGGGAAATGTTTAATATGGAGTCAAATGGTTTCAAGTTCCAAGCCGGAAAATGAGTGTTATATGAGCACTGCATTTAAATCCTTCCACAGAAGGTGTTTGCAAGCAGAGAATCCTCCTGGGTCTGAAGGCAGGAGAGCATTGGTTTAGTGCATATGTTCCTACTGATGTCATTCCACACATCATCTTAGGGCTGCGTGCTGACATTATGACATTATTACGTATCCCCAATGACTCTCACCGTACCTGACCTCCAGGAGGTGTCCAGTGAAAGAATAAAATAGTGTTCATTAATAATCAGAAATAACGCCACCACCTATGTGTCCAATCTGGAATATTTAGAAAGTTAGTAATAGGCAGATGTATTGTCTTTGTTGAAAAATGTAAGATTTCATGGAAGAGGAAGGAAGTAAAATTCTATTGAAATGAAAGAGGGATCAGCATGGTGGCTAGGAACATTTCAAGCCTGTGGTAGAGTTGCAGACATTAAGATGAGGTGAGGAGGTTTCCTTTGGGTGTGTTCAGATGAGAAGCAGGTGGACTAATTCAAGAGAGAGAGACCGGAGGTGCTGAAGATGCACAAGAAACAAGCTCTGCAGTGGGAGGCAGAATTCTGGACTTCACCTGGAGGAGCAACAGATGATGCAAATGAACTGCAGGACTCATACGTGACTTTGAAATTCTAAGAGCCACTCTTGAAGAAAACAAAAAAGCAGATAAAATTAATATTAATAATCTATTTTATCAAACCTGAGTTTGAACCATTGCCTTAATACAAACAATTACTAATCAATAACAACATTACTAATGAAACGTTTTCCACTCCTTTTCTACTCTAGGTCATTAAATCTGGTACCCATTTCTCACTTAGATTCACATCTCAGTATCAATTAGTTAGCTACATTTCAATAGTCAGCATAGGCTATTCTATAGCATGTTGTGGAATTAGGTGCAATCATGGGAATAGGAAGCCTTTTGGGGGTAAGAAGGACAACCATCCAATGATTCCTTAGAACAGGTTGACAATGACAGATAAGTGAAGTCCAAGGTGGCATGGACGTGAGGAGAATACTGCATATGTATTCATAGGTTTGTGTCTTACTTTGCTTCCTATTGCTGTGATAGACACCATGAACAAAAGTGACCTGGAGAGGAATGGGTTTATTTGGCTTACAAGTTAAAGCCTGTTATATGGAAAGCCGGGGTAGGAACTCAAGGCAAGATCTTGGAGGCAAGAACTGAGATAGACAATGGGGGAAGGCTGCTTACTGGCTCACTTCTTCTAGCTTGCTCATCTATCTCTCTTATACATCCTAGACCCACCTGCCGAGGAATAGTACTCCTTGCAAAGGGCTGGGTCCTTCTACATCATTAGCAATCAAGAAAATGCCCCTACAGACATGTCAATCTGACAGAGAGGGTCTCTCAGTCAAAGGTCCTTCTTCCTGGGTGACTCTAGTTTGTGTCAAGTATACAAAAACCTAACCAGAACAATTTGTACCTAAAAACAAAACAAAACAAACAAACAAACAAACAAAAACCATCCTTCAAAAGTTGCAAGAGTTTGTGGGCATCACAGTGTAAGTAGGTTGTGGCTTCCATCTCTTTGATATGTTCTTATTTCTAGAGAGAGAAATAAATGATTTGGCCTCAAGAAAAAAGAGTTGTTTGAGAAGTTCCTCTTCCTCCTCTTCTTCTTCTCCTTCTCCTCTTCCTTCTCCTTTTCCTTCTCCTCCTCCTTCTCCTTCTCCTCCTCTTCCTCCTCCTCCTTCTTCATTCTAAGCCATTCTTCATCATTCCTACTACATTTCATTTTTGAATTGGGGGTTAATAAAATGTCAACTAAGTAAATGCCCCCCACTTTAGTACAGACTGATCATTTCAAGGATCTGGCTGTCTAAGTACCAGATGTGTTCTGATGGGGACTGGGGAAGGAGAGGAGGGAAGAAGAGGCAATCCCACATCTTGTAGACATGTAGTTAGAGATAGTTGGAGAATAGGCAGGCCAACACTTGGCCTTCATCCTTTCTCCCATCAGAACTTGCACTTCTCATAATTCTCTCAAAACATATTAATCACTGCATGTGGGTTGAAAATTTGGCAACTACGTGCTGTTATATATGTGGTTATGGTGCTTTTACTCAAGCAGTTGAGAATGATTTACACAGTATCAGTGGCTCCTCCTGAGCCCCAGACATACTCACTCAGAACTCTAGGGGTGGAGCCCACCAATATTTATGTTCAACAATCTCCTGACTGGGTCTTACATACTGAGGCCAGAGTGATCACTAGGTCAGCCTTTGGAAACAACTGCTGAATACCCTATAGACAGTTCAGTAAAGAGTCCTGTAAAGAATTCCTTTTCTAAAATGTTAATCATCTCATTCATCTGTGGTCTCATTCATTTCATTTATGTGCACGCTGTCATTAAATGAGCAAAAGTGGAAGAAGGGAAAACAGCTCACCTTGCAGAACCAGTTCTACAGCTTGTGAGATGATATGGAAATATATGTGTCTAGGGCCAGAACTTATGCATTTTGTCCTACTGAGTGGGGTCACAGCAGCAAAGCTCAGCACCACGGCATCGGCTGCTCCAGGAGAAAGGTAAATGACTCTGGTGGATAACATGATTTAGGGACAGAAACCCGTTACAGACTTTTATTAAAAATGAAATTTGAGGATGGGCAGAGCTGAGAGGCTGCTTTGTGAGGATCCAGCAGGGGATGAGGAGCCAGAGCCTGGAATCATCCACAGCCCCATCCACCAGAGAGGAAGGGAAGCCAGAAATGAACTTTAAGTAAGCATTTGAGAGGTCAGAGAGGAGGTCATTGAGTAGCCACTGGGGCCAACAGAACAGTGGGGTGGAAGAGAGGAAGGTGTGCTTCTCTAAATGCATTGTTTTCTTTTTATGCTAAGGAATCCTTTTAAAATAAGAGCAGTGGGAGAGTTCAGGACAGGGCATCTAATAGAATCACCACAGCCTAAAAACACAAACAAGCCGCTGGGAGGTGATTTTCATGCATTAGTGACTGGACAAGGTTATAAAGCATTGAGAGTACATTCAAGGCTAGACCATAGTTACGGCTGCCTTCTCACTGTAGAGAGACTGGGGTTAGACCACTACTGTGGCTTCTTTCTAACCGTGGGAACTATGTGTCTGAAGCACAATAGGCAGTAGATCCACTCTTGTATAAGCTGTACTTTCACTGAGACTCTGTAAATGTAGCTGGGTCAACTCGTGGCCTGCGTAAGTGGTGACAGTAGCTGTCAAGATGGCTTGGGTGTAGAAGCTGTCTTAACCATGATAGGGTGCTGTGGTTTGGATCTGGAATGTCCCACAGAAGCGGGTAATGCTATTTGGAGGGGAGTGGAAACATCAGGAAGTGGGATCTTGTTGGAGAGAGGTATTGGGGGTGTCCCTTTGAAAAGTATCTTCTGTACCATCTCTTCTCCAGTTCTGTTACTCGTCCACTCTGAATTGAGAAGCTTTGCTTGACTGTGTACCCCCTTCCATGATGAAAACCTTGCCTTGACCCCAAAGTGACAGGACCAGTGGGCTACAATCTCTGAAACAATGAACCAAAATCTGTCTTTCCTTCTCCAGATGGTTTCTCTCAGGCATTTTGCCCCAACCAAGGGAAGCTAACACATGTAATTTCTCTGGGACTGGTTTTATTTAGCCAAAATGCATTTTCTATTTCCCAAGACAAAGCAAGAACAAAGCTGGATTTGGGGGAGCCCTGCAACTGTATTGACTATACCATCAATAAATAGTTGTTAATAGTCAAATTTAGAAGGTGCAGAAGATGGAAAATACAGTTGGAAGGGATAAATAGACCAGTTTGCTTTGCTTGGCTCACAAGGCTACTGTGAATGCACATTAAGTAAATATATGCTTTAAAATGCCATTTGTGGTACTAGGGAGGTAGCTCAGTGAACAAAGCTCTTGTTACAGTGTGAGGTCTGGAGTTCAGATCTCCAGAACCCATGTTAAAGCTAGGCACGTTTGGTAGTTGCCTGTATTAAGCATAGGCAGCTTCCCAGGCAAGATGGCTAGCTGGAGGAGCTGGAATTGGTGAGTGCTAGTTTCAGGAAGAGACCCTGCCTCAATGAAGTAAAGTGAGATTAAGGAAAGCACAACAGTGTCAACTTGTGCTTTCACGTGCATAACCCCCCACACACTCACAAGCACCTGCATATATATGTACCTCACACATATACATATCACATATCACACATCACCTACTCATATCTATAAATATACAGACCACCCCAAAAATCTCATTTGCCTCCAACCAAGAGCTTTATTTTACAGTGAGTGATATATCCTAAGAGTGACCCTAAAACTAAATATATATATAATCTTATTTTACACATTGTTACAAAATACTGCATGTCTACATTCTCAGTTTGTATTTCTCTCTGGAGCAAAGCTATGGATTTGAGGTTGATAGACCATGAAGAGATGTCATTAAAATGATGCCTGGGATTTCCACTTTGACAGCATTTTCCTCTCTTTAGGAAAGTGTGAATTGTATCCAAACTACAGAAAGCTCAGAAAGAGCCACAAAAGGAAGTCTTGGCCGTCTACTTCTGTCACATTTTAGTGGTCCTGCTGAGCATAGAAACTTCGAGAAGTAGACTGAGTTGGTGCAAATAGCTGCCTTGTCCATATGGAGGACTTCACATATGTTGGCAGTTGCCACTTCTGAACAATGTGATCATTTCTCCAATGGACAAGGAGTGACGAGAAAAACAAAGTGGACACATAGAGATCAATGCTTTCTGGGCTCTGCAGAGCTCCTGTAACTATGGGCTAAAATTGCTTTTCAGTCTTATTAATAAGTAGAAAATTCTTGCTTAAAAACAAAATCAAGCTAGTTTTCAATTTCCACTGTAATTGACACACTTTATAATTCTAAAATATTTCTAAATATATCTATTATTTATCATCTACCTATCAACCAATCTTTATATCTAGCTACTGGATTTTTTTAAACCACTTCTTAGAAAAATATGCTCTTTTTAATGGAATATGTTGCAAAATATTTGTAAAGTAATCTCATTAATTTGGATTTAGCTAATTTTTAAACTAAGTCCATTAATATCACAGTGGCTATTATGCTTCAACCAAATAGCCTTAGAAGATTGTCTCTGCCAATCAGATGTGTGTTCTAGATGCTTCTTCCCCCTTTTCTTTGCTTAACTTCAAAGGCATCTAGGTCAGCTCCACAAAGAATCTGCCATTCATTAAAAGCACAATCATCCTATCAGGCATCCCTGCTCTGTAGTGGTCTCCACAAAGAACAGGTACCCGCCCTAAAGGGAGAGAATGTTCTTTGCATGTGTCACCGTGAGACAGAAAAGGGGGCTTTAAAAAAGGTTGTGGGGAGGGCAGAGGAATATATGATATGAAAGGGGAAGAGGGAGGAGAAGTTCAGACAGGAAAGGTGGGGACAAGAGGTAGATGTATGAAGGAGGGGAAACCGCATCTGATGTGTGCATTTTCCTTATCTCTCTTTCCTCCATACCATATTTACCTAACATTGACACCGTACTAGGTATTACAAATAAAAAGTAAATAGAAGTGTCAGTTACTTTTCTCAATACTATGACAGAAAAGAAAAAAGTCATGTCCTTTCTAGGCATGCTGGTGCATGTCAGGAATCCCAGCATCCAGGGAGTGGAGGTAGGGAGTTCAAGGCTAGCCTTAGAGTGCATAGCGAGTTTCAGGCCCAGCCTGGCTACCTAAGACTCTGTCTCAAACAGAAGAAAAATGTGCCGTGGAGAAAAGCTTTAGATGTACATGTGGGTTCTTCCTGTTGTGTGAGAAGAGCTGACAGCTTAGAGAGAGGGCTACTGAGATAAGAACGCTCTAGCTGTCTGCGCCCTGTCCTCTCCCATGCCTCCAGGAAAGCGCTGTTCAGTTGCGTGTTTAATGGGAGAAGCCTAGTGGGCTCCAAGATTGGAATTCTAGCCCAGTTGAAAGAATGGTTATTGTGGAGATTCTAGGAGCAAGAATAAAAATTCTAAATTGCTATAATCAAATTTATATTTGTATGATGCTAAAAATATAGTATGCTAACCATGGGAAATTGATGAATTCCCAGAATATTCTTGTTGGGGTAGATAAATAACCTATATTGCTTTTGGTTTGTAGTAGAGCACAGCTGAGATTTAGTTCTGACATAACAAAGTTTGTAAGATGACAAATAGAGCTGGCTATAACTTGCATACCCTGGGCCAAGTTCTTACAGGAAAAAACTTTCCCATTTGGGGGTTATTGAATATTTTCTCCAGTGAAACTTTGATATCTGATAGGTTACATATCTCACTATTGCAACAATAAATCTGAAGCTAGACCTACTACCAAATTTAACCTACTATAGCTAACTTCTTATTAGATTAATTAAATATTGCTAAATACTTTCTAAAAAGCTTGAAATTTTAAAAAATCTCTACATGTGTGTCCTTTGAAATCATGAAGTAGTGTGTTCTCCTGACATTTGGTTAGAATTCTGATGCATCTTCACTCAAGGAAAGTCAGGTTAGGCATGCTTCCCATTGGTGTTTATGGTGGTTAGCCATCAGCTCAGAGAAGGCCATATGGAACGGTCATGTACTGAGCACAGGAGATCAGTGATTCTCCATCAGTTCTCTGGACTCTAGCTAAGAGAGTCAAGGATACGGCTCTAGGATCTGATGCCTCACTAGAAATTGAGAGCATTTCCCCAAATCCTTCAAGGTTTCTTCCAACACAGTATGGCGTGTTTTCCAAGCCATGTTTTCACTGTTTAAAAATAAAGTGACCTCTTTGCTTCCTGAGGCAAGTGGGGACAGAAAGCCTCCTGCTTCTGCTGCCCAGGCATTCTCCACTGGGTGCTGGTCTTTGTTGCCATAATGGAATGGTCCCCTAGAGAGCTCTAAACAAACACGTATCGTCATTCAAAGAAAGACAGGTTAGCAGACATTATTTTTACTACAAAGAGTAAATCCAGAAGGAGTCACTGGAGCTACTGAGTGGAAGAATCTTTGAGCTCGTGGATGCTCAGAACAAGCATTACAGACAACAGCAGAGCAGAGGCCAATGAGGAAATCCATGCAGAGGTGCTTAGGTCAGGATGCTGATGCCATCATTCGATGCCATCATGCTGTCTATATGTCTTCATGTGTAGACATTCAGGCTGCTAGAAAGCACATTCTTGGTACTACTGAATGGAAAAATTAGCAAAAAATTCCCCAAACCTGTTGTCTCCAAATCAGTGAGAAACAGACTTCTTGTCAAACCCACTGTAGCAGTTACCTCTCAGGTCACCCCTGGCACCATCCAAAGTCATAATGCCCATTGTGACGAAAGGACCCTGTGGGTGGCACTTTGCAGCAGCCTTGCCACCCAGTGAAATGGGCCAGGACTTGGGTGTAAGAGTGACTGTTTCTGCTCTTGGGATAAAAGAGTTTTCTTCTGAGCTGTCAAAGATTGTTCAAAGGCAGAGGACAGAGACCAGTGGTCATGTCCTTAGTGGGGAATTCTGAAGCAGAAACTGGTGAAATTGGGCGACATCCACATAATGAAATAAATTCCCCCAAAGGCCTCGATACCATTAATACTGTTGGGTGACCACCAGGTGAATAGCAAAGTGAAGCATTTGTTCACCAGAGATGGAATTAGCATAGGCAGATCTTTTGTCTTAATGCATGTGAGTCTACAGATAAAGGAGCTTGCTCACAGACAACCTGTAGAATGGAGCTGTTTTGTTCCACTCTATCTCTGTAATATAATTGACGAATTTCAAGTACTGACATTTAAGATAACTCACACTAGCTGGGACAATATTTTCTTTTATTGAAAAAAAAATCATACATACCATGTATTCCAATCATGGTTTTCCCTCACCTCACTCTGTGCAGATCCTCCCCACCTCCCCATCCATTCAATTCTACACCTTTTCTTCCTTCCTTCCTTCCTTCCTTCCTTCCTTCCTTCCTTCCTTCCTTCCTTCCTTCCTTCCTTTCTTTCTTTCTCTCTTTAGAAAAAAAACAGAAACAATCACAAATGCACACACATACACCCCAAAAAAACCAAATCCATAAAAACACAAAATTAGAAACCATAAGCAAAAGGCCAGAAAGACAAAAAAAAAAAAAAAAAAAAAAAAAAAGCCTAAACAAAGCAATATGAAACAAAAAAAGTCTACAAAAGTACCATTGAGCACATTTTGTGTTGGCCATCTACTGCTGAGCATGGAGCCTGCCCTGGAGTGTGGTTACTACACCCAATGAGGCTCTATTGATGAAAACTAACTTTTCTTTTGCAAGTGAATTGGACCAGTATTTTTTATATTTGATATAGCTGACGTTTTGTGGCCCTTATAACGTGTTCCCGTTTTGTCAAACAACTTGTCTGCCATTTTAGTATCAACTCAGTATTTAAATCATTTTAGCACCCTCCTTTCCTTACCAATTATGCCTCCTTTTAAACTCTTCAGCTGGTGTCTTGGGTTCCCACATGCAACACAATCCAATTTCATGTTCATGTTAACAAGAGTTTGCTTCCTGTGTTGTAGGACTGTGTAATATTAGTTTTTAAAATATATTTAACTCATATGAAGTATGCAAAATAGTGGTTTCTCTGCAACATTTGTTGTATTTGTATCTGTATATATCACACATCAATAAAGAACAGTCTCCTTCGTTGTCTCTCTTGCCTTTGAAAATTATTCTGAAAACACTTAGCGGGCGCTTTTCACAATCACTGGTACATTGCCCATGCTTTATTAGCTGCTCCAAACCCTTGAGGTACATTTAAAACTTCAATTTAATTATAATAAGATGGAGTCATGAAACGGGTTAACATTTTACTTGCAGTCAAAGGAACTAGTAAGTTGAATCCAGACTCTTAACCCTCGTAGTGCCACCCCAACCCCAGCTTCTGGTTACCACTTAGACATTGCTGCTGTCCCTCTCAGTGCTTACTAGGTAAATAAACCATACCTAGTGAGGGTTCTCACTCCAACCTGCTTTCTTGACTTAGTCAGTCCTAGGGCATTTCTTCTTTGCACTCTGAACGTAGTCATTGAGACCCAGTGACCATAGTATAGTCCTTTAAAAGTACCTTGTGAGGACACAGACCTTCTGGTGACACTGTGTAGTAGACTCCCAAGAACAATGATTTCTCTCAAATTATCTAGGGGTGTGAGGCTCCTGACTGGCTTCCTCATCCTGCCTTCCATATGTCCATCAGATTAGAGGACTAGAAACCCACAGTTGTGAAAATCTGTTCATCCTTCCATTTTAGGTACACATGTGTAATTATATCTAAACTTACCTCCGTAGACAATACACCATCAAACTTAATTTTTGTGTCTCCTTTCTATAGCTCTCTTTCGGTTAGTGATTTTAAAGTTTTGAACCGTAAGGTAACTACTGCTGTTAGTTGGACCAGTGTCGGTCACGTCTTAGACTTTTCTTGTTCATAGTTTTTTTTTTTTTTTTTTTTTTTTTTTTTTTTTTTTTTTTTTTTTTTTTTTTTTTACCAATATCTTTTCTGCCTCGTCTGATTTTGTGACCACTTGACATGAATCTGTTTTTGTCCGTTCTAGCATATTGACCCATATACTTGTTTAAAGGTCCTTTTTTAAATGTTCGGTATATTTTATAATGTATATTTAAAACTAATTCATAATCATTGTCATATCGTGTTATAACGTCTTGTGTACAGTCCAATACTATGTAATAATGAAATATTCTCTGTAATTTTAGGAAACTTGCATCTCATTGATCCTTCAGTGCGATGTGATTCTCTGACATTCTCAAGCAGATCATCTATCATCCTTTGCTCAAATCCATTCTTCCTAATTCCCTCTCCTGTAAGGTATTTTGAATCTTCTTCCCTCTGTTAATTATGTCATTCTTCCACTAATCCTAGAGAATAAATGTGAACACATATGCTCATATATAGTTACATTTACTCATATTTTTATGTTGCTGTATACATAAGAATGTGTAAACAGTTTACCCAGTGTTTGCTCCAGGAATCTCCCCCATGTCCCAAGCAAGTGGATCTGTCCTATGCTTTGGACCAATCCTAGCTAATAATGTGGCAAACTCCTTGTTTCCCCCAACAGCCGGGGCTATGACCATCTTTACACCTAGACCCTAAACTAACTCTTTCCCTGGATATAAAGGCTCTGAAGCCCTGCATAGGAGGGAGAATGTGTAGGCATCACAATCAGCATGCATCTAGAAGTTACATGTATATAGTTTGTTACCAAGTCATGGTAACCAAATCACTTTTTCTTTCTCTTTAATCTTTCTTACTGAGAATTTCATAGATGCATAAAATATATTTTTATCAAATCCACCCCCATTTCCTCCTGTCCAGTTCCTTCCCTATCTTTCATACCACTTTCTCCTCCCAGCTTTATGCACCCTTTCTCTCTTTAGATGCCCTGAGTCCACTAATATGTGTAGTACCATCTATGAGAGCTTGGTGACCTTCCTCGTGTCACATCTGAACAAGTTACTCCTTCTCTCGCAGCATCCTTAATTTGCCAATAGCATCTTGGCTGGAGGGGATCTTCATGAGTCCCTCACCCATCCACGCTGGGATCTGTGCTGATTTGATCTTGTATAGTTCTCTGTGCATGCAGTCCCTGCTACTCTGAATTCATGTATGCAACAGCCCTCTCCAGCAAATAATAGCTCATTGAGGTGTCCCCCTACACAGGTCTTGCAGTCTTCCCACATCCTCTTCTGTGATGATCCCTGAACCTTGAGGGACATGTGTGATATAGATATCCCATTTAGAGCTGAGCATACCACAGATTCTTATAGTCTGCACAATGACCAGTTGTGAGTCTCTGTATAATTCACTGTCTACTGTGAAAACAAGCTTCTCTGGTGAGGGGCAAGAAATTCACTTATCCATGGGTATAAAGATAGCTTAGAAAGTTGTTTAATCTTTTGTCCGTTTAGCAGAGTATCATCATTATCATCACCATCACCACTACCATCATCATCTTAACAGCAACAACAACAGTATTATGTTATTCCCTAGGTCTTATTTGACCTAGTTAACTTACAAAGCATGAGTTTCATCTGTAGGTCAGGCTTTAAATGCAATTAGAAAGTAGCTGGTTACTCTTACAACATTCATGCCGGGCCATTCATTATTATAACACACAGGGGTCACAGCTGGTAAAACTGTTGAATACTTTCCCTCCCAGTGGTATAAATGGAATCTTCTGACAGCTAAAGTAGGAATGACACTATGTGTCAGTACGGACTCCATGCCTTATGACTCAAGTGTGTGATGTCTTCCCCAGTAAGATCTTACCCTCAAAGTTGTAGGGGGTGACCAGGAACAACAGCAATAGCCTGGAATGTTTGGTGGGCCCATGGGGCTCCGAGTGACCAACAAGTTGAAAAGAGTTTGTCCATTCCTGCTACTAGGCTTTCTGTTCAGTAGCCTGTGGTACCTGGGAGAGGCATTGTCCCTCTGCTATTGGCTAAGTCCACTTAAACTCCTTTTACGTGTGTGTATATTTTAGGAAGCCTCTACAGTAGTGAGTTTCCATATGCTATTTTCAAAGGTCTTTAACATTAATTATCCCTCCCCAACCCTCTCCTCTATCCTACCCTCCCACCCTTCACCCACATTTAGCTGATCCTGTTGCATTGTTCCCTTTCCTCTCAACTCAGGTGGTGTGAAGGAAGAAGCAATGTACTCTTGATACGCGCACTTGCGTGTGTGTGTGTGTGTGTGTGTGTGTGTGTGTGTGTGTGTGTGTGTGAGATAAATTATTTTGTTGAGAATGATCAATAACAAAATAACTTTTTTTAAACACAACAAAATAACTTTTTAAGTTTAAGTGATAAAATGAATGAGTGACTTTGGCGCATCCACACCCAGCAGTGGGTTTCTCTGTTCCCTCTCAGAACGTGTGCACTTAGCATCCCTTCTCTTCCTGGAATGACTGGTTCCCTCTCCGCCTTCACATTTTGCAGCTCAGCTGTCATCTCCTCTGAGAGACTTCTCTGGCCTCCTCTCCATCGGTGGTCTCCTGTCTACTCCTCGTTACCTTATTTATCCTGTTCTTGCATTATAATTGGTGAACACATTAACTGTCTACCTCCGCTGCAGGGCAGGCTTCCTACAGAAGCAACCTTATTCCTTTTTTTAGCTAATTTGCTTAGCTAATTAGTGTATTTGCACTGTCAGTGAGATGATGAATCAAGGATTTTACGGAAGTATATTCCCATCGAAAATGGACACACCGTATACATATTCAGATTCTGTATTGGGGGGTGAAAGCAAAAATGCGCTGATGAGATGGATCCGATGTAAAGGCATTTGCCACCCAAGTCTGGTGAACCAAGACCAGCCTCAGAATCCACCTATGGACAGAAAGAAATGACTTTATAAAGTTGTCCTCTGACTACACATAAGCTATGTGACACATGAATACCATCTATCACACACCTATATCATGTACATACACACAGTGGTGATAATGATGAAATTAGCACAAAAAAAGTAAAAACAACCCCCTCCCCATCTTGATTTTGTTGTCATTGTGAGAAAATCTTCATACATGATCAAATTACGGAATGTATTGATATTTCTCTGACTATATGTTCTGAGGACCTTATGCAACATAAGTTGTGTTGTATTCAGAATTAGACATGTATTGACATATTCACTGTGTTGGTGACCCTGTACCAGCTGGTTCTTTTGCTAATCCTCATAGAAAAAAAAAGTTGTCTGGACCTGAGTGTCCATCAGTCATGTCCATTCTCTTATGCTGAGATTCAGTCACGTCTCATCCTTTCCAACATAGGAGCAGCCTCTCATCCCTACATTAGGAAGAGAGCCCTCCATTGTGTTGTTTTATTGTGTGGCTGGCCCTCTGTCTTGTAGCCCTGATAGGCATGGTACTGGGATAAGTAGGCTTGGTGAAGCTGGCTAGGACATTCCTGAAGGAAATGTTGAAGCTAGTTTTCATTCACTATTTTTGATGGATACTGTCAGAAGGAACAGCCTTGTTGTGTCCCTGATAACGATTTTAGGTCTCTCAGTAGATGCTTCATACCAAATTAAAAGAAATACATCAGAATGTGTTAGTTTTTTTTTTTTTTTTTTGAAAAACAGATTTAGTACAGTACTTGTTAAGCAGGGTGTCAGCCTGATTTGAAACAAATAATGTATGATCTGAGAAAGTTATACTTTCTACTCATCATATTGAGACAAAACTTGACCTCTGCTTCAGAGCATGTAATCTAGGAACAAGTTTGGGGATTTTGCTGATATCTGGTCCTAAAATGTTTCTGTCTCCTTTATATATATTGAAAACTTAAGTAAATTATTTTAACTTTACTTTAGCACTGAAATGGGAAAACTATTAAGTTAAATATGAAAAAAAATGACCTTCAAATTTGTCATCAGGTTGCAGAATTGGCAGAGAACTGATGCTTTCTGTTTTGATTTCCCAGCTTGTAAGAAAACTACCCCATCCAGATGCTTGCCAAGTTCCGAGAGAGCACACTGGAGTGTTTGCTGCTCAGCACAGGAAGATAGCTGGGGTCTTGTATGCGGGTGTTCCAGGTTCCAAGCTGTAGCAGGGGACTGAGAGAAGAGAGCGAAGCATTCCCAAATCAAACATAACTCTCAGGAAATGAGCCAGGACACCTGTGAGAGGTCAGGGTTCGTAAAATACAAACCCAGAGTTCAATATTTTGATCTCACAACACAAAAGAAAATGGCTGTAGAGAGTGAAGAGAAGAGGACCTGGAGTCTAACTGGGGACCTGAGAATTAAGGATCTGTCGTTCTGAAGCTCTTTTCCCCCAGGGCTCTAGGATGCTCCAGAAAGTATTTTCAGAACCGACATGGAAAAGTTTTGGTGGTCCCCTTGCTTAAACATCAAGTTGAGAAGTTATTTATCTCTTTCCTGTAATCCCAGGGAGATCACTTCTGCATTCCTTGCCAGGTTCGTACAAGGCTCTTAGGGTGGGAATGAGGTTGTCCAGCAGTTAGCCATACGGACATAGTGCAGTCTGAACTACTAGGAATTGATTTCTAGGGAGAGAGAAGGTTTTGCTAAATGCTGCTTCATGGGACCTCCTAGGGAAATGGAGGATGTTTTTCCATCTCATTTCCCAGCTCTTAACTTCTCTGAAATCGGCTTGATTTTTGCCAGGTGTCAAATTATAACCCTCCTCGTCAGCCACAAATGACTAGCGATTAACCTACGACTATGCAAAGTTTGAAGCTCGAATTCACATTGTAGCTTTCTGCCTACATTGTGTTTTCACAAATTGTGAAAAAAATTCCCTCCCAAGCCAATACAAACAAAGATTTGGAGTCTTAGTTGCAATGTTCCCTAGCAGTTTCTGACCCTGTAGGTCTCCAGGAGAAACAAGATGGAGCCGCTGTGGACCCACCTTCAGACCTGCTGCTGGCCAGCCCAGAAAATGACGCCAGTGCCCCTCTCCTGGGGAGAGTTAAGTGATGTCAGCGGCACAGAGCAGCGCAGTATTTGACCCTTAAACTGCTTTCTATACAAGCAGCTGTTTTCCCCTTCCAGTGTTCCCTGGGAAGCCCAACAGTTGAAAGAAACCTCTGGTATTCTGCTTCTTCCCCGCTTAGATAAAGTAAACTGAAAACACTAATTGAATGATGCTCACTGGTCATTTACTGAGAGGGTGATAATTCTCAAAAAGCCTTTTCATTGTTTTCTTTTCTTTCCATTTTATGGAAAATGAACAAGGTCTCAGCAAGTTCCCTCCATATCTACGCCCGGGCCCACAGTGTGTGCCTTGAGAGCTCATAAAAACAAATCTGCCTGCCAGCCAGCAATTGGTAATGGGACCCGGAGCCTCTCTCCACAAGGTCACCTGTTTAAATAGACTCCCATGGTGCTGCCTAAAAGGTGTTTCCATCTAGGGGCTACTGGCTTGCTCCCTGCCTGTGTTTTAGGAAGCAGCTCCAGCATGGTCCTGTCTCCCACTTAGCTAGTTGCCATGTTGTTCAGCTCCCTTGCACTTGATGGAAAGTACTGGAGACCAAACCCAAGCAGACCCAGACCCCAGGCCTAAGTTGTAGCATATAGAAGAAGACTTTATGGAGACTTTCTTTATAAACAAAAGCAAATCTTCATTCCATTTGGCTAGGGGTTGTGTTCTGCAGTCACTGGGCAGTGGCAAATGAGAAAAGATCCCCAGGGACATGTGATGGCTGTAAAGAGATGCCCAGAGATGTCGGTAGGAATTGGAAGCCTTTTTGCACTGGTAGTGAGCTTCCTTGGTAATCATGGTAGTCAAGTTTCCCCAAGTTGATTGAAAAGGAAGCAAGCCAAATATCTGTGCTAGTTATGGATTGGTTTGTGCTTTCCTTCTTCTGAGTGGAATCCTGTCCCTTGATTCTATATCAAACTTTGTTAGTTCTGGAAAAATCCATCCACTTACTAGACTTGTGTAGTTACCTACCCTGGAGCCACTTTGTACGAGAGAGTGTGTATTACAGAGACTTCCATACATCACTCACCGTGTGCTTGATACAGAGTGAATGGAAGATACATCCAGCACTCCTGGTTACCTTGACTTTAGTTTTGCAGAAAGATTGTCACCCCAGCCCCAGCCAAGAGACTAGCAGTATACATGTACACACACACACACACACACACACACACACACACACACACACACACTCACTCACTCACGCATGCACGCACATTCACACTCACACACACACACCCTCCCCCTTACACCTGCCCTTCCCAACCATGTCTGAGAAGCCAAGTCTTAAAGCTAAGATCCAGGTCAGGATGGGCTGGACAGCTTCACGAAGACTGAAGCGAGGCTAGAAACAATATACAGAAAGACAAGCTGGAGAGGGAGAGCAAACAAAGCCAGCAGTTCCTGCTTAGGGTCATAAAGTTCTTACTTCCTTTTTGAACCAACAGTAAACAGAAGGAGTCACCAATCAGTAAACATTCCTTGCCACATTAGTGGGGATTTGGGTTCAAAGACACCAGATCGGTGCCGGCTTGCCCTCCTGTTTTCCCTCCACCCAACTTAATGGGGATCCTACAGAGGCCTCATTCTGTGTAAGGTTAGCCAGGCTTTCCCAATCCCGGCTCTACTGATACTTCAGGATGGGCAGTCCTTTGTTTCAAGATCTGTCTTGGGCGGTGTGGAATGCTTTACCAGTATCTGCTGATGTCCTTACTAGATGCCAGTCATACCAACTTAGCAGCCAAAGCCGTCTCTGGACATTGCCAAATACAGGACACAAAGAACCCTCTCCTCCTATTGAGAAGCACGGAGTTAAACAGAGGAATTAATCCATTGGCCTAAATAAGACATAAATACTATATGACAAATGCCATGAATCCCAGCAAGGCATCAGACTATGACTCAGGACATGGTGTTCAGAGAATTGCTTCACAGATAAGGACACCTGTGGTCCCCAGTGCCACTGACCTGGAGGACTGGCTAAAACCCAGATTACTGCTGTCCACTCCTCAGGTTTCAGGCTGCCTGCTGTGGATTTGCAGGCCAACAATTTGCAATTCTGAAAAGCACTTGACCCACCAATGGTGAGGCAGCTACATATGAAGCCGGAATATTGTTTAAGCCTTCTCTCTTCCATTTTGAATGTCTGCATCCGCACCTTCCTCTTGACACTCAATGTCGTTTGGGTTCTGCTTCCTAAGTTACATCTAACCATGCATTTCTCTTTGATCTATTTTTCCTTGGGAAATGTCCCCAACTTTTCCCACTCTTTGGCCCCACTCAAACTTTATGTTTGGCTGTTTGTTCCTGGAGCTCACTCCCCAATCCTCAACTGACCCATGCCTAAGGTTCAGGGAGTGCTAACCAAGCAACCAGCTTCTGAATGCCTGCTAATCCTTGGGCTTCACAAAACAAACTACTGAGCCATGAAATACCAAAGCGATGGCTAGTCCAGTAAAGAAGATCATATTGCATAACTGGTGTTATTAAAAATTAGTAAGGTGTGGTAATATAGAAAGCAAGTCAATATTTTTTTTTCATTCTGTATGGGGCCTGGGAGATGTCTCAGAGGGTAAGGGCAATTGCTGCCAAGTGATGGCCCAAATTCAGTCTCCTGGGACCACATGGTGAGAGGAGAATTGATTCCCACAAGTTGTCCTGTGACTTTTACATGTACATGTTCCCCCACATACATCCTAAATAAAGCAATACATTTTTAAAAATTCTGTACAGAGTATAGCCCTTTATTGCCTGAACCTAAGGGGAACTGCCACCACCATGCCCCCAGTGATGGTTCTAAGGACAGAAAATGTTCCTCCCACCGCTAGGAAAGCACAAAGCCCACGAAGTGCCATCTCCAATGTAAGTCCCTTAACATGTGCTTGTCTGGACCCTATGATCATGCATGATTCCCCTTTCTTAGTAAAATCAATTCCTGACTCCTAAGAATGACGTGTAAGTCCTTTTGTGTCCCGTTCTGCCTTTTTTCAGAATTCACCATATAGCCACAGGTTCAGCAGTACTTATATTCTATTCACACCAGACTATTTATTATTTCCCAAATACAACTTGTAAATGTGTGCAGTAGTGATAACAGTAATGAACAGTATTAACTACCAACTCACTAGGTGTTTACTGTATGTTTTGAACTGTTCTTTGCTGTGGAGTCTGTGGTAATCTAGCCAAGAAGCTCATGAATGAAGAACATTATCACTCTGTTTTGTACATGAAGAAGCTGAAACTTAAATAGTTAAAGAGCAAGAAAAGAGAGTCAGGATTTAACCCCAGCCAAATAACCATTATTTCCCAGCATTTACATGGCTGCAATCCTTCTTGCCAGGGAGATCTTCCCAGGGCCAGTTCTCTTATCCCTGTAGGACCAGCTCAACTGTAACCATGTCTTTGGATCCTCTTCTCCATCTGTAGGGGATGGGCCATTCCTTTCTGACACTAGATAAAATTCTGTGTGCCTGGGTGTCAATAGTGTGCATACATCATGCATCAGAGTGTTAGAATTTTGTGATGACCACTATTACAAAGTGAGATCACACTGCATTCATGTCTGTGCTCCTAGTGTCGGGCACTATATGCCTGGTGTCACACAGGCAGTGTATAAGCGATAACTGATGAGTGAGTGAAAGAATGACATCCCAATTTTGTCGCTGTACACAACTCACATCAGTCTATTAATGGTCAAGCCTGAGTAGAAATCAGCATTTAAACATATACTGGTTCCTATAGTTTAAAAGATTTTCACCCTGTATATTTTGTATGAAATGGGAAGAATAACCAGCTATGTGGGCTGTGCATTCTAAGTGAAGTGGAACTACAGTCTAGATGCATAATGCAACAGTGTTTGTTGGAGGGTCTCAGGGGATACCTAAGACCTCCGAATAAATAGGGTGCTGCCTGATGAAAATCCCAGAGATCAGACTATTAAAGAGCTGTGGTATTTGTCACTGGCCCAACAGAACCAAAAACAGCCGTGTTAGTACAACTACAGCCATTGCAGCACATTTTTTCTTTATAGCCAGCTGCTGAGTAGGGTGCGTGCATGCTTAGATGTCTATATGGGCAGAGAGAGAAAAGGGCTTCTCCAGCGTGAGTGGTCAGCAGGAACCGACAGAAACTGATAGATGGGCTGGGAGCAAGAGCAAGTAAGGGAATCCAGGTGGTCTTGAAACCGCTGAGCACCTGACAGAAAGATTTCCAGACGCTAGAAATGAACATCCTGACACAGAGACATAACCTGTCTTAAAAAGCACCACATGTCAGCAAGTTCCAAGTGTTTGTGAGACGGTGATGAACAGAAGTGTGGTCTGTGCCAACAGTATCCCAGCAACTGCCTGGAAGATGCTTTAGTTGAACACAAGGCATTCACTCGGGCAAATTCTTGGATTTTGTAACTTTAGGGTTGTTGTAGGGAGATATTAATGGAAGCATAGCCCAGTAGAATCCGATTCTTAACTTTATGATTAAACTTTTCAAATGAACAATTTAGTTACCCTGCTTTCCCCCTTGAACTCACATCATTTGGGGTTTTATTGTCAGTCTTTAGTAATACTCTGTTTTGGTTGCTGAGACAACCTTATTGCACAACTGCTTTCCAAGCACTCCTATTTTTTTTGCAATAGGAAAGTAGCAATTTATTACTAGGGGTATATGTTTTAGCAGATTTACGATTTTCCTATTTCAGTGTATGGAAACAATTTGATTCCATTTCATGTTTATGATATTCATTATATTCAAATTCAGTATATTTGGTTTCCATGTAAAATTTTAGGAGTGTTTCCTGTATGGTTTTTTAATATATATGTTTAAACCTGAATGTGGTTGGCCATGTGTTTGTCTTGGAAATATTAGCATAATGATTTTTTTAATCCAAAATGTCATGTATTGTACCAAACGGATGATGGTAGACCTCAAATGGTACTGTGACCATACCCTAAGCACAAATAGAAGAAGGCTATATGAATTTATAATTTTATGTAAAGATATACTTCAATTTTTTTAACTTTCATAATTTTGTGAAAACTGCATATTTCACAGGATATGTGCATTTGGGGAGTTGTAAAGAAGCTGAGTTCAACTACACAATGCCAGGAACTGCAATTATAGTCCCAGCTATTGCAAAATGCACAGGAATTACATTGACACTTTAATACCCTGTCACTTTAAGACACAACACGAAGTGTGAACAGAGCACAGGACACTACACAGGTGTGTCTGATTGTTGTAGTTTCTTTTCCTAAACAGCAATGTTGTATTTAAGGAAATATGTAGACCCCCAAAAAGCAAATGAACTCACTTTTGCTGAGAGGTGGAAACTGATTGGACTTGGCTGTTTTCTGTGTGGATGATTCTGCACTGCCGGAGGATGGGGAGTGGTCTTTCTTACTCCATGAAATAGAGAATAGAATACATAGCCGTAGACTGTCCAGTTGGATCAACAATGCGTGTTTTCCCAGTACTTTGGGCTTTGCAACTGCAAAAATCATTGCAATGCAGGTGGGGTTGGAAGGGGGATGGATAGATGTAGATTATTATTTAAAATATATAACAATGTTTTCAATTACTCTTCAAAATGTTCAATATGCTATGCTTGGTATCCTTCCAAAGTACCCTACTCATTATTGGTTAACATTCTTAAGAGTAGCTGAGCTATCCTAGGAAAAGATGCTTTGGCATGTGGTCACTACACTAACAGATGGATAAGCAACACCCGTATTTGTAAAGCAGCTCCACACAGGGTCCTGGGAGACTCCTGACTTCTCATTTGGTGAATAAACACCAAAACAAAGGAAAAACCAAACAAACACAGAAGACACAGCATTAGATAAACAGACATGACGCCATTAGGAGTAAGGATGCCGAAGACTACTTCCCATGTTTGAATAGTTTATCAATTTATTTAATAAGCAACCTCATTCAAATGTTTAATTCTCCTAACTTATATATAAAATATTTTATTACTCATTATTCATAAATATTGTTCTTCCTCACCCCACACTAACAGGTGTTCCTGCTCCTTAGAATGATCTAAGTTTGAGCTCTTGAGACATTCAATGTGACTCTCCTTCATGGGTACTTAAATACTCGCTCCCTGATTATGGAAACTCGTGGGTATCAACTTGTTAGCCAGACTCTAGTTAAGGTAATGGAATTCTGATCAATTTGCCTAGAATTGTCTCCAGCTGTGCCGGTTTCCGCCCTGAGTTGGACAGAAGCTAGCCAAACTCTCCCTTAATTGCCTGCCTCTTTTCCTTCAGCCACTGAAATTAGGTGTGATTGGGCCCTAACAAATCATGTGACGCATATGGCTCCCAGGTAATCTTAACCTCCTTTATTTTGTGCATAGTAAAGATCAAGTTTAATAAACTATTAATGACTCCTACAAAGCGTGTTCATAATAAGAACATTCCCCCTTAAAACAGAGATACTGAACAATTCCTTGCACAGAGCATATGCTGTACTTTAAACCTGAAATCCTTTCTTTTTGAAAGAGGGCTGTAGCGTATCATGATCTTTAATCACCATTTCCACTACTGCCATGTGTAGTAGAGGAGAAGAATAGTTGGAAACCGGGGATCTCTGTCACCTGCCATGGCCTCTGTGTGTGCTCTCTGTATATTATGTGTTAACTCTATTCTTGTATTTGGAGTGATAGGGTCCTATGGGGCACAATCAAGGCCAAAATATTGCTTTCTAAATAGATGTTGACTCCCTGCTCTGCTTTTTGGCTGAATGGTGCTGAAAATCTATTCAGGGACAAAGATAATCTATTTGTGCCCCGTCAACTCCGTTAGCTGCCTAGAGAGTACAGGCTATGGAGGAATTAGCATATTACAGCAGGTAGTCGACTATCAGTCAGTGTTTCATAAAGACTACACACACTCCCCTGGAACGGCAGTCAAATCTAATTAAATAGCTTTCTGGGATGAAATCCCTTTGCCCGGAGAAAGGTGGTGACAAGGCTTTCTCCCTCTTGTACTGCCTCTTGCAGTACGGGAAAAGCTTGGAGCAGGACAGGCCTGGGTTTGATTACGGATTCTAACGCCTACTAACCATGTGACTTGGTTCATGATTTACCTGGTCTCTGTTCTTGTAATCTGCAGCGTGAGAGTGGTGTCCTCCACTCCGGTAGCATCCTTGTGTCACCAGCTATGGAAGGTGTCAACGGCCGCGTGGTTCTGGTCAAAAGCCAGCTGCTGGTGGCAGTCTGTAAATTTTCTGCAAATACAAATTGATGTGATTGGAAGCACGCGTGCATATCCTGTTTTCTTTCTCAGGTACGGAGTCTGTTTGGACAGCTCAAGCTCCCCGGCCTCTTACAGAGCAGGAATGATGTGGCCCCAGTGTTCTTTTGCTTCCCTCCCCCGCTGCCATTCTCCTGGAACTCTGAGCCCTGATGCCCCTTTCTGGTTTTCGCCTTGCCATTGTTCTGGCTGGCATCTCTGCCTGGAACACTCTGTTCTTTCTATTTCAACTCCTCTCATTCCCTTGGCTGACTTACTCTTCTGTAGGCTTTCCTTTAAAACACATCATCTTTCATCTCCTCCCCACCACAGCTAACTGCTCCCCAGCCCCCTGTTTTCCTCCTGTAGCTCTTCATACACCAGTGACCGATCACCTACCTCACTGACCTCTCTCCACACCAGACTGGGGGTGCTGTGGTTATAGGAGGCATATCCTGCTGACTTGCTTCCAGACACTGGCATATAACTGTATAAAATAAAGGTTTAAGCCGGGCGGTGGTGGCGCACGCCTTTAATCCCAGCACTTGGGAGGCAGAGGCAGGTGGATCTCTGTGAGTTCGAGGCCAGCCTGGGCTACCGAGTGAGTCCCAGGAAAGGCGCAAAGCTACACAGAGAAACCCTGTCTCGAAAAACCAAAAAAAAAAAAAAAAAAAAAAAAAAAAAAAAAAGGTTTAAACTGAGTGGACTGGGTTAACTGATATATTAGTGAGATACTAGGAGTAAATAAAATATTGCCTTTCATTGTCTATGTCTTGAGCTGTGTGTGGTATTGCAAAGTCCCAGAGTTTGAGAGGTAGAGATAGGAGGACCAGGAGTTCAAGACTATCCTCAACTATGTAGTGAGCTTAAGGGCAGACTAGGCATGAAATTTTGTCTTTCAAAAAAAGAAAAAAGAAACACCACAACCTCTAGGCTATGAGAAATCAGCTGAGCAGATTATCAGATCCTAAACTTTCGCTGAGGCCTAATCTGAGTTTGGGTAGGAAACAGCTCTGGATACTGATTTCAAGGTCCTCAGAGATCTGGATTGACTTCCTGTCTACTTCATTTTGCATCACTTAAAGTGATCATCTGAGAGCTGAGTCCACAAAGAACGACCCAGAGGTGTTTCTTTTCTTGAACTGATATAAAAGGAACTAAGGCCTTATGTACCCATTGACAGTGGTGTTAGTAAAACAGCTTATATCCAGTGCAGTGCCGTGACCTTGAATTTCTTCTTAGACTAGCGGTGATAGCTGTTGCTTATTCTGAAATATAAATACAAAAGCACCCCCGTCACCATTACCCGATTGGTTAAATCTGTGTGTCATTTCACAAACGTGTGTCATCCCAGTGCTCCCCAAGGGAAAGCACTCACCATGGCCGTGCTCCGTGAAATGACTCCCTGAAGTTCTCTCCACACCAGACACAGGGAGAACAAATGCAAATAGGCACAAGAGAGACTGGGGGGAGCTGTCCAGGGATGGTCTTCAGCTAGTCCGCGGCAAACCCAACTGACAGGTCTCACATTCTAAGACCATTTTAATATTATCGTATACATAATATGATATCACTTTTGGTGCCTGGAGAAAGGGCTCAAGGATTAAAAGAATGCTGCTCTTCCAGTGGACCTGAGTTCAGTTCCCCACACCCACATTGGGAAGTTCACAATTCCTTCCAGTTCCAGGGAATCTGAGCCTTCTTCTGGCTTCCATGGACACTTGCATATCTCTCTCTCTCTCTCTCTCTCTCTCTCTCTCTCTCTCTCTCTCTCTCTCTCTCTCACACACACACACACACACACACACACACACACACACACACACAAATTTTAAAAAATATCACATTTATATTTATCATAAAACTTTGAACACATTAGCAGTTCCACATATTCCCCATGTAGACCTTATGACTTTCCAAACCTTCTGCACTTACTAGGTGGAAAACATGGAATTCATAAATTGTGGAAGAGAGTTTACTATGAACCAAAAGGACCCAGCACTAACAGAGAAATAAAAAGTCAGATTTTATTCAGTTGTAAAAAATGACCCTTCAAAATGCCCAAACTTAACCCCCGCCCCACAAAAGGAATGTTAGCATAGGAGGTTTGTGAAATTCCAGACCATCTGATTCAGTTCTGTTTCATGGCTTATTAATCCATTAATATGTGAAAGAGAAATAATGTTCTGCTTTCAGCTACCATCCCTGAGTCAGGTACTGCAGAAGTCACTACCAAAATAAGCAATGCCGATGACATACACAGCCTGTTTCCCAAAGCATAGGACTGTTACTGATTCTGTTCGCAAATATCTTGTGTAAGACTCTGTTGACCATTTAGGGATAAGAATGGCTTTACGGCCCTTCTACCAAGAGAGGATGGGGTTCCCCTCCTAGTCAAGTTCCATTGTGAGGAATTGCATTCCACAAGCCCATAGGCTGCAGGGAGCTCCACGGAGATCCCACATCCTCCCTCCTGATCTGTCCCCCTTGCAGGCTGCTGCTGACAGCTGTTGGACAGCTGAGGCAATTCACCTCCAAGGCTGCATAATCTGGAAAGGGCTTTGGGATCCACTGAGTTGAAAGGTTGTTAATTATGATGATTTATGACACTGGAAACAAATCTGGGCCTTGACAGTATGGAGAACATACTTAATGTGTAATTCTTTTCTCGTCCATTGGAAAGTCCCCAAGTACAAGAAAAACAAAAAACAAAAATCATTCTCATTGTGCCATATGAATTGGGTCCACAGTTGTGTCAAGCAGGACATCACTGACTTTTTGAGTTAGAGCAGGAACTTAAAAGGAGAACATCTGGAAAGGGGCGTGTGCTCTGTAGCAGCACCTCCCAGTGTCCCTATCCATGATGTTTCCCTCTACCCAGTCTTCCGGTTTGGACACCCTGATTCCTCCTTCTCATCCACTTCGCATCCTTGGTCATCACAACATTTGTTTCTCCCAAGTGTGCTCTCCTCTCACTGCTGGCTTTGTCTCAGTTCAGCCTTCATCATCCTGTCCCCGGGGCCTGCCTACCACAGTTAATCCATGTTCAGTGCTGACCTTCCCACTGTTTGCAGGATGTCTTCCTAGAACAACACCTTTTAAAAAGCAGAAAAGGGACTGTTTCAATTACTCCAGTGCCTGAGAGTCCCCTTGCAGGGCTACCCTTGGCCTTCTTAAGATGCCGGTTTTTTTCCACATTGTTCCCATGCACCCTCTGCTACCACTACAGCTGCTGCTTTACCTTTTCCACAAATAGGACACCCGCTCCTCAGATGTGGAAAGCCTTTGAAAATAGAAATTCCCTCATAGAGGGTCCTCTCAGACTGTCACTGACACTGCTAATGCCTCTTCATTTTTTAACACTCCTTAGGTGCACCCCGCTCTCCCAGGCAGAATAATGTGATTGTGGCATTTCTTCAGTGTATGACGTCTGTCTTAGTTAGGGTTATTATTGCTGTGATGAAACACCATGACCAACATGGGAAGGAAAGGCTTCATTTGGCTTATATATCCCAAGTCACAGTCCAATAAGGGAAGCCAAGGCAGGAATTTAAACTATGCAGGAACCTGGAGGCAGGAGCTGATGCACAGGCCATGGAGGAGTGTTGTTCACTGGCTTGCTCCTTATGGCTTGCTCAGCCTGCTTTCTTATAGAACTCAGAACCACCTGCCCGGTTGTGACACTACCCACAATGGTCTGGGCCCTCCCCGATCAGTCACTAATTTAAAAAACTACCCTATAGGCTGCCCTATGGCCCAATCTTATAGGGGAAATTTCTCAACTAAGGTTCCCTCCTCTCAGATGACTCTAGCTGGGCCAAGTTGACAGGAAATTAGCCAGGGCAACACCCTTCTGTTTCCAGATTTATTTTCCTGATTACAGGGCACTTTAGCATCTCATTTCTGCCTCGTTAGTAGATAAAGTTAATATTAACACTCCAACCAGTGGTGGTTAAGGTTTTAGGCTAAGCCAATGAAAAATAAACAATTTGGATGGGCTAGGAAGTAAGGTGCTCATCACACAAGCAAGAGAACCTATGTTCAATTCCTGGAACCTGTGTAATGAAAGCCAGGCATGACGGCGTACCCTTTAAATCCCAGCACTGGGGAGTGGAGAGACAAGACAGCCCAGTCTAATCAGTGACCCCCAGGTCCCAGTGGGAGACCCTATCTCAAAACATCAAGGGGGATATCTCCTGAGGTCCCCATCTAGCCTTAGTGTGTGCATTCATTCATGCACTTGAGTGTGAGCATGCACACACACACACATACACCTATGCATAAAATGATGTTTACCTGAAAAAGAAAATTATGAATATCCTTATTTGTCTGCTCATTTACTGCCCAGTATGGTGCTATGTACCCTACTCAATTCCTTAATCAAAACTCTTAAGAAACAGCATTTTTCAGAATTCAGAAACATTTGCACTTCACTGAAGTATATCATGGTCATTTATAATGTATATTACAAAGTGAATCCCTAGCAGGGTCTGTGGCAGTGTCCTGTAGCAAAACGCAGTGACTGCTGCCATGCACACACTCATACTTTGTAGTCAGGAACTCTTTTCAGGTCAAGTTTTGCTGCTGGATGTGTTTGCTACAACCTTATGAGAAAATTGTGATTTTTTTTAAAACTTGAATTCAGGAATTTTGAAGATGACATGCCTCTGTGTTTTCCCATTTGTCAATAATTCGTTTCCTTCCCTCACATATAAACTCTGTTGGCTGTGGATTTTGTCCATCACCACTATTCCAACTATGTCTGACATTTTGTATGAGCTCAAAATCATTTGTCAAATATGCAGATGGACAGATAAATATGGGAATTAAAATCCTGTCTCATGTGAGAGACATTATGAATAAGGGGACTGTTAGCATGTCAAAGCTATTCTTGTCTCAGAATATGATTCTTACTGGTATGAGATATTTTTGTTCATATGTTGCTCCCTGGAATTTTATATACTTAGCAAGTAATGTTTTCACATAAGTTGTAAATTCCTTTTACACCTAAAAAACAGCAGTTTGAATCTTTTTAAGAAAATTAAGATTCAAAAAGTTCCCTGAGTGGAAAGGGAGAATAATGTGAATTGGGGTATTTGATGTAAACATTATCATTCATTCTTTGCTGGAGTCACAGACAGAGAGATAAGTAAATGTCCCCATCACCATGTTTTAGAAATATATTGCCTCACACTCCAGTTTACTACCCATGTCCAAAACTGAACTATAAACTTTTATTTCCCTCAAACAAACCCCCCAAACATTTATCACATTAAAAATGAATCATCTGTTATACTCCTACCATAAACTGGATAATAAACAGAGGCAGAAATTATGATCTCTGAAGAACTGGGAGACGCCGGTGTATGATCATAATATCCTGCCCCATAAATCTCCGAGTTCATATTTCTGCTAAATTCCCAGTCTTGCCTATCAAGAGGATGTCTAAATGGATACCTATTATTTTAGAGGAATAGGTAGAAACCAATCACAAGTGGTATTTATTGGCAGAAGAGAGGTGAGGTAAATGTGATGATTTAACTATCAGCTAGATTATTATCTTGATAAGATTTTTATCTGAAATAGCTTGGTTCAAGTTTTTCTCAGTGTGGAAATTTTCTTTGTATTCTGCAAATCCCATTGCCTCATACTTGCCTTGGCATCTTTCGTACTTCTGGCTGTAGGCAAGAACGTCTTTAGTATGCTTTGACTCATGGCATATCTTAAGTCCGTGTACTATGTCCCTGTAACATCATCTCTACTGCAGTTTTGAGTGGATGTCAAGGATTACTGTGTCAAGGATTATCAACGTGGAAATTTTTCTGTTCGGTTTTTGCATGTACTCCGGGAATAATTCATACTGTTTCAGAAATCTGCCTACTCCTGTGTTGCTGTTCTAAACAACTGGACCAGTCATTTTAGAAGGGATATGAAGAACAGTCATGATTTGTATTCAGAAATGTGAACTTTTCCAGGGTTAGCGTTAGCTAAATTGTCAGCTTTCACTGCCTGTGTACTTCCCTAGGAAGACAGAGAAGATATTTGGCAGCTCAGTTTTAGATTATCACTTGATTGCAATAGGTCAGCTCTGACATGGTGTTGAAAGAGAGTTCCTTTTGCAGATAATTAATGAAATGCAGCACAAAGCATGCCATCACCTAATAAAAACATCAGCTTGGGAGAAATGTTTACTGCCCTTTTCACAAACTCCCCCCTTTGGATTTGGGCATGTGGAATATTATATTTCATGTATGATGTGGCTTCCCATGCAGCTTAAGAGCCCTTGCTGTGTTTCAGCTGTGGGAAAGTTCTGTTAAGGAAACCATTAGCTGTTGGCCAGTCGCAGACTCGTGGTTTAAAACGACCAGCGTTATTAAACTTCATTACTGAGATGCATGAAGTTTCTTCAGACTGGAAGTTGCCATGACCCTCTGTCCGGATTTTCAAATGGTGTTGATGCTTTTCATTAACCTGGAAGCCTTTTATTTACATGGTTCACAGCCCGGCCTCCACTCATTTGAAGTAACAAAGGATGTCAGGGCAAGAGGGCAGAGAGGGTCTCCTAAGTTCGTCTTCGGCTCACATCTGACTGGTCAGGTCAACATTTTACCTCCTGCCGCATTAGATAGAAGAAAATGGAGATGATTGAGCACCCAGGAGTCCTATGTCTTCCTTTGTCTTTGTCACTTGCTCACACCTCCTTTAAGTAGCTCAGCTTTACAGGATCCGGTTTGTGGTTGCTGGCATTGCTTTGGCACACTGGTCCTGAGGTCTAATAAGGGCCATGGAAAGGAACAGCAGATGAGGTGAGCCACGGCGTTCCCAGGAACAGTAACAAATTAGCAGACAAGTTTCCTCTTATTACTCTGAATGTAGGAGACATGTAAATTGGACAGGATATGTTCTTACGATGTGACTTAAAAAATGCATGCTGAGGACAGTGACTAACCTGAGCAATGCTGGATTAGCATGTTGATAGCATTAGTATTAGAAAACATCAAAATCGTTTCTGTGTCCACCAAGGACCAGCTGACACTGTCTGCTAATGTGGCATGCTGGGGGCATCACAATATCATCTATGTAGCATTTTTGAAAGGAAATGTTTATATTGAACCTGGAAAATGGCAAAGAACCAATCAGTCAAAATCAACTTGTGTGACACTTTTCAAGCTATCGGTCTTATTCTTCAAAGAGGTCAATGCCCTGCATGTTTCCTCCATGAGAGCTAGCTTCCCCAGTTCCAAAAGGCACCATGCAAGCGTCCAAAGGCAACCCACAGCCCTACTCAGATATTATGCCTTTGAACCACATCAGTGACTATCATGGCATGATAACGCTGCGGTAGTGGCACACATACCTTGGCGGTAGTAGCACACACACCTTGGAAGCAATCAACAGCTCTCCAATTGGTCGTAAGTCCCAATCAACAAGAGGGAAACCATGCCTGGAAATCAACTCAGCGCTAGTGAAGTTATATGGATATTGGAGGAGAACCTACAACCACCAGTTTACTAAATCAAACAATCCCCAACTACTTTCTAAACATTTGTGCTTATACCCACAGATAAATGTAGTCCTTACCCCTTATAAATACCAAGAATGAAATTATGGTATCTGGTTATGTTGGAAGATGTTTTGGTTCTTAAAAGAAGTATGCTAAAATATTTAGGCATGTAGTGCCATAATACCATGTAATTTGTCAAAATTATGTTATATACCTATATCTACACAGACAGACAGACAGACACAGACAAACAGAAACACACACACAGAGAAGGGGGCAAATAATATGTAGGAAAATGTTTAAAATTGGTGACTCTAGGTAAGTTTTAAGTTTTGCATATGAGACATAGCATTTACCTTTATAAGACTGTTTTAACAACTGCAAATTTTTTAGGTTGGGTGAATATATGTGTTAACTCAGGGATAGCTGTTCCCATTGCTAGTCATATATGCAGTGAGTTATTGATGAGCCTTGCCTTCCTTGAGTGAGCCACAGAGTTTCAATCATGTGATATAATATGTGACTATGATTTTTAAACTAATAGTATCTGTACAGAGTTAAAACAGGCTCCAGCCCATATGACACTACGAAAATCCCCTGGCAGTCCCTTCCTGCTTACTTTGCTGAGGACAGCCTCCTATGAGTCTAAGACTAGGGGGTCCAGGTACACCCACCCCCTAAACCAATATCCTCCAGCCTCCCAAGGTGCAGGTGACACAATGGGTGTCCAAGGGGAGTTTTGCTGTGTCTTTCGATCCAGTTTTCAGATTTCTCCCTCTTTAAACTTCTCTTGCCTATACTAAGAGCTGATGATCTCTCTCCTTTTATACCTGTCTTCTACTCAAACATCCTTTATCGGTACTGACATACGTTAGGGGATGTGCATAGCTGGGAATAATCAGGATCCCTTCCTTCTAAAATAAACCAAGAGCTTAGACCTACCACCCGAGACCGAACCCTCCAGTCCTGGCTTTCTTTCCTATCCGCTGTGGCTTTCCTCCTTTTAAATAATGCCACTTCATGATGTGATGTGGCTGCAAGAACTCTGCCTGTATATCCAGTTTTCAAATAGGAAGCATGAGGAAGGCATAAAAGGCAAAAGTATCAGGGTTCCCAAGTCAGCCTCCTTCAAAGGGAGCCCGGGAGGATCCTCTAATCATTTTTGCAAAAAAATGTAGACTGTAGCCTTGTCCTAGACACACTGCTGTCCTAAACAAAATCAAGTAAACCATTAGAAAGCAAATGAGTACCGCTGTGTATTAACACAGAACTAACAATCTGTGTGCCAACATCTGTTAGTGCATCAAGTCACATGTTTACTGCACATGGACTCGGAGAGAAAAGGAATAGAACATATGATCTCTCTCCAGTACCCCACCCCCCAGGGGCTTACAAATTATGTTAAGGGGGCAAAATGTGTGAAAAGAAAATATATGGAGAAGAGAATTCAGTGCTAATCTAAATGGACCTCAGAGAACAGAGAGAACCAAATTCTCATACACGTTCTCTGGCTTGGCAGATGTCAATCAAAGTTTTCAGGCGAGAAATTTCCAATGGAATGAAACAGCCCAAATAAAGCAGCGAGGAGGACCCAGGCAGAGTAGTGTGAGGTGAGTGCCATGGTCCACTTACCTAGACAGGGTCCAGTTAGAGAAGAGCCGAAACTGAAATGATGGGTGAGATGGGGTTGATGCTGGAGGATCCTGCACCCCTGGCACATCTGGCTCTGGTGGGACTGGGCAGAAGAGAACTACCACAGATATTCAGTGAGAGTCACACTTAATATAGCAAACATGAGTGAGCAGAGAGGTTGGAGTTACTTAATAAGGATATTTGTAGATTAACATATGCCTTGTGCTGGAAAACTAGCAAAAATGGAAATGGAATGGCAGATCTGGAAGCTGTTGCAAAGCCTGTGGGAATGATGAGCAGAAAATCAGGTCTCCTCTCCAGTCACACCGAAGGCTTGGCTCTCCTTGGTAATAACTTAATAAAGATAATTTGATCAATTGAAAAACACAGTGCTTTGGAGACAGGGAAGTGGACACAGAGTCTTGCCCCTAACCAAGGAACTATTTTCAATCCATAGCTGGGTGGACAGGGAAAATCCGTTGTCTTGAGTGATGTGATACTGAGTGTATCAACCACATCACAGGGAAGGCCTCTTGCTCAGGGCCAACACTAAATGGACTCCATGCTTTGTTTAGTTCAGTTTGTGGCTTTTTTGTTTGTTTGTTTGCTTGCTTGCTTGCTTAAAGTGGCGGATCCGCCAGGAGTTGGGTAGGGAAAAATATTAATTTTCTGTATAAAATATATTATATAAAAAATTGAAATGTGTACCAAAATACCCACTGTGCTTTTATTTCTGACTGAGTTCACTTTTCCTCGGAGATGTGACCATGAAGCTTGTCAAAGAACATTCTGGTGGAGTTCATTCTGTGAGGCCCGCTTCCTTGTGGAAGCCTGCCTTTGTGCTGCTATGGAAGAGCTGAGGCTTGGAGATACTTCCTGCTCCTCCTGTCCTTGACTTTCAACTGTTGTCCAGAAGTTATAGAGATCTTTCTGCAGCTCCAGAAAATACATATTCTTCTGTTGGGGCCTCTCTCCCAGTTGTATTTGTCACGACGTGGCTAGATTTAATTGCAAATGGAAGAATCATTTTCACAGAGATAAATTTAGCTTTCTAGAGCCAAAGTTATCATTTAGTGCTAGAGGGTGGCCATCTACAAAACTGAGCTACATCAAAGTCAGTTTAGTCCCCTCTTGTCAGTTTTTAAGTTATGAAGATGATTTCCTGGCTAAATTGAAGTCCACAGCAAGATTCCTTTTGTTCCCAGTTCTGTGTACTCTAGAAACAATGTCCTTCTTGTGTTAGATATCTTAAGAGTTCTGCCTTTTATATAAATGCAAATGTTACCTGTTTCTGAATTTTGGTGTAAGAGATGAGTTAAATGTGCTACCACTATGAGGCTTTGTAATGCAATTTGTCAATATAATTTCAGCAAGAGCCCCATCATGTTTAACTGTAAATGCATTTTAATTAAGGTTAATAACTTTCATATGGAAAATGGTAAATAATTATGAGCAAGTGATCTTGGATAAACTTCCAGTGAGTACTTTAAAAGAAACACCAAGTGAAAATCTACTAAACACGGTATTTACAGTAATTATGTAGATTAAAGAGCTTCGTTCAGCCAAGTGCTTTTTGGCAGATTAGAATGCACACTCCACCTGAAGTGGCGTGTTGAACAAGGTAATGATACAAACACTGTAACAACTTGAAATTCCATTAAGAGCCTAGTTACTGGTTAGTGTACTCAACTAATTAAAACTTCTATTGAGATGGAAAGACATGTTTCTGCTGACTTCTACTAAGAAGTGAGCGAGACTTCTGGAGACCTAACCCCTGCTGAGAAGCATCATCCTTTTACATTACCTTGAACAAGAACATTTGCTGGTGTACCAGTTGTCTCCATGATAATGTACACAGACTTTTATGCAAAGCAATATAAATCATTTCTAACAATGATCTTGTCACACCTTCCAAACTCCCTGAAATTAAAATTTTCATGTCTCTTAAACTGATTTTCTGTGGACTGGACCACATTTCTAGGATACAGGACCTTTCCTAAATCTTGGTCTACACACCCTAGCCAGGTTACCTCAGCAGGCTGCAGCTTGTCAGGGAGAGATCAGACTAGCCATGCTTTGTAAATCCACACAACAGTGCTCTTCATTTAGCAGATGATGCATAATCTTAAGTAGAAACAAGGTGGATACCTGCAGAAAGAGCATGTGTCATATGTCCGTCCCCATGTGGCTTCCCAAAGACCCCAACTGGGCTATGCAGCTGCTGGTTCTTATGAAGGGGTTGCTTTGGTGAGATTTTTAGTAGTACTTCTCTCACTCCTCCAGGAGTTGAGAAATTCTGACATGCATCTGGGCTGCTCTGTTCTTCAGATGAACTCCACCTCAGGAAACCTCACCTACAGGGGAAGCTGGGTGAGGATCCTGAGAGATTTATCCACTTTGCCCACCACTAGTCATTCTCAGCCCCTGCATTCTGTCTCCTGACTGACTTGAATCCCTTCTTGATGGCTTGGGTGTTTCTGGCACCAGATTCAAGGACTGTGACCATAAAACCACTTGTCCACACTAGCCCTTCCCAGGGAAAGCGGCAGCAATAGCAGACCTCAGGCACCTCTGCTGAACTCTGGAATGGCAATGTGATTTGTGGAGCCCACCTGCAAGTCCTGCTGCCCTGGTACAGAGAACTTGAGATAGAAGTGAAGACTGGATCATTCACAAGGAAAAGCACTGGGACACCACAGCAGAAAATCAAAGTGAAATCACAGTGCTGGAAAGTCTTCCAGTGCTACAAGGCCAACCTTCAGCTCTGGAAGACCAGAACAGTACAGATAGAGAAGTCTCCAATAGACCAAGGAGCTACACATTCGGGGTGTCCACACCACCTCATGCTCTCCAGTCAGGTGGATCTGACAGGGTGACTTCTGATCTCACCAAGACTCACCAACCTTGCAGCAGCACTCACTGGGCATACCTCTAACACCCTCAGTGACAGCAGAACCTGTTTTCAATGACATCATCAGGCTTTTAACCTCACTCAGTGCAACCAGAGATCTCACCTTGTGTTCTCGCACTTCCTACACTGCCCTCAGCCTTCCCTCAGTGTTAACCCTGTCCCGGCGGTCACTTCCTAATGTCAGATGTGGAATCTTCACTCTGCTCAATCTTAGATTGTTGTCTTCTGTGTGTGCTCCATCTCTTCAGAAGAGCTGCCCTGCAGCTCACTCTTCAAGTCTCGCACTCCCTTCTGACTTCATATGACTCTCACTTGAACATGCTTAACCAGCCCTTTCAGTCACACATGACCCTAAGTTTCATGTCATGTTCTCTGGTCTCACTACGACTTGACAAAATTTCTAATTATCATCTTTTTTTAAAGATCCACTTTACTTCCTGTCAGAGTTCAGCTCTGACCTGTTAAAGGGTTCTTGCAGGGGGAGAAAAATGAGGAAATATTAGATAGAAATACAGGCCTAGTCGATGAGAAAGACAGAGACACAGGATAGCTTCAAGAGGACCCTGGGTCAACACCCAGCCTTCTCAAGGTTTATTCTAATGGGCTTTTATACACTACCCAGGGGAGAGGCAAAAGACCTCCCCCTTTCAAGATGAAAGCACAACATATAGCCAAGTGTAGACCCTTCAAAACACTTGGTAACCATGCCTTTGACCAAATCATCCCATGATGCAGCCCTGCTGAGTAAAGCAAGCTCAGATTCTCTGACCTTGAGGAAGGTCTTACTAGGGAGCTTCTGTGGGTCCCCACAACTTCTGCAGCAAGTACTGGCTTGCCTGGACACCACTTCATGATCCTCCAGCTGCACACTGCCCATCACTCAGCAAATGGATGTGTTTTCTCCTCTCCTGAGGAAGTTTAGGACACTAGTATGACTTCTTTCCAAAGTCCTCTGTGCTGACACATAATCTGAGCCTTCTCTTGTCTTTTTAAATTCCTCCTTTCTCTAAAAAAGAAAAAAAATCAGTGTAATCAAATTGTCCACCAAATTGACATAAGTCTTCATACCTATAGAGACCTAATTTTTGACAAAAAAAACAAAAATACGCACCAAAGAAAGACAGTATCTTCAATAAGTGATGCTGATCAAACTGAATGACTACATATAGAAGAATATAAATAGATCCATACTTATCACCATGCACAAAACTCAACTCCAAAGTCAAAATCAAAGACATCACCATAGGACCAGATACACTGAATCTGATAGAGGAGAAAGTGAGGAATAGTCATGAGCTCATCGGCACAGGAAAAGACTTTCTGAACAGATCACCATTAACACAGGCACTGACATCAGCTTAATAAGTGGGACCTCATAATACTGAAAAACTTCCACACAGCAAAGGACACCTTTATTCAGGCAAAGCATCAGCCCATAGAATGGGAAAATATTTTTACTAATTACATATCCAATACAGGGTTAATATCTAAAATATATGAATTAAAAATGGACAGAAATAGAATATGTTGTTATGGAGAGACAGGAAGAGAGGCTGGAGTGGGAGGATTAAATACATAGGGAAATGGAAGAGGGGAGGAAGGGAGGGGATATGGGGAGTGACAGCTAACACTAAAGTCTATTTGAGGAGCCATATGGAAGCCTACTACTATAGAAGCTTCCTAAAATATATCATATATGAAATAAATCTAAATGGCATCATCAAATAATGGAGGAGACAATGCCCAACTAGACAGATCTCATTACCAACTGAAACCTCCTGTGCTAAGAATGGGCTAGATCTACTTGATTCACTGCCCAAGGTACCCCATAAAAACCCCTAAACATGACAGGTTATTGCCAAAGATTTTGGATGCTTTATTAAAACTGATGGTAAGGCCCTATTGCTGAAAACAGCGCCAACATATCTCAGTGAACATGGAGAAATCAAGCTGGTGCCTACCTAGAAACTTTACACCATACCACCCCTCCCCTGACTAGCATTCATGTTACAAGAAGGTATTCTATATGCCACCAGAGGAGAAAGGTAACCATCAACCCAGGTACAAACCCCGTAACTTGTAATGGTAACCTGCCTGCAAAAAATTCTGGGGTAATAGTGGTACAAATGTTTTGGAGTAACCAACCACTCTCTGATTGGATTTAAGGCACACTCCATGAGATGGAACTCATGCCTGACCCTGCTTAGATGACCAAGAACCTGAGACTAGATAGCCCATAGGTGGACCTAGGAGAAAACTAAGTACTGTTGTTCTACTAAAGGAACAGAGCAATAAAGTGACTCCCAATGACGTTCTGCTGTACACATAGATTAATGTCTCACTCAACCCCCATCAGAGAAACTTTTTGTCACAGTAGATGTGAACTAACATAAAGACCCACAACTGGACAGATTTTGGAGCCCTCAATCCTAAATAGGATGTCTTTCTCAAATCCATCCCCTCAGGGCTCAGGGAGCCAGGTTGAAGAGGAGGCAGAAAGATTCTAGGAGTCAGAAGGGGTGATGACACCAAGGAAACAGTGTCCTCCAGATACAACAGGACTGACGCACATATGAGCTCACAGACATATGTGTAGGGTCTGTACAGGATCAAGCCAGACAGGTTCGCAGTGCTAAGAAGAAGAAGTGGACATGAGTTCCCCACTCCTAATCAATAATCCCTCTGCAACTGACACCCATTTGCAAAGAAAATTTTTTCTCCATTATAGTGCCACTGGGTGTATTAACCACACTTCAGGGTAGGCCTCATGCCTAGCTGTAGTTGGCCAACACAAAATGAACTCAATGATGCTTTTGTAGATTCTTTGTCTCATTTTGCTTTGTTTGGGCATGTTTTGGTCTTACTAGTCTTTTGTTTGTATATGATGGTTTCCTGATTTTTGTGTTTCTTTGGAGGTGTATGTGTACGTATGTATATGTATGGTATATGTGATACATGTGTTTGAACTTCTTTTTTTTGTTGTTGTTGTTGTTGTTTCATTTGGCTTTTTTGTTTGCTTGTTTTCTAAATACAAAAAGAAAGGAAGAGTGTGGATTAGGATGGCAGGGAGGTGGGGAAGATCCGGGAGGAGTTGGGGAGGTGAAAGCATGATTAAAAATATTGTATGAATTTTTTCTCAATTAAAAAAGTTAAAATACATTTTACTGCTTTATAATTTTAAGTTTCTTTCAATTTCATATTTGATTACTCCATCTAATTTCCACCCTACTTTGCCCTCTAACTCTGCCAGTGTCCTGTGCTCCTCTCTCACAGTTCTGACCTCTTCTGTGATTATTATTGTTTATAACAATAGTGTTTAGAGCTGAATATCCAGGATTAGATATCCTATTAGGGAGCACATCCCCCTCTCAGAAGCCATTGACTGCCTGCAGCTCTTCATGTAGTGCTGTGATTAGCTTTTATAGTGCTGGACGATTCTGTGCATGCTACCAGAGGACAAAATTAATCATCAGATGTGAACGTTGTAAGCCACAATAGTGAATGGCTGGTCTGTCCAGACATGCACACTGGTGCGACTGTGACATGAGTATCATAAGAATAACTTACCACTTTCTGATTGGGTTGTAAGAGCCATGGGCTGTAAATAAACGCAAGGAACAGTGTCTTCTGGACACAGCAGGGTGGCTACTCATAGGAACTAACATGGTTGTGACACCATACACAAAGCCTGTTCAAACCTAAACCAGATCAAACCCTAGCTTGGAGATGAGAGTGGGGCATGAAGTCCCACCCCTAGCTCAGGAGCTATTAGCAACTGACAGCTGCTAGAAGAGGGAGAGTTGGTTTTCTCTAAAAGTGTAGCCCCTGGTTAAGTTGATCACACTCCAGTGGAAGGCCACACTTTAACATAGTTGGGCAGAACAAATTGGTCTTGATGGGCTTTAAAAAGTTCAGCACTAATTAGTGTGTGTAGGGAAGAGGGCGGGTCTGGGAAGAGTTGGGTGAAGCAATAAAAGATTTAAAACAAAAATATTATTCTTGTCTCACATTTTTAAAGCAAAAATACATTTTATATAAATTTTTCTCATTGTTGTCATCTCTCTCTCTCTCTTTTATGAAGAAGACTACACTTAATGCCTACATTCATTTTCTCTGATACCCATTTAGTTCTTTACCCAGATACCCTGATGCCCACATCCACCATTCTACTGAAATTGCCTTCTCCAACACAGATATATATGGTGCTTAAGTGTTGGAGAAGCCAGAAACCTTAGTCAAAGATGGAAGCATCTCCACTACACGGTATTTCATAGTAACTTCCAATATATTTGTATTTGAGAGTTACAGACTGTTAGTCAAAGAATATACATGAAATGCAACAACATTATCATGGGCCCAATTCTACAATCTTCATGCTGACAAGAGAGTGAATTTATAGAAGCATTATCTACTTTTCTTCAAAAGAATTTTTCACGGAGGTATACTGATCTACACAGTATGAAACCTATGTTGCTACAAGATTGTACTTTTGCATCAACACGGCCTGTAACAAATATCGACGACTCCCCAAATATTCTATATTGTCCCAGGGGCTGTGTAGTAACCAATTAGTGATGTAGCAGCTCTGGCTTTGAAAGCAGTTATCCCATTTACTGAAAGAGTAGCTTCTTAATAAGAGCATTCTTAATTTATATGAAACATTCCTAAGTTATAACTTCCTGGCTCACGGGAACCACATATTCTGCACAGCCCTTGGATGATTCTCCTCCATTCATTGAATAGTGGCAGAAAACTGTAATCAAATGTAGGAATTGCTTAGAGTTCACTTGGGAAATAGTCACTAGGTGTCCAGTCTGGGAAGACAATAGAGCTATCCAAAGGTAAGATACCATGAACTCCTCTCCCTGAGGAAGACTAGCCAAGCAGTAGAACTAAGACACCTACAAAGCAGAACAGACTATGGTGAGTGCCCTTCAGAGATGTGAGGACCATCCCACAGAAGGAGCAAGCTCCCTTGCAAACTCAAGCCAATGCAGTTGGTCTTCTGAGAAATAATGTGGAAAGCACAAAATTTGACATCTATGAACATCTCTATTATTTAAGATAATGTCTGCTGATTTTATGTACATCAGAAATCTCTCTGAACATGTTACAATGTATTTTAACAGATTATTTAGAAGATGTTTTGATCCTTCTAAGTTTGCTTTTAAAACGTCTTTTCCATGCTTACTGTTTACGTTAAGACTTTCCTACCTCTTGGCTTTGTGTCCAGTTAGTCTTTATGACCTTGGAAAGCTTTCTGCAGGGAGGCAGGGGCCCCCGTGGAGATAAAATGCCTTGTGTTTCCCAGCGGGAGGTCTAGCTCTTGCAGACAAGTTTAATAGACACTCATGCACTGAGGAGATCTTATCTCCTGTCCTGTTGGTTTGGGGTCACTTGCTGGCTCACATTATATTGAAATGTGGGCAGAGAGACGGAATAATTTGTTAATGTCCCGTAGGATGAACTTGGTCAGAAAGGGAAGTGTACCTACTCTGTAATAACACAAGTGTTTCCTCGCTAATCCCTTGGCAGGTTCATTATCTTCGAAGCCCCAGGCAATGGTTAGCCTATCATGAAAGGAAATTTAACCCTCAGCGTGAAATTAATCCTCAAAGACTTATGGCTGCTCAGTCTAGAAATAAATACATTTTAAGTGATTTTATAATCCCTGACTCTTTCTTTATGTGTAGGTGCTAAATTGTTATCGAGATGTTATAGAGCATGCTAGGAAATTGGTTTTTCTTTACTTAAGAAAACTGAACAAATCTATAAGAATGGAGGCTACTTTTCTTCCAGTCCAAGTTTGCACTTGTAAGTCGATGTGTTGGAATGGCTATCGTTGAAGCATTTGTAAGATGATCATGTTTGTGCTGTGTTTTACCAGATATGTGTGGCTAAAAACACTTAGTTTTAGATGCTACTTGTCAAGGAGGCTCTTTGGTACAGCTAATTGACATTTCACACACACACACACACACACACACACACACACACACACACACACACACACACAACCTGTGAAATGCCATGAGAATGCCAAATGAGTGTGAATGGGTTTTTGTGGAGTGAGAGAACCTTTAGCAGGGGCTTAAGAGTATAAGGAAGTGCAGCTGTTCCTTTTCCTGCTTCATAAGGCAGGGCTTTGTTCTTGGCCTTATTTTACCTTTCCTTCCAAGTTCTTTGAGCAGTTGCAGAGGGAAAAGGAAGAAAAGGTAGGAATCAGAAGTGGATGGAAAGGAGCTAATATTTACTGAAGAAATAAAGATACCAAGCATTTTACATACAGGATCGTATTCAATCCCCACTGCAAATGGCCAAGTATCACTTCTCCAGAAAAAGAAACAGGAAGGTTTGGATTTCTTGTCCAAGATCATATAGTGGGTAGGTAATATCATTGGATTTTGAAATAAGTCTTGTCTGAATCCCAAGCTTTTCCTGTTTTGATAGTAACCCAGAACAAAATCCTGAGAAAAGATAAAAATTTGGAAAATCAATTGAACTTCACTTGTTTGAAATGTATCCCCCAACACACACACACACACACACACACACACACACACACACACACACACACACACACACACACACACACAGTGAGAGATGGTTGCAATGTACCTACTTGCATTTTAGAGTAGTAATGTTTCTCTGTGCTGTGTTTCATTGTTGTATCATGTGACTTATGTTTACTGTATTTAGGTTGTTATTAGTTCTCTATATGTCCCCACTGGAAATTAACCCATACCTTCTCTCATAATACTTTAAAAGATGAGTGTGGTGAGCTAGAGGGAGGGGGCTCAGGAGTTAAGAGCAATGGCTGCCCTTCCAAAAGATCAGAGGTTTAATTCCAGCGCCCACATGAAGGCTCACAACTGACTACAATTCCAGTTCCCTCTTCTTGTCCTGGGAGGACTGCACACATGTGGAGCATAGGTGTACATGCAGGCAAAACATCCATACACAGATTTTTTTTAATAAAAAAAAGAAACATGAATATGGGATAAATGGGCCAAACACTCATCTGTGGGGACTAGTTGACTTCCTTATTTTTAGATATCCCCAAGAAATTGAGGCTCTCCCAAATTTAGAGAGTATGTCTGATTTTCTGTTTTGATTCAGCAAATGCTCATTTCTTGGCAGTCAAATTCTGTTTTTTTATCAACCTCACACAATTGTAAAAGATTTGTTTAGGATGCAAAGCTTGTCCTTTAAAAGAAGTTGTAACAACGTGGACCCTTATCTTGTCCAATCCTGTATCCAATTAGCATTCTAGGGTTTTTGTTCTTTGATGCCTGACCAATTTTAACTTCGGTTTGTTTTGTATCTGTTGTTTCCTCTCAGTTGGCTCTCACTAGCCATCCTTGCTACTGTGAGGAAATGAAATCGGTATGGCACAGTTTTACCTCTCTAGAGCCAGTTTTCATGGAAGCCAATGCCCTCTCCTATGTAAATATAAATCTCCTAAGTAAATATAAACTATTTAATACTTTACTCTCTTCCCTGCCTAACTCTTAGGAACTTCGTTTTTACTCTACATATGTCTGTTTTCTAAATATCTAGAATGTTCCTCCTAAGCTTTCAAGTGTAAATCTCGTGCTTAGAGGGAGTTGTCAGTCCTCACTGATACCCACGTATCTCCTCTAAAAATTCTCCCCTGCAGTCTTTTCTAGGAAATAGTCATTACCTTCTATCTGCGGAACACCTCGAGCACTGCTCCAGAATCACCTTCCTGCCACTGCTAGCTGAACCCTTCAGATAAATCCCCATCCCTATCTCATGTATCCCCGAGTCCATCTGTTTGGTTTGTATCTATTGTTTCCTGTACATGTTTATTTATATTCTCTCTCTATATAAAATTATTTCAGTAGTTCTATAGATCTACTTTGAATTCCCTTCTCATTGCCTCTGATTTTTAAACTTGCCTAAATTTTCTCTCTTGGAATCCTAGTACCTGGTTTGTTCTATACTTCACAGATGGGCTGCAAAATTAACTTTTATAAATATATACAAAAGTTTTTTTAATGAAATTGGTTTATTTTCCAATTTGAAGCAAGATGAAATTATTCAAACACTACTAAATGAACCTTTACTTTAGAAATTGAAAATAGACCCTTGTAAAATACTCTTTATTGTCTAATCACACACAAAATAAGAGGTAGACTCCACTTTGTTTTCTGATATTTGTTTAGATGTCGTAAAGAGTGTCATAAGATGTCCCTTTGAAGTAATGGTTTTCACAAGGGTAGAAACAGTCATTTATAGTGTTTAAAAAATAATCTTAAAAAGGCATAAAGCTGCAAACAAGCAGTAAAAATTTGTTGCAAAGTAAGTTCTTTTGAGTGCCCAAGAATTTCCTAATGTTGGCATTTGTTTACAATTTTTTTTTAAAAAAATTACTTCCAAGTTGTCAGTCTTCAGAAAAGCATGAAAGGTGTAATAATTGTACATTGGCTCCATTAAGTTAATACAGAATATTATGGAAAATGGTTTTCACTCTTGAAAATCCCCCTACAACTATAAAAGTGCAAATGAGATTGTCCCTGCTGCTTTCGCCAGGCCCATGAGCCTCAGAGCAATAGGATATTTATAAGAAAATTCCAGACATAGCAGTGCTGCCATGATCCACAGGACCCAAACACTCCAGGTTTTGTCTCTTGTCCTGTCTGAAGAAAAACAAAGAGCCATACAGTCTATATTGGAAGACGTCAAATCGCTGTTGTGACTCATTATAGGGAAACACGTGGGCTGTTTCATGGAATCATTAGCTTTACTTTGCACAAAGTACCTTCTCCGTGTGTCCCAGCACCCTGGTGGGTCACAGTCACTGTCTCTCTCCCTTAAGAACACCAGCTGCTCTCAGAGGACCCTCAGAAATGGGGACTGTCCCCGTGGTCCTGGGAGGGATTTCATTTTCTGTAAGACCATGTCAATTATCCCTTATGTTTGTGGAAAAGTCTATACATTTTTATCAAACTAATAAAGACACAGGCATGGAACGACTTGGGCGTGTCTATGTAGTGATCTCAGGTTTTGAACTGTAGCTCAAGTGTCTAGAAGGGAAAGAATGTTGTGGTTTTTGCACTAATATAATAACTTCATTGTCAAATTATTATATTATTTGCATATATATTGCACTTGTACATTTCTATTGGGACATTTTTTATTCATTTTATGTACCAATCACAGATCCCCCTCTTCCCTAGAATGTTGTGTATTTAAGAGTCATTTCAATTTTCCTGATTTGATTGGGAATCTAGTTTAGTAGAATAGATTTGGATTTTCTTCAGGAAACATGTTGTCAGCCTTATAGGCACTCTACCTTCATGGTAATGTTGAGGCATCTCAGAAAGAATTGTTTGAGGAACACCAAAGGAAACATTTGGATCTTTTCAGCTCAAAGCTGGCCTCATAAAATTATCTCATTGTAGAACCTTTTTGATTTCAAACCATATAAATAACCCAAGTAGTGAAGGACTATACAATTAGGAACCTCAAGTTTCTGTGAGGAGAATTGAATTTTGAAATTGAGGGTAGAATTTTGATATTTTCTTAACATACCTATTCTGTGAACTAGGATGTCTCCTCAGCTGCTGATAAGGCTATATATATTCAGGAATAGCTCTATGACCTTTAAGTAAAAATTTCATACAATTCCGAAAACTGATCTAGACATACAATCAATACAATAAATTTGCAAGTACCTGTATTAAAAATATACCTGCTGCCACATCTGCTGAGCTACAACAAAAGCAAGAGATGGTTCCTGCAAAACCATGAAAGCATATCTAATTGGAAAACTGTCTATGCTAGTGATGCTGTGAGTGTGTTGCTCTAATTGATTGATAAATAAAATGCTGATTGGCCAGGAGCCAGGCAGGAAGTATAGTGTAGGCGGGATAAGGAGAGAAGAGAATTCTGGGAGGTGGAAGGCTGAGTCAAGAGATGCTGCCAGCCGCCGCCGCCATGAGAAGCAAGATGTAAGGTAAGCCATGAGCCATGTGGCAACTTATAGATTAATAGAAATGGGTTAATTTAAGATATAAGAACTAGATAGCAAGAAGCCCGAGCCATTAGGCCAAACAGTTTAAATAATATAAGCGTCTGTGTGTTTATTTGGGTCTGAGCAGCTGCAGGTCTGAGCGGGACTGGAGAAAACTCCAGTTACATGTCTACCCTTCTTTAGTTCTTCAATTTGAATTAAATATTAAATTTGAAATAAAATGAACTCAAGTTATCTTCTCAGTGACTCCAGCCACCTGTGAATGGCTTGGCAGTCACATCAGTTTAGTGGCTCCTATTTGGGCCAGCAGAGTCTTTAGGTTTTTGTGAGTTTTATTCAAAACTCTGAAGTATTTTAATGTCTTCTTATATATTGTCATTTTTAGGGGAAAAGGATAAAATAAAAATAAGTATCTTTCTACAAATCAGCTAGAAATCTGCAGAAATGAATTTTTTTCTACTGGACGGGTCTTTCTGACTTGATTTTAGCAGTGCATGTGCGTGCCATATTTGGAAGAGGTGTGGGATGAGGGGGAAAGCCAAAGTCGTTTAATCAGCTAGGACTTTTAGAAGTAGATAAGCACTTCTCAGTTTGAATCCCATCATGAAATCCTGGTGACTCTAAGCTTTGTATACGTCCCATGCAGTGAACTTCTGCTGGCCTGGACAGCAGACCTGAGGATGTCTCACAGTGAGGAGTCCTCCTCCTTCCTCCTGCCTGTCACCTGTCATAGTTCCTCACTGATCAAGTCTAACTGGGAGGCAGACAACATAGGAGTCTCATGACATAACTGATTCTAATAATTTCATGGACCCGGGGAGGCTAAAGATACTCAGCACCTAGTGTAGCAAGAAAAAGAGCAGTGATCCATGCTAGGTTTCTGTCAGTTTATGCCAGATTCACAGTTGTAAAGGAAAGGGGAGCATAAATGCCTGGAAAGAATTGGTCTACAAGGAGGACCCCCAGAGAGTATAATGTTAATTTTCATGCAAGTAAAAGCAACCCACTGCAGTTGCAAATGCCCTAATTTCAGTGATTTCACAGTTAGTATGTCACTCATACAATAACCAGTGCAGGTCACCCGGATGACAGGACATCTGCTGTGCCTTGTGATTCAGCAACATAGTGTCTTTACATCTTGTGGTTCTGCACCCAGTGGAATTTTGGAGTTTCCATGCAGGCGACCTTGTCTAGGTAAAAGAAGTAACTTTTAAGATATTTCTTTCAGGTGCAACAGGAAAGAGACTAGCAAAGCCCCCATCCAATTATTGAAAGCCCCAGTCCAGAAGTGGCTCATATCACTTTGGCTTTTTCTATCCCATAGGCCCAGTCACATGACCTAGTCACATACACTTGCATATATGGGGAACTGGAGATATGCAGGGGGCGTGTATCAAGCAGCCAATTAATTCTACTATAGATCCCGATGTAATTCCATACCCTAGTCCTAGAGACGACCTCAAACACCTTCTTGTCATAGGCGCTCTAACAACCATTTCTTCCCCATGTAATTGACATTGAGACATGTTGGTTCTATCAGCCAAAGCCCTTGAGAAGGGAAAGAAATCCCAATATCACAAGTTATCTGCTTATGTTTTCAAAATTCTAGAAGGTTTAGAATTTGAGATTCAGAATATCTTTCAATATCTTATTTGAATCCCCAAAATATGGTATTATCAATTCTATGTGTCAAAATTTTTCTAAAGTCACTTTTAGAAACTGCATGGCTTTTTGTTTACATTTGCTTTCTAAGTTATTATTATTATTATTTTGTGGGTGAAGGGTGGGGGTGGTGTGATTACAGGTGTCGTATTGTATTTGTTAATGGGAATGTGCCCATGTATATATATGCATATGCTCATGGGCATGTGTATAAAAGCACGTGGAGGCCAGATGTCCATTTGAGAAGCCTTCCTCCATTGCTCTCTATCTTGATTTTTTTTTCAACTGAATATAATTATAATACAAGTCTAAAATAGATGAGTACTTTATAGAAGTAATATAAAAACATGTAAAATATCTCATTAACATTTATATTGATTATAAATTGAAATAATAGTTTTATAAAATACATTATAATTTGATCTTTTAATTTTTTTTGTTTTGAACTTTTTTTTATTTATTTTATTTTTATTTTGCAATACAATTCAGTTCTACATATCAGCCACGGATTCCCTTGTGGGAATCCCTCCCGCCCCCCTCACCTTCCCCCCAGCCCACCCCCCATTCCCACCTCCTCCAGGGCAAAGCCTTCCCCGCGGATTGAGATCAACCTGGTAGACTCAGTCCAGGTAGGTCCAGTCCCCTCCTCTCAGGCTGAACCAAGTGATCCTGCATAGGCCCCAGGTTTCAAACAGCCGACTCATGCAATGAGCACAGGACCCGGTCCCACTGCCTGGATGCCTCCCAAACAGATCAAGCCAATCAACTGTCTCACCCATTCAGAGGGCCTGATCCAGTTGGTGACCCCTCAGCCATTGGTTCATAGTTCATGTGTTTCCATTCATTTGGCTATTTGTCCCTGTGCTTTATCCAACCTTGGTCTCAACAATTCTCGCTCATATAAACCCTCCTCATTCTCGCTAATACTCTGGTTTCTCTTCAGATTGTATAAATCTTTCACCTTCTACCTTGATTTTTGAAACACTATGTCCCACTGACTCTGAAGCTCAGTGGTCAATTAGGGCAGGCCAATGAACTTCAGTGATCTGATGCATGGAGCTACATCCACCACCACCACACAGTCCTGACTTAAAGGTACAGGTGTCCACGGGTGTTGTTACAGGTACAGGTTTCCACTGGCATTAAAGGTACAGGTTTCCACTGGTGTTGTTACCGGTACTGGGTTTGTATGTGGGACCTGGAGATCCAAACTTAGGTCCTCATAATTTATGTGGCAGGCACTTCTCCATATGAGCCATCTCTCCAGCCCTTACATTTATTTTTAATTGAAAAAGTGTCTGATTTTGTCCTGTAAAACATGCTGCTTCCTTAGGGTTTCAGTTCTTGTAGCAGTTAGCCAAAACCCAACCCAACCCCAGTAATATTTCCATAGAACACATTTCCTTGGGCCAGTCTTCGGGCAGAAAGTTCTCTGGACATCGCATGGAGCTGTGGATACACTGACTCCACCACTGACTCTGCTCTGCTCCCTCTGTGCTTCAGTTTAAAAACATCTGCAAGAAAATGAAAATCAGAGGGAATCCTTGCCAACTGTCCTGTAAAGTGCATCAAGATTTGTAGAAGGAGATTTCAGAGAATGGGGCCACAGCTGTCCCATGGCTTTTGCCAGGACTTGACTCTTGAGATACACGGGTCTCACAGTTCCAGAAGCATCTCTTATGGCTGCGAAGCAGGGACCTTGGTGGCCATGCTTCACTTTCCTGATTTTATTTCCTTATTCTGTCTTCTTCACCTCCATCCAAGAAGGCCAGTGCGGTGCCACCAGGAGCACCGGAAAGCCACAGAGACTCGGTCTGCATTCTGAAAATATAGAGGTTTTGACAGACATTTTCCCAAATTGTCAGTCTAAACACACATTCTTGAGAATCTAAATAACGGACCACATAGTCCACAGTGCAGAAGTGGAAGTAGAAACACACACACACACACACACACACACACACACACACACACACACACATACACACACATTCACACACACACACATGCATGCACACGCACACACACATGCACACACACGCACACACACAAATGCACACACACACACACACACACACACACACACACACACACACACACACACACACATACACGAGGACTGGCGTTTTATTTGAAGAAACAAACAGGAACAGAATCCGAAACGCAAGCCCAGGAACAGCCTGGAGAAGGAACTGTTTGGGCATGTGTGATATGCTTTGTGTTGTCAGCCTCTTCTGCTCCATCCGTTTACACTAGATCGAAATTAGCTCTTGCTCACCAGCAAGGAGCCACTCCTTGGAGTGGAGGGATCCAGGAGGGATGGGAGTTGGAAAGTCCCGGCCTCCTTTTCAGAGGGAGGAGAGATGGAGCCTCCGTGAGGTGCATTGTCTGTGTGTCCCCACCGGAGCACGTGGGCAGCAAATGCTAAAGGAGCTTGAGGAGGCTGGCTTTCCCCTCCTGTGGTCTGTCACACACAACTCATTCTCAGGCAAAGTTCAAGCGTAAGCAGAGGCCACGCACCTCTGGCCCAGAACCAAGAAAACAGTCACGTGCAATAATGGTCTCTGAACATCTGAAAGACTATTTCAAAGACCAGACAGTAATGGCAGTGGACTTGACTCAGAGGATGGCCCCCCTTTTGGGCCCTCACTAAGATCCATGACCAAACGTGTTCTCTGGTCCTTGGCCCATTTCTGAAGTCAAATGGTGGAGTATAACATAGTAGAGGAATGCAGGAGATGAATGGGAGAGCCAGAGTGAGCAAGGGGTGCAGCTTGGGGGCAGACATGCTTATCTGTGAGACCTCCCGGCCTCTCAATAGGAGGATACAGAGAAAACTCTACACAGTAAACAAAGAATCAGAGATGCACTGTGAGGCCATTAGTGCGAGGACTGGCCTGCGTAAGCTTAGCCAAGATGGAGAACAACACCTTGCTTCAGCGCACAGTAGAGTAGTTCTCACTCAAAAGGACCCCCACAGCGGGATGTGGTAGCACATACCTGTAATCCTGGCACTCAGGAGGCTGAGGCAGGAGGATCAACAGTTTCAGGCCAGTTGGCCTCTGGAGCAAGAGTTTTCTCAGAACAATAAGCAACACTAAAGACATGACAAAAGATCCAGCTGACCTGAGAATGGTGTGTTGGGTTCTGTGGGGAAGACAAGCAAAGATCTCACTAGCAAGGATAGCTTGCTTCTCAGTGATGCTTTCATGTTGCGTATTCATCCCCTACTGGAGTGCTAATTTCCTTTGAGGCCAATGATTTAGTTAAGCCAAGTTTCACACTTGGCTGCCCTATTCATCATGACATTTGGTGAATTGTCCTTTGCTTGAGCTGTGCATAAGCTTCACTATTAAGGAATACCGTTTGGTCATTAATGTTCGGCAATAAGGTGTGACTTGTAGAGAGAGATGAGACTCCTGTCGTCTCCCGCCTGGACTTTAGTGCAGTGGGGGTGATGACAACTTTGACGGACGGACACAAGAACTCATGCCAACAGGAATCTGAAAGAGTGCTTTAACCCTCATATAGTCACTGCAGGTTTCTGCTTTGGGTCCCATTTCTAATGGACATCTTATGTTTATTAATCAGTATTTTAGCACTTAGGTTGCCCAAGGTCCCCAATCATCTAGGTTTTAATTTGTAACACGGAGTTGTTTTTAAAGGTAATTATGCTGCAAGATGCGAAGTTATGTCAAAGTTGCTAACTACAGAAAGATCTGCGTTTTATAAAAATCAAATGACTTAAACTGCTTTACAGCGCTTCATAGCTTGCCAAAGTGCCTACCTGTACCACTGCCAAACTATGAGTGGCCTTTCATCAAGCATCTATTTACCTAGTGAAACATAGTTTCCTATACATGTTCTTTGGACAGGTTAGGCCTGCTCCTGAGTAAAATTAGTTCATGCAGTTCCTGAGTTTCTAGAGTTCCAAGACATTTTAAAGTGACTTTTAACATGTTATTTGAAACTGATAAAACTTCACCCTTTTTGCTGGGGCTGTTGTGAGCATAGGTTCTTGACATAGTGGGATATTCACTATTAAAATAATTTAACTGAGAGAAAGAAATGCTAAGTGAGATAAAGAAAGGGGGGTAAGAAAGGAGAAGGGAGAGGCCTACCCGGGTAGGCCTCTTAGATTGTGAATACCCTAACTGTTATCATAGAACCTTTATCCAGTAACTATTGGAAGCAGATGCGAAGACCCACAGTCAAACACCAGGCTGAGCTCTGGGAGTCCAATGGAAGAGAGGGAAGAGGGATTATATTAACAAGGGGGGGGGGGGTCAAGATCATGATGGGGAAATCTACAGAGACAACTGAACCAAGCTCCTAGGAACTCACAAACTTTAGAACAGCTGTGGAGCCTACAAGGGTCCAGAGTAGGCCCTCTGCATATGGGAGACAGTTGTGTACCTTGGTCTGTTTGAGGGGCCTCTGGCGGTGGGATCAGGCTCCATCCCCAGAGCAAAGCTGGCTTTTTGGTTCCTGTTACCTATGGTGGGACACCTTGCTCAACCTTGATGCAGGGGAGGGGCTTGGTCCTTCCTCCACTGAATGTAACAGGCTTTGCTGACTTCCCATGGGAGACTTTACCCTGCTGGAGAGGAGGGGATAGGGGGTGGGCCGGTGGAGGAGGCTGAGGGGGAGCGGAAGGAGGAATGAGAGGGGGATCTGTGGTTGGTATGTAAAATAAATTTTAAAAAAAGATTAAATAAAAAATAGATGCTCTTAAAAAAAAGGAGAAGGGAGAAGGGAGATGGGCAGAGGAAAGTAACATTATTCTCTTCTTACCAGTGACTATGCTTGGGTTGACAGGAGCAATTGTATTGGTCACTCACTGGCCTGGGGATGAATTTATATTTCAAATGAGAGAACCCAGAGGACCCTCTTCCTCTAGTCTGATACTTTCTCGGCCAAGTTAGTACTTCTGTTTTGTGTTTCAAGTGCTTATAATCATACACTATAAGAAAACTGAAATTAAAGGACACCCTGGGGTGAGAAAACATAATTTAAAATTCCCTCAAAGCTGAGAAGGATATCTGTATTGGTGACCATTTCTTCACCATTAAGGGTCCTGTCTACATATAATATGCCTTTGAATATTGGCCACATTCAAAAATGATCACAATGTATCCAAATCTTAGTGACCTAAACGGTCAACCTGGAGAAAAATAAAATAAAAACTTTGTCCTCCAGGATAAGCACATTTTCTTCCTGAGTCACCAACTTTAATATCTCCACTCCATGAGTTTCTTTCTAGCATCTGTGCTCACAAATGCAAAGAAAGTGCTTGCTTTTTAATCCTTCTTTCCTGATGAACTTCCTTATCAGCGCCAAATAAACCCTACCATGGGCACATTTGAGCCATTAAAATAAAATGCAGTAATCTCTCAGGTCTCCAGGCTCTGAATTCTCTGACATTTTCCCTTGCTGAGCCTCTGGTGAATAATTAGTTTCCACAAAATGGCTCAGTTCCCAGAGCCAGTGAGGGGTTCCGGCAGATTTGACCACATTTTAATTCTGTTCTGGAAAACGTTTATGGCAGCTGGAACCCAAAAGCTTCAGTCTCATCCTGAACAACAAGCCGAACGCGACACCTAAGGGCGGCAGTTCTCCCGTCATCAAGTAGAAGGTGGTAGTGGTGATGCCAGAGCTTACTGTGTGGAGGGAGGTGGGAAGGCCGAAATGGAAAAGGATGTGACAGCTTTTGTCGGGGTGGGTACTAGCTAATTATGTTTGGAATATGGGGAAACTATGAATGTGTTGAAGATGATCATTTCAATATTCGATGACTGAAGTTAATGCAGCCTCCTTCATTCTCATCGTTACCTTGCTAGCAAATTTTATTTCTGCTCTTCATCCATCCTTCCCTCATTCTCTAAGTATGAGCTGGTTACATGCTAAGTAACAGTTGCAATGGCTAGCCTAGATCAACGTACGTTGTAGAAAACCGAGGGGAACACATCTCTGTGAAATCATTTATTGGCATGAAGCATGAGGTTTGATTGAATGTGTGCATATGTGTGTATGTGTATGTACATTCAGAGTGGCCATGCTACAACCTGATGTTAAGCATAGTTTTGTTTCGATGTTGTGTGTGTTTTGTTGTTGTTGTTGTTTTGATGTGACATATGTCTTACAAAACAAAATAATTGAAAGTCATGTTAGTCAAGCCTTTAATTGAGACCAGTTTATGCCTAGAGCACTTTAGTTATACAGCCATGTTAATTAGTCTGTTTTATTACTTGTGGTTTAACATCATTAGATTAAGCTGTAATCTCTATTGATCCTTTGCCTCTGACTTGTTAACTAGCATGTCGTCATTAAAATGAGTTTTAGAGTTAGATTGTCAGTGCCTTTAGTTATTACCCACCAAGCTACGTAAACAATGGGAAGAACTTGTACTAGCTGGTACAATGAACTTGATCACAACTCATGTTGCGATATTGGATTTTCCGTAGGACCCAAATACTAGAAATGCCTCGTAATGATGCAAGATGGTCAAAAAGAGATACGCTTCACCACACTGAGAGACACCGAGCAGATATTTATCGTAACAAAACGTGTGGCTGGCAAGTGATGAACCATCTATAGAACACTTAAGTTACCATGAAGTATAAATTATAAAATGTACAGCCACAGAACAGCAGCCTGTAACTGTCTGGCTCCTGGGAAGAGCTGCAGTTGGACAAATCTGGGATCACAGAGAATTACTTAAAGTATAATGAGGCTATTGGGGCTGATCCGATAGTTCAGAGAGATAAGGTTTTGAAGCTCTGTTAGAAAACATGTTCAGAATTACATGACAGGGAGGCGTCTCCTTGCTTTTGTGGCCTTGCCAAGGTGTCACTGTCTTATCTGTAGTAATTATCTGGGCCAACGAGCGCTCCAGGTTACATATTTCTTCAAATCATAAGCTGTTTTGTAATAATAGAGAAATGTATTGGTCTTATTCACAATTCCATAAATTCTAAGCCAAAGTATAGCTCAGTGCACCTGCATCCAGTAAAGACGTGTGGATTTTAGACAGGTATGTTTTGCCAGATGTAAAAGAAGAAAATGACTAAGCAATCATAAGGAAAATTTTCTTTCCTTGAAGGTTTAGAATAATTTAATGCATAGCCAAATGCATACAATCACAGCTCTTGAAGCCCAGTTGTCAATCACTGCTCAGCCAGGGTCACATGCCACAATTCTGGTGGACCTGCCAGCATTACTGCCGAGTGTTAACGGATACCAGGCTGGGGCCAAGAGCCCAGAGAGCACAGGCAATGCTGAGATCCCAGGCGAGCCAAGCTCCTGGACTCTCTAATGGGCACACACTCTACGCTGTTTGGGAGTCAATTGCTAGCGTCTCTTCTCTGTCCCCTAATGTTTCTTCTGTTCCTGAGGCCAGAATTTGTATATCATTCATCTTTGTTTCCCCAAAACTCTTATTCCTAACCCCTCTACAGATGGGGCATCTCTGTTAGTTTTAAGGCCATAAGCCATGTCTCTCCTACGTGGTTTGAAGACTCTTGAAATCTATCAGTTCCCAAGGCAAAGTTATATGTAATATTATTGTATTTAGCCTGAAGTGAAATAAAATACTCTTAATTAGCTTTTCAAAAAAAAAAAAAAAACCTATTCACAATGACCCTCACTAGTGACTTACAACTAAAAAGTAAGGTATGGACATAGATGAGTGTTTGGAGGAAATCTTTCCCCAGGTCTTAGGAAAGAAGACTCAAAGAATGATTCTGGGCATGCACACATGTCATGCATGGTACCTGTGAGCACATACACACATGTGCACACAAAATGAATAAATAAATGTAATTAGAAATTAGGGGAGCCATCTTTTCTTTTTTTAATCTCCATGAGCACCCCACTGCCTGCATGACTTTTCTGCAAGGATGGTCAAGGTGGGTCTCCAGAGTATTTCTGTGCACAGGTAAGAGAAGATTTCTTATGTCAGCAGGTGATTTTACAAACAGAGAAAACAAGTCCATGTGGTGGGAAACTGTCTTAACTCTATGCTTTGTCGGGCCTTTCCCCAAAGTTAGTGAGGTAGGTATATATAAATCGGTTTCAAAACCTCTGACATGTCTTTGCCTGTTGGATCTGACTTTGGCTGTGTTCGTCCGATGAGCAAGAAAGTAAACACACTCTGTAGGAGCAACATCTTATTTCAGTAAGCTTGACTAATTACAGTGACTTAAAATCTTTATTTAATCTTCCTGCAGTTATCCTTTTAATGTGTTCTGTAATTACAAACCCTTTGGTCTGTTAATCTCTGATTCATTAGTGGGCTTCTTAAGTGTTTATTAAGAAGCACAGGCAATAGTCTGGTAATTACTAATAATCTTCGTTCATAGCACATTTACAAAGATCTCTGCAGGGAGTTCCATTGGTTCATCACCGCTTATCAGGCCACAGCTTCTATTAGCGATGTCATACTCCTGGAAATATAGAGGATTTATACAGTAACACGGAATGTCCCTTCTCTCTTGTGACTAAGAAACTCAAGAATTAAGTCTAATGGTTGTTCTTCCTCCAAATTTCCATAGATCTCCTGTCTGCTGTTCTCTTGTAGCACTGAGGAGAACGGCAGGCTGGGACTGTGTTACACATCACTGGAATTGTAACTGGGGATGCCTAGTCTGTGTCTCCAGTGTGCCTCGCCTCCTTTGACACAAGGGTGCAATTACCGCATGGGCTAATGCGTTGTGGTGGCATACAATGCCACTGAAGGAGAACTCGGTGCCACTTAGAGCTTTGGTGCCCAGGATCCCTGCATCCCCACCCTGAACGAAACCAAACCTCGCCACCTCCTTCTTGGTAGCTCAAATCCCTTTAAGAGAGGACAGGATTTGACAGACAGACAACAATCCAAGTAGAAGTGCTGATAAAGAGGAGCGTTTGATGTGAATGGTTTCTGGGGCTGAGTCGGATGGGAAAGACGATGGAAGAGAACACAAGAGCTACTGCACTAGGAGAGGATCCCTGGGAGGCGACAGCAGAAATAAACTCCACTTAGCACACGAAGTCAACTGGGTTTGGCAACAGTGCAGCGAGATGACTCACAACAGCTTTCGCCCCCAAATTCCCTTCAGCTCCCTCCCCCAACGCTTACCTCACTGAAAAGGAGTCTAGTCCTTTCACTAGTGAGATGGCTCAGGGGGTCATCCCCAAGCCTGGAGATGCAAGTTGATTCCCCAGGAAGCACACAGAAGAGAAGAGACCAGATTCCTGCAAGCTGTCCTCAGACCTCTGCATGAACATAGGCACACGCACGTGCAAACACACACACACAGAGGGAGAGAGAGAGAGATACACAGGCACACACACACAGGGACACACACACACACACACACACACACAGGGGTGGGGGGGAGAGAGGCATATATTGACAGAGACACACACGCACAGTGACATACACAGACACACACACCCCATAATTTTAAGAAGTTAAGAGGAAAAACAAAAATAAAATAAATAAAATCTTAAAACAGAGTGCACACTGTGCAAATGTACATGTATGTTTGGAAATAATTCTATCCCCTATGCCAGTCCAACCCTTTGTAGTTAAATGCTGCATATTCACACAAAGATATAATATATAATATACACATCCTACAACCTTTAATCCTTTGGAAATAAGACACAGCACACATCTGATTTTTTTTTTGCACAAATTTTGACATTTTTAAATAACTTCATCTTACTCTTTTAAGGCAGCAAAGCCACTCCACTTCTCACAGACATCTTTTTTATGGCCATGTCTCAGAAGTATTCCAGAAAGCTGAAGCACCGCATCTCACCGTCACCACGCAGAGAAACTTAAAACGGGTCTCACTGAGCACACATTTAAATTAGTGGGAACTGCTGCAGCCATGGTTCTTGAAAAATGGTTGAGTCTGTGAAAACAAATACACTGCCATGCATTAGGTACGTTTGTGTGTGGACACTGAGAGGCCCTCCCTGACCCTGGTCACTATCACAGTAACTTGCTTGGTGTTCCAGGTGGAGCGAATGGCAGGACCAGTCACTCCCGTTGCTAAGTACATGCAGTCTTGCAGTGGTAGGTCCCGTGGCTGATTGTCCCCTTGGCCCCTTTGAAGAGCTGCAGGGGTTTGAGGGTCACGCCTTTTCCCCTTGTGTTTGATTCCAACTGGATGTCAGGCACCGAGCAGCTCTCAAAGTGTTACTGTGTTGTCCAGTTTGTCTCTCTGGCAGCAACTGTTCTTTCTGTGAAAGTTGCTCAGATGGAGATTCCAGATGTGACCAAACTACTTTTATAAAGACAAGAGAGAGGTAGGTCCAAGTTTTTCATCTCAACACAATCAAGAGAGGGATGGCTTTGTCTTTGCAACTCTACAGAGTTATATTTCATGCCTGGAAAATTGTCTCCCTAAGCATAGAGAGAATTTGTGAGCACAGAATGCAGCTTGAAAAATGGTGAGGTAAAGTGGAAGGGAAGAAGAAAATTGCTGTTTTACATGATTGACCCAAATGCACTGTAATTATATCAACTTAAAACAGCTCCCTTAGAAGAACTGATAACTCTCCGGTCAGAGTAAGTCCTGTGTAGTGTAGCTAAATACTGCACACATCCCTGTGCAAAGTACAGGAATGCCATCTATGAGAGGCACAGTGCACTCTGCTCTCTGTCTTCAGTGTGTCTGGCCCTCTGACTGTCTTCACATAGCGGAAAATGCTGAGCCTTGCTGTTCACCGTGCCTTCCTCTCCTCTGTACTGTTCACACAGCACATGAGCCTTTGTGTCTCCTGCCCCCATGAACGGAGCACCATTCATCAGACAATCAGCTTCTGCGTGAATCGCTCCTGGTCAGCCCACTGACCACTCTAAGTGCCTGTTCTAGAATGGGATTGATAACTAGTGAAGTTCAATCACAGATTTCTTTTTTAGCCCTTTCCTTCTTGTCTCTTTTTGCAAAGTACATTTTTTTTTTTTTGTCAGCAACAGCCACCCCACAGAAAGTTCATCTCCTGCACCAGGATAGTAGTATTAATAAAACTCACTAGCTGGTATCTGACTTTCCAAAATGCCATTTCTAGATGGTATGACTTGTATTGACATCATCTCTTTACATGTCTCCTTCACCTAAGCCACACATTTCTAAAATGCAAAACCATGTCTAAAATGCAGAACATACATGCCAAGCAGTGGGACACATGTGGTATAACAGCGCTCAATAACTCACATTAATTGAATGTAAAATCGATTGCAGCTCTTCCTTTTTTATTCTGGAAAAAGAAAAGGAATTTCACCTAGGGAGTAAAGTGCCTGTACTTCAAAAGCCAGGTTAGTTATGCGCATCTGTGCAAGCCCATATAATACCTGAATTTGTCAATAGTTTAGACAAAGGTGGGTTTCTTAACCTCAGCAGTTAAAGAGAGGTAAACGTTGACTAGAATTTGGATGTGCTTGCATTGGTCCATCTGCTTACACAGATGTAAGATAGAAGATAAATGCCCTCTGTTGGGCTTTGGTTCTTCTCACCTGGGTACCCTCCCCTAAGCTTGATTAGGTCTGTATCCATCCTGAGCAAACAACATGTGTTAGCAGAGTGTCATGGCATCTTCCTGAAGGAAACCCAGGCAGGTTGCTGATGTGGAAGAATGCTTCCCTCATTTCTCTGCTAGGAAGCACAGCTTTCCCTCAAGGGCCTTTGTTCCCTCCTCCACCTGGACTGCTTCCCACTAGTTGGCTCTGTTTGCCTTTTGGGCCCCATGAGGACCAGCTGAAACCAACCCCCTTTCCCTTTGTGAATCTCCTCCTGAGCCTTCATAGAGAGCAGTAATCCCACCGCAGCCCCTAACACCTGGACGACATGATGCCCTTGCTACTTAACATTTCAGGTGTTTGGGGTTAGCAAAGACTCTTAAATTTTCAATTTTATTTCCTCATGCTTCTTAAAAGTGGACATAATGTGCTGAATCATTGTGAAACCCGTAACACCCAATATCATATGGCATACATTAAGAAAACACTTGGCAGTTTGGAAGAAAAGCATCTACAAAAGAATCTGATATAAAGGTATTTAATGAAAGATTATTACAGATATCATGAGAAACGTTTGTGTACATGTAATGCTTTTACAATAAATAAAAATGTTTTAAATTATTTTATTAAACAATTACAATAGTAGAATTTTTGATGTCTCCACTAAACATGAGAAAATGTTTCATAACAGTGATGAACATAGGCCACAAATGTGTAAATGCAGAAATGGGGATGGTTATTTGGACTAAACCAAAATCATACTTTGGAAATTGCTCTGTATGCTACATGGTTATTTGTCGTACAAACCCATATGTAATTCTCCCATTGCATTACTTTCCATGTAATGTTAAATTATTTTTAAAATACAGAATTATCTCATCTACATGTTGTAGTCCAGAAATACCCAAACCATCAAGTCTTGTTCTTATTCTAGAGAGACCTCTTACTGAGTCCTTCAAGCCAGTGGTATATACACACAGATGTACACTCTGCATCTAAAACAGTCCAAGCAAGCCAGTTGTCCCAATTCATACTCTTCTGATAAGTTCATTATATTTAGTTTTTGTGTGTGTATGCATGTGTGTGCATGCATGTGTGCATGCAAGTGATTGTATGTTCCTGTGTTTCCTGTGTATGCATGCACATATAACAACCTTGGATGTCACTCCTCAAGTACAATCCATCTTGATTTTTGGAGGGAGGGTTTCTCACTAGGCTTGGGCTCGCCCAGTGGGAGAGACTGGTTGGCCAGTGAGCCACAGGAATCTCTCTGTGTCTACCTCTCTGGTGCCATAAGTCCAAGTGTGTGCACTGCCATGCCTGGCTTTTTCATGTGGGTCCTGGGGATTGAAGGTGGGGTCTTAGAATTTCACAGCCAGGGGTTCACAGACTGAGCTATTTGCACAGCTCTGCCCAGTTTACATCTAAGAGTGGAGCTCTTGTTCAGAAACCAAGCTTCTAGATTGCCCCAGTGCAGCTTCAACTGTGACTAAAGGCCCTGCACAATTAAGACAAATATGACATTTTACAGTTTAACAGTAGTCAGCACAGTGTTGTGGAATACTGCTCACTGTGTTAAAGATGAGCAGGAGGACATGTTGAAATATCCACAAAAAATGAATTAAAGAGGAAAAAGACTACCCCAAATTCATACACCTTTAATCACATGCCTACTGCTGTGCATTCTGGCATCATGTCCTCATATGGAGATTCATTCTGCCTTCACAATTGTACTCTGCTCTATGCTCTCCCTCTACACTACCCAGTCAGCCAATGAACATTAGTTTAGGGATTTGTTTGTGCCAGGACCTTTTCTGGAAGGTTCAACTGACACTTCCCTAGACAGATGCTGTCCTGACCCCCAAAATTATCAACTTTCAATTTTCCAAAATCCAATGTAATTTCAGCTTTACTTCAGCTGCCCAATGGGTTCAAGCAGAGTAGTACATTCACTCTTGTCTGTGATAAGTCTGGTTTTTGAGCATAATTCCCCAGGGCTTACAACTATAAAGAGCATTATCTCTAGAAGAAGAAGTATGAATACCATAATGCTAATGGTATGAAAAATATTTTGAACTAGATAATATCAGAAGTAATTCTGAAAAGCACCTACAAGAAAAAAAGGAAGGAAATAGGTAAAATTATGGCAGGAAGCAGAGGAGGAAGAGTGACCTTAAATCAGAAATTAGGATAAAGAGCTAAAAATGAAGGGTAAACAGGCTAGATAAACCAGAGAATGGATTAAAAATGGCATGTGATAAAATATGAATATTTATTATCACATCTTTAGAAATAAACCCCAGGGTAAACACAAAGAAAAGTTAAACTGTCATATTGGAGGCTTCTACATTTGGTGGGCTACAGTGGAAGATAAATGATTATACCAAGGAAACAGAACATAAAAGATGATGGCTTTCAGAAATGGAGCACATCTTCTCTGAGCAACAGCCATTGCAGAGCACTGTGCTTCTGCAAAGACCTTGTCCCATGCTGAAGTCATGATGGTAGATTGTAGCAGAATTAGTTCCAAATTCACCCACGGAATCTCACTTGTCCCATACTAATTCCTCTGTACTTCTAAACCTTTTTATTAAATATCTATTGAGGAACATTTGCTGTGGATGTCTTTCTGTATGCTGTGAATATATGTTGCTTTGCTTAGTTGATAAATAAAACACTGATTGGCCAGTAGCCAGGCAGGAAGTATAGGTGGGATAAGCAGACAAGGAGAATTCTGAGAAGAGGAAGGCTGAGTCAGGAGACACCAGCCCACTGTCCAGGGAGCAGGATGTAATGGCACACAGGTAAAGCCACAGGACATGTGGCAACATATAGATTAACAGAAATGGGCTGAGTTTAAGTGTAAGAGCTAGTCAGTAGTTAGTCTGAGCTAATGGCCAAGCAGTTTTAATTAATATAAGCCTCTGTGTGTTTACTTAGGTCTGAGCAGCTGCAGAACCAGGCAGGACACAGGAAAATTCCAGCTACAAACATTAATTAAAGCTTTAACTGTGTATTTCTTTTCTATACATTTTCAGATTTCTGAAGTATGTATTAAAACAATGTATGGCATCTGTACATGCTTTTCACACACACACACACACACACACACAAAATCTAAATGCCTTAGGATGTATCTGCCTGGCTGATAAACAGAAACATGGGCTCTCATAAAGTACAAAGGGCCAGAAACAAGGGAATAAAAGAAACAAGGTAAAGGTTATATAAGAACAACAAATCAATGAAATCCATAGGAATGGTGAGAATATTTTAAATTACTCTGGAAAAGCTACATTTCTAAGACTTTTAAAAACAAGAAAGCTGCCTGGCAGTGGTGACGCATGCCTTTAATCCCAGCACTTGGGAGGCAGAGGCAGGTGGATCTAGATGAGTTTGAGGCCAGCCTTGTCTAAGGAGTAAGTTCCAGGACAGCCAGGACTGCTTCACAGAGAAACCCTGTCTCAGGGGAAAAAAACTATCAAGAACAACAACAACAACAAAAAAAAACCAACAACAACAACAAAAAACATAAAAACCATTTGGCCAAATTTTTAATGTACATTTTTTCTATTGTTGCTTGATTTTTTTTCTAGGTTCCAGGTTCAGAGAAGTATAACGGACCCACAAAGTTACAAAAGCTTAGGTGACAGCTTCCGGATGATCTTCCGAACAGAGGGGTATGTAACATCTTCCTGTGTGCACTGCATATTGATATGGTCATTTTAATGTATTTCTACTTGACCAATTTTCTTATTTTTCAATAGTTTGCTTTCCTGCCCTGGTGTTACTAGGGAAAACACTTTCTTAAGTGTGCCTTCCTATTTTGTTATATTTTTCCTAATTTGAATGAAAACTGAATATGTATATAGTGGAAACTACTCCAGAGATTATTAATAACCAATCTTGACTTAGGGCAATTTATAACTTATGGTATTAAGGCTATGAAGTTTTCTTAACTGTATTATCTAAACATAATAGTTATTTTTACTTTGGGACTTAAATATAATACTCAAATTTATTCCTTGTTTACAAGGAGATTTAAAAATCTATAATCAGGACCCTCTCAGCCTTCCTCTGTAGCCCATCTCTGTACTCATAAAGTTTCTCTGGTCCCTGTGGTCACTTATAAAATAATCATTTAGAGGCTTAATATAATTTATAAACTGTATGGCCTATGGCTCAAGCTTCTTGCTAGCTAGCTCTTATAACTTAACCCATTTCTATTAATCTTTAAGTTGCCAAGTGTTTTGTGCCTTACCAGTACTTTCACATCTTGCTTCTCCTGGTGACAGGCTGACATCTCCCCCTACTCTCCTTTCTTCTTCCTGGCTCTGTATTGGATTTCCTGTCTCTCTATAACCTGATTTGCAAGTTTCATTATTGTGTTCTTCTCTCATAGTTGAATGGTATTTCATTCTGTGTATGTGCCACATTTGCGTTTAGGGTTTTCCATTTCATACCTATTGTGAATAGAACAGTAACAAATGTAGTCAAGCAAGTATCTGTGGAGTGGGATGTTAAGTCCTCCTTTGGGACTATGACAAGAAGTACCATAGCTGGGAGTTCTCCACACTGATTTCCAGAGTGTCTGCACCAGCAGTAAATCAGGGTGCCCCCTTTCACCACGTCCTCAGCGGTGTTTGATGTCAGTTGTTTTCTTGATGTTAGCCATTGTGTGTTAAGGTGAAAGGAATTTTGTTGTGTGTACGCACACCCATGCGCAAGCAAACCACAGCATATGTGTAGATGTTACATGACAACTTGTGGAAGTTGGTCCTCTCTCTACCATGCAGCTTCCAGGGATCAAGCTTGGCTTGTCAGAAAAGCCAACAAATGTCTTTTCACCAGCCCAAATTTAATAGTATTACTAGATATACTCGGAATTCTCCATGCAACTCTGGGTGGTAGGTTCCCTTCCAGTCGGACAGAGAAAGGAAATAAGACTTTGAGAGCTTAGCAATAAGTGTTAGGGCGAGTACTCAAATCGAGACCTATTTAAGCCTAAAGCCCAAGCAGCTAACTGTTGAGTTCACTACCTCATTTGTCAGGTGATGCTATGAATGCCATCCTGCTTGCTCATTATTTCAGTACAAACTCTATCATGGATATCTTGCCATGCCAGCATAGTAATTTCTTTATCTGTGTGCTACAGTTTAGAAAATGAATCTCCTTAGTGATCTTTGTGAGTTTTTTTTCCCCAGATTTTCACTATTATAAACAACATACTCACTTATATGCTTACATATTTTATATATCTATAACCCATAAGACTAAATGTTATATACATTTTATTTTGTAGATGTTAAGACATTAGTTTCTATGCATGTATTGACTTTGTGCCCTTAATATTTAAGAATTTTCATTTCTCCTCACCCTCCCAAGATGGGACATTTTGAATTACTACTTGGGGAATCTTTCATTAATGTGCACCTCCTGTTTACCATCCAATAAGTAAGAAATGAAGCTGTATTATATGTTACTGACACTGAACACACTTATGTCATTAGGGGTTGTTTATTTCATGAATTAGCCGTTTGTACGCTTTACCCATTTCTCTTAGGTTAGTCCTTTTTTTATTATTATAGATTTGTAGGAGGTCAGTACAGATTATATTGTAGACACAAATTCTTTGTTATATATATTAAAGGCATTTTTCCTAATTTGACTTTTGTCTTACAACTGTAATGTGTTAGTCTCTTTAGAGTTTAGGGTGCTCCATATCATGATTTTGTGGTAATATCTATTTTTCCTTTGAGCTATATAACACTGTCACACTAAAAGACTACAAAACAAGCAAAAAAATCAACAAAAATAAACATTTTTCTGATATTTCACATTGGCATTTTTAATTCACCCATAAGTTCTTTTAATAGTATGTGTATAAACAGTAAATTTTATTTTTAGATGGTTAGCCAGTTGTCCAAATATCAACTGAACAACCCATCCTCCATTCACTGACTAAAGATACTACACTCCAATTGACACACTCCTGTCACCAGCTCAGCTTCCTACACTGGGTTTTCATATCCCGCTGTTTCATTACATTGCCCATCTCTATGCAGGCATCATGCTGTTCTAACTATTTTATCTGTGCCAGTATCATATTTTTAAACTATTTGATCAGCAAAGTATTTGGGACTATGTCAAAACATGCCCTGCGGTATAAAGTTCAAATTCCTGTCCTAGTGTGCAGAGCCCTTGCTGGCGTACCCTCCTTCTTTTTCAGGCTCATTTTTCATACCCAGATGTGCTGCAGGAAAAGGCAGCAGTGTGGGGGCTTCTGATCTCTCACTCTTAGAACATTTGCAAGTTGTCTTTCTGGAGTACCCAACCACCTAATCCACCTAAGAAACCCTCTTCATTCAGAAGTGACTTCACATTCCGCCACCCCTGAGCACTTTTTCTCCAGCTTATGCTCGAGTGTTTCCCTTCCCTCCCCTCCCACATATATGCTGCATAAAATGTGTCCTGTGTTGTTGTCTTACGTGTTCCGCCCTCAAAAACGTGTTTCCTTAAAGGCCATTTCTCATTTAGCTTTGCATGTCTGGTGCAATGTTTGGTCTGAGGAGAGACAGGAGAAGTATACTAAACATGTGATTCACAGTCCTCCTAGCTACACAGTACAGCTGCAAGTCCAGCAAAGATGCTGTGGTCCACACTCTGTGAGGATGTGATAACAAAGCATCCGACATTGCCAACATACTTATATTTATGATGAGGGTTGTAAATCATGCTTGTTCTGCTCAGTAGTTGTATAAAATTAAAGACATCGTAGTATATTATCTAGTCAACAAGACGTCCCTTTCCAGTAAAGCAGTCCTGTTAGCATCAGCCAGCTCTCTAAACTGTAATGGATATCTCTGAATTAGAGGCGGGTGATCCTTCGCCAGGCTCTTTATTTCATTTATGTTTTAGGGAAAACCGATGTCTCTGCTTTGATATCAAATAATCCAGCAAACACACAGTGTGTGTGGTCCTTGTATAACAAAATTGTCCTTTTCCTATACTGTACATATAATTGTGTCTACAGCAAATTGACATTTTTTCCCCTCTACAGTGCCTGTAGATCTAGACATGCTGTTACTCAAAGATCAGAGAGCTCTGCTCCTAGGAATGGAAATCTGTGTTTAAAAAAGGCTGCATGAACGTTTTGACACCCAACAAGTGTTTAAAAGCCTTAAGCTAAACAAAGACCACTAACAGCAACAACAACAACAAATGAAAGAATGGGAAAAACTTTTAATACATGCTATTAATTGTTTTTCTTAGCAAAAGCCATTTTTCGACTACACTGTGTTCTTGGGGATGGTTTCAGGTGCAGATATAGGCCTGTCAGAGATCTGAAGGGAGAGACCGATTCATTGGCTGATGGCATCTCAAGCTTAAAGACACTAAAATCTGTTAGCGTATCTAGTCTCTGCGCACACACCCGTTTCCCCACCGTAAGACTATGAAGCACTCCTTACCAACACTCTCAGTGATGCAATTCCCACCCCTGCCCAGAATTCATCGCACTGTCAAGAAGATAATTGCTCAACCACCATGGCTTCTGCTTCCTTCTGCTCATTCCATTGTTAAAGATGTGGCCTTTTCAAGAGCAATTTAATTAAAAAAAAATTTTAAAGCCTTACAGATTCTAAACAGAAATTTCTGTGGTTTGCAATTCTCATAATTTGCTTTCACTAAAGAGAATATAGAAAGAGGGATCCAGACAATGAATGTAAGAAAGAGATTTGTGTAGCTAGAGTTTTCCTGCCTGGCCCACGGTCAGGGCAAATCTCTCTCACCTGCCAGTCCCACAGCCGCTCAGACCCGACCAAGTAAACACAGAGACTTATATTGGTTACAATCTGTATGGCCGTGGCAGGCTTCTTGCTAACTGTTCTTACAGCTTAAATTAATCCATTTCTATAAATTTATACCTTGCCACATGGCTTGTGGCTTACCGGCATCTTCACATGCTGTTTGTCATCGTGGCGGCTGGCAGTGTCTCTCTGACTCAGCCTTCCATTTCCCAGCTTTATTCTCCTCCTTGTTACGTCTACACTTCCTGCCTAGCCAATGGCCAATCAGTGTTTTATTTATTGACTAATCAGCAACACATTTGCCATACAGAATATCCCACAGCAGATTTGTCCCTGTCACTGTGAGAGCACCTCCACTGTCACCGTAATTCTTCCTCTCTGTGGCCTGACAGAAGTAAACGAACCAAATAGGTCCATGTACTGTGAGATAAAATAATCATGAAAGGCGAAAAAGGCACAGCCAATTTGATTAGGGGCCGCTAAAGCCAGTCGGTTTCATGTGCAAGCTCACCTGACAAACCGTGCCTGGCATCCCTGTCTACACATGTTCATGCATCAGGCTTCTCTGGCATCTGTGTTTACATGTGTTTGTGCATCAGGCCTCCTCAACATCCATGTATACATGTGTCAGTGAATCAGGTCTCCTTGACCTCCCTGTCTACATGTGTTCATGCATCAGGCCTCCCTTCCCTTGGCCTCGAGGTATTTTATGAAGGCTTTCCCGGTCTGCTTTGTGCTTGTCATTCTCTTAAGAAAGACCGCTCCCAGGGGAAGAACAAGGCACCATGATCAAAAAGGTGGTTCTCCCAGAAGGAGCTGCCATCATCACACCTCGGTTGCGCTGACCCCCTGCAGAAGGAGGAAGCAGGAGAGGAGAAAGGAGGATTGAGTTTTTCCAAAGGAGTGGAAGGGGGAAATGATGTCAGTAAGCCCAGGATAGTCTGCCTACCTCTGCTCCTGTTCCTCCTCCATTGCTCTAGCGTCCACTCTTCCTGAAATAAAGAGAAAAAAGGAAGTTCACAGAACAGAAGTCATGCTGATTGGACAGGGAAAAGAAGACACATAATAGCTTGTGTTTTCATTAGTGCTGCACACAGTGTCCTCGGCTTTCTCAGCACAGCACCCCATCTGACTTTTGTGAGAGGTAACTGAAGATCGGAGAAGTTAAATAATGTATTCAAGGTCATATAAGTATTAGTGTCATAACCATGTCCTTTTTATTTTACTGTGTTGCTTTTCCCTAAAAGACCACATTTTATTATATGTTGATTATAAAGAAGACAATGTGGAAATAGTAACCATAAAAAGCTACAATTTTCAAATAGCTATTATATAATTTTTGATAGTTTTACTTTCAAATCACACAGCAATTTAAATCAGCCTATGTCCCTTCCTCCAGTGACTATAAAAGCCCCCAACAACTAGTGTATATCCAGTCAACCAAATCTTGGTGATTCTGAGGCAGCACCTCAAGCCCCTGGCAACTCCAGACTTAATCCAATCATGCCACATTCCTTGCAGGCAAGTGCATAAGTTCATGGTTTTTTAAGTCAGTCTGCTCCCATCCTGTATGATCCTTAGCTCTCTTATGACAATAATTTTTGGACTTTGGTATGCTTAAGGCCAGTAACTAGGAAACAACTAGGTCAGATTAAACTCAGTTTCAAATGAGAAACATGTTGATTGCTGGTGCCTTCTGAAACGTGGCATTCTTCAGAAAGTATTGCTGTAGGAAATATGTGGTTGCTTTGGGGAGAGCATTTGAACTGTGTTTTGCTTTGCGATTTGTTTTCTGTAACCACGGATGCTGTACCACGTATCATCTTACAATCAGACCACTTGGTGATTATAATATTTTCTAGTTAAATGACATTTAAGGCCTCATTTTATGAGCTCCGGCATAATTGGCTAATTTGGTAAACTCCAGATGTGTGAGATAATGTGCCACTCATTTAAGTGCCTTTCAGACGGCAGAAATGGCACAGCCCCAGGAGGTATAATCACCCCTCCTTGTTTTCATTAAGAAGGGGAGGGAGCTGCTTATGACACAAAGGAAGTAGGATTCTATCAGTCTAAACCAACAATTTGCTAAGATCTGGATGTTTTATTTTTAATCAGTGGACTCGCTCAAAGACCTTCAGTGAGTCTTCTTAAAAAAAAAAAAAAAAGTGGTTTGCTGAACCTGATGTGGCTAGCTGCTTTGAAAGCACCCTTGGAAAACAGATAACTCTAACACTGCAGAAAATGCCTTGAAACTGCTCCTCATGTGGAAGTGAGGGGAAACATTGGGACTGAACAGAGGAGGGCAAAACTAACCTTTCCCAGAGCTGTGAATTGTAGTTATTTTGGTAATTAACATCTTTACCACCTAATAGATTGGAGCCCAGTTCTTGTTGGTGCTGTTTTTTTTTTTCCTCTTAACAGAAATCAGCTCATCCACTCAGCATTGCCACGCTGGGGTGGAGTAGGTGGCTTCCCGATCCTGTAGCTGGTCACTCTTATCTGACTGTAGATCCTGTGACATTTACACATGTCTGTGTCTTCACTCAAATGGGTTCTGCATGGCAGTCCTCGGAGATAATCTACAGTATATATCAGTGTTATGGATAGCATTGTGTTTGCAAGTCTGGCTTGCCCAATTGTAATTGCTTTTTTTTTCCGAAATTTTTTAATAGGTGCAGTACTAATTTGGAGACCATACCATGGTAACTTTATCCAGCAAGTCTTAGGAATGATAGCCAAGGTGCAGAATATGGTATCCAGTAGACAGAAGCCATTGTCTACTTCTTAGTCTTCTATTTCTGAAAGGAAGACAAGAGATGCCCAACTGTGGGTGGTATGGATGCATTATCAGTCTTAGAGGATCTGTGATCCTTTGATAAATTATATGCTTATTTCTCAGTATGATGTACTAAAACATAAACAATTTGTCAAAGGAACACAGATCATCTAAAAATGATAAGGCTGCATCTACGTCATCTACAATTGAGCATTGTTATCTGTTCCCTTTGATGTCCTCAGGGGATTGACTCCAGGATAACTAGAAGATGCCAGAAGTTTTCGTACACGGTGATTTACCACACATCATTGCTGAGCTCATGCAGTTCTGGAACAGTCTGATGCCACTGGCTGTGCTTGTCACACGTCTCCTAGTGATTTGGAATTCCTACAGTGTTGCTATGTTTACAGTTGTGGTCTGGCCTCTCATGTTTGTGAAATGTGTCCACAAATGTGTGTTACTGCACCTGATAAGGGACCTCGTAGGTAGACAGGCGGGAAGAATAATTCTAGTTTTCTAGTTCCTCAAGTATTTGCACATCTTATGCCTATCCTTTTGGATACTTTGAGTCATATTTTGATGACTTATAATACTGAACACACTGTAAATGTGGTATACATGGTCATTATACTGTATCATTTAAGAGAAAACGATGAAAGGAAAGCCCATACTGGATCAATATAAACACAGTGTGTCTTAGTTAGGGTAACTATTGCTGTGATAAAACATCATGACCAAAAGCAAGTTGGGGAGGAAAGAGTTTATTTGGCTTACACTACCACATCATAGTCCATCAGTGAAGGAAGTCAGGACAGGAACTCAAACAGGGCAGGAACCTGGAGACGAGCTGCTGCAGAAGCCATGGATGGATGCTGCTTACCGACTTATTCCCCATGGCTTGCTCAGCCTGCTTCCTATGGGACCCAGGACCACCAAGCCAGGGATGGCACCATCTACAATGGGCTGGGTCCTCCCTTATCAATCACTAATTAAGAAAATGCCCTACAGCTGGAACTTATGGAGGCATTTTCTCAATTGAGGTTCCATCTTTTCAGATAACTCTAGCTTGTGTTAAGTTGACATAAATGTATCCAGCACACAGTGTTTTTTAGATTTTTGATCTGTAGTTTATCAAATCTCTAGATGCAGAATTTATACACATAGATAGCCAACTGTAATCTCTTTTTACAAAAAGTTTGTATGGCTAACAAGTTAAAGCTTTGATTGCTTAGCAATTCAGTGTTGTGAATAACAGGTTAAAGGACAAGAAGAAACAATATCAAAGAAGAGAAGTCAATGACTTATTTCAATTTAAGAAAAAAAAGCCACTGAATTCTGGTCTATTATCTGTCATCTCTATCTTGCCAATTACTTAACACCACTGGTTGGGCCATCACTGTTGGTATCAGCTGCTCTGCATGGGAAAGTGGAGTGGGCCCTTCCCAATCTCAACAGTCAGAGAGCAGATGTGGAATTTTCAGTGTCTAGTGAACACAGTCCCATCCTTCCATGTCCCAGGAATCTGCTTCCTTTTTCCTTAAATCACAGGTCTAGTGTCAGCTCCTAGACATTCCTGCTGTCATCAGCACAGATCATAAACTGACGGTTAACCCCGATACCTCCAGCCTCACACTGACGATGCTTTCTGACTTAACTGACTGGTCCTTGGCAAGGGTTTAACTGTTGCCAAGATAAGTGAAAACGTCTGCAATGATGTCAGCCCATCAGCAAGGACTGATTAAGACACCGAGCACAGCCTGTCTTGGTGCTCAGTGCTGACAGCAAGTGAGGGAAGGGCCAACTATCAGGGGGAAGCTGTCATCTTTCCAGAAGGTTGGAGTCTTGATTTAAAGCCTGAGAAGAAATGTCCCCCTGGAAATGTTTTCAGGCCTTTTTCTGAACTTATTCAAAGTTTTTAATAGACTAGAAATATAGTAGGTTTAGGAAAAAAAATGCCTTCACTAAAACCAAAATCCACCTTCAGATGAGAATGAGGAAGAATAGTTGCTAAAAGCATTGTTCTCCCTGAGCCCAGCTCTTTTACCATAGAAAATACCTTAGTGGGACTTGACATCCTAGGAATAACAGGCTGACTATTTTCTCGGCAACACTGAAGGTCACACAGTTCGAGAAGAGTTTGATGATGCTACCTTTGCCTTTTCCACGTGTCTTCTAGGTGATTTGTAATTGGAGGAAGGGGAAAACTTGGATCCTATTCCTCCAGTAGTGATATATTTACAACTGTGTTGTTGCCTTTACTGTTTATAAAATGTGCCCACATGCATTACTGTTCTAATACTCATGAGAGCTCACAGGCAGACAGTGAGGAAGGATAATCGTATTTCTCTGGTAAGAAAACTGATAGGAAATAGCAGAGAACTTGTCCATCAGATGGCATTCACGGTGACTGGTATATGTCCAGAGTCTCCTTCCTACTGTATGATTCTGTCTATTCTATTAGGAACTTGAGAATGCTATTAGTAATAAGAGAAGCAAAACTTCAGGTGGCCACTCTTCCATATACAGATTTAATACATTTACATATCTCATCAATTGGCTGAATAGCATATGGAGGAGGTAGGGAACAGATATGACCGATTACAAGAAGGTTCATTCCAGTAATAAGGAAACTTCAGTGGAAAGGAGTTTAAGAAGAGCATAAAACAGATTGGACATTGAGATCAGCCCCGTAAGAATCATTTACACTATTTTAGATAAGGGAAGGGAAAGAATAAATAAAAGTAGATTCACTGTATTCTGCAAGACTATACTGTCATCCCTGAGCTAAAGGTGCATGATCACTTAGAATACCCATTTCACAACGAAGTAACCAACTGTAGGTTGAGGTTAAGTCTTCCCACATGAGCAACACAGATATATGACTTCTGTGTTTTTAACCTAACTCAGTTCTAATATTGCATAATAACCATAAAAACATTGTGAAATATGAGCTAGGCCATTTAATTAAAGTTATTTGGATGAATAGAGCCAGAAGAGAGTCAAAACCATCACATAACTGCAGTCAATGTCACTTAAACATGGAGCAGACATCAGTCTGTTAGTCACCATGTGCAATGGCTTTGCTCATCTGCCAGTCAACCCTGTGCTTGTAATTCTTCTTGTCTGATCACAGAGAACTCACAGAAAACAAAGCCCTGGGTACCAAGAATGCTAACGTAATTGAATCTTGGCAATAGCATAAATAGATGAGTAAATAAATTTGTTTAGTAAATATTGTTGTGTAGATATACACAAAATGCAAAACTAATAAAAATTATTAATATAATATATTTATGGGTCCTCTGTATCTAGTTTGAGTCTTACACTATATATGCATCTAAGGTTCTTTCTAGCTTTTCTGAACCAACTGTAATGGGAACAGAAACAGAGGGAGAGATTAAGGGAGATGGATGTTAGAGGTGTTTTGGAAATGCTTAAGGCGAGGTTGTAAGTTTGTTGTTAAAGTTCTAAAATTTATCTAAAGGCTTCCCTATGTTATAAAAGAATCAAAAACAATAATTAGAGTAAAAGTCATGCACTAGATTCACTATGTAAGAACAATTAATTTCCAGAAACTGGTGACCTTTTAAAAATCCAAATCTTAAAGAATGTTAAAATATAATCCATTAGGCAATAGGACATACTGATACCTACAGCTCTGGCTTCATGTATAAAATAAGGTATGTGTTAGGTTACAGATGTTTCTTAAGGACACTCCTTGATCCCCATGACCTGGCTCTGTCTACAATATATTTCAATATGTTCTTCTAGAAACCAGCACAAGCTTCCTATCTTCCACTACAGCTTGAGATACTATGATTGTAAAGTGTATTGATATCTCATTAGAAAGTAAAGGCACTGGCAGTTAAGTTAGCTACAGTGATTTAACAATGGACATGGATATTGAGTAAGGAGAATTTGGGATAACTTCCTAGTTGAGGACACCAATGACTAATAATGGCTAAATAATGTCACATATTCAAACATTTTAATGGTATTTTAGAATTTCTTTTATTTGTTATTTGACAGTTTTATACATGTATGCAGTGTGCAATATTTTGTGAAGGTAACCACAGTTTCTGTAAGTTCATGAGTACCATAACCATGCTGTGACCAGATGACAACATTCTATAGCACCCTTCCCCAGCATCTGGATCTCACCATTTTACAGTCCCCTCTTCTACAGTTTTCTATTACCTTTAGATGGGTGTTGATATAGATGCCCCACTTAGAACTAAGCTGATTTTCAGCACTTTGACCAGTTAGTAGTAGCTGCATTAACTGCTGCCCACTGCAAAATAAGAAGTTTCTCTGGCCAAGATTAAGGACAGCACTAATCTATGTGTGTAGACATAAATATTTAGAAGGCAGTTTGACAGTATGTCCACTTTGCAAGACAACTGTAGAAGGTTCTCCTTTTAGGGGCTATAACCTCCTGAGCCATTTAATGCTTTCTCATTGATCCATATGATTGGCAGCCACTAAGATGATCCCAGTGATCATCATACATTGTATTCACAGCTCTGTATAACCCTTTCCTTTGAGTATGGGTTGGAATTATTCATTCTCTTCTAATAAAAAGTAGATGGAAGAAGTAATTGAGATGCCACTTCCAGGGTGAGTGATAAACGCTATGGTTTCCACTCTGAGGGATCCTCCTTAGTTGTCTTGGGCCTCTGGATTTTTCCTTGATTTGAGTTTAACTACCCTGTAAAGAAGCCCCTGTGGCTAGAAACCAAGGGTGACTCCAGCTACTCACCAATGAGGAAAGGAGGACCTCTTTCTTGCAAGATAACTCGGGTGACCTTGGAAATGAGTCTTCCAGTAGCTCTTAGATTTTAGGTTTACAGCGTGAGTGTGAGTGTCTTCTTATGAGAAACTGAGTAAGAGACACTAAATGACACTCTTCCTTGGTTCCTGACCTACAGAAATTATGATGATAGCATTTGCAGTTAAATGTTGGGGGAAATTTGTTGCATAGAATGTCTACTGATATAATATATAAAAACAAATCAAAAGTCTTGACATGCTCCGTTCATGGACCCTCTATATATTGAGTCTTTTATATTTTATCTCATCAAGCACCACACATGTATCATCAGGTTGTAGGTTTTCCAACAAGAATGTCAAGCCATATGCTTTGGCTATAAATATGGGTCATGTTCGTGGGGTTTCCTTTTTAAAAAATTATTATTAATTATTTGATAATTTCATACAATGTATTTTGATCGTATTCACCTCCTCCCTAACTCCTCCCAAACCAGCCCTCTCTGTTCTCATCTTCCTACCCATCCAACTTCAATTTTACTTTTTTTTCTTTAACCCATCAAGAGTAATTGGTGCTGTCCAGCTACTCTTGGGCATGGAACCTGCCCTAGAGTGTGGTAAATCGACCAGGGCTCATATCTTTAAGTAAAACTGACTCTCTCTCTCTCTCTCTCTCTCTCTCTCTCTCTCTCTCTCTCTCTCTCTCTCTCTGTGTGTGTGTGTGTGTGTGTGTGTGTGTGTGTGTGTGTGTATCTATACAATGTCAATAACTAGTGATACTCTGTGTACTTCCACCATCCATGGTGGAAGTTGTAGCTTGAGCTCATGCATTCTGTCACAATCGACATAAACTGCCCCTATTGTGTCTGGAAAACATTGTTTCTTTGAAGTTATCCATTACTTCTGGCCCTTACAATCTTTCTGCCTCCTCTTCCAAGAAGATCCCTGAGTCTCAGGGTAGAGAGGTGGGATCTGTGCCAATCATATAGGATTAAGCACTCCATGGTTTCTTTTTCTCTGCATAGGGACTAGTTGAGGGTCTCTGTGTTAATCTCCATCTACTGCAAGAAGAAAATTCTCTGAAGAGGGTTGACAGACACATGCTATGGAATAGTAATGCATTTATGGGTATAGCAATAAGTTATAAGGAGTTCTTTTACTATTATGGTCACTTATCATAATAATACCATTGTGTTCTCCCCCTAGGGACTATTACCTATCTACTTGCAGGTTCTTGACCTCATTAACAGTGCCTGGTATGGATTCCATGTCATAGAATGGACCTTAGATGTAATCAGAAAGTTGTTGGTTACACCAATAACATCCTTACGATTATTGCACCAGTGTTCATATCTTGTCAGGCCAGTCATTATTGTAGCTTGCAAGGGTTCACAGTTGGGAGACACTGATGGTTACTTTACTCCTCAGGTAGTGTGTATGAAAACAAGGCAATAAGGATGAAGTTATTGATTCTCAGTCAGCAGGTATCTTTCCCCCATACCCCTTTAATACCTGTCTTTCCACCCTACTTCATTTAACCCTTTGAGACTTCAAGCCCTTAATCTGAATGGTTCATGACAGCCAATGTCACATTTTCTGAAGCCTTTTCATGCTTAAAAGGGAATTAAACTCTACCATTGAGAGACTGGAAATCTTAACGTGCTTTATCTAAGGGGAGATATGAGAAGGTCCAAGCTTGGAGTTCTGGAGGATCTTCTTTGTTAGGAACCTGGAAGAAAAGATGTCATTGTATGAGACATCATACTGCACAAACAGTAAAGTGTACAGTTCATTGCTATGCCTAAAATAAGAATAGAATCAAAACAGAAACTTACTTTGTTAATGACTTTCTATATTCTGTAAAATGATAAAATTTCACGAAACTGTTTCCACATTGAACATAGAATTTGGGTAACCTAAATCTGTGTTCCTGGGCATAGTCATTCAGAATGAACTACCTCTTATTATTTAAGAAAAAGTGGTCGCGGAGAGACCTTTTCTGCAGGAGGTACCTGAGGAACTATGATGTTAATAAATCATCACACATAGAAAAAATCTGACATAGATTTAGTTCTGGTGTGGAACTCTTAAAGTAGTGAAGACCACATCGCCCGAGTTGACAAGAACATGTACATAGTACTCTACCTTAATAAAGGTGGCTGTCCCTATGCTACTGTCAAAGTGACATGGGCCTCCCAGTTATTTAGAATGGTTGTCCTTATCATCTTAACCTCTGAGCTAAAGAGATGGCTCTTCAGGTGAGGCTTTTGCTGCCAAGCCTGACCTCCTGAGTTTGATCCCTGAGACCCACATGTTAGGAGAGAACCATTTGACTTACACAGCTGTCCTCTGACCTCCAAACACACAGCACACACACACACACACACACACACACACACACACACACACACACACACACACACACACACATATACACATAATAAATTAATTTAAAAGTTTTTAAAGAGTAAGACTTGGGCTATTAAAAAAAAAGGTCTTTGATGGAAATACATTGAAAAATAATGCCAGGCAAGCATGATAGCACACACCTTTAATCCCAGCACTTGGGAGGCAGAGGGAGGTGGAACTCTGAGTTCAAGGCCAGCCTGCTCTACAGAGAAAGTTCCAAGACAGCCAAGGATACACAGAGAAACCCTTTCTCATAAAAAAAGGAAGAAGAAGAAAAAGAAAATTAATGCCACATTTCCTTTATCTCTCTTTGATGCTTTCTGTCGCCATTCAAAGTGGAATAGCTTCCTGCATCTATTCTCTTATAGAATTTCTCTGTGGAAATATATGTATGTGTGTGTACATTATATCATTATTAAATTCACTGATATATATATAATTTATATAATTATATAAAGTCAGTAATCATTTCAATTACATTCAGTAAACACATGCATATATATATCACCTAATTTGAGTTTACTGAATTTAATTAAAATGATTACTGAATTTATATAATTATACATATACAGTCTGGCCATATTCATATATACAATAGAATCAAATCAAAACAAATGTCAAGAAAATGTCATGACTTTCATGGTGTCATTAAGGCCATGATAATTTGTAATGAAAATGTATAACTGTCTTAGGAAGACAGTATTAGTATTTAATGCTATGCAGGTATTTGAAGACGAGGGTCTGGATTTGGGTACATAGTTTTCTACTTCATGGAATCCACCTTTGGCAAGTAATGCTCTGTGATATTGGAGGATCCTGGCAGCAAATCTAGAAGGTCCAAATGAAGTGCAAAACAGTACATGTCCATCCTGCCTTCACTATCTGCTTTAGGCATTTCCTGATTGCAGATATTATGCTTCTCTTTAATGTACATAGGAGAAAAGATAAAATATAAAAGGTAGACAATGAGATATTCAAATTTTGGAATTATCTGGCAGGGACTTGTGTGTGTGTGTGTGTGTGTGTGTGTATGTGTGTGTGTGTGTGTGTGTGTGTGTGTGTGTGTGTGTGTGTGTGTGTTGGTTCATGTGTGTGTAAAATCCTTGGCTATTGGTTATTGTGCACCGTCCTCCTTGTTTTTGAAACAAGGTTGTCTCTGCTCTGGAACTCACCATGTAGCTAGGCTGGTTGTCCAGTGAACCTGAAGGAGCCTCCTATTTCTGTCTCTCCTGCTCTGGGGTTGTAAGCATACGCTACCACTTCAATATGTGGGTCTGGGGATTAAACATGGGTCCTCATGTTCGTAAGGCAGGTACATTATCAACTGAAATAAGTCCCCAGCCCCAAGGCAGGGACTTCCTCTTGTTATTTTTATTGTGATAAACTATATATAACATAAAAGTTATTGTTTTAGGCATTTTTAAACCATATAGTTTGGTGGCAACAAGTTATTTTCACAGTTGCGTACCTGTCCATCTCTAGACCCTTTCATTTTGCCAAACTGAAACTGTACACATTAAACAATAATTCTTCACTCTTCCCTTCTCACAGCCTGTCAACCTCTGCTTTACCTTGACTCTTCTTTACACAGTTTATATCTGTGGACTCATAAAGAGACTTGTCCTGCCCGGCGCACGCCTTTAATCCCAGCACTCGGGAGGCAGAGGCAGGCGGATCTTTGGAGTTCGAGGCCAGCCTGGTCTACAGAGTGAGATCCAGGAAAGGCACAAAGCTACACAGAGAAAACCTGTCTCGAAAAACCAAGAAGGAAAGAAAGAAAGAAGAAAGAAGAGAAGAGAGAGAAAGAAGAGAGAAAGACAGAAAGAAAGGGAAAGAAAGAAAGAAAGAAAGAAGAAGAAAGAAGAAAGAAAGAAAGGAAAGAAAGAAAGAAAGAAAGAGAAGAAAGAAAGAAAGAAGAAAAGGAACTTGTCCTTTTATGATTAGTTGACTTATTTCACCTTGGCATAGGGTAAGGGTCATCTGTCTTGCAGCATGGGTCAGCATTCCCTTCCTTTTTAAGGCTGAGTGTCTTGTCATAAGTATGTGCTGCATTTTGTCTATCTGTTTACACCCAATGTTGATGTTGTCTCCACCTTTTGTCTATTGTAAATACTACTTTTGGTGTCATGGGCGTACAGATCTGCCAGGCCCCTGCTTTTCAGCTCTTTGGGGAATGTAACTGGGAGTGAAATGACCAGATCATGGAATTCTGTGTATCACTGACACTTTTTTAAAAAAGCTATAATAAATATGTTCAAGAACATAGGGGGGGAAAGAACATAGGTGTGAATTTTCCATAGAGATTTGAAAACTGTAAAAAAATAAGATCAAAAACAACGTTTCTAATGGAAATCTTAAAAACATTATAAACATAAAATAAATTATCAAGCAGCAAGCATTCATGCCACATGGTATACCTTCATATTCAGTTTGCTAATCATTTTTAGGATCTTGAATATCAGACATGACACTGTATATATTAGTACCAGACAATTTATGCAATATTGCACTTAGTTGATTATGTAATTACAGGAGTGATAATAATTCATATACTCTTAGGATAAATTCATAATGTTTTATAAATACTAATTTCAAGATACTAAGGCAATATCATTAGCTTGCCAATTGCCAGATACCTGCTAGGTGCTTTGTATACACTAATTCCTGTTGTCATAGCAACATCCTTATTGTGGAGGAACTGTAATTCTTTCCACTCTATTGATGAGTCAACCAAAGCCAAGCTGAATACAACTTGTGCAATTGCCTCTTCGTTTGCAGAGTCTAAACTCGGGTGATCCGGGTCCAGATCTTTGCTGTTATTGTTTTTTTTAAAAAAATATACACTTTTAAAAGTAAATACATTGTAATTTTTGACTAGGTGGTTGGTTTTCATTCCTAAAAATTAAGTGGAAATTTGAGGAATCAAGTGTCTCAGCACAATCTCCTCGGGTGCTTGCCACTTCTTACAATGTGACCTTTTCATTTTTTTTTTTCCACTGCTCCTTCAGGGTGATAAGGACACTACTGGATAGATTTTGGCATGGCTTGGTTATGCATATCTGACACATGAAAAAACACCACCACGGGTGAACAGACTGTCCTGTCTTTCTCCTTAAAGCCTAAATTGCTCAGGGCACTAGATGCCCGTCGTGGGTTTAAACTTGACACTCTCAACTTCCTCCACTCCCGTTTGTGGCCCTTGCTCTCAGGATGCTGACATGTTATCTTCGCTGCCCCCCTCTCCTCACTCCTTCCCCCGCCCCATCACCTGTCTTCAGTGCTTATTCTTTTCCCTCCACCTTCTCAGAATGCTTTTGATGGCAACCATCTCCAGGGATGGGGCATTCCTTGGGGAAATCCATTTTCTCTCAGCCTTGGCAGGGAAAACCATACATTGCTTACTAGAACAAAGGGAGCATTCATCGGACCTTAAGATTCTCAATATTTTTGCCTTCAGCTCTCTTTATTTCAGACTCTTTGTTCACCCAGGTTACACTCCTAAGTGACCCATCTCCTATTTTTTATCTTATCTTGGATCTTCTCTCTATATGTGTGTGTCTCTGTGTGTGTGTGTGTGTCTGTTTCTCTCTCTCTCTGTCTCTCACTCTCCTCTGTTTGTCTCTGAAAACAAGCCATTTGTTTCATACAAATAATTAAGGTGAATAGGGAACAGCTTTTTGTGTTTTTTGACAGTCACATTATTACGGCTTCCTTAATTATTTTTTTGTGTAATATCCAACTTACTGTTTGCAAAGCCTGAGGCTACAGGAGATAAAGGAAAAACAACCTAATTCCAGCTCAAAGCAGACAGCTGCAGCTGTTCTGTATTTTATAAGTTTCCTTCCCAGCCTCATAAGAGTACCCAGTAAGCGAGGAGACGCATCCCGTGTAGACGCTGTCCTCTCCTGGGCAGTGCACCAAGAAGAAAACAAAATGCTTGACTCTGCAGGAAAATGATGGTTCAGCAAAAATAGCTATTTCAGTTCCATGAAATAAAAAAAATAAAAAAATAAAAATAAAACTACTTTCTGGAAGAAACTGTAAAAATGGGAGCTTCAATCCTTGGACAACACATTTTAGTGCCTTCATGTGCCCTCACACTCCTATGACCATTCCAGATTATAGGGAGGAAGGGAAAAAAACTCACCAAACCATGAAGGGACTTCCCAGACAGAAATAAACTGCCCTATGGGAAATAAAAGTCTTCAAAGTGTCCCTTTCATTGAACTTGTTTCTCCTCCTTCAACAAATGGACACATCAGACATAAAACTTAATTGAGAGGAACTGAAGTCAGGGTCTGGCTTACCTGGATAGGACAGGTTACAGCATTCCATCATGGCAGCACCAGGGTGCTAACAACTCAGTGACTGCCTTCTATTGCGTGCTATGGAACTTGTAATCACCACTTACTACCTAGACCACCACTTATTTAGGGTTTCAACAGCTTCCCATGAAACTCTGCTGTACCGTTCTACTTTCCCGGTCTTTCTCTGTGTTTGCTTTAACTTAAGCGTCAGTATACATTTTGACAATTCTTGGACAGCGAAGGGAAAGCCACCAGGAGTGTATCTGTTTATTGAGGACTGACAGCTTTACGGCCAACATAAAAATAATCTAATGTTTATTGGGGCAAATGTTTTGGACTGAGGATTAGGCAGAACTACTGAACAGAACAAACCTTTTCAGGCCATTCAAGACTTTGCAAATAAGGGGTTGTGATCTACTACATCAAAAACGCTTTGTGCTGATTTCCCTAATTCTCTTCCCTTCGTCACCCCACCACTTTTCTCTTCTACCATGCTCCAGGAATTATGTTACAAAAGGGCTTTTCACTCAAATAAATTGTAAGGGGGGGAAAAGATAGAGATTCGACTCTTCTGAGACTCACTGTATGAGCCTGCTTGGTCCAGGCTCTCCTTCCAGAGATGAGTGAAGCAAACGGTAGCAACCTGGCTCATCAGCGCTTCCCCGTGCTGGTTTAGGTCACCTGTGGACATTAAGAGCCTTGAGCTTCTTGTCCTTGCTTTGGTTTGTCGTTTTTTATGTTGTATTCATTGTTGGGCGTAGAAAGCATAATTGTTTGAAGCTGTTCTAAAATTTGTTTAGAACTGTTGAAGAGCATGAATTCTGTTTTCTCTTCAGACAAGTATTAACACTAGAGTGTTGTTTTAATTTTAATGAGCCATTTGAGAGACTAGAGGCTTTGCTGTTTTTCTGTAGGTGGAAAGCTTTCTATCAGAAAATGATCAATTAGATTAAAAATTAATAAATATATTATTATATTGGTGATGCTTACCCTCATTTTAATTGTGGTAATTACCACTAAGCTTTCTTTCCTTAATCTTTCTTGTAAATCAATGAAAAATATATATTTATCCAATACACCCTAGCAAGATTCAGGCCAGTGATTACTTCCCCCTTTGCCAGAATCCCTCTCTTAACCCCTCTCTGGATGCTGTTCACCATCAAGTAAAATACGGGAGAAACGAGTTAGACAAATAAGGGTCACAGGGAACGACCGTGGAGCCAGCAATGGAAAACAGGTTTCCCAGCAGAGCCCACAACCATGTGGCTGCTGAAAGAGCCAGGACGTCTTCCTGTCTACCCTGGCAAAGCTGAGCCAAAGCGTTCAGGACTCAGGAACTGCAGTTTCCCATTGTGGTCTCTGGAGTTAAACATCCCCATAGCTATAGGGTAGGGCTGCTGTTTGTCTACATGTGAACAAACTGAGGAGAATCTAAATATGTTAGGAACTTGTAACAGCTGTATCATATGTAGTGTTTCCATGATGTTTTGTACCAGCTGGGTACCTAAAGCAAAGAAGCTCTTCACTGCAAGGGAATAGTGAGCTAGTCAAGGGTCAGGCCTCTATCTCTCCTTTTTGTCCTTGGAACATGATAGAAGGTTTGAATTATACATGGAATTTGACAACTATCTCCTAAATTAAAATGTATTATAATACTAATGCTGCTTAACTCTAAATTTGGTCCTTAAAAAAAAGAAAATCACATACTATGTTTTAATTTACTAAACTAGAACCAGTGATACATTCTTTAGTAGATGAAACTTATCCTTGAATCCTCTTCTGCATCATTTTTTGTAGTGGTGACTGCTACATTTGAAAGTATTGTAGGCCTTGACATGAAGGGATTGCTAGTTAACTGGCAATTAAGGAGTACACAGGATTCCGTTTTGTTCCCGTAAGGCCAGTTTATTGATTTCTGGAAGCTAGCGGCCTCGGAAGCTTGCGGACCCACTGATTTCCATTCTGCTGCATGCCTCTTCATAAATGAGGGAACGCATCTTGTCTCTCATGCACATGTCGTGTTTATTACGCTCCCTGTGACTACAATGCTGTGAACATTTAGCGGGCAAATGTGCAGCGTCAGCAGAATTCTGAACCCTCCCTGCCCCCAGCTCCTCTGTGTGAAATGTGTGTTGCTTTCAGACATAGCTCAAGGCACTGGCGTGGTTCTCAGTTCCCCTCTGGGAGTTTGATTCCAAATTCCTCCTTTGGGTTGGTGACAGGTGACAGTCAGCTGGGCCAACTGTCAGCTCCTGCCAGTCATCCTGGCAACAAGGACTGATAGTCTTCAGAAGGGACGTGAATGATACACGCGGTCGCCGCACAGGTCCACACTGGGCCCAGTTTTAGACATGCGTTTCCTGAGTTTGGAGCTCCTGTGTTTTGAAGTCTTGGAGGTTTCATGGAACTTGTTATACACCCATTCTGTCTTTAAAACCAAACTTGCAGGATGTCTAGGCCTTTGTTAGATTCTGCTAGACAGTAAGGCTAGTCTCACAGACATGCAACCCTCTCAGCTCACAAAAATGGGTTGAAGTTGAATCTGGTAGCGTAAGAAGGCTATGCCCTGAGCAATGTTCTACGCAAATTAGGTTGCTTTACTTATAATTTAAAACTGACTTATGTGTTTAGAACCCTTGATCTCAGGAACAAGCTTGAAATTATGTTAAAGCCATGTACTACTCCTCAGACTTAAAAGTTATATAATGATTCTGTTTTTAAATTTTTTTTTTCAAATCCCCATTTTAAAAAGGCAGTTAAAAATGTTTTAAAACTACATCTCTAAGGTTACGGTAGTAGCTGTAGTCTTATTAGAATGAACTAGAAAATTTCTCATTTCTTTGTCATTGACAGAGTCAGAACAAATGAGATTTTCACCAGGATTCCCCAGTGTCCCCAAATAATAAAAGCACAGTGTATGATGAAAATAAATGAAGTCAATCCGTAACAGGCCATTTTGAAACTTAGAATTTTTATATTGTTGATTTGTAAGCCAATTTCACATGTGTACTGAATGACTAACATAGCAAACTTTGAATTTCAATTTTTATTCCTTAGACAAGACTCATATTTTTCTAGGATCTTTATAACACTGTCATTAAACAGCTCTACAACTAAATTTTTGATTCATTACATAATTATATTTTCCAATCTTGTTTTAATCTGGGGAGGGCATATGACATAATAGGGTTGGATGCTCATTAAAAGTCTCGTGGCATTTCATTTATTAAGCTTTATTATAAAATAAGGATTAATATTTTTCTCTTTTGTTGTTTTAAGGAAATACACCCTTGCAGAGAACTGAAAAAGTGAACTCACTAACTAGGAAATACTTTCTTACTCATTTCTACTCCTCTGTTAATGTTCCATGCACATCCTTGACTTTATGTGGTTATTGTCTACATTGCATTTTACAGACTTTATACACACACACACACACACACACACACACACACACACTTGCCTTAATGTTTACTGATTGAGGACTTCACCCCTGCCTGTTAACTATTTCCTTTCCTTGGAGTTTATATCATTTTCTATTTTCAAGTCTGTATCATTTTCATAGCTCAATAAGTTAAATATGTCTTATGAACTTTTTTCATTTATGCTTCTTGCCAATTTTTTTTCTACTTCTTTACTGATCTTTACAATGAAAGTTTTGACTCTGGGTCTCTTAAAGGTATGTATGAGTAGATGAAATTCTACTGTATACATAGAACCAAGCCAAAACTTGCCACTTGAAAGATAAAGGCAGAAGAGAATAAAGGCCGTGTGTCACTACAGAGGACAAAACTGACTGCAGCTCTTTTCCCCTGGCTTGGTGTTTATAGTTGTTTCCATGGAAACCGCACGTGGATTTCTGAGGATTGAATTTGACCCTGGGGATGTACCCAAGTAACTTTAGAACATTTGCTCCATTAACGTGGGGGCTCATCATCCACTTAGGCTTGTCTTCCTGGACTCCTAACTGCCAACAGCGCACAATGTACGGGACTATCGTGTTGTTCCTGTTGGATAGCTGGTGGAGTTTGGGGGAGGGGCGCATGCTGTAAGTGAAGGATCATGGGAAGCTTCCATTCCTCACTGAGGCAGAGGTGCAGAAGAGTGTTGAGCTTCCTAATCCATACTTCCTGACTGTCCAGCTATGTGAACCCTCCGTTTATCCCGTTCAGGTTTTCTGCTTAGTGACATTGCCATAAACAAAAGAGGCTTGTCTCTGTGTTCTTCTCCCTCCCATCGACATCCTACCTCTATTTTCTTTCACCAAGTAGATGACGTCGAGAGTTCCGGTCGATCGGGAATCTGTTGCATGCACCTTTACGTGCTATACCATCTCACTGCGCCAAGTTGATGTTTTTGTTTTACTTGGATTAGCAGGACAGAAGTAAGAGCACTGTAAGTCACCATTTCAGAAGGTGAGGGGCCTAGAGGAAAGCAAGCCTTGGCAAAAAGAAGAAGAAAAAGAAGAAGAAGAAGAAGAAGAAGAAGAAGAAAGAAGAAGAAGAAGAAGAAGAAGAAGAAGAAGAAGAAGAAGAAGAAGAAGAAGGAGAAGAAGAAGAAGAAGAAAAAGAAGAAGAAGAAGAAGAAGAAGAAGAAGAAGAAGAAGAAGAAGAAGAAGAAGAAGAAGAAGAAGAAGAAGAAGAAGAAGAAGAAGAAGGAGAAGAAGAAGAAGGAAGCATTTTAGTGAAGGAAAAAAATACAGAAGAACAGTGAGTGGTTTGAACTCATGAGTTAAACTAGAGTTTAAAGACCAAAATTCACAGAAGAAATGTACCAATATAGACGTTTCCAATGCATCTATGTTCTCACTTCATCCCTCCAATTCTAGAACGTCCAGGGACCTGCTAGTTGGATAGCGTTCTATGTGCCCATCATATCCGACAGTTTGGACATTTCACGGTTTATTAACAAATTGACTGGTTACAAACCGGTTTTTCTATTTATTTAATACAAGGCCAACAGTTTGATGGGGCAGAGGTGTACTGCAGCTCCTGGTAGCGGGTTTTGAGTTCCGGTGTGGTCTGCCTCCCCTTAACAGGAAACAATGGGGACTGGGTATGTAGAATACAGATTCTCAACCGTCAGAAAATACTGCTAGAAACAGATTTTTTTTACAGGCCTCTCAAAATCTCTTCAACGGGATCATGTGTGGGTGGAGACTTCATACATGCAACTTCCCTTCCTGACATGTCTCTCTCCTAAGTGTAGAACGTTACACTACCCTACCCTCCCTAGGACTAGAATGCTACTGGCATGATTCTAAGCCCTTTAGTCATATGCTTTTTAGGGGGTGGTTGTTGGCCAGTTACACCAAAGAATATATATTTTTTATACTGCAAAATACTTATCTAGTTACATTAAAAGATTTTTATTCTGCTGCTAAAAAAAAAAGAAAAAGATGAAATGTAATTGCTTTTGGGGGCTTTTTATTAAACCATAGCATAAGACAGGACTGTGCAGTTCAGTGAGTTTTCATAAGCTCAAAACCGGCAATGAGCACTCAGACCAAGACAGACTGCAGCTCCCACAGGCCTCTGGGGCTCCTTCCAGTCGCTTTTCTGCCCCACCCCCTCTGAAGGTAAGGGCCATCCCCATGTTGACTCTTTCATTTCAAATATGCCCCCGTTTTCTGGCCAGGTTTATTGGCCGATGTTTTGTGGGAGAGCAAAGGGAGGTGGCTAATCCCCCATAGCTGGCTTCTTTGCATTGTGGGATTTTCCTAGCTGTTAATTATTAACTTTTCTTCAAAATAAAACTTCCATTGTGTGGGGAGAAAAGCTCCATGAGCATAGTGCATGTGATATAAATCACTTTTATGTCTGTGAAACAGCTGAGTTTACATTTTTATTACATTGTTTGAAAAAGTATCTTTTCATCTGGAAAGAATCAGTTTAAAATGTGATTGTCAACACACACACACACACACACACACACACACACACACAGAGTTTTCTGTTTAAAATGGCTGCCAGTCAAGCTGAGAACTATTATTAAGCCAGATTTCTGTGCGTAGATAATAGTAACTAAAACTTCAGTTTTTCACTGAGATTTACCAAAGATTGTCTTTGTTTTAAAAGCAGACAAGGTGGGTTTTTTGTTTGTTCGTTTGTTTAGATGGAGAAAGTAAATAACTGATGGGTGAGGTTATTATTGTAAAGGGCAGGGTGCTTCCCTGAGAAAAGCGATGTAGCTGTATAAAATAAAGCTTAAAATAATATCTATCTATATGAAGTGTTGTCTAAATTGAATAATGTACTTTGAAAGGGATGCTATTTGTTTCCTGATTAGCAACTGCCGCATAATTTTTCTATAAAACGTTTTTAGATTTAATTCTGAGAAAAAAATAAATCCCTCTATAAATATACCATAGTTCCATTGCATTACCCAATCTATTATAGGTGTAAATAAGTTTGAAAGCCTGTAGCCCTTGGCTATGCTCACTAATTACTTGAGATTTACTTTGAATGGTAAAATAGAAAAAGGAAGGATAGATCTTCAGATGTTAGGTTTTGCTGCATTGAAGTTTAAATTTTACTAGTAAATGAAAATTGCTGTGTGCATGAGTGCACTGGACGATGTCTAGGAGACTGACTACACACCCCCTTTGTGCACACTGATGCCACAACATTTATACTAGTTCAACCCTTCCTGTTTGCAGGTTTGGTTTTTGAGACACAGGGCAATCATCAACACACAGCATATGGACATTTTAAACCAGATTTTGAAGATCTGAATCTTCCATGGATTTTTTTCTTAAACAGAGAAATAATTTAGGCTCAATATTGTCATAAGCTTTTTGGAGAACAAAAGTTCTCCGCCATCCATAACTGAGTAAATGATAAAAATGATTGGACTTCGGGCAGAACAGAGAGCATTTTGACTGTCCTAAATGGGTTTAGATTGGAAAGAACTCTGTGCATCTGATGTTAGATCCATGACTATTCCTACGTTAGAAAGCAGAGTAAACTCACTATTCCATGTGTGGCCTGGCAAGAGCAGGTGTGTCAACACTTGGAAGGCCAAAGGAAGGATGTGAAAACTTACAGACTTAAGTGGGACATGAGGCACTCACCCTCAAAACTAGGATTTAAGTTATTGAAGTCTTCGCACAGATTTGAGCTCTCGATGGTGTTGACTTATTTTGTTTGGATATCACTACTGAGCTAGTAATAACTGCTATTCTGTTTATCACTGAAAATGGACTTGTACAGGAAGGTGTCACCACACTTCAGAAAAGGAGCTGCAGCCAAAGTATTTCTAATTATCAGCTGTCCCTTTAGCTGGAGTACAACCCTTGACTACATCTAAATTCGTTCGCTAAGTGGGAGCAGACGGATTCTGTATAGGCACAGCTTTTTCTCCTGCTAATCTTTTTGTTTTGTATGTTTTTATTAAGTATTTTCCTCTTATCCTTACCTGCCTACAGATGTGTTTGTGTTGAATGTTAGTTGTGGGATGCGGTGGATGCCATCTGTTTTCATCAAGGAGGTTGAAAGAATTGAAATTTCAAAAAAAAAAAAAGTGCTATGAAAATGAAACCATAATCACCACTTTAAATACATTTAACTGCCATTGATTTTCTGGAAAAGAAATGTCAGGCTCTTTCTCACTTTGATCCGTGTCCGTTTTCCCCTGAAGATATCTGCTTTTGTTCTCTCAAAAAAGAAAAAGAAAAAAAAGCCACAGCTATGAAACATTTGAAGGAAAACCAGATTTTCTGTGGCAGGCTTGAAACATCGGCGACTCCTATTACTCACTGCATTACTTTTATCTGTAAGAAGTTGTCACAATAAAGTCAGTTAATAACATTAACTCCAAGTTATTCAGCTACCTTTAGAGCTTCTTTATTTCTGTCATAAAATCAGTATTTTTATTTCTCTTATAAATTTAATATTTATACGTATTGTACTCATCAGCTCATAAATGAAATTATGTGGACAATGTTAACATTCAGTAAAACATTAATACATCATAAATAAAATACATGAACAATAACAACAACAAAACCCAGGTAGTTATTTTCTGGGATAATCTGTGGCTATTTGTTGAAGACAACCAAAATGAGCAAAGCTATCTCTCCAAAGTTCCTAGTTTCACCTAGAATTTATTAATTTGACAAGTCATTAAGCCATACCCATCCCACCCCACAACTGTTGGAAAGGTGATATTTTCTAGGTCAGCAGAACAACTAGAGAGAAAGCATGACTTACTTTTCTTAGAGGGCCAACCCAGTAAGGCAGGTTTAGGTCTCTGGGCTCTGAGGTCCTCCCTGAGAAGGAGGGAGGTGAGTAGCACCAAAGCTGTCCTTCCAGTCTCAATGGAACCCAACGTTCCCCTCTGGAACTTTAAATAGGTGTGCATTCCTTAGTTAGCTGTGAAAATATGAGGATAAATGCTAAATAGTTTACAGTTTTACAAAAGACTTTCATCGAGGCAAACAGATTTGGGGTGCAGGTGCCGTCATCGTGCTCATCCATAATTCAAGGCAGCCTGGTACTTGGGCTCCGGAGATCCATAAAGGGATGAGCTGTGAGAGTCGGCATCCCAGCCACCTGCATCGTGGCTGGACAGCAGGCCACTCTTTGTGAAAAACTGATGGCAGTGGCAGCAGCCTGCAGCTTCAGACAAGAGCTTCAGGTAATGCCCTCCATCAGAGCTTTGATGACAGACTGTGGAGAGCAAGTTTTTTCAGGTGCTCCGCTTGCTCGCTAATCCTTCAGTGCCGACTCCTCCAGCAAGTGAGAGGGACCCATCGGTAATGGACATCAGCCATTAAGCTCCTAATATTTGTCATCTATCAGGTTACCGCTTTGTTACTCCCAAGTGATGAATGGGTGCTGTTATGCCTTAAGAAAATAAAGCAATGCTATAAATATACCCAGGCTTATAAGAGCAGCTGCTTTATTTCTTCCATGTCTTGAGAAATAAGTGCAAGGTATTCCTGAAATGCTTAGCTTTTCATTTCAAAATACAGAGTGCAATGTGCTTTACGTTAGTGCTTGTCGTTGCCTAGAGTCCACATCAAACAAATTACTCTCACAGCGTCTATAGCGTGTTTCAGCAGGGCTTGATACAGCTCAGTTTATGCTTTGCACAGCATTCTGATTAAAACAGGCCAGCTTGCAAAGAACTGTTCCCTGAAACCCTTCACACTCACATGAACAGAAACCGAACAGGGTACGGAAGTGTTTTAAAAAAGAAATAAAGCATGACTCTTAAGTCATTCTCTGTATTAGTTATACCTATGGTGCTGGACATGTTTCTGCCATCACAGGAAGAAGGAGTAATTTTAAGGACTTTTTGTTGTATTTCAGTAGGAAAGTTTTTAGAAAATGATATCATACTTAGTACTATTCTGTACACAACATTTACATCTGTTTTGTTGATGTGTTTTTACAATTGCCTGGATTCGTATTAATCCTCTATAAGACTGACTTACATACACTCTCACCTTTTCCTAATTGAATGTCAATTTCTATGCTAATTTTTGAGCTTCTTTAAGAGTGTTGACCATGTTTCAAAGCATCCAGACACTGAACTCTAGAGATAGCATACTTATGTATGCTTTAAAATCATTTGAGTTTTCACACACTGTTTTGTTGTTCTTTTTTTTAAAAAAAAAAAAAAATGTCATTTAAAGGGGGAAGAAACAGTAACCACCGAGAGATGAGATGATAAATGAGTTCATCCAGGAATTGAATAAATGCTGACTCCTAACACCCACATGCTCTCCACAGCCTGCCGGGGTATCCCAAGCAGAATATAGTTCAAGGGCCATTTCCCTATTATAATAAACCCCTATTCTCTTCTCTCGGATCTACTGCTCCTGCCAACTAGTCAAGTCTGCAAAAGCAGGTACCTCAAATTCTGTGGGAATATAGCTCCTTCAGGGTCTTGGATAAATGTGAAAGAGCACCATCCTGGTCCCTGCCCCAACGCTGTGACTTTCATTTTCAAGGCTCCCCAGTGTTGCTTCTGTAACCCTCAAGCAAGAAAAAACCTTATGGAGGACAGTGGCTGTGTGTGTGTTTATTTTACTACCGTGGGCTCGTAATTGCCAAGAGGTGAGGGGCCTCCCTTCCATCAGCTCTAATTGCTGTGAGGGCCCGTGGGCTTCTACCAAGGCCTCAACATTGCCTGGAACATTTCCTGTAAGGAGGCTGGAACCTGGGGTGCAGGGCTATGTGCCAAAGTCTTTCAACATTTCCCAACCCCCGTCTCTATACCATTTTCTCCCCCTCCATTTCTAGATGGTCCTTTAAAAATCTTTTAAAGTTTCGGGAGCATCTAATACGATGAAGGGAATAGCTCAGGACCTTGTCTGCAAGCGAGAACCTGAGTCATCTCAGGACCCAGAAAGGGGGCTTTTGCCAAGAGATTGTTGTACAAGTTAAACAATTGGCGTATTTAAACTTGACCTGCAAATGATGTTCCTAGGAATTTAGACACAATTAGGAATGAGCTGGTGTGGATTTTGTGATAATCTTGATTCATTTTCATATGGAGCTGTTTTAACAGGTTATTCTGAATGGATCTGACCTTACTGTAGAAATATTACAGAATATGTTTTTATTATATGGCCTCTGAAGAAGACCATTACCTCTGACTTGTTCAGTGTTTAAATTCAAGTGTTCAAACATAGGCTTTAAAAAAAAAGTCAGTGTATCAATTGTATTTGAAGAACAATATAGAGGCTTGAAACGTGCCAAACAGCAGGGAACAGGAATAACCTTTAACGAGAACCTATTCTGGTGCTGGGTCCTTTACATGCATTACATTATGCGTTCCTCACAACAACCTTTGAGGTAGGTTTTATTGTCCCCATTTTATAGGTGGAAACCGAGGTGCCTGAGGTCCCACAGCTAATAAATAAACCCAGGCATGTCTGATTCCAGAGCCCATGCTCTCTCCTGATCACCAGGGTGCCTTCTAAGAATCAAACCCATGGTTAGGCTCTTAAATGACAAGAAATGTCACACCCATCCTACAAAAATCACGTCCAGTGGCACCACGTTCTTTTTCTACCAAAATGCCTCATTTATCAAAGCAGAATTTCAGTATCTGTTTCCAGCTGGTCTCGGGTCGCATAATCTGCACATTAAGCACTTAATAAAGGCTTGTCAGAGTCCCCCCCCCCCCAGCCTCACTGTAGTAGGACTGTGTAATATAAACATGTATTATAGAAACGAGAGCTCAGAAATCCATTTTCCACAGGTGTTACCTCTACATGTCTGTTCTTGCAACACTCATTATTCCTCTTGCAGGGTGACTCCACCTGGCCCCCAGAATGTACTTTCATCCAAAGAATGCTTCCCTGTAGTACCTAGCATGCAAAGACAACCACCTCAAGTAGAAGTTCAACTATTCAAGATCCTGACACACTGATCTACATAAACTGCTCTACAAATTGTAGTTTTAAACCATGTAACAATGGTATTCTAATAATAATTTGTATTCCAGGAGCTCCTTTTGGTAAGAAGCTCAAACAGCTTTACGGCTATTGTCTCAATAATCCTCTTGCCATCCCTCTTAGTTGGTGAAGGGAACCAGATACATTTTCCCTTCACACGCAAGTTACTCTCCTGCTGACTGGCAGAGGGGTGTGACAGACTATTAAATGCATATTAATGATCCAACACACAGTTTTTGTTTGCTTGCAAGTAGGTCTGGCTTGGTTGTGTTTTGTTGTCAAATAGAAAACCCAAACAGAATCAGAATCCCATGGGGGGAAAAGCAAATCAGCACAAGAGTACCCATGCTTCCTGTGCTCAGTGTGTGAGTGTTCACTGTAATGCCAGAGAGGGATAGTCAGGTCACCAGTGAAATTCACTGATCTGCTCCTATACAGCGACTGACTGCATTCCGGAGATAGCTTTGTTCCTCATGATAGAAAAATGTACCAAGACTCTGTTGGACAACCTTTCCCTGACTACCACCCTTCCTGATAGCTCTTGAGGCCAAAGAATTATTGAAATAACTGATTAACCTATCTTTTCATATGGGAGTCAGGAATAGTGAGGATGTAGGACATTTCACAGAGCATCTAAAAACATTTGGCTTAGCTGCCATTGTAATGTTGTATCTCCTTTCCCCCTCCGTAACTACTTTATTTTCAAAGGCAAACTGCCTACCGTGTGTGTGTGTGTGTGTGTGTGTGTGTGTGTGTGTGTGTGTGTGTGTGTGTGTGTGTGTAGAACTCAGAAGTCTCTGACTTTCTCATCTGTAAACTGGGGATCCCGTTAGTGGACTCATGGAATAAGGCGACAAGTACCTTGCACATGTTGAGTGCTCTGTATTTCCATCCCCACCCCTTCTTCCCTCTGATAGAGGGAAGGGGAACAGGAAGCCAAGTCACTCCAATCTGTTTCCTTGTACTCTTGCTTTTGCTACTAGACATCATCTTATTGAACTTAGCATATAAGTCCATTTTGAAATAGAATATACTTCATGCTGGGCACACCTGAGGTTACTGCTTCTAATGAAGTCTTTTACAGTCCATCTCTCTCACTGAAAAGATTGTGGTTAAACTTTAAAATGTCAGAGCACTGGGCACAGTAATCCCAGCAGTTAGGAGACTAAGGCAAGAGGACCCTGAGTTCAAGGACAGCCTGGAAAAACAAGGTGGTGAGGTCAGCTCTGGAAAGAACAGTGTGCTTCTTAGGAGAGCTCTGAGGTCTCTTACACTGAGCCAATGTCATAGAAGAATGAACTTACAAATTTCTGCAGCTAGGGAGTAAAAATAATCAGGGTCAACATTCTGGCAGGATGCAAATCATGTAGGCTGCCTAGGTATATTTATTTCTATCAGAAACTATTAAACTTCTTGCTTAACAAGCCTGATTTAAAACACTATTTCTTATGCTAGCAGTCAGTGGAGATCAAATGTGTCTACGGAATTCGGTGCTCAAAAATGCTACAAGCCACAGCTTAATATAAACATCAATCTGCTGTTAGGAAGTCCCTGATGGTGCCTGGGCTCTGTGCTTAAAACCGATAACTGTATCCACAAAATGTCTAATAATCTAGATAGTTGTTTTGTTAGTTATCAGGAAACTTTTAACCAAAACAATATGCAAATCTCTGAGGTCTTGAATTTTCTTTCATATTTTTATTCATTTTTCATAAAAAATGTTTATTTTAGAAAAGCAATATCAGTTTGGACACTGTCTTGCTTCCTGAAGACTAGAGGAGGGAATGCAACAGAGGACTTGCATTAATTTGTACTTACTGGGGGGGAATGACATCAGTAAGCATAGAAGTTCCCCCTGGTAAATCGGGTTTGATAACCACCACTCACGGACAAGTGTGTTTATTCACGGTGAAGAAGTTCTGACACACTGCTGTTGGGGGCGGGGATCTAAAATCAAATGCATTGAAGAGGGTAAGAACAGTTTTACACTACGTGTATTGCTCCTCCCCACTAAGGTAGCACACCCCAAGTGCCAAGAGACCCTTCTCAGCTCACAATTCCTCCCCTAGGAGAAACCAAGAGTGTAGTAACTAAGAAGCAGCTCCCCAAGCTGTGTAGGGTGCTACCCAGGGGACCCAACTCTCCCTTGCCCCACCCAGAAAAATGACATCAACATGGATGAGTGCCTAGGAAAGGATGGGAACTTGGCATTCACAAGAAACAGGTTTAAAACTCAATAAATCGCCACTCTTAGCTGCTTCAGAACTCCACCAGGAGGCGTGCCCATGAGCCACTTAGGGAGGATGTCTTGCCTGTCAACACCTCTACAACTGGCCCCTTGGTTTTCCCAAACACTCTATGTGCCACACTTCCCCATGCTCATGGCTGGTTCCTTCAACAAGTCTGGCCCAACCACAACTGTAGGTGATGAATATTAGTTGTTTTTTTTTTTCAGATGGCTCAAAAGCATATGCAGTCATCTAGCTTAGCTTATACCAGATTGGATGAAGGCACACAAACTGTTGTTTCAAAGCACTACCTCTAGCACATGATTTTCACTACCTGGCATGGCTTTGCAAAGTTGAGAGAAGGCATGCAACCTTAAGAATCCTCCACAGTGAGCAACAAGAGACTTCCAGTGAGTGCAACCATAGAGAATGCGGATCCCTAGATGGCCTACTTAGTGAAGGCATCTTTCTTCTTTACCTAGTCAGTGAAAACTGAATGAATGAATGCTTCTTCAAATACAAAGAACTCAATAGAGATGCTTTAAAAATAGAAGAAAGAAAAACAAGGAAATATAATGCCATCAACAAACACAATGCTTTTCCCATAACTGATCCCAGAGAGATGGAATAGATATTATCTGGCAGCTAATTTGAAATAATTATTTTTAAAAGACCAATAAAGCTACAAGTAGATAAAGGAAATGTCTTAATGAGGGTTTCTGTTGCTGTGATGAAACACCATAACCAAAGAAACTTTGGGAAGAAAGGGTTTATTCAGCTTACATTTCCACATCACAGTTCATCATCAAAGGAAGTCAGGACAGAAATTCCAGCAGGACAGGAACCTGGAGCCAGTAGCAGATACAGAGGCCATGGAGGAATGTTGCTTCCTGGATTGCTCAACAAAGCTTACTCAGACTGCTTTCCTATAGGACCCAAGGTCATCAACCCTAGGATGACACCACCTACAATGAGTTGTGCCCCCACCACCACCCCCAACACCCCCCCACACCGCCATCAATCACTAAAATGCCCTACAGGCTTGCATATAGCCCTATGTTATAGAGGTATTTTCTTAACTGAGGTTCCCTCCTCCCAGATGACTTTAGCTTGTGTCAAGTTGACAGTAAACTGTCACAGTAAACAATTTGATATCATCAAGTAAGCTATACATAAAAATGAATTTCAGCAGAAGTTATGGAGCTGAAAAATATAATGAATGCAATGAAAATGCAATGGGCAGTTTTATCTGCAGGCTTTTTCAAGCAGTAGAATATAAGAGTTCAAAAACATTTGAAATTATTCAAAATAAAAGGAAAAATAATGAAAAGGAATAATAAAGGACATGGGATCTGGGGAATACCACCTAGAGGCTCTATGGCTTGACAAAATTTCAAAGACTAATGAGATTTTTTTAAAGGAGGGGATAAAAGCTTCTTTTAAAAGAAAAATACTGCCTGAAAAGTGCCCAAATCTAGGTACATAAGACTCTAAGATCTCAAAAATGTTCAGTCCCCAACTTTCATAGTGCCAGAAGACACTATGCAAGTTTCTGGAAGGGAAGAGTCATCCGTGGTCTTGCCCAGTTGTGCACCCCCAGAAGCCACAGGAATAGCCTGCCTGGAAAGTCAAGGCCGCTGGCGCAGTAGTGGTATGACTACTGTGGGGGTAACCGTCCGCTGTCTGATTGGAGCTGAGGCTCTCTCCATAGGAGGGAACTGTAGCTAGTAGTGTAAACCTAGTCAAAAACTGTGGCTAAAGAAGTCAAAAACTCTAGGGAAGAACCTACTGCCGTTATTTTGGTGAGTGGACATGGAGCCAAACTGTCTTCTAAGTACATATCTTCATACGCCTAGATTAGTGATGCTCACACCCTTCATCAGGGAAGCTTCTTTTTGAGTAGGCAGTGGTTTTCACAGAGACTCACAAGCGGTGATGTGGAGAATAAATGACTGTTGACTGCGTGGCCATAAACAGGGCTTCTACACTATTCCCAGTGCCAAGGCTCAGGGAAGATTGGAAAGAGGGTTAGAAAGAGTGTAAGAGCCAGCGGTTGGAAAGGACCGAAAAACAGTGTCTTCTGAACACGGCAAGACTGTTACGCTCACAAACTCACTACAGATGTGGTTATCTGCATTTGACCTGCGCGAGATTGAGTCTGTCACCATTTCGTCATAATCAGGGGAGGCACGAGTGAGGCCCCACCCTTCACTGAGGTCCTGTGGATTTAGAAAAGACATCAAAGTGGAAAGGAGACTTGGGGGCAAGGAAGAGCTTCATTCAGCAGGAGAAAGGGGTGAATGAAGAACAGAGAGTAATGGGGGACAGGTGACAGTGCCTAAAACTCAGTACACCTGCGTGGAATTGTCAACTTTTTAAAAGATCAGCTAAAGGGAGACGTCACTATGACACAGCAATTGCCAGGTATTAGTGACAAAGTTTGAAAGCACCCATAGACAAGAGACTCGTCACAGACAAGGGCACACTCATTACACTGTCAACAGTTTTGCAGCAAAAAACATTTCAAGCATGGACAAGGCAGAATTATATATTCAAAGCATAGGGAAGAAAATGAACTGTCAACCAAGGGTATTCGAAAATAGTTTTTTTCATACAATATATTCTGATCAGGGTTTCCCCTTCCTCACTTCCTCTCAGATCCTCCCCACCTCCAAACCTTTCCAAGTCTGTGCCTTCTTTTTGCTCCCTTCTAAGAAAACAAACAGGCAAATAAGAAGGGCAAACAAACAAGAATAAAACAAAATGAGCAAACTAATCAAACAAAGAACAAAGAGAACACGAGAAACACACACATGCACAGAGACACACACACACAAAAAAAAAAAACCATAAAAATACAAAGTCAGAAACCATAATATACAAGCAAAGGATCAGTAAGTTTACAGTGATAAAGACCTACAGCAGAAAAAAACTGAAACAAACTGGCACATTCTCTTCTCATAATGGGACCATTGACTGCTATTGGGTTGTATTCAAAATGATCTTCACATTCGATGAAACTTTTCTCAAAATGCAAATAATAAGATGTTAAAAGGCAGACATTACAAATGATACTAAAGAAATTCGGTGGATCAGAAGGAAATATTTTAAGAACCTGTATTTCAGTAAAGTAGAAAAATCTAGAAGAATGGACAAATCTTTAGATACATGTAAACTATTAAATTAGGCAAGGGAATGTAACCAACTTAAGCAGAACTATAACAAGCAATAACACTGAAGCAGTAATAAAGTCTATCAAGTAAAATAAGCCATGACCAGACAGGCTTACCGCTGAGTTCTACCAGACATTTAATGGTGAACTCACACCAATTCTCCCCCAAATTATTCCATAAAATATAAAGGGAAGGAGCGTTACTAAATCCATTCTGTGGAACTAGAGTTACTCTGATACAAAAGTGGTTAAGGACATAGTAAAAAAGACAATTATAGAACAACCTCCCAATGAACACAGATGTGAAAATTCTCAGTAAGCTCCTTGCAAACTGAATCCAACAGCAAATTTAAAACCTCATACGCCATGGCCAAGTTGACTTTATGCTTGGAGACTGAACAATATACTTAGAATGACTTTGCAAACCAAGTTCAAGAACACATCATGTTGTTTTATTTGTGGGATGCAAGGATAGTTCAGTATACACACAAATTAATAGGTATAATACACCTTATAGACAGACTTAAGAACAGAAACCACATGATAATCTCAAAGATACAAAGAAGGCATTTGACAAAGTTCAACATCCCTTCATGGTAAGTAAAAGTTCTGAAGAAGTAAGGAATAGCAGGAACACATCCCAACATAATAAAGGCTATGCATGAAAAACGTATAGCCAGCGTTACACTAAATGGGGGGAAATTGTAAATACTTCCTCTGAAATCCAGAGCAAGACACGTGTGCCTACTCTCTCCACTCTTTTTTCAACCCACTCTTATTAATGCTCTAGTCTTCGCTAGAGCAATAAAACAAAAGAAATAAATGGGATAAAAATAGAAAAGAAGAAATCAAATTATCCCTAGTCTTCCCAGAAACAGGAAAAAAGATTATGAATTTTGTATGAAAGCACAAAAAATCCTGAGTAAAAAAAACAAGATATTCAGTTTCAAGTTATAGTACAGGGCCATAGTAATAAAAACAGCATCGTACTGACACAAAACAGACATTCCGATTGATGGAACAGAACAGAGGACCCAGAAATAGACCCACACACTTATAGACACCTTTTTTTAAAAAAAAAATAAAATAAAAAAGCAAAAATGTCAAAATTTACATTGAAAAAAATTATAGCCTCTTCAACAAGTAGGTGCTGGGAAAACTAGACAATGTAATACTTGAAACTTTGAAACTGCTAGAGAAAAAGATGGGAGGTGGGATTCCAAGACAGAATTAGGCAAGGACTTCTTGAACGTACTTCCAGTAACTCAGGAAATAATTCCAAAAGTTAACAGAAAGGATTTCCTGAAATTAAGAAGCAGCTGCACAACAAAGGGATAAAAATCATCCAAGTGAGTGGGAGGAGAGCCTTCTGCAGTTAGATATATGACAGAGGGGTAATATCTGGAACATAGAAGCAATTCTAAAAAGTAAAGAGCAAAAAGAAATAAACAACAACCACAACAAAATGAATGGACGTGTCTGAAAAGATAAAGTACAGATGGCCAATTGACACTTGAAAAAAACTGTTTAATATCCTTAGCCATCAGGACTACAAGGTTGCCCAACCCCAACACCCGCCTCATCTATGAACTGCTGGAGCATGTGAAGGGGCCAGACCTGCAGATCCAAAGCTACAGGATCTTCATGACACAAGATAACAATAGAATATCCGTGAGGGATGTTACCAATAGTGTAGCAGAAGCCAGAGGCCTAGAACCAGACCCATGACTCATTGCAATGAACACTTACAAGAGAAGATGTATGACTCACTGAGCCACACTACAGCCTCCCACCGGGATTTTTGTAGTTGTTATTTGTTTTGTTTCGGGTTTTTTTTTATTCTTTGTTGTTGTTGTTGTTTTACTTTTAAATTTTGTTTTTGAGGAGAGGCTGCAAAGACAGAGGGTGGAAGTGAGGGGACAGGGAGATGAGGTGGAGCAAGATGCATGATGTGAAATCCACAAAGAATCAATAAAATAGTTTAAAAAAATATGGCACATATACAATGGAGTTTTATTTGGCCATAAAGAACGAAATTATGGCTTTTGCCAGGAAATGGAGAGAACTGGAGATTATTGTGCTAAAACAAATAGTAAGAACCAAAAAAACAAATGCTGAATGTTTTCTCTCGCTTGTGCAGCCCAATTTTGCATGCTTACGTGTATATGTGTAGCATGCAAATGGAAGTCAAGTATTTTGGAAAGAGGGAAAGGACAAGTGGGGGAGGAGGGGCTGTGAATACAGAAAGTGAATATGGTCCATGTACATGGTATACTGGCACACAAAGATCATCATGAAATCCATTTCTTTGTGCAGTGAATTTGCACTAATCGTTTTCCTAGTATTCAAATGGCGTTTTCACAGACATAGAAAAAATGATGGTAAAGTCTGGTAAGAACACAAAAGACCCCAAATAACTGAAGTGGCATTGAGAAAGAACAGAGCTGAAGGCATCACACTGTCTGATATCAATTATATTACAAACTTATGGTAACAAAAACAGTTTGGCACTGTCGTAAAAATCAGACACAGATCAATGGGACCTAGTATAGAACCAGAAATAAACTAGAACACATGTGGGTCACTGATGTTTGACAAAATACCAAGAAAGTGCAATGTGTAGTCTCTTCTGTGAATGGTTTCCTGGGTATCCATATACAATAGATGAAACTGGATCCTTATCACGTAGCACACAGAAGAATCAATCCCAAATGGACAAAGGGTGTCCTAGTGAGAGTTACTGTTTCTGTGTTGAAACGCCATGACCAAAGAAAGCAACTTGGGGAGAAAAGGGTTTATTCTGCTTATATTTCCAATCAGAGTTTATCATCAAAGGAAGTCAGGACAGGAACTAAGCAAGGTTTGAACTTGGAGGCAGGAGCTGATACAGAGGCCACTGAGGGGTGCTGCTTTCAAAGCTTGCCTGCTTTCTTACAGAACCCAAGGCCACCAGCCCAGGGATGGCACCACCCACAAGGGGCTGGGCCCTCCCCCATCAATCACTGATTTTAAAAATGCCTTACAGGCTTTCCTGTAACCCTACCTTGTGGAGACAGTTTCCTAATTGAGGCTCCCTTCTCTCAGAAGAGTTCAGCTTGTGTCAAGTTGACATAAAACTATACAGCACAAAGGGCTTAACTTAAAACTGATGCTGTAAAACTCCTAAAAGAAAGTATGGAGAAAGCTCCTTGTTTGGGCAATTAATTTTTGGGCATAGACAATGAAACAAAAATAAACAGTGAGACTGCATCAAATTAAGAGATTTCTATAGAGTAAAGAAGAAAAAAAATAACACGGAAAGGCAACCTAAGGAATCAGAAAAATATTTGAAAATGATATATCCAAAAAGGGATTGATCTCTTTAAAACACAAGATTTATAAATTCACATGATTTAGTATCACAAAAGGCAAAGGATCTCAACAGATATTTTCAAAAGAAAATAAAAAGGGCATAAAGAGACCAACAGATCTTCAATTTCTGTGATCTTCAGGAAAAGCAAATGAGATTGCAATGAGATGTTACCTCATACCTGTTAAGATGGTTATAATCCAAGAGTCAAACATAGCAGGTGTTGTGAGGATGTGGAGAACGGGGAAACCTCTTATGTTGTTGTTGGAATCTAAGTGATGTAATCATTATAGAAAACAAGATGAACGTTCCTCAGAAAAGTTAAGATGAGCTACCATATGACCCATCAATTTACCCTTCAGATATATATCCAAACAAATGGAATTTAGCACCAGAGAGATGTCTACATTCTCATGTTCATTGTGATATCGCTTAACAACAGTCAAGGTTTATTTATTTATGTGTGGCTTGTATGCATGCACACATACACATGTGGAACAGTATCTAGCTTTTGCTTATTAATCTTCATTAACTGGATTTAGAATCACCATGGAAATATACCTTTGGGGTGGGTAGGTGGGGTCAAAGTGTTTCCAAAACGGTGAGAGGGAAGACCTACCCTCAGTGTGGACAGCACCATCTTATGAACTGTGGTCCCGGACTGAATAAAAGGGAAGGAGTGAGCAGGAGCCTTCACCTGCTTCCTGACCACAGTGGCAATGTGTTGATCGGTCCCCTCATGCTTCCTCCTGCCACAGCTGCCCAAGGTGCTCTAACTGCTGTGTCTGCTGCGTCCTCATGGACTGCATTTGCAAACCAAGAGCCAAATAAATGCTTCTGTCTGGCACTCTGCCACAGCAGTAACAAAAGTACCTGACCTTACAAAGGAAAGTCCTGAAGGAAGAAGGCCTACCATCTGTGAGAACACTGATGAACCTAGAGGACATTTTGCTTAGAGAAACGAGGATAATTCAAAAAGACAGTTACTCATGCATAGTTTGTACAAAGTCCATAAAAAGCAAAGGCTACAGCAATAGTCATGAGAAGCTGGCATAGAAGGGAACTTGAGAAATGTTGATCAAATAGGTTAAACTCCTGTTATAATGCTAGCAAGTTCTGAAAACTTCACACACAGCATTTTAGCTATAATTAATAATTATGGGTTATACACTTAGGACTTACTAAGAAAGTAGAGTTTAGGCCTTCACACACACACACACACACACACACACACACACACACACACACACACACACACACACAAACCCCTATATGAAATGATGGATACTTTAATTAGCTTGATCATAGAAATCATTTCACAGTGTATTGTTTATGTTATATCACTATACTGAAATACCTAACATTTAAAAAGGAGAAAAGATTCCTTGTGGCTAACTTTACTTGGGGTTCAGAATGTCAGAGGGTCAAGTCTGGGGCTGCTTCACCCCAGTGGTTTAGGTGGGACATCAAGGCAGCAGGAACATGTGGCCGTGGTGTTATGTCAACTCATTTCAGACAGGAAGCAGAGAGGAAACAGGAAGTTATTAGGGACAGGAGACACCAAAAGATCTTTCCAGCGACCTACTTACTCCAGCCACCGTGCCTCTAATGTTTCTAGAATCTTCTAAAATAGCATCTATTGGGAATATAGTCTTTAGCACAGGAGCCTGTGGGGGATGGTTTATATTCGAACCACGGCATGCAGCGCATACATGTTTTAAGTAATCACATTGTGAACCTTAGCTATAAACATTTTTCCAATACTATATCAATAAAACGGAAGGAAACACTCACTTTGACTCCGCCAGTCTAGAGCTAGCTGTGTTTACTCCTTTCTTCCCATCTAATCAATATAACGGAGTGGCAGAAAGACTGTTCTTCTGCATGCTTTGAGCACAACTTCCCTGAATCTGGTCTTCCTCTGAATGATTAGAACCCAGAAGTAACAAAATGATGGTGAATCGATGTCCTCAATCACTCACCATCCTAAGTTTAAGTCTGATCCTAATTTATCCTAAAATGATTGGGCAAAATGGGTAATGTTGCAGACACTAACACACTTTGCCTTACCCCAGAGTCCAGTTACCTAACAGTTTAACTCTGCCACTACTGTCTCCAAGCTCCATTTGGTCTTCCACAGACCATTCTGGGGGTGGGGGGATGTTGGGTAGGTACTGCTCCTGCTGAGACATACTTTCCTGTTTATGCAAGTGTTTGACTTTTCTGTGAAAGTATATTTAAAGGCAAAGGTGCACCTTCAGATGGTGCCAGGATCAGAAACCCTGGGTCTGACTCCGTGAGAAAATGAAGCAGAGCCTTGCAAAACTAACAGATGCATTATTAACGTTTCATGTGTTGTGAATTCTTTAGTCAGTAGAATGCAAACAAGGCTAATGGAATGCCATTGCGTTCATGGCATTTTATGCTGTTTTCTGGGATGTTTCCAAGGTGAACATTTTGACATATATTTTGGAGACATCACTCATGTATTTCACCTCCTAGAATTCGGTGGAACGGCATATTTTGTGGGAAGCTTATTGAGTTATCTACACTGGAATTTAGTTTAGCATGTAAGTTGGTAAAGGTATCAACCGTACATGGCCCAATATACCATCCCATCCTGTTACAGAGGGTACCACCAATGGTTTCACTTCGGGTCCATTGCTCTTCCCGTCTCCTGGGCTCTTTCCAATAGCAATCATGTAGTCCTCCCCTCCTCAAGTTCTCATCCTGCCTTTGGGACATTTTTCTTGTCCCTCTCTGACTTTTCATTCAGATTGCTAACTCAGCCGTTTAGGCAGTCATTGCTGGTGACAGTGATCCTCTTCCTCTCTCTTCCTCTTCCTCTCTTCCTACTCCTTCCCTGCTCCTCCCCCTCTTCCTCTTTTTTTCCCTTTTCCATCTTTCCTTCTTCCTTCCTTATTTCCTTCCTCCACTTCATCTCCTCCATCTTCTTCTTTCCTCTTCCTCTTCCTTCTTCTTCATCCTAGACTTCACCACCTTCCTCTTCTCCATCTCCCTTTTCCCTCTCCCTCCCCCTGGCCCCTCTTCCTCCTTCCTTGGGTCCACATGACAGAACATCACTATCATCATTTCTTTTCTTATTGCCATTTTCACTATTTCCTTTTCACCATTCCATTGTCACTTCCCTTGTTCAGAAATGTGTACTGTGTACAGCTTCTCATTGTCCTTTAAGTCAATTCAGGTTTAATACTACCCCACATTTGCGTTGCCTTTTTTTCATCCTCCCTAATGCACTCATAGATCTCTGAGTTAGATAAACTTGATTGCACTACATCACTGTCACCATGTCTTGACACATCTTTCTGCTTTGAATGTCCTTTCCTCTCCTCTACAATCTCTCCTATACCTACAAGTCCAGATCAAGCCCCCACCAGAACTGAGGTTTGTTAATGGCTTTGTCCTCGCCAACCTTAAAACTGCACAGGCCAGCTTTGCAGCTATAATCACCAGGTTTGGAGCATAGGCGTTAGGGATGTCATCCTAATGGGACAGTGTCAAGGTCAGTGTTCAAGAAATGCAGACTTAGGGTGTAATAGACCCCTCTAAAAGTCTTCTGCATGTGTGTGTAAGCGTGCATTCATGTATGCATTCCTGTGTGTGTGTGTGTGCATGTGCGTATGTGTATGTGTGTGTTGAAAATAATGTTTCGGAAACTAAAACACTTGGATTTATCCCAGAGTCAAGTTCCCTAACCATTTCAACACACACATGTTCATTAGGAGGGAAAGCGGGTAGAAATGTTAATCTGTCAGTGTTTACCTTTAAGCCATTCCCAATGGTAAGGGGGACATCTGAGTTGAATCTGTACCAATAACAGAAACAGCAATCAAGAAGAGGAGAATGGTCTAGGCAAAGGGAACACCATAGGTAGAGGTGTGGTATGAGAGAATATGTTATGTTGTAAGACAGTAATGCGATCTCACATGTTCACGGTGGGTGATAAATATGAGGGATAAGAGGAAATCAATGGAGAGAAGAAAGATGGGGACAGAAGAGAAAATAACTCCTAAAATGCTGATGCTAAAAGCACCAGAGAGCAACTGAGTAATGAAGGCAGGAGAGTAAACACTTTTCAGATTTCTATTCAAAAGCCTCTTGCTGGGCTTAGGACCCACTATGATCCAGGATGACCCCATCTGGAGCATGTTAACTGAACTATAACTTACCTGCCAAGATGCTATTTCTACTTAAGGTCCAATTCACAGGTAGTAAGAGTCAGGACTCAGACACTGTGGTGATTATTCAACTATTCAATTATTCAGTGCACAGGTCAGTTTAGTTTCACACTGAAAGGATATCAAGCCAGGTTTTCGGTGAGAAGGGGAAACCCTGTCTGGAAATGCTGGCAGAGAAGTGTACTCTTACAGGGAGAGGTCCTTAATGCTTAGCAACAGGATATGTGAAGATAAACAGATTTCAAAGGTAAGGAGTCTGATGGTAACAGATATCTTCCCCGATAACCGGTATTTACTCTGTGAAACAGAAGCCGAGATTATCAGCTGAGAGCAAAGAGACAATTTCAGAAACTGGTATGAAGTTTACAAACAGCACCTTTGAGAAAGGAGGAGATAAAACCAGAACATCATTAAAGACTGTCAGGAGTCACTGAACTTCCGTCTGGCATGAGGAAGTACGCACGTGATGGAGCACAGCTCTCTGGTCATGTTGTCATCCCCAAGGGTTTTAGGTGCAAAGAAGTCAGTTGGTGGGAAACGTTGATGGATGATGGATTTACATACTTGTGCGTTGAAAGAAGTGATATTATGAAACTGGCTATCCCATCAAAAGCAACCTACAGATTTAAGGCATTCCCCATCAATATCCCCATGATATTCTTCTCAGAAACAGAGAATAGCAATTGGATAGCCAAAACAATCCTGAGCAAAAAGAACAAATGCTAGAGGCACCACCGTATTTGATTTTAAGTCATACTGCAGAGTCATAGTAGTATATGAAAGCAGATGTCTCTGGCATAAAAACAGGTATGGAAATCAACAGAACAAATAGAAGATCCAGATGTAAACCCACACAGTTAGAGGCAGCTCATTTTGGACAAAGATGCCAAAAGTGCACATTAAGGATTAAAAAAAAAAAAAGGACAGCCTTTTTAACAAACAGTATTGGGAAACAGGACATCTAACTTGCGGAAGAATGAAACTAGATGCTTATCTTTCACTTTTCACATAAACATCAACTATAAATGGGTCAAATACCTTACCAAAAGACCTTAAACTCTAAATTTTGTAGAGGAAGTAAATAGAGAAAACACTTCAAGATACAAGCACAGAAGGGATTTTATGACTAGGACTCTAGTCACTCAGGAAATAATGCCAACAATTGACAAATTTATAAAAAAAAAATCTGTACAGCAAAGGGATGAGTTCAATGAGAGAAAATCTAGAGATAGGAGCAAATCTTTATCAGTTGTATAACTGATACAGGATTAGTATCTAGAATACAAAGAACTGAAAACACTGAACACACATCAAACAACAGAACCCAATAAATAAATAAATGAACAATTGGCAAAGGGTAAAATCCAAGTAGCCAACCAATAAGCATATAAGAGATTCTTCAGCCACACCAGCCACCATAGAGATGCAAATCAAAACCACATTGAGATTCTGTCTTTCCCCACTTGGAATGTCAGTCACTGAGAAAACAAACAACCAATTCTGCACTGGATATGGACAAAAAGAAACATTTATACACTGCTGGTGGTAATCTAAACTAGTCTAGCCACCATGGAACTCAGAGTGGAGGTAATAAACAAACAAACAAAACTGAAAATAAATCTTCCATATGACCCAGCTATACCAATATTGGCTTTTACCTGAAGAGTCCAAGTGAACATATTGCAGAGACACCTTCACACCAATGTTCATTGCTGCACAATTTGCAACAGCTGTTATGGAACCAACCTAGATGTCCAACAACAGAGGAATGAATAGAGAAAATGTGGCATATATTCACAATTAAACTTTTTACAATATGTCATTTCCGTGTTGTCTAGATTGCTGAACAGACTTTACACTCCTGCCTGCTTTAAATGGTTCTATACCTAAGGTCTGGCGATGAATCTACTTAAGTAGCAGGTTTAAACGTAAGCCTGAGTATCTATCTACTTCTCTCCCCTTTTCTACTGTTGACCCCTGATCTGTCATCACCCTTCCCCAAACTGAACATCCTGGTTTTTATTGGAATCAATTTCTGTTCCAACAATTCTCTGGGGGAACAAAAAGCTATTGTACAATGAGCTATCCGCAACTCTTGCATGAATAATAAGATCAATATACCTGATAGCTGTTACATTCATCAAAACTACAAAACAAAACTATTGCACATAAACCCCACAGGATAAATTTTAAATGATATAACCTCATTAAAATAGTTTAAATGATGGTTATTCCTAGAAATGTCCACTTTTTACAATTTTCGTATGAGGCAGTTTGTGCAGATGCCGTACCATGACAGCTGGCACAGCACAGCATGGTTCACGAAGAAAAATGGTTTCTAGAGTCAGCATCCTCAAAGGCCTGCAGTTCTCGGTCCTCATTTCAACTTCTGGGTTTTGGTCTAAAATTTGGCTTTAAAATAAATTACATTTATTAGTAATATGGATATAGAATCTTCTGTCCATCCTAGAATTTGCAACTCAGAATAGCTGATATTAAGATCTCTGTAGCTACCTCTCTATCCTCTTCCTCGTAACAGCTTTACCTGAGAGTGAGCTGAAGAAATAATTTCACTTTGTCTGCTTTTTAAAGAGTGTCTCCAGTGTCACAAAGAGTAATGTTTGTTAATATATAATCTGAGGCAGTTTATAGAAACCTACGACATGATCAGAGGAATCAAGAACATATACACCTACAGGGTAATTAATTATATCTTTAGAATGTACAAATGTTGAGTTCTTTCTATTGAGAAAGCATTTGCTAAATTAAACAACCAAACCTTTTTATGTACAGAAACCTGGAGTCTAATAGAGAGCATTATGAAAAGAATACAAATCACTCCAGAGAATGGCCAAAAGTGACAGGCTGCTTAAGAAACACATAGAACACCTTCCTAGAAATTCCCTCTGTAAGGGGAGGAGGGAGGGCGCCCCTGGAGCTGAGAGGCAGCTGTGAGGTCTGGAGGCAGACCCAAGACATCTACAAATTCCCATCATACAGGCGCCGAACTTGCCCGTTTATTGATGAAGCATTAATGAATGCCTTTGAACCCTATTACACTTCTGTCTTTCCCTACTGTTAGGTGGGGGTGGGGTAGGGGCATGTACGTGTGTGATATAATGGTAAAAATTGTGTTATAGGACCACCAAAAAAAAGTGGTTAGATAAACTCTTCAGCTTCTCTAAGATTCAGTCTCCTCATCCTCCACATGTTGACATGTAATGCTGTATGAGGGATTATCACACAAACTAATGAGAGCACGCCCATGGTACTCCCGTGGGCTCTAGCAGGCTGTGGTATTTTCTACTAGTACACTGCTTTTTTGTCAACATGAGAATCTGAAAACTGTGAAAGAATACATAGTTTTAATTTTTCTATTAAACATATATAATGTTTTGTCGATCACCATTGTTTTTCATTTTTTTTAAAGAATTTGATCTCTTTGGGACAAAAGAATAAATGTCTTTTTCTTCTATACGTTATTTAAAATAAATATCCAGTAATGGTGTGTTACTTTGACTTTAAGGCTTTCTAATGTATTCCCTTTGAGACGGCCGAAATCTGAGAGTGGGTCAACCATCACACATTCTATTTCTGACTTGTGGATTACGTGCCCCTTGGGGTTCTTCCCAGGTAAATGTAGTTTGATCAGACCTTGGTGATGTGGGTCCTTCACATGGTGCGCTTCATCTCCCAGCACTGTCTGCTAAGACAAACATATCACTCAGCTAAGAAGACACAAACATTCCACTTGTTTAGCTACCCAGGGACTGATTTTTTTTTCATCCCAAAATCTGTCATCATGCATACAACCAGGCAAAGTATTTAAAGTTTATTTTGAAAGAACATGAAATCCCTCAAGAATGCTGGTAGATGTGAAATTCTTTTTAGTATGCTGGTAAATGTAAAATATCTTTTCTTAGCATAGCACTTCAGCAATAAAGAGACCTTTTACCTGCTTTTTCTCCTGAGCCTGTTTGGCAATTACAATTTCTTCAATCGTAGTGTCCTTTTCTCACTGTGCATGGTGAAGACAGCAATTCATATAGACAATTGCTGTGCTGGTTTAAAGTAGGTTTTTCCTTTTATTTTATTCTGCAACAAAGGAAGATGCAGTTTATGATCGTTTCCATTCCCAACAGCAACCTGGATTTCTCACCCCAAATTATGTAACACTGAACTGCCAGAGAGCGACTCTTGGTATTTGCAGATTTAACACTCTAGGTTTTGAATATTTGCAATCGACCATGAAGGTTTGTGATGTGTTAATTGGCAGTTTTGCTGAGGTTCAAATTCGAATCATATGTACTTTGAACCTAGTGACTGAGGAACCAGTGCTTAGCCTTGCAGCCACGCGGCCTCCCTCTCCACTCAGACTTTCGTTGTTGTTGTTGTTGTTGTTATTGTTGTTGTTCGCTTTTCATGACAGGCAACATTTCCTAAGTGATTAAAAACATGGTGTCTCTGAAAAATAAAACAAGTCATCATATGAAAGATATAACATAAATCATTCAATAACATTGGCTTGGTTTGGGTAATGATGTGCCACAAAACTACCTGTGTCTCGGCAAAGATTATTGGAAAATCCAGAAGTCTAGATAAATTTCCTCCATAGGCAAGGATCTGGAGATTTTGCTTCTCATGTCTTTGGATTTATCCCTTGCAAATGGCAAGAGTTTCCAGATATGTACTTCAGATGATCTGGGTGAGATTTTTAAGGACTAAAAGATTTTCCTGGCTTTGATACAGTTGAAATATGTCCTCTGAGCCTCAGACAAGAGTCTCCTCCCTTCTCATGAGGACTGTCCTCTAAGAGCCCCATCGGGCTCAGGAGCTATGCCTCATGCCACCACAGACCTAAAGCAGCACATACTAGGAAAATGAGGTCTTAGGCTTTGGCAAGCTTTCCCGTTGCTTGACCCTGAAGAAGATCCTGCACCCCCATGCTGCCCTGAGCTCAGACTTTTGCTCATTGTCCATCAGCATCTATCACACCAGAGAGAAGCCAGTGGACCCAAACACCACACTGTGTGTGACACTATGTTCTTGTGGTGTGAGGCAAAATAAGAAAACAGGTTTTTGCAGAGCTCATATTCTATTTAAAAGGCTATTATTTGTTAATATGTGTTGTGTCAAAAGTATTTTCATAAAACAACAGATAGCAGTCAGTGGTTTGGGTTTTTATTGTTTCTTATTAAAATCTGACAACTTTACATAAGTGTCCCTAAGGTTTTTGAAATTTTTGTTATCTGGGAATTCAGTAACTCATACATGGTTCTAAGACTGCACAGAGAGACTACATCTAAATAAGAGATAACCTTCTTAGGAGGCCTCAAGTTTGTCTTCACAGTCAGGAATAGATACAGTCTGGACTCTGGGATTCTTTTACACAAAAGCATGTGAGTTCCTGGGTTACCCTTAAACCCATCTCCTCCAGCTCTGTGCTTCAATGCCACTCAAACTATTGGGCCAGCTGTGTTTACATATCTCGAGCCATTCAAAGCAAGTGATCTTTGTTCCAGTAACAATGGAGGGAGGTGTACTTCACATTCATAAGCACCATCAAAACATCAATTCTTGGCTTTCATCCAAAGATGACAATTGTAAAAATAAGATTGAATCAGTGATTTATTTTGTATTTTGCCTGTATAATATTTGCATTTCTGTAAGACATTTGTGGTACATGAATAATGCTCAGGTTGGAAAATGAAGAGACTTAGCAATAATTTTTAAAAGCATATTAAATATTTAAATGCAGTAGTCATGTCAAAGACCAGAACTGTTAGATAAGAAACTTAGGCTACCTCTTGAATGGCTCTTGAAAACCTACATCTTCACTTGCTGTTCATCACAATGGAATGCTGACCTATCAGTTACCTTGGAGTCTGCACAGCAGCTAAGCTCTGATCTCCGGATAGAGTCCTTGTGTTTAGGTTTACTTGATGAGAAAGATAAGTGGACTAGCCTTACATGTAAGCACAAGGTGGACATCCGTGTAAAAGTTAGACAAAACACACAGACAGAAAATCAAGATGGCCACATGAGTAATAGAATACAGCCAACACATTTTTTAAGACTATAGGCTATGTGCATAAGTCTAATTACATATGGCAAAATGAAACACAAGCAACCTCCAAAGCTACAGTGTTCCTGGTAAAGGTAACCTAAGTGAGAGACATAAATCACATCTGATTTCCTCATAGAAACAGTTATATTGGAGGATTATATGCCTCACCAAGAGTCTGATGCCTAATGTTTTAGAGAAATCACAAATAATCAACAACAAATGCTATGCATACAGCATAATGCTTTCTGAGGTACACATAAACCAAGTGGGGAACTTTGTCGGGTCCCAGTCTTAGAGGCAATCTCTGTCGGTCCAGACCAGAGCCCACTGACTGGGTTGAAGACAGATTCTAGACAGTTCTCTAGAGATGTGTGGCCACCGCCTTCAAGGATACAAAAGTCTCTGACTTGATATGACAAGTCAGTTTCCTGTTTCACACAAAGCTCGATGATAGGTTCTACAAAGAAGAGAATAATTCTCCCCCAATGGGGTACAAAGAGTAAGGAGTCCTAACTAAAGAAATGCAGGCATCATGCAAGGTCCTTCATCTTCTGAGAGCTGCCATTGCTTTTCTTGTCACAAAATCCTTTCTTGTAGAAAAAATATGAATGTGTGTATTTTTTTAAAAGAATTTTAAGTAACTAAGGAGAGTTCGAGCATCCTCACATACTGTTAGAAGGAAACTGTAAACAGGGGCCATACAAAGCTAAGTTGCCATCCTTGGTTGGAATTCAGAAAATATAGAAACAACAACCAAAAAAAATGTGGAGAATGCTTTCCTCTTGAGATTTTCAGGACTTTAGCTCTGTTTCATAAACACTGGAACTTAAAAACCTTTATCAAATGTTGGTTGCCAAAAAGTTCCCAAATTCTGAAAGAAAAAAATTCAAAATGGATAAGATCCTTAAAACAGAAATTCTTGAAAAGCCACTGAAAACCCCTTCAGAGGAAAGACTGTGAGAATATTGGAAAGAGAAAGAGAACAAGCCTGCCCTAGCCATTCCCAGAGAGAGGAAACAATTGCCCCTGCTGGGAGTGGAATAGAAACGTCTGGAATAACTCAGCAGAAGGCTAGGCTAAAGTGAAGAGAGAGAGAGAGAGAGAGAGAGAGAGAGAGAGAGAGAGAGAGAGAGAGAGAGAGAGAGAGGCAGAGAGACAGAGACAGAGACAGACAGAGACAGAAAGAGGAGAGCCTAGTCTAGAGAGAGCCCCGCTATCCAAGAAATATCTGTTGTCTCAGCATCCTCAGTAACACAGCACCATCTGCATCCTCTAGCGTTCACATGCAACAAAACCAAGTACCACTGCACCAGCCTACACTCAGTGCTCTGTGAAGGAAATACAACAGCAGTCTAGTCTGTGTGACTCTTTCACCTTGGAGTAATGACTTAAAAAGCCACTCCTTTCTAGGTACTCCGCGAGAGGTACACACTACCTTGATTTTATATTCTAAACACTCCAGACCTTCTGTTGCTATCTCACTTAACAGATGAAAGCTGAGGTCTGAAGCAGTTAACCCTGTCACAGTAACAAGATATTTGAACCCAGACCTTCCACTCAACTGAAAATAATCTGTAGCCGTTTGCCCCAGCCTGGACAGATTATGGATGTAGCTCCATTTCTAAGGGATCAATGAGAAAAGGCCTGGATCAGTCCAAAGAGGAAGTAGGGTCAAGATAAGAGAGACAAGCAGTTCCCCTGTGGGGGGCGGGGGGGGGGGGAAGGGTGTCATTAAAATCCGTTTTAAACAAATTTTAATAATTAAATATAACCTAATTGGGAGTCAAGCCCGAGTCATTGTCAATTTTGTGAGCTGGCTTTTCTCTTTGTCATTTTAAAGCTGTAAATTGACCCGGTTGCTGCCCACCACATTCCTTTCGGCGGCGGGGACACTGATGAGAGGTCCATCTCTCTCCTGCTTGCTCTTTCTCAGACTGCAGCTGCCTCCTTGCACCTCCCCCTCTCGATTAAGAGACTTGGACCTGGGCCCCTCCTCTGCCCTTGACAGTCCGAAGCCCAAACGTAGTTAAAAGTCTCTAAGCAAAGGCAATTTCCAGTTTGCTATTCCAGGGCCACAGAAATGTGAGGCGCCAACTGGAATGCTGCAGGTTCCCCGAGGAGGAGAGGATTCAGGCTGCTACATGTTCTCCCACACTGCAGAACTCAGTGAAACAATGCCCCGGACTCAGCCCAGATGTGAGTCAGCTTTCCAAGAGCCCAGTCACCGCAGGGTTTGCAGCGCCAGATGTCCAGTGCAAAAGGGTTAAAACTGCAGATCCAGAGCGTGTTTTGCCACCTCCTTAGTGAGACAATCCTTTGTGATTACTCCATTATTCATCACCTCCCGGCAGATACCATCAGACTTGATTTGCTGAGCTAGAAATCCGTTTAGGTGTCATGTGTCAGCCAAACAGGCTTAGTTACAATAGAGCCTGATTAGTTTTCACCTTGGCCTCATAAAATGTGGCATATGTATTAGCATAATGGATTAGGAGGAAAAGAGCATTCACTACAAGAAGTGAGTAAGTGTAGTCCTGGGATTTACACATTTGATCTTCGGCGCATTTGACTCACTCCAACTTTTCAAGATTTGAAGGCTCCTTTTCTGCCTGAAATAAGTAGTTTTGTATTTGTTCTTCCAGTTTTTAATGCTGGCTTTCCCAAAGTGTCATACAAGAATGTAGGGACTGGATCTTCCTTACCTCTGTCTTGGGCAAATAGGACTGCTCCAGACTAAGAGCGTCTTCTACATTCCTACCTGAAGTGGTAGACATGCAGCCATCCTCTGAGGTCAGAATCAAGTCAAAGGGTCCAGACTCACTATAATGGGGGTCTGCAGGACCCACGGAGGTGAAACATCCTGCTGTAAATAGCATTTACACTTTATGAAGTTCATTTTTCTAAATATCATGAAAAGCTGTAGCTGGAGTTTTCTCCAGTCCTGCCTGGCCCACGGTCAGGACAAATCTCTCTCACCCGCCAGTCCCACAGCCTCTCAGACCCAACCCAGTAAACACACAGAGACTTATATTGTTTACAAACTGTATGGCCATGGCAGGCTTCTTGTTATCTAGTTCTTCCATCTTAAATTAACCCATTTCTATAAATCTATACCTTGCCACATAGCTCGTGGCTTACCAGTATCTTACATGTTGGTACTCATGGCAGCGGCTGGCAGCGGCTCCTTACTCAGCCTTCCTGTTCCCAGAATCCTCTTCTCTGCTTGTCCCGCCTGTACTTCCTGCCTGGCTACTGGCTAATCATCATTTTATTGATACACAGGGATATCCACAGCAAAAAGCACCAGATAGCATTAAAAATAATCCCTGATCTAGGAATAGGAACCCCCCCCCCCCAGAAGGTTAACCAACACAAGAATAACCATACATAAACAGAAAATTAAAATAAAGCTCAAAATGACAAAAAAAAAAGCTGGGTGTCTCCAATATGCCTCGTATTATGCTGTAATTGTTTATGCTTAGAGCAATATAATATAAAATATTCCTAGGTACCACATATTGTTCAGAATGAACTATAAGTATATGACCCCAGGTAATCTCTATGTTAGCTTTACAGGGTCACCCTCACAGGGATGAGGAAATTCTGTCTCTAGATCTTACAGTCTGTCTAGAAAGTAAATGATAGAACCTTGAGTCTGACTCTGGGAAGCGTGACTGCAAGACTGGACCAGTTCCACTATGTCACATGATCTCTTCGGCACTACAGTATGGATTTGTGAGTAAACCAGAGCAAGTAATGAAAACACATTAAGTCAGATCCCGGTGACCAGAAAGCGTGGATCCATTCAGAAAACAGAAAGTGCCCTGCTTTGGGTAGGAGTTTGTAGAAAGGGGGTAGGAGATAAGCTGGAGAAGAGATTTGGGTTAAGGAAGTCCTGAGAACCCAGGCTGAGAAGGGACACTTCACGTCCTGCAAGGGGCAAGGGGCAGCCATCAGAGATATTTGAACAGGCAGTCATATGACCAGAACTAAACAATGGGCTCACCAGTTTGACTCTCATCCTCTCTTTGTTCAAACCCACTGCAGGAAATACATTTTGAAGCAGAACCTGGTACAAGCATATTTAAGAATATATATTTTAATGGAAACAAAAAAATGTAAAGCATTTTCCAATCTGCAAGATACTGATATTTACTCTTCTATTATTTCATCTTCAGTTGATTTTTAAGACTCACTGAACAGTAAGGCAAACACTGGCTTAGATCATCGTTGGGAGAGATGGAATGAGGTGGGGCAACCAATTACAAGCTATTGCCGACGTCTAGATAGGAATTGAGAAATGAGATAGGCATATTTTTAAAAGCTATTTCAGAAAAGAATGACTTGGCAATTCAAGAGGCCCCGGGGCTGATGACCGCAAGCAGAAGCTGGAAAGATGGATGAGGGAATTAGCTCTGTGTGGGAAAGAATTTGATTTGAGACCGGCTGGCATTTCAGCTACAAGAAGGCAGATTCTGTCTCCAAAATATATCTGCACGGCAGTGAGAGGAAGAACCAACAGTAAATGTGTATTGCCATCTCTGGAAATGAATCAGTGTCCTAGTGAGAGATGGGAACAGACAGATTTGCTTGAAGGCTGACATGTGTATTGGAAATGGCAGTGGAGAAGGACACCCAAGACTGGAGAGGAAAACTCCTTCGTTCTGTTTGGGGGTTTGTGTTGTTGTTGTTGCTGTTTCTTCTATTCCAGGATAATGTGAATTTCCCCGGGGCCACAGCAGAGGAAAAACAAGCAGCCATAAGCTATGTTAGCATCTGCTCACTGGCACTTGTCCACGAAATCATTGGTGCTTGTACTTTTCCTTCAGACCTCTGGTTCCAGTTGTCTTTTACTGTGTAACAAGCTGTCCCAGAACACTAAATCTTCCAAACAGCCCTGTCATTTTGTTCAGTCCTTTGTGGGTGAGGAATTCAGGAAGGGTGTAGCTAAGCACAGGCTCTCAGCTCTACACGGACCACTGAGGCAGCTGAAGTTAAGTAATGTCGTACATAGTTACCTTGTTTGGGTATCTGTACTTCGATGTTCCTTGGCATTTCACTCTGTTGGCACGCTGTCTCACCCTCCAGAGCCTCTTCCTGTGGTCCCACCTTGAACCCTCTTAGAACATGGCAGCCTCAGCATACCCTGTTTTTTTGTTTTTACATGGCAGTTCAGAACATCAAGAATAAGCATTTCAAAAGGCAAGGAGCAGAAGTTTCTGATTGCATAAGACCAGGATATTGGTCCAGTCCAGCTCGTCACAGAGCCCACCCAAATTTGCAAAGAAGGGATGTCAGCCTGCCTACCTCTCAATTAGTCCTCACAAAGTTTTCATTTAAAAGGCAAGATGACCAGGAATCTTGTAGTCCATCCTATTCTTCCTTCTCATTCAGATATGTGTAGAATGACATCTACAACTCATAAAGCTATGTGGGGAACCTCTGCACTAGCCCTTGTAGGGGACTTCCATATCAACAGTGTTTTAAGGCCCTGTCTCTCCTTTCTGTGAAAGTTGTGGTTGTAGACATTCCTGCTTGTGAAATGTGTGACATTAGATTACTGCCTGAGCTACTGGAGATCTGAATCCATCAGAGATGTGCTGAGTGATGACCACCTCCCATTCTGGTGTGTGTGTGTGTGTGTGTGTGTGTGTGTGTGTGTGTGTGTGTGTGTGTGTAGTATAGTGTAGTGTAGTGTAGTGTAGTATAGTGTATATGTTGAGAATGAGTATGAAATCCTTTCTATCATAATTAATTTTGTCTCCAAGCAATATCTCTTGGAAAATACCTATGAAAATCACTTATCTTGGATTGGCTCCCCCCTGAAAATAGTTTCTGTTAATAAATCATGGCTGACCTCCCCAGGATACAATTTCTATAGCAGACTGGGTTGGAGGAGAAATCTCAGTGAAAGGTAGCCCTACCCCAGAGTCATGGCCTTATCTCTGAGTAAGTGAATGTTCCTGGTTGGTTCCTGTCTGCAGATAAATTTTTCTTCGGAGACTACTGTGTCTGTGGTAAAGGGTGTGGTATTTGCTTTCTCTGGTCTTCTGAATGCGCTCCAGTGTGTTTTATTCCTCATGAGCACCACTTCTAGTCAAGCAGGAACCGTGCTGCAGAAGTGAAAGCCTACTCCAAGGGCCTCACCAATACAATACTCAAAGTGAAGCAACAAGAATTTTCTTTAATTTTTGAAGTTTATTCACGTGTGTGTATCTATACAAACACATCTGGGTGTCTTTTCTGTGTGTCTGTCTGTGCACCACCTATATCCTGACGCCCATGGAGGACAGAAGAGGGTGATCTAATCCCTCAGGACTGGAGTTACAGATGGTTGTGAGTTGCCATGCATGTGGACACTAGAAATCTAACCTGAGTCCTCTGGAAGGGCAGCCATTGCTCTTAACTTCTGAGCCATCCCTCCAGACCCACAAAGAATGTCTCATGCCACACAACTCAGTGTTCTTTCTGTTCTTACCCTCAGTGACAGAGGTCACTACCAATATCTCCGGCACCATCCAGGCTCAGCGGGGCAGCACTCAGTAAATATTTGTTAAATAAAAGAGAGAATGACTGGATGAATTAAAAAGTGAATAGGACATTCCCTAAGTCATCCCAGAGAAAAGTCCACATCTGGGCCTCTGTAGTAATAACTAAGTACCACAATGGAACTAGCATATCCATTTTTCATGTGTTGTTTGGGAGTCTAAATGTGCTCTAGTTAGCATGTCTTGTATTTAAAATGACAGTGTTCATCTTTGAAAGTCTGAGACTCACTCTCTTTGCCTGGCTGTATTCAGTGTAAGCAACAGGCGGAAAACTATGACATGATGTTCACCTTATAGTGTTTGTGACCTCGTGTGTTATATAAACACTGGGGTCTGTATAATTTAGGTAGTGAGTTTGTCTTTGCTAAACTGTCTGAATAAGTATGTTGGATTAACTCAAGATAATGGTGCATTCTTATGGTCTGTTTTGTGCTATAGACCTAGCATAGTCTCAATAGTTACTATGGGTTTACTGGGGACCAGACACAGATGTAAATTCTTTATAAACACTGTCTGAATTAATCCCTATAACAAGTCAGAGACAACCATGACATACCATCCCACTGACAGATTTTTTTTTTTAAGTGAAAGCTTAGACATACCCATGTTCAAGGTTATATAGCTGCTCAGGAACAGAGCTGAGGTTGAACTATAATCCAGTTCCAATTCAAAGCTTGGCAGGGACTGTGTTACCCATCAGTCTCTGTGATAAAATACTGCAGATGAATAGCTGTTTTTAAAATGAGGAAAAAATTGCTTTTGGCTCATGGTTTCAAAGGTGCAAGCCAATGACCCTTTTGAGTTTGTGGTATGGGTGGTGGGGGGAGGGCTGTTTATCTCAGGGCTACTGAAAAATGAAAAGGCAGTAGCAGGGGCTAACATGTCCTCCCAGAGCACTCTGCCAGGGACTGAGTGCCCCCCACCTAGGTGTTACTTCTTAAAGCTTCTACAGCCACAGATAGCCAAGGAAGCAGTCTGGATCCCAGGCCTTCAATACACGGGCCTTTGGGGTCACTCAAAGTGCAAACTATGGCATCCACGTTATACTTGAGTTGAGGGTAGTTTATATCTTTAAATTCATATTACTCTGCAATTTCCAAAGAAATGGGAGCTTTCAGAATACCCTGTGATTCTGGTGTTATACACATCATTTCAAATCCATGATATTTATGCGACTTTGGGCAACTCTCATAGCCGCTGTCTTTCCCTGGGCCCAGAGTTTCCAATGGGACTGGAGCAATGTCTACAGAAGGAAGCATTTGGACACCTGTATCCTGGCACTGTGACTGAGCGCAGATTCATTCACAAGTGGAATTAGGAAAGTACCTCAGGATGACTGTGAGAACTGGGCAGAATAATTAGTACGAAACAACGAACCTGATGTCTCAGAGATTTCAAAGAGCTGCACTCTGATGTGAATTGTCATTGGTGTGACCATTGTTCTTGTGACAGATGTAACAGGTCTGTTGTGTTATCAGCAGAGTGAACGAGCACTTCACTTCTGTGTGAGATGATCTGGATGGCGGCATTGCCTGATGGCCCCCCCAGCCCCGCTTGCCCCTCGGCTCTCCTAGCCTGGCCCTTGCAAAGGCAACTTATAATCCATCTTTGATTATTTATACTTTGAAGGGTTTCAACTGAATAAAAATAAACTGATTAGGAGGGCACTATGCTTTCTCCACTCTTGTCTATATTCTAGTTTAAAACAGTAATATAAACAGAAATCTGGAAGCAGGAAAGAGAAAAAAAACAAGCTAAAATTACGCCTAAATATTCCTATACAAGATGAATAAGCAGCACCCAATAACGAGATCTCATTAAGCCCAGAGTCTTCCTTTCTATGATTGGATAATTTGATTAAACTTCTCTAACTGCTATACTAGTCTACATTTTTATGTCTTTATTAGTACAAGTCTAGTCCACATTAATTCTTAAGTTACTTTTATGCAAATATATCCTAATATTAGGAGATGGAATGATGATTCATGAGCTGGCTCTTCTCCAACTTGCTGTGTGGCCTCTGAGAAGTCAGTGAATATCACTGGGTTGTTATTGTAGCTACACAAAGCACTTTATGATCCCCTGTGAAAATTTGTGGAGATTAAGTGACTTCCAGTAATTGTTGCAAGTCACTTAGAAGTACTAGTTAGCAGTCAGTGCATTGGACTAAGATGAAGTAAGCCAACTTTATGGGGAGAGAGTACCAGGTTTGGTTTTTTTTTTGTTTTTTTTTTTTTTTTTTTGGTTTGCATCTTTTGCAGGAGATGATCAGGGGTAACCCCCTCAAGGAAGTTGCCTGAAGTGAATGCTGTCATGAAGAACATACCTGGCACCAAGCAGGACACTAATGTGATATGTGCTCAAGAGAACAAATAAAGAACGAGAGTAACAAAGTCACACCCCCCGGGTTGCTGTGCCAACCAAAGCAAGGGAAAAATACTTAAGGCTTCTGTTTGGATGCACAAACTGAATGGTGAGGCAGCATGTATAACCTTTCAGGAGATGGTGGCATGGGCAAGGGCTGAGCCCCTCAAAGGCACAGATGAAAGAGAAGAGGGGCATCTCTGCAGCTGTAATTAGAGAAAAGCTTTTAACCCTGTCTAGACATCAGTTGGTCTTTGAGGAACAACCTCTACAATGTCTAAGGATCTGCCAAATGATTTTGGCAAGAGTGAAAAATAGTGATGAGGGAAACCTGCCTCCTCCTCCTCCTCCTCCTTCTCCTCCTCCTCCTCCTCCTCCTCCTCCTTTTCTCCTCTCTCTCTCTCTCTCTCTCTCTCTCTCTCTCTCTCTCTCTCTGCCTTCCCTCTCTCATCATTGCTTGTTAAGCAACCCAATTACAAAACTACCATGGTTAATGCCTTAATTCACTCTTCTAATAAGTCTTCACTCTGACCAGCATCTCTTCCTTCTACACAGTGCATTGTATTTCTCACTTCATCTCATGAAGATCATTTGAAGGGCTTCAGGAAGTTTCTTGCCTCCTGTGGAGGAAGCATTTCCCAAGAGTATAGAGCCCATGAATCAGCCTGCATGCAGACAATGTCATATTTACCAAGAACCCAGCAATCAGAGAGTTGTAGGTCAAGGCAACTCACTTCATATTGATTTTTGCCACAAGGACCTGTTCATATTAGTTCATTGATATTGACTTTAGTCTAAACTGTTCTTATGCAGTATATGGTCCCACCAGTCCGTGGCATGGTAATTGAAGCCTGTGGAGCTGAAGATCTGATGAAGGTGAAGAAGCTGTAACCATTTAGGAACCTGTGGGCTCACACCACTGATAATCTCTGATTTGGTGACAAGTTTCTGGCTCTCCTCACTACCTGGGGTCTAGATTCTAGGCTGCTCAGATCTGTCTTGTGCAGCTTGCCTGTGTCCCTTGTAGTGATGGCTCCTTCCCTGTCTTTCAAAAAAACCTTGTGGGTGAATTTTACCCTCAGAGACTTTTCCTTCAGCTCTCTGAAATTCTTTAGTCGTTTGTGTTTTCGTCTTAAAAGATTCTGACTTCCACTCGTGATTCCAGCTGGGAGAGATCTCTTTCTCTTTCCTTGAGATCCACTCTGTCCCCTTCCTTTTACCTCTCCCTCGCCCTCCATCCTATATAGGGTAATCAAGATGGAGCCAATTCCCTCTTAAAAACACACGTTGGCATACTATGTTATCATTACATAAAGAAGTAAGGGAAAGAGTTAGATGGGAGGTGAAAAGATTTTTCAAGAATCACGTGTGAGATAGCTTTCTGCTCCCAGATGCCAGACAATGCCCTGGTGAAGCCACTCACTTCACAACAGATAAATCTTGGGTGTTTAAGCCAACTCTCAAGGAGCCTGTGTACAGCTAGCAGACCCTTCCTTACGACAGGCAGAGAACTGTGTTTAGACCAGTGTTTAATCCTTCACTTCCACTAAATTTGAGAGACTTCTCCTTGCCTATGAAGACAATGAAAAAAAAAATCTATTGTGTACTTCCCCCCAAAGGATTTCCTGTCTTAGTTTGGATTTCTATTGCTGTGATGAAACACCATGACCAAAAAAGCAATTTAGGGAGGAAAGGGTTTGTCTGTCTTACACTTCATATTACTGTTCATCATCAAAGGAAGTCAGGACAGGAACTCAAGCAGGGAAGGAACCTGGAGGCAGGAGCTGATGCAGAGGCCATGGAGAGGTGCTGCTTACTGGCTTGCTTCCTATGGCTTGTGCAATCTGCTTTCTTATAGAACCCAGGACCACCAGCCCAGGGGTGACGCCACCCACAATGAGCTGGGCCCTCCCCATGAATCACTAATTAAGAAAATGCCCTATAGCTGGAACTTATGGAGGCACTTTCTCAAATGAGGTTCCCTCCTTTCAGATAACTATAGATTGTTTCAAGTTGGCATAAAACTGTCCAGCATCCATCCGTCCTTCCTTCCTTCCTCCTTCTCTCTCTCTTTCCTTTCACTATTTTTCACAGTAAAGAAATCAGCCACATGGTAATTGCTTAGTAATTTAGTTTTTCCTGATATAGGTAGTTTGGTCTGGCTTTGCCACAATGGGTGGTTATACAGAGAAAAGCAGTAGGTCAAGCCCATATCACAAGTAAGGCCATCCCCACTGCCCCTCCTCAGTGTGGTCCTCAGTGATCAGCCAGGATATGGCCAGATTCTTTTCTCTGTACCCAGAGGGAAAAGACGCACACGAGAAGAAAACTGATGTATTTCTTGAAGTAACAATAAAACAATTGCCCTGGATATGGCAATTAACTTTCCTAACTGGGTCTGTCACTGTCATCTGGAGGAGAGAGCTACATGCTGATTGAAATCACACAATAGTAAATATGTGTGTCCTCTGAGCGATTCTGTGCTTTTGGCATTTCCCCTCCAAGATGCAGTCATCATCTCTGAAAAACGCAGGTGAGGTCACCTCAGGCCAAAGAGCTTTAAGAGAGCATGCACCCTGGTCCCCCCTGTAACCAAGGTTGTCTCAACACCAAAAAGGCATGTAGCACTTTCTCTGCCGGGTGGTCTTTAAGACTGAGAATTTGAAGTCAAGAAGCAGAATTTTGATGTCAATATAAACTACCCCTTATAAGAACTTTGAAATGGAGGTATTTACAAGGAAAACGTCTCTCTACTTTTTGAAAAAGAAACTCGGCGCATGTTGAAGACTGCTCTCCCCAGACTCAGAAGAAAACTTCGCTTGAAAACAAAAGAGGCTGGGACTAGGAAAGGTACCCACTCAAAAGAGCACATTCAGACGAAAAAGAAAACATTTCTTCAGGGATATGTAAAGCGGGCCTGCTGAGGCAGGTTTGCACTCAAAGGGCTTTTTGCAGTGTTTAAAAAAAAAAATTCTGCAAGAGTTCTGCATTGGGGGCTGGCAGGTCACTGAGGAAATGTCAACTTAAGACCTCTCCCAGAGCAGGTGATGGCTGGGACACAGGGTGGCATCTCAAAGCCCAGCCTGAGTGTGAGAAAGAAAATATGCATCTCTGGTTGCTGGCACAAACCTCTAATTCACACTCCAAACCCTTGATGGGATTTGATCACCTTGACTGAAGGGAGCTTCAGCACAATCCATCTGGTCTCTTCGCCTGCTCTCAGTGTGCATCTAGTTCCCTCACAGAGGTTCCCGAGTTCGAGTCCTTGTCGGCCTCTGGGAACCGTAGCATTTCTATTCTCTGTTGAAAATGTCCAGGGAGTTGTCACTGCCCTCCTCCTCAAGCCTGGCTAACCAAACCCCAGTAGACGGACTTCATGGTCTTAACCTGGCTAATCCAGTAGAGAGGAACACTTGTCTTCCTGCTTAGGCAATTTTGCCTTCAACACAGAATCTTCCCCCCTCCATGCTCTGACCCAATGGGCTGTGCTGGAGACGTCTGAAATACAAATATCAGAAATGCTACACCCCTCTTCTGGGTCATGTCCTGTGTCCAAAGAAAGATGGCGGGGGCCAAATGCCTAGGTTCTAGACTAGACCTGCCTGCCTGGAGTGGAGTATGGCTTACCAACAGGAAGCTAACCGCTGCCACAACAGGCCACATGAAGCTCCAGCAACAGTGTGAAAACTCGCACACATAAACCTGCACAGCACCAAATTTAATTCTTCAGCAAAAATACACCGAGAGAGAAGAGTTGGGGCTTAAGTGGGGATGAACTACCAGACTCACTTCCCATCACTCAGGCTTTTGGGGTGAAGTCTGAGGTACCTGTATAAAATCTATGCTTCCCAAGGGGCCAGAGTATGAATTTGGCTCTCTGGGAATCCTGGAGTTCCTATATTCCTGACTGAATATGTGCTCTTCTTCCCCTTGATGAGAAAGCCTGCTCACGATGGGATCCATCTCCACCTTCCTGGTGTGACATGCAGCTCCCTTCTATGGAGGGCGTGCCTTATCCTGTGTGTGGTAACAAACGTTGTTTCAATCATTTCACCACTGCTGTGACTCCCACAGAGACGAACAAGAACCTTTAGGCTACAAAAGAGTTTGCTTTTGCACATAGACCAGAAATTCCTGGAGGTGCTGCTGGCAACTCAAATATCAAAAGGTTATATATGGGGATATGGGAGTGTATTGAGGAAGCATAGCTTAGCACTCACTAGCTCCAACACCAGCACTGGGGTGTGTGTGTGTGTGTGTGTGTGTGTGTGTGTGTGTGTGTGTGTGTGTGTGTTTTCAAATTCTGACCATAAAAATCTAGAAACCAACTGTGTGTCTTTAAATGTTCAGGTTGGTGTTTTTGTTTTGTTTTGTATTTTTTAAGTGGAGCCTTTATACCAGGAAGTACCAGAAGCTCACAAAAATGAGTCAGCTCGAGGCTAAAGAGATGCCTCTAAAGATGAGAACACTTGCTGCACTTGCACAGAACCTCAGGTCAGCTCTCCAAACTCACATCCCAGCTCACAACTGCCTATCATTCCAGCTCCAGAGGATCCAAGGTTCACTCTGGCCTCCCAAGTCTCTTGCGTTTGTGTCCACATACACATATACACATAATTAACTTTAAAAAAAAAAACACTTAAGAAAAGATTAGGTAGATCTTTTAAGGACTAGTATGAAAGATGTCCAAAATACTGAAATCAAAAATACTAAGTAAGGTTAGGAGGCAAAGTGCATAGTCTGTTCTCCTTATAATTTTTTTTAAAATTCTGTGTGTCCATATGTTTGATCCATACAGAACTTTTGTAATCTTGAAGTGAAAATGATGCTCACCATGGCTACAGAAATTGGGAGTGTTTAGAAATGCTAGAGCAGTTTATTGCTATAACGTCTGCCATCTGCTAGAGTTAGGATGTTTTAAAAATGAGTTTGCCCTGAAATGTCCTTTGGATGCTTTTTGTAATTATTCTAACAACTATTTTGTATCGTGTTTTATGAAAATATTGGTGCATGACTATTGGAAGCAAGGAAACATGATCCTTTATCACAGAATGTTTTAGAACTATGAATAGTGGATATTGGAAAACTACTCAGTTCCTGCTTCTGCTTCCCATCCCTAGCCATGTCTATCCTTATTTTTTTGTTTGAATTTTATTTTCAATGCATGTTGCTTTTATGGGTAAACATTTAGAAATGTTTAGACTTATTTTTAGAAAATGTATCAGGTTAATGACTTTTGTCTAGCACGTTCTTCTCTTGTTTGCCCTTTATACTTCAATCACACAATCAGAAATGGCTCAAGCTTCAAAATGAACTTTCTTTGGGAAATTACTTTCTTTGGGAAGAAAGTAAAAGGCATCCAAGAGAAATGAGAAGCAGCAACAAATCAACACTGACTGCCCACACTGTGAAAACAAAAAAACAAAACTTTTTTTCTGCATCCTTGAGCACAGCTGGAGTGTGAGCCTCTCTCACAGATGAGAAGGCATGCTCAGGTCTTATTAAAATCTCCTCACTGGATTACAGACTCCAAATCCCCTGGGGAACCTTGCGAACTACGTAATGCTTCTCAATTTGCATCTTCAATTCTGCATCTTTGATTTGGTTGAGAGATGTGAAGCCGCGTGCCTAGCCAGGCAATCCCCTGGTGGCCACACGTGGGAAGAGGGAGGCTGCAAAGTACTGTCTTCAGCTCCATCTGGCACGAGCTCCCAATCATGCAGAACGTTTCTTCTCCATCCACCTTCTCCCGGCCCTTTTCTCTCCTCCACCCAGGCCCTGGCACGGACTGGATGAACACACCCGCTTATACTCAAGCCCACCCACCCTTGGAGAGACTCCCAAAACAAATGGGAACGGCGTGCTGATCAGAGGGACCACCTCTTTTATTATAGGATGGCACTACCCCAGCATTCCATCAAGCTTTTGAGTGTAGAAATTAGGCCAAATCCTGGCTCTTCCCCAGGACATGGCTGCCAGGATTGTATAGAGAAACATCTGGCTGGACAGTTTGAAGTGCTTGGCTTGGCCATGAAGGAAATCCACTTTCAGCCCTGTGTTCCAGGTTCCCATTTGCCTTCCTGGTTGGAGATGCCAGGCTTGCTACAGAGGATCTGCCTTCCAGGGAGAAGGGGGAGCAAAGTTCCAGGGCCTTCACTGATGTGTTAGTTTGCTGTGCGACCAATACCTGCCAAGAAGCAACTTCAGGGAAGAGGAATTGACTTTAGCACGTGACAGGAAGGTGCATTACATCATAGCAGGGAAGAGTTGCCAGCAGCAATGTGAAGCAGCTTCTGAGAGGATCGGGAATTAGGGGTCTGACAGAATGTGGGACTGGGCTGTAAACCCCCAGCCTCCAACCCCTTGTGACCCCTTCCTCCAGCTAGGTGGCATCTAAAGGTTCCACAGCATCCCCAAGCATCAACACCTGCTGAGGAGCAAATGTCGGGAGACATTTTACATTCACGTGATAACAACTGGGAACATCTGCGGGTGCTCTATAACGTGGTTGTGTTGCCATACCACAGCCACAGGGCACCAACGGACGGAGGAAGAAACCCCGTGGCTGTGTTCTTGTGAGCCTCGCAGAGTTGTGTTTTCAGGGCTGGCAAGGACTAGATTCTTCTTGGCGGAAATGTCACAATTTCTTCTATAAACAGAGAGTCTCTGCACTTGCGGTTTCTTGACATTTTTCTAAAAGGTTGTCAGGTAGCAAATTTGTCTCAGTTCTTCATTTTCAGGGGACTGATTGGGAACACAGTTTTTGAAGAATTAAGACTGAATGAAATTCTTTGGCTTCTTTTCCTTATAACTTCTACTTTTTGGTGTCATTTTAAAAATTGTATTAACATGCACCTAACAAAATTTGCCATTTTAACTATTTTAAGTGTGTATTTCAGTGCTATTAAAGGCATGCATGTTGTTATCAACCGTCACACTGTTCACCTCCAGGACATTTCGTCTTCTCAAAATGAAATGTTCCCAAGTCTCCCATTCCCAGCCCCTGGAAACCTACATTTCATATTCCATCTCTCTGACTTTGTTTACTCTAGGTATCTCATATAAAGGTAAATATACATTTGTTCTTTTAAGTTTAGCTTATTTCATGTAGTATAGTGTCTTCAAATTTCATCCACGTTGTTATACGTGTCTGCTCTACCTCTCTTTTTAAAGTATATACTATGTTTTGTCTCATTTTCACCTCTGTGTTATTATGAACAATGATGTTATTAACATGAAGCACTCCATCACATAACAATGTTTTGATCAATGACAGATGGACCACATATACGACTGCAGTCTCATGGGGTTACAATGGAGCTGAAGCATCCCTACAGCACCTCCTGATGCTGTGGCCACTGTGAGTCACAGAGCAACATATAACATGTGCTTTGTGTACAGTTAATCTAAACACACCTTATAACAGTAAAGCACATAGGACTAGAGACACAGATCCATGATTAAAAGTGTATATTACTCTTGCAAAGACTCCAAGTTTGATTCCAGCACCCCTATGTCTGGCAGCTCACAGCCACCTGCAACTCCAGCTCCAGGGAGAACCAATGCCCCTAGTGTCTGTAGGCACTTGCACTTATATGTATACACACACACACACACACACACTTAAAAACAAAATAAATCTTTTTAAAAAATTATAACACATACAATTATGTAAAATATATATTCAATAATGAAAATTAATGACTGTGTTACTTGTTTACAAATTACATATGACTATACTATATTTTCTTATTATCTTAGAGTGTACTATTTAAAAACAAAGGTTAAGCCGGGCAGTGGTGGCGCACGCCTTTAATCCCAGCACTCAGGAGGCAGAGTCAGGCGGATCTCTGTGAGTTCGAGGCCAGCCTGGACTACCAAGTGAGTTCCAGGAAAGGCGCAAAGCTACACAGAGAAACCCTGTCTCGAAAAACCAAAAAAAAAAAAAAAAAAAAAAAAAACAAAGGTTATCGTAAAACAATGACCTCATACATCTTACACTTACTTCAAGAATCTCTCAATTGCGTCAAAAGGCCACATAGGGAACGGTCTTATACTATCCAGTTTTGTTCAACCTCACTATGCCACTTGCCTGGCTCCCTCAATGGGCACAGACTCTCTGAGCATGAAGAATGTGTCTGACTTGTTCACATCTTAAACCGATCCATTGAGCCCTATCTGTCATATGACAGACACTCAACTATTCATTAATGAAGGAATGGATGAATGACTCAGAGAAAAATTCAAGCTCCAAATACGGATTCCAAGTCAGTCATCAGGCACTCATTTTTGGTCTGAGATAACTGAATGACATCTGTCACTCAGTCTTCTATGGAAAATAGGGGGAAAATATACCTGGTGTTCTTGTCTTACAAACAAATTACCTAGATTAAACTAGTATGCCACAGCTGGTTCTTTCTAGCTTCTGGACTTGACAACTGATAAAACTGAAGCATGTTTGCTACTTCAATGACAAAACTAGATGTACTATTGACAAGTTATACACCCATGTGGTAGGTACTAAATAAATACTAAAGAGAGAAGGCAAGTGGGTGGAAACAATCATGAAAGATACAGAGTGGTGTGGAAGTAATTAAGACAAAATGGTGATAGAGACTTTAGTGGGAAGTGCAGCTCAAGATCAGTGTGTAAGTCACAATCTTCATTTTTCATCTAAATACTCCATTTAGAAGCTAAGTCTGCTGCTACATTCCCTGTTCAGGATTGGTTATGTATCAGTGCCCTTCAGAGCACCAGACAGAAGTCTTTATGGAATGAACCCTTGTAGGTTCATTCCATAAAGCATGGGTGAGGTTTTTCTACATTCTTCACCTCATACAGCCGCAGGTACAGTCCTGCCAGATGTGCGGTGGTGTGACGCCCTGTTGTACATGTTGTGCAAAGCACCAGACTCTATCGGAATGAGAGGAAAGCAGTCACATTTAAAATTTGGCCTGTATTGTTTAAACAGAGAACATGCGTTATGCCAACTGAGATTCCTGTCCGTCTTGACAGACAGTGGTGGAATGAAACATTAATCTCATTTGAAAAGATGAAGGCAAGTTAATAACCTGGGATTGGTATGTCTTGGTGTTATTCTTAAAGGAACAGAAAAGGAAGCCAAGAGGTAAGCCTCAGAGCAACAAAGCCCCCAGCCAGCCAGTGGTGGGGATTGCAATACGCTACTGTATTTGGTGAAGATAGCTGGGGGGATCACTGGACCAGTCAGAGGTCAGAAATGGCCACAGCACAAGCTCAGAGCAGAAAGGCAATCAGAAGGCAGCTTTCCCCAAACGTGAAAATACTCCAACAAGGGAAGTGGATGGTCTCACAAAGCTCTGGGAGGGTTGCCTGACAAACCCGAGACCTTTGACCTGCTTCCTGCAGATAGATACCTGGGTAAGACCCACCCTGTTGTATTTCTGCTGTTAGATAGATAGTCCCTGGGCCTTTGCACCTGAGTTAGAGGTGGTATTCCCAAACTTCTCTCAGATTTACCAATCCAGAATCTCAAGAGGTGACACCCAATTGTGTATATACATATGTGTGTGTGTGTGTGTGTGTGTGTGTGTGTGTGTGTGTGTGTGTGTGTGTGTATTAAGGATGAAAAACTTCTCTAAAAAGTCCCCTCGAGGTTCATTGGCTGGTAGTCACAAATTCATAGCTCATACAATTGCCAGCCAGGAAAATATGTCCAAGGATTATATCAAAGACGCCAAGGACAGACAGGGTCGCCTTTTACTCATCACATGAGCTCAAAGGCATGAATACTGGAATGTGTTTTGCTGTTACGGTGAGGGGGTTGTAGAGCACTGGAGGAGGAGAAGGTAGCGGCGGCTCTCATGATAACAGTATAGTTGCTGATGGGGTCTGTTGTGGTGATATTACATTCCCCAAAATATTGTGCACCCTAATAAACTTATCTGGGGTCAGAGAATAGAACAGCCACTAGATATAGAGGCCAGAAAATGGTGGTATTCAGGCCTTTAATTCTAGCATTCCAGAGGCAGAGATCCATCTGCATCTCTGTGAGTTCAACGTCACACTGGAAACAGCCAGGCGTGGTAACAAGAGCCTTTAATCCCAGAAAGTGATGGCAGGAAGCAGAAAGGTATTTAAGGCGTGAAGACCAGGAACTAGAGCCTGGTTAAGCTTTCAGGCTTTTGAGAAGCAGTTCAGCTGAAATTCATTCTGGATGAGGACTCAGAGGCTTCCAGTCTGAAGAAACAGAATCAGCTAAGGAATTGGCAAGGTGAGGTGGCTGTGGCTTGTTCTGCTTCTCTGATCTTCCAGCGTTCACCCTAATACCTGGCTTCAGGCTTGATTTTATTAATAAAACCTGTAAAGATTCGTGCTACAGTCTGTGTAGTTTTGTATTCCTTGGTTGCCACTTCTTTAAGTCTACTCTTATGTGTTACACCAATGCCGGAAACTTTTTCCCTCATTAATAGCCATTTTGTGACATTGAGAAGGCATCAGAGAAGCCAAAAGGAATTGGCATTTGGAAAGAAAACAAAAGCAACCAATTTTAGGATAATCCAAAATGCCACATATAATTTTTGCGCACATACCCTGAGCGTAAATCACTGGAATATAAGCCTTGCTTGTTTGTCTATTTGTGACAGATTTTTGATGTGTAGCCCAGACTAATGGCGAGCTAAAATGACTATATATCCCAGGTTATCCTCAACTTCTCTACTGCTGGAATTGTAGGCAGGAGCCATCAGACATGACAGGTGTAACGCATCTAACCTTTTATTCAACAAATGTTTGCTGACTATCTACTCTATGCCAGATGCTATATTTGGCCCTGGGGAGACACCGTCAAATAACACAGACAAAAAGCCCTGTTCTGTCCTTATGTCGCTGGCATCCTTAAGGGAGTGACAGAGAGTCAATCAGTCAGGCAAACTGGTTCTATAAAGGGAAATAAAGTTCTATAAAGAGAAATAAAGCTGACAGAACAAAAAGGTAACACCTGAGTGGAGTTGCTGGACTAGGGGAGAGCTGAGATCAAGTCTCACTGGAAAGAGAAGATGTGTGCAAAGGTGTGAAGAAAACAAGCAGTGAGCCATGCAGATATGTGAGGTCGAGGACCCAGACAAGATGAAGCACATCAAAAGACCCTGGAGTGAGTGGGCCCCTGATCCAAGGAATAAGGAGAAAACAAATGAGGCTAGAGGAGAGTGAAGACAGAAAGAATCCACAGGTTAGAAGAAAGGTGGACCACAGGACAAGTAGGAGAGAGAACTAGGCATCTAGCACGAACTTAGGTTTTACTTTGAAGAGAGGGAAGAAGAACATGGGGAGACTAAAAGCAAAGGAGTCACATGATCCATTTTTTCATTGTGATAAAGCCATTCTATAACTGCCTTGGTAATAGACTACAGGGAGACAAATGAAGGCCTCTTACACTCATTCAGGTCGGGTATGGTCATGACTTGAATGAAGGCCTGTTACACTCATTCAGGTCAGGTAATGGTCATGACTTGAATGAAGGCCTCTTACACTCATTCAGGTCAGATATGGTTAATGACTTGAATGAAGGCCTCTTACACTCATTCAGGTCAGATATGGTCATGACTTGAATGAAGGCCTCTTACACTCATTCAGGTCAGATATGGTCATGACTTGAATGAAGGCCTCTTACACTCATTCAGGTCGGGTAATGGTCATGACTTGAATGAAGGCCTGTTACACTCATTCAGGTCAGGTATGGTCATGACTTGGACTAGGGCAATAAGGATAAACAAAAGAGGAATGAATTCAAAGCCTCTAGAATTGAATAACTATAAAGATGGAGTTGCCACTACCTGGTCTGAAGAATACTGTGAGTGGAACAAGTTCGTGGAGAGAAAAATCTGTAATTTGGTTTGGACATGCTAATTATACAGTAACCATTAGATGGCCAAGTAGATGGTCAACTGAAGGTGTGTGACAGTTGCCAGCATGTGGGTGATAATTAAGGTCAAAGGACTGGATGGGAGAGATTTGGCATAGCTTTCCAAGTGTTTAAGATCTACTCAATTTACCCAGCTAGTGTTTTTCTAGGACAACGGAGGAGTTAGGCAAAGAAATAGTTAAACTGCATTCATTATAATAATAAGGTATGAAGTAAACACTTTGTCAAAATAATCTGGAAGACTTCACACTCAGAACCCTAGAGAGTGTTTGCGTCTCAACTTTGGCTTGGTAAATTCACAAGACTTGGTGACTACCCATGTAATGTTGTTTGAGTCAGCTGGTGAAAACTCAAGCACTTGCCGGGCGATGGTGGCGCACGCCTTTAATCCCAGCACTCGGGAGGTAGAGGCAGGCGGATCTCTGTGAGTTCAAGGCCAGCCTCATCTAAAGAGTTCCAGGATAGCCAGAGCTACACAACACAGTGGAATCCTATCTTGATTCCTGGTCAAACGGTTAGTTTATAGTATGATCCTATTTGACACTGGTGCCACCAGGGGGCACCTCAAGAAATTAATTTTGGAAAAGTACAATAGTTGAGGATGACAAAGAGTTCATGAACTTCCAAATATGACCTGTACTTTGGAAGCAAAGAGCACAGTGTTTCTAGTACACACATCTTAAGATTCAAATGTGTATTAATTACTTGCTGCAGAATTCCATGGAGGGTTTGTGAATTCCTTAGACTTGGGGTACACTTGGGGTAAGATTCCATTTGTGAGGGACATCTGTGAATTCTGGGATTTTCTTCCTTGGTCAAATATGGCCCTGCTAGGTCAGGCTTTTTTTTTGGGAGGGGCAATAAAACCATTCCAGCAAGGCACTATTAGGGCCTATGCTGTTGTACATGGTGCAGAACAGGGCATAGATCTTCAATTATTATTATCATTACTATTCAGTTTCTCTTGGTTGTTTATTGGTTTGAGTATACTTATTTAAATAGGTAGAAATTGAAAAGCATCTTCAATGATAATTCTCATTTGATGCATTTTTAAATTTATTTCTGGTATCCTTAGATTCACAGAGACAGTAATGTTTTCATTATGACATTTTGACCTGTGTCATCACCCTTGTTCTTATTCATCTCCCTCTACAATGCATTCCCCTATCCTCTCGCTCCCCTCTTGCTGGTTTGCTTACCTTCCAAAACAGTCCTTTCTTCTAATTTCATGCCACATGTGTTTCATTTCTGTTTTTCCATCTTAATACCAACATTTCCCTGTTTCCAACCTAACTAAACCAAAGACACCCAAGAGAGAAGAGGTTTCTTAGTAATTAGTTATCCTCAACCACCATCACCCCAATACCAATTGGATATTTTTCTTGATAAGGTTCGGGCTAGAGAATATGTATTAGTTACTTTCCTTGTGGCTGGGTCAGGCTATTAAATGAAGCCACTAAGTCATTTCTAGAGGGCAGGCATAGAGGATGTCTCTATTCTAACAGTGATGGCTGAGAATTAGTTTGTTCACCTTGTTGTACTGATTTTTTTTGAGCTGAAGATTGAACCCAGGGCCTTGCGCTTGCTAGGCAAGCGCTCTATCACTGAGCTAAATCCCCAACCCTCTGATTTTTTTTTAACAGCTAATGTGTAGTCGAGCCAAGTTGATACCTAGATTGTGTAGCTCCAGAGTCCAAAATCACATTGCCTTTATTGACAAGTAACCTTGAATTATTAAAGTTATAAAGTAATAACCTTGAATTATAAGAGATTGGTAATAAATTCTCATTATCCCTTAAGAATGTTATAACTTGAACTAAATAAGATAATTATTTAGATATGTAATATGTATTCTATTTAGTTAAAATTATACAAGCCACTAATGATATAGATCTAAGTCATGTATGTGGATCTATCTATCTATACATTATATATATATATATGTGTGTGTGTGTGTGTGTGTGTGTGTGTGTGTCTGTGTGTGTGTGTGTGTGTCTGTGTGTGTGTGTGTGTCTGTGTGTCTGGATTGCATATAAATGCATATATGTATTTAGTATTTAAATAGCAACTGAATGTTTCTACATGCTATATCTATGGCATAATATTTAAGGTAACATATTCATCAAATAATATAGGCAAGTACAGTATGGAGTACTTCTTTTTCTGCCATGCCAGAGAATTCTTCCTGTAGAAAATGAAGGTGACTGTTGATACAGGACATTGGGACTACTGCATTAATATGTAACCCTAGAAATAGGTCATTAGCCTAGTGCTTGGCACAAAGCATATTACATGAATGGATAGATGAATTCTAATTATTTCATGAATGGGAAGGGGAGAAACAAAATACATAGTACTTAAGGTAGGCGAGAACATGGTGTTTTCTGAACAGAACAAGGAATTCTCTCGGTGGACTTACTTAGCAGTGGGCTGACAGTAAGCTGGCTGGTGAAGAATTTTTTTACTCTGTGACCAGCTCATCTGCCCTGCATTTTTTATCTGCTTTGCTTTGGCTTCTAGTCCCTTTTTCTCATTGGTTTCTACATATAAGGGAAAGACTGATTCTTATTTCCAAAGAGAAGTGTATCCTTTATAAGCAAGGTAATTTGCTGTCACTGATGGGTAATATATTTATTGTGTGGTTGGTCATAAATAAGTCATTTATTGATTATTGGGACAGTTAGCACCTACATTTTACCAATATTCTTTACCACTTCGGTTGCTTCTCAACGCTATCTTCACTGTTTCTATCCTTAGCATTTTCCTTCAGATTTCTGGACTTCAATGCTTTCTTCCTTGGGCTGAATTGAGTAGCATGCTTAGTGAGTGGAGCACTCTGCCACCTTCCCAGGGAACAGAGCCACAGACCCACCTCCTGAATGATACAGACAGCCAAACATATCTTTGTTAGAAAAGAGAAGCTATAGTTTATTTTAGACACATTAACGAAGTTTAACTATTGTGGTAAATTCATACTAAAGATCCAACTTCAAGTGCGTGTTCATAAAAACTTTAAAGAATTCTTCTATATCTCCTATAATGAAAGTGGTATTGTTTAAATCGACAAATATACCCAAAGACAATATGTGGAAACTTGAGTCAGTTAAGTCACAGTAATGAAATTAATAAAAACTATTGTCTGTGAGACCCACAACTGGACCCTATGCAGAGTTAGAGTCCTTGGAGTGCTCAGTCCTGAATGGGATGTCTTCACCAAAGCCCCCTTTACCTCAAGGCTCAGAAATCAATGCAGAAGAGGAGGCAGAAAGATTGCAAGAGCCAGAGGTGGTAGATGACACCAAGGAAACAGTGTCTCCCAGACACAACAGGACTGATACACATAGGAACTCACAGAGACCATGAGAGCACACACAGGGCCTGCACAGGTTCAAGTCAGCCAGGTCTAGCACTGAAAGGGGAAAACGGACACAGGATCCCATCCCTAACAAGAAACTATTTGCAACTGATATTTGATGGCAAAGGAAAAATCAGTTTTCTCCAATGGAGTCCTGCTGGGTGTATTAACCATACTTCATGGAAAGCCCTGTGCCCAGGAATAGTTGCCCAACACAAAACAAACTCAACTGTATTTTTGTTTCATTTTGTTTTGGTAGTATTTTTTAATGTGTGTCTTTATTTCTTGTTTGTTGCTATGTTTTTGTTTTTTATGGATATTTTTGAAAGAGAAAGAACACAAAATTGGGAAGGTAGGGATTCGGGGAGTGATATGGAAGAAATCAGGTGAGGGGAAAAACATGATCCAAATATATTGTATGAAAAAAATTTTTTTCAGGGCTGGAGAGATGGCTCAGAGGTTGAGAGCACTGGCTACTCTTCCAGAGGTCCTGAGTTCAAATCCCAGCAACCACATGGTGCCTCACAACCATCTATAATTCGATCTGGTTCCCTCTGCATACATAATAAATAAATTTTTTTAAAAATTTTTCAATGAAACATTTATGCCCAAAGACCTAGTATGAATTGAGTAAGGAAAACTTTTGTTAATATTGTGTTAGATGTTAACTAAAAGTTTCATTACATTGGTCTTCGTTGAAGTGGTTTTTTTTGTTGGGTTTTTTGTTTTGGTTTGGTTTTTTTTTTTTTTTTTTTTTTTTTTTTTTGGTGAGTGAAGAGTCCACTTCATTTAAGGTTTCGGAACGGTTTCCTTCCCTTTGAAAGATACACCATTTCCCCTGTCTATTGACTCCATGAAAATGTCCTCTCTTGCCCCAACCATTTTTCTCACTTTAGATCACAGATTCTATGTCATTCAAATAGCACCGCTGTAAAGCCTCCTCCTTCTCATTCCTATACTGTGAACTCCCGAGACTTGTGGAGTGCAAACGGTATCGAAATAACACCCTAACGTACAATGTCAGGTCCACATTCTGCCCTGAGATGCTCTGCCCATCCAAGATTGGAAGCTGTGGACCCACAGCCCGGGGACTGGAGGCAGGCCTTCCCGTCTTAATCACACAGCCACTGCATGTGAGGAGGGAACCCGGGTTTAACAGCAGAAGAAAGAGAGCATTGTGAGCCTTCGATCAGCTTTGTATTAGGAGATTTTTTTTTAAAGGAAAATGATGTGAAGGGGAGAAACGGGATGAGAACAACAAACCAGCGCAAGCTCCCTATTCCAACATGATTCGGAGAAAATGACTGATCTGGGTTGGTCATGTTGCCAAAAGAAATGACTCAAGCGTTCCAAACCAGAAATGGAAATCAGAAGGATGCCTGAAGCCTGAAAGAAGAACAAATTGTCAAGATATGATTGACCGTACGGCTTCAAAATCAACCGTACCAAGGATGAGCTTGGAGAGTTGCCCAGAACAGAGCTGAATGGTGATGTTCATTTCGGTCCTGACTGTTGAAATAAAATAAAAAGGTAGTGATTGTACTCCATCAGATATACAGATGTGTTAATGCTTTCCAATTTCCCCAACTGGGGATCTGGTGTCACTTGCCCTGTTTCTTGCTTCACCAGTGAGTCTTACTGCAGCGTTGGATGCTTACTCACTGCCAGGTTTTTGGCAAAGAAGTAGGCTCCAGGTGGAAGTGTCCTTCTCATACTGTGTGCATTGCAGGTGGCTTGGAGAATGGCTTCTCGCCTTGGAAATAATTTCCATATTTGGGCTTCAGTCTCAGAGAGTGTGCGTTGTGTATCTCTGTTCGTGCCTTTCCAGTGTAACTGTGGCTGGGCTGGGCTTATGAACCTGGCCACTTTTGAGTCTTAAAAACATTTTCTCTTTGAGAATACCAGAGAAAGTCTCAGTTTCATGGGCAGAGGATTTGCACACTGGTCTTTTCCTCTTTTTAAGGTGGAAGTGTGTGTGTACATATATGAGTGTGTGTGTGTCTGAGTGTGCGTGTATGCACCCATGCACATTCATGCCTCCTCAATCACACTTCACCAATTTCAGTAAAGAGGAGGTATGAGTTTGAGACACTTTCTCGTGCAGCCCAGGCTGGCCTGGAACTCACTGTAATCTTAAACTTCTGATCCTCCTGCCTCCACTTCTCCAGGGCTGTGATTACAGGTTGTGCCTCCACACCCAGTTCATGGAGTGCTATGAATAAAAACCAGGTTTGTACATAATAACCAAGCACCCGTGGAGGATCAAACCCAGGACTTTGCACATGCCAGCTTTCTACCAATGTGCCTAGCCTTCTCTTCTTGTCTTTTGAGACAGGGTCCTTGACTGAACCTGGAACTCAGTCAGCTAGGCTGGCTAGCCATGGAGGCCCAGTAATCTGGCTGTTTCCTGCTCTCTAGAGCTGGGATTTCAAGCTTTCATGAGGGTGCTGGGGATCTGAGCTCTGGTCTTCACACTCGCTTGGCAGGTTCTCCATGGACTCAGCCGTATCTCCAGCCCAAAGGCCGGATTATATTTTATTCACTATTTCCTTGCTTAGTGGTTGCTTTCTAATGAACTTATCAGTTGAGTTTGATAGTAAGCTTTCTGGTAAAGGTGGTTTGTCTCTCTGCAAAGGTCAGTTGCAAGGTAGCTACACTGTTCTTCTTTCTCTTTTGGAGCCACAAAGACAGAAATGATCCTCATTGCTGTTTCTAACACAAAACCTGCTGAAAGCAACTCAGGAGATCTCTTAGCCTGATTGTTAAGAGTCCAACTCCACAGAACAAATAATTTCCCAACAAATGTTTTCTATATACTATATTTAAAAAAATAACGATGAAACCAATAGGTGGTGACTCAGGCAGAGAAAAGGAGGGGTAGAGGAACACGTGGATTTTTTTTTTCCACTCCTTAGTTTCTCCACCTGAGTCAGATTTTGAGAATGTTACACCCTGCCCTTTCTATTCACTGTCCGGCACTGTCTTCAGTTTTAAGTAGCTAACTTAAAACAAATGGGTGTTTTTCCATTTGCCTGAAAGGAAATGGTGTTATAAGATACACAGTTTAATTAAGGTCTACCTGGATACTTGATCTCTTGATGTCTAAAACTTAGATTTTTAAAATAGAGTAACCTAAAGTTGTCCCTCATAATGAGCAACAACAAGAAGGTGTCCTTGAAGGCTTAACTTGCTGTATACTGAACCACCAAACTACACACAAGCTAAGAATTCCACATCTCCAGTTTCCATGTAATCTGCGCCCTTCATTGGTTGTTTGGTGACCTTTTAGCCACCCATATGTTAAATTGTGTTGTACCTTATAGGAAGAAATGTGGGGTAAAATTACTTCATGGTTTTGGCACAAACATGTTTTAAATAAGCTATGTGTGAGCTGTGTCTTTGAGAAGAACACGTGCAATTTAGTTTTTGATCTTCATTTTATAGATGTACATAAGTACTACAAGGCCTGTTTTGATTGTACGATTGAAAACAAATGTGGTCCAATTTTGTAGCACTGTGCATGTACCAGGTTTTCAAATAGCAGCTCCCATTTAGTATGTATCATACTAAGCACCATAAACTAATGGCTTTAGAGAACTGGTATGCCAATCCTTATGTTTACTATGACTTTGGTCTGCTAGTATTCCATGTTCCACGCTGGGCTCAGGCAGGATCTCTCACAGGCAGTCATGCTAACAGGGTAAGGTTTGCAATGCATCATGGGTTCTCAGAAAGAAATAGCCTAACCCATTTCTTTTGCAATGACTCTAAGTCACTTTCTCCTAAATCTTTATTTAGCAACAACACTCATATCTTTACTACAAGTATTGCTTAAGAATTATAATTTGAAGAACTGAAGAATCACCAGAGGTTAGCAGTAATGACTAATCTTCCAGAAGACCTGTGTTTGATTCCCAGTACTCATGTGGTGGCTTACTATTGTCTGTCACCCTAGTCCTGGGGTATCTGATGCCCCCTTCTGGCCTCCTTGGGTGCTACACACAAGCATGGTGCACAGATGTATGTGCAGATAAAATAGCCATACACAAAGAACAAGTTTCCTTAAAAAGAATTTAAAGTTTGAGATTTGTTTCAGAAAAAAGAAAAAGACTGTTGCAAAATTGAATGAGAGCAATATATGAACAAATACCTGTGTGTATTTTTCAATGTGTGATGTGTGTGTGGTGTGCGGGTGTGTGCAGGTGTGCACTCATGGAAGCCAGAGGAGGATGTGGGGTGTTCTGCTCTATCACTCTTCATCTTGTTCCCTTGAGACAGATTCTCCCTGGATGTGGAGCTAGGCATGTGCCTGTAACCTCAGCAACCCTCCTGTCTCCTCCTCCCTCACAGTTCTAGGGCCACAGGCACATATTGCCACACTTGGTTTTTATGTTAGTGTGGGGGATCCAAATTCAGGTTCATGGACAGCAAGCACTCCAACCGGCTGAGCCGTTTCCCAGCCCATGCATGCGTTTACTTTTTACAGAGTTGCTAGTGCATAGGGAATATTCAACAGATTTTTATCATTTTGCTTATAATAATCTTAATGAAATCCCATTATGCATCCAAGCTCATATTTTCTTACACAAGATAAAGTCAGACTGATACCTCTTAGAAGGAACATTAGGAACAAAATGTGAGGGATGCCATGTAGTTCATAATACACTTGTCTATATTTTTATTAAATTAATTAATTCACTTTTTCCAGTCTTATCACAGTTTCCCCTCTCTCCTTCCTTTCCTCTCAGTCTCTCCCTACAACCTCCACTCCCCCCCCCCCCCCCGCATCCACTCCTCTTCTTTTTTCTTCAGAAAAGGGCAGGCCTCTCTTGTTTATCAGCCATCCACAGCATATCAAACTCAAGTTGCAGTAAGACTAGGACCTCCTGTCTCATTAAGATTGGATGAGACAACTCAGTGTGAGGACTAGGGTCCCAAAAGTCAACAAAAGAGTCAGAGGCAGCCTCTGCTCCCACTGCTAGGAGTCACACAAGAAGACCAAGCTACACCGCTGTAACATATGTAACATATGCAGAGGACCTAGGCTCTTTATTAGTACCATGCAGACTCTCTTGTTGGCAAGTCAGTCTCTCTGAGCCCCTATGAGCCCAGGTTAGTTGATTCTGTGGGTTTTCTTGTGTCGTTCTTGACCCCTCTGATCCCCACAATTCTTCCTCCTCTTCTTTCCCAAGATTCTCTGAGCTCTGCCTAGTATTTGGCTGTGGGTCTTCGCATCTGTTTCCATCAATTGCTGGGTAAAGCCTCCCTGATGACAGTTGGGCTAGGCACCAGTCTTTAAGTATATCAAAACATCATTAGGAATCATTTCATTGACTTGTTTTTAATTGCTGATCATGTTCAATTCTATCCTAGGTCTCTGGGCCTTTGGATCCTAGCCCTCCAGGCAATGTCAGGCAATCTCTCTCATGACATGGGTCTCAATCTGGACCAGTCATTGGTTGGCTGCTCACATAATTTCTGCACCACCTTTACCCCAGCACATCTTGTATGCAGGACAAATTGTAGGTCCAAGGTTTTGCTGCTGAATTGGGGTCCCAATCCCTCCAGTGGAAGTCTTACCTGTTACAGAAGGTGGCCAGTTCAAGTCCCATATCCCCCATTGATAGGAGTCTTAGCTAGGGTCACCCTCATAGATTCCTGGGAGTTTTCTTTGTACTGTGTTTCTAGCTCATCCCAGAGATGACCCCTGATTTCAGTTGTCTACCCCAGTACTCTCTCCCTCCATTCTCCCTTCACCCAATCCTTCTGTTCCCATGGCCACCCCCTATCAAAACACACACCCTGTTCACTTGTGATGTCTATTCTCTTTCCCCTTCACAGTGAGATTCAGGTGTCCCCCTTGAGGCCTCCCTGTAATTTAGATTCTCTGGGTCTGTGGATTGTAGCCTAGTGATCCTCTACTTTACAGTTAATATTCATATGTAAGTAAGTGCATGCAATGTTTGTCTTTCTGGGTCTGGATTACCTTAATCTGGATGACCTGTTCTAGTTCCAACCATTTTCTTGCAAATTTCCTGGTGTCATTGTTTTTAACAGCTGAGTAATACTCCATTGTGTAAATGTATCACATTTTTTTTATCCATTCTTTGGTTGATGGACATCTAGGTTGCTTCCAGTTTCTGGCTATTATGAATAAAGCTGCTATGAACGTAGTTGAGCAAGTGTCCTTGTGATATAGTAGAGCATCTTTTGGTTATATGCCCAGGAGTGGTATAGCTAGATCTTGAGGTAGGTTGATTCCAAATTTTCCGAGAAACCACCAAATTTATTTCCAAAGTGGCTGTACAAGTTTTCACATCCACCAGTAACAGAGGCATGTTCCCCTTGCTCCACATCCTCACCAGCATGAGCTGCCACTTGTGTTTCCAATAGTCATTCTGACAGATGCAAGGTGGAATCTCAGGGTCATTTTTATTTGCATTTGTCTGATGACTAAGGATGTTAAACAATTCTTTAAGTGTTTCTCAGCCATTTGAGATTCCTCTGTTGGAGAATTCTCTGTTTAGATCTGTACCCCATTTTTTAATTGGATTATTTAGTTTGTTGATATCTAGTTTCTTGAGTTCTTTATATATTTTGGCAATTGTCCCTCTGTCAGATGTGGGGTTGATGAAGTTCTTTTCCCATTCTCTAGGCTGCTGTTTTGTCCTCTTGGCAATGTCCTTTGCCTCACAGAAGCTTTTCAGGTTCATGAGATCCCATTTATTAATTGTTGAGCTTAGTGTCTGCACAATTGGTGTTCTAGTCAGGAAGTTGTCTCCTGTGCCAATGTATTCAAGGCTATTCCCCATTTTCTCTTCTACCAAGTTCAATGTATCTGGCAAAGCTGCCAGAGTTGTGGGCCTAGGGGATGGGGTACATGTTTAAATTTTAAAAAGTAAATTGTGTGTTTGTGGAGGGTTATGGGGATGGGAGTGGGGTTGTCTGCATGATGGTATGAACACCTGAGTACAAGTACCCAAAGTGGCCAGAAGAGGGCATCAGGTTCCTTGGTGCTGAAGTTACAGGTGTTTGTAAGCTTCCTGACGTGGTACTGGGAACCAAACTCTGGTCTTCTACAAGAGCAGCAACAGCTCTTAACCACTGAGCCATCTCTTCAGTCCCAAAGTTTATAGTACACTTTTATGAAATGTCTTGTAAGCCTCATCCAAAGATTTTTCTATTTGGCTTGATGCAGGTTCAATCTTAAAAGCAGACTGACCCATGAGTTGTCTTACCCGGGGAGGAACTGCCAGCAAGGCTTCATCAACATGTGCATTCTCACTCTCCATTCATTCACTCTCCATTCATCCAGCACACAGATTGAAGGCAGCTATCTGCCTCTCAAGAGGTAGATAATATGCACCATGTTGACATGGACGTCACCAATCTCTTTACTTCCCTAATTTTGCTCTGAAACACAGCAAACTAAACTCATACAACAAGCCAGAAGCACATGAAATGCACAGTGCACATAGTTCTAGACAAAGGTAGAAAAATACCTTTCACCAAATAAGTCATTCCCTCTTGAAGTTTTTAAATCTGTGCATCCTGTTTTGCAAAAAGAGACTTCAACCCACTACCAAATCAAGCCAGAGATACAGCATCAGCTTGGGACGTCCTCACATTCTCCTTCCCACATTTTGTTGGCAACTCTTCCTGTTGGCCCAAGGGACAATCTTAACAGATTTTTTTTTTAATTCTTCCTTAGAGGACATGGCACAGAAGGCCTGCAGAAGCCATGTTGGCCATTGGGACCATTAAGGCATACTTTCTGGATCCAGGACTCTGGGCTATAAGTAGTCAACATAGTTCAATTGTATTTAAGTAAAATTTTACTGAAGATGTTGCAGGGTATCTCAGAGAATTAAAATCAGGGGAAAATATTCAAAAGTGGTCTATATGTAACTGAGTTTAAAGAAATCCTGTGGTAGAATAATAATCTGAGCACCAGATTCTCTTCCCTTTCTTCTTTCCAGTCTCTCTGAATAGGGCTTCCTTTTTTTCTTTTCTCTCTTTTGCCACAGCAGATTGGCTTCCTCTAAATGACAGAAACATGGCCACTGCTGATAACCCGGTTTTATATTTTGGAGCTTGAACCACACCAAGCAAGACTGTGATTTTTCAGTACCAATTCCTAAATCCTGGAGAAAAACTCAAACAGGTCTGGCTCGAGTCACATTAAAGAATTAGAATATGACTTGGATCCATTTGAGCAAGGTGTCTGACCAAGCCCTGCTTCCCAGCTGTCTCATACTGTGTTAATAAACTGGTCGCCGTTATTTCAATAGACTTGGTTTGTGGCAGTTCTCCACAGAAGCAGTGCTGGCATGACCATCAGTACACGAGTACTGTTGCATGGATATTCTGTGAAAACAAAGCGGGAAAGTGCATGATTCTAGAGTTCCATTTGCCACCCAAGGGTGCCTAGGATCTCTTAGAACTTCCAGTTAAAACTGCCCATGTACGTTATAAGGCTCAGGATGTTGAGGCAAGATTACTGTACATAAAAGGAGCTGAGCAGAAAGAGGAGAAGGAGGGCCCGTCAATGAAGCATCACCAACATGAAGCAGAGGGCCCTGGACCTCCCAGCTCTTTACAGATTAAACCCTTATGTTACTCCCAGCTGCCTCTCTGTTCCCTCCTGCCTTACACCTCTTTTTAATATTCTCTCCCATCACTTTTAAAATGAAGTCCTTGTGTTACTTATGAGACAATCCTCTTCCAGAGAAGTCATGCTATACTTGAGACAAAAGTCTAAAGTAAGGCAAGGTTGCTCCTGTTCTCTTGGTCTATTCTTGGGGTTACAGAATGATTGAAAAAGACCAACTCTGAGAATCATCAAGCTCACCCATTGCCAAACACATCTCGTCTCTGGTACCCATGACAGGTGGGCGTTCAGGTTGTTTGACCATATGTCAAAGTAGAACTCACCACTTTTCAGGAAAAGCCGTTCCATCTCTGGATAGTTGTGCCTATGAAAAGTGATTTCAATAAAAATCCAACTGGCCGAAATCTGTCTTTCTTCGCTGCTTCCAGCTCTTGGTCCCAGTTCCTCCCCCTGGAAACAGAGGATTCCAGTGTCTTCCCCACATGCACGCCTCTCAAGAGAACCGTCATTCACTGCACCTCTGCCTAAGGTTGTTGACTGCTTAGTATCTTTCCTTTCTAACTGCTCTCTGCTTCTGGAATATAGGCCATCAAGTCCACCACTACCCTGAATACTTTGTTTTTAAAACTTTGCTTATGTGTTCCTCTTAATTTTCCCCTCATATCTACCAATAGTTTTTCAGATATGAAAAGGTCTGCACAGAAAGAACAACACTAGGGGCTGCCTTAATTATAGCTGTACAACTTCTAGTCACAAAAAATGGCATGTATCTAGTGGGAAGACCAAGCCTGTACTTGTGTGCCGAAAAATGAAAAGTAATTCACTTAAATGAAATTTAAATGCTTTAAGTTTTACAAGTGTGTTGAGGTGGGGAGGGGGTGATGTGAAAACTGTAGGCATCCGTAATTAAAATTGGAATAAAATGAGATTTGGCAATTTGTAAATTCTTGTAATTCTTCACATTGAGTTTTCTTTATTTCCAATCATGATATTCATAGTCTCTGTTAAGGCAAAACCAATGGGCAAAGTAAATGTGTATCAAAAGTCATACTTCACAAAATTTTGTTATATGCTTGAAAAGGACTCCAAGGTGAGATCCCACCCAGCACCCGACCCTGAAGGTGCTATTAACAATTTAGAAACACAACACAAACCTTTGCTCCTTTGAGCTTGCCGTTTAAGCCAATGAGTTGATAAAAGCAAGAGGTCACTGTGTTTGGGTGGGTAACACAAGGTCAGCTGGAGTAAGCTCTTAACTTTTTGTTCTAGAAACATACAGAAAAGCAGACTCAATGTGAGGAAGCTAGAGCAAAGCTTGGCATCACTCAGAGGAGCTTCTGTCCCATGTCAAATGGACATCCTAAAACAGAGACATATTGAGTCTCACCCTTCTCTGTAGCCACTATATCAAGAAAATGGATTACTTCAGAAAATGCAGCAAAATATTCTATTTATATAATGGCAAGGTGGAAAAAGAGATGTGGTAGGTGCCTCAAGCTTCTTAGACAGTAGGGCTTAAAATTTTGACTCCTAGAACCCAGTAAGAAAAAAAAAATGGTGGGTTTTAATTGATCAGAAGCATTTGACACTCATGCAAAATTTATTCTTGTCTAAATGTATTCCCACAGTATCCTCAGTGTTGACGTGGAAAGAGTCTAACTTTTCCTCTGCCCAGTCTACATAACCTTAAACCTGGCCCTCCTCAAGCTTCTTCCCCTTCCACTAAGGAACGTCAAAAGTATACATAACTAACTTGGGATGGAATGGGAGACCTAATCTCACAGACTCAGAACTAACTAATAAAGCCCAAATTAAAGGTTACGTTGGCTTGCTGATCTCAAAAAGGTTCAATCTACTACAATTGGGTATAACCCTAATCTCATTTGGTTACCAAAATTGAGGAAATAAAAGACCTTAGATAACTTGAAGTGAACTACAACACAGAGAAAATAAAACTCCCCTGAATGGAGAAGAGTCAAACGTGTCTGTGAGGTAGAGCTTGTGGCCACGTTTCTCAGCTTGCTTACAGGGCTCCAGGCTTGGAATCACTCAGCTATCTTCTTAGTGTCATAGCAGTGATAGACACAGGATTCTTATCTTCACTCTAGAACTGCGAACTTCATAATTGGTATGCTAGATTAGATTGTTTCTTTATTCATAAACAAAAGCAGAATTTTCTGATGTCAATTTTCTTACTTAAATAGCAATATTTTCTTTCTCCAATAGGTTTTTTGGCTTTTACAAAGGAATTCTACCACCCATTTTAGCTGAAACACCAAAAAGAGCTGTCAAGGTAAGTACTGAGTGCTTTCCCACCAAGTGTACACACAATATCAAGACACCCATAGTAATGAAGGGAGCACTAATATCACTTAATGTAAAATACTAAAACTTTTAATGCAGAAATTGTAGCATAATCAATCTTTGTTATAATTAGACATGGTCAGTCTTTCAAATATACTTATTTATTTGTAGGGTTTTTTTCAGGTAAAGGTGCTTCTTTCTGATGAGGAAATTACTTACACAGAGAGAGAGAGGGAGGGAAGGAGAGAGAGAGAGAGAGAGAGAGAGAGAGAGAGAGAGAGAGAGAGAGAGCAGTGTCTGAGACTCAAGTAATTAAATCACAAAACCTACAAAAATCACGTGGACCTTTTCTTAAGCAATTCAGAAATGTTCCTTTGGAGCAATGACTATTAAAGAAAAAGAAGTAGAAAATCACTCTTTAAATCATTTCTGTCTCATGAAGTATACTGTTTATTTGTGTATGATTCTTACATAATGTTTTTAACAAGTCAACTTTATTTCCCCCTTTAATACCTTCTGCTAAAATTCTCTTCTGGTGCTTACAAAATTATTATTTCCATTTCTTTAATGTATGACTCTGGAGGTTTGTGTACTACTCACTGGTGTTGAGTGTGTTTCCATGGATGTGTGCCAGACCCTCGAAGGATAAAAGACCTCCACACTATTTCCCAGTGTTCTTTCAGGCAAAAAAAAAAATCCTAATTGCAGTAGCTCAATCTGGCATGGCCCTCCCACCCACCCCCATCTCTGACATCACCAAATATGGCTTTGTCTTTCTATAAAAAATAACATAAACATAAATGTAAAGACTTCCTTCCAACTTTATGCCATTTATTTTAATGGCATGAAGCTTTTTCACATACTCAATTTCTATCCCCGATATTCCTGAAAGGCAAGAAGGAACAGCTTACATGCTGTTACTGAGTAAATTAAGGGAATGACTGGGTTTAAAAACATGATGAAATAACCAACATATATACACAAACATCAAACTTTTGCATTAAGTCAAATAGTAATGTAATAGAATTTAAATTCAGGTCTCAAGTTCAGAAAAGAACACTTCAAAACATACTTTCTCTATAAACGTGTCTTCTTTGTTGCTGTACATTTTGTGCTCTCATATTATTGCTTCAATACAAATTTCATTATAAGGATCTGAATCGCAGTAGAGGATCTGGAAAAAGTTCACCAAAGTACACAAAAGGGCTGAATTGAATTATGAGACGGCTTCACTTGATAAAAGATTGCCCAAGTAAACAAACAGAACAGAGTTCCTGTTCAAAAGGAAAGTCACTTTGTCTCCCTGGAATAATATATTCATTTGTTCAGTGTTTTCCGTGTATAAATAAAGTAAATTGTAATTAGACTTCTTCCTGCAGTCATTTCCCTTAATGCTATATATTGGAGACAATTTACACTTTAAGAGGATTAAGTTTTATCAATGTTGAACAATCCTTTACAAAAAAAAAGAAGAAAAAAAAAAAAACTCGAGCCTTACAAAACTGAGTTAGTCTCTAAAAAAATAAAATAGAGCAGTGCTCCGTGCCAGAACAATGGTTAACAGATGAACTGTTGGGCAACTGGATATGGTGGATGTGTCCCAGACATCTTGTTGCCAGTAGATTTTACCTTAAAACTATTGAGACATATGGTAAGTACATTGGCTTTTTAAGTAGAGCTTGTAGTTAAGTGTATCTTTGCCAGATGGATAACACTAGTTTTTCAACACAGTTTATGAAAGCATTCATTTTATAGGTATTTATCTTAGGATTTGGGAAAAGTAACCATCTGATTGTAACGATTTCATACCTCATAAACTATCTCATTGTGTGTCATTGAAATTTACCTCTGAATAAAATATTCAGGAATGTTTGTGTGTATGTATGCACATAAGCGCACATGCATGTGTGCACACACCTACGTGCATACATCATGTATGTATGTTTTCCTTGGGATGGACGCTTTAGTTACAATTGTTCCCATAATCAGAAACAGGCAATTTTATGCTTGTCTGTATTTTACTGTTTGAAATGAGGTTCATAATTAAAATAATAATATTTCTTTCCAAAAATGAAGACAGAATCAAACTGCAATCAACAGACAGAAATGAAGACAAGACTCAGGCAGAGACACTGAGAGATGGGAAGAAGCATGTTCTGGGTTCTAGGGTCTGCTATTCAGCTTTCCAAGGCCAGAAATGCAATTGTTTTCTTTGTTCAAATTACCAGGACTCTTTACCCTGACCCAACTCATGGGCAGTTATAAGCATGTGAAGTCTGCATGTGCGCTACTGTGTATCTTCACCTCCTGTGGTGTCCACGCGTATTTGATGTTCAAATGAGTAAATGAAACAGGAAGAAACTTATAGGAAAAAGAGTTCATATTTGGAGATAATCTCTTCCATTTCTCCAAATCCCCACATTTCCTATTCAAAGTATCTTGAAGGCCAAGACTTCCACTTCTGATCGAGATGGAGTAACAGCCATATTAACTCTCCTTCATGAGCAACATCATGAACAGTAACAATAAACAAAATACATGAAGCGGTAGTTCTGTTTAAAGATACTAATATCACACAATGAAGGACGGTAACATCTGGGAGAGGGAAAACAAAGAAGATGAGCCTATGAATGCCCCAATGAAAGGCCCTAAGTAAGGAGGGAAATAGAGGCAGAACCCAGGAGACTCCTTGTAAAGGAGATCAGACTCTAGGAAAAGTAAGGTTACTGGCACTGACAGGAGAGAGAGGGAGAGAGAGAGAGAGAGAGAGAGAGAGAGAGAGAGAGAGAGAGAGAGAGACAGACAGACAGACAGACAGACAGACAGAGAGACAGAAAGAGACAGAGATAGAGAGAGACAGAGAGAGAGACAGAGAAATCCCCTCTGGTATTCAGCAGTGTAAGCCTATGAGAGAACTCCTACCACCCAGAAAAGAACTCTCCCAGAGGACTAGAGGACCAGAGCTGGATAGTGCGTAGCTGGGAGCGGTCCCTGTGCTTGCCAGTCAGTCTGGAAAGCCTCTGCTTTCAAAGGGCAGTGAGAAGAGTACTCGGAGAGATCTTTCTGTAAGAGTAGAGATGAGTTCTGCAGGGAGCACTTCTCAGCTCCCATCTTAGAAGCAAGATCTGAATGGCTCATGCTCTCATACAACTCAACTGTGTCCAAGGACAGAACATCTAGGATGAGAGTTTTCTCAATAGGTTTTTTAATGAGCATGGTCTGAAAACAAAAAGAAAAATAGAGATAGGAAAATAAAAATGACTAGAATTGTCCCCAGGCATATGCTTGAAAATCCTCGTAAGTGTTGATAGACTTGTGGGCTGAGTCTATGTCCCTGGACTTCTTCCTTGAAATCCCAGTTTTGTCTTTAATCCCTGAAATGACAGAAAGCCAGATAGGAAAAAAGATAAATAAACATTGAACAAATGCATCTCACACAGTAAATTACTAAGGTAGTGAAGATTTCTATGAGGCCCATCATCTCCCAAAATATTCAGGACCCAATGCCAGTGTAGAGAATTGATTCCAAAATGGTATACGGGACAAGAAACCAACATAATGACTATAGTGAGATGTGGCTCATGAGTACATCCTAACCCCTCTTTTTTTAAGAACTAGAGACTGAACACTGGGCATTCTATATGCCAGGAAAGCGCACCACTACTGAGGTATAGCCCATACCCTCTCCTCTCGTCTGACAAAATTGTCATGTGGATTCAGTAGAGTACTACATGCAAGATCTTAGCATGTTCCTGGACCACAACAGACTTTCAGGATTTCAACATCAGTGGTTCCTCTGTTAACATAAGTAAAGACATGAAATAGAAACAAATTTTCCTAAGTCTAAGTCTCGTGTCAGGGAATCCTAGTTGTATTATATTATTTCATGACAACTCTAATAGCTAAGGTTTTTGCAGTTGACGTTTGGACAGGTGAAGCAATGTTCTCATGCTTTCATGATGAAGTGGCATAGGCAGGCTTCAGATGTATACTGCTCACTTCAAAAGCCTGGCAAAGTGATGGTCTAAACACAGTGATGGTGATAACAATCACAGAAAGAGAAGTGGATGTTCTTTAAAGCCTAATAGCAGAGCCAAGCAGGTAGCTCACACCTACAATCTCAACACTTAAAAGGCGGAGGAAGGAAGATTGCTGTGTGTTCAAGTGCAATATAGACTACAAAAGTGAGTTCTAGGTTAGCTTGGGTTATATAATGACTCTTTGTCTCAAAGAAACAAACAAATACCTAAGACTTCTATTTTTCCTTCTGGAATGATTTCTAAGGCTTCTAGTGTGTTTCTCACCAAAGCAGCAATAGTGTCTGCTGTGTGGGGTCAGGAAAGCAGCGGTGTGCTGTGTTTGCTGTGTTCTGAGTGCCTAGAATGAGAGGAATCTAGTAAATACTTCGTTAGTGAATGAACAAATCTTTATTCTAGAAAAGTCTGGATCAAAACTTCATCTAAAGTGTCATGGCAATGATCCCATTCTCTAAAAGAATAAGAAGTGTCAATCTGTTAGTAAATGATTCTTGGGCTACCTAAGGACTCCAGAGGCCATGTACACAAGAAACGACCTCTTTCTAACCATAGAGTGTAACTAGTCCCCAAAACCCTATTTTTTCTTTACCTTGTTCTATTTTATTAAGCTATAAAGAACAGCATGATTTACCATCCATTTCTTGGTTCTTGAGACTCAGATACTGCAGGTCCTAAGAGTACAACTTACTATCGTTGATACTGGTAACTCAGAAACAAAATATCCTGCCCAAGAAGAGTTGTTTTCCAAAATATAGAATACAGGGAAAGAAAAAAAGAGAAATTTATTATATGAATGGATTATTTCATTTTGCTCTGAAAAAAAAATATGTTTGTGCAACTTCCTATCCTCTGGAGGTGCCAACAGCATCGCTATTGATCCCTGTTCTCCATTGTCATTATCTTCAGATCCTAAAGGAAGGAACAAGATTGAGAACCGTCTTTCTTTGGGGCAAGGGAGTGGGCTAGATAAACTTGATGGGCCCTTCCCTAGTTTATCATGGCATCTTTGCAATCAACTTAATGTTTAAATATTCCATGAAGCTATCAGGAGAATGAGCATTGTACATGCAAGGCTGAGAAGTGGATGTCTTCTCCAAGTGTGTTAGAAAATGGGGTCTTTTCTTGGAAAGCGGTTCATAGAAAAAACATATAAGACCAAGGATTTCAGGTCTCTGGGCCTATAATTTTGAATCACTGCCATAAGAAAGAAGTCTATTGATGTCTGGGGAAACTGAAAACGGCCATGGTAAATGGGAGTTGTATGGTTCATTTACTGCTATAAGGGATTCCATCAGATTTTCTGTAAGTTATTATAACTACATTTGAAAAATGGGAATGTTAAAATGGCATCTTATAGCAACAGCTCCAGACAGGATTAAAAGCTATGTTAGATGGTTCATCATTTTTAAATGCTGATTAATATAATGATTTACTAAAGGACTTTTGGCCAATTAGAGAGTTTGTTGCAGGAAATTGTTATAAATCTCTAGGTTTGGTTTGGTTTCACAGTTTTCCACCTTTGAGCAGTACAAGAAATTGCTGGGATCTGTGTCACTATCACCGGGGCTGGTAAGTGAGAATATTTATTATACTTAAGTGTGTATGTTATTTCATAAAGCAAGATCCAGAAACAAAAACCCTTTTGATTCCCAAATCCCAGCTACTAAAATATGAATTTGAGTTATTCAATGTTCAGCTACTTGCTGAAAGCCATCTTCATAATAACTCACAATCTGGCTATTTTATAGCTCTCAGTGATGAATTTACGATAATAATGATATGTCTGGAAAGGCTTCTATAAGATATGGTCAAGAACATAAAATAAAGACTTACATTCACCTTTGGAAACCAAAGCATGCATTTGTTTACATACACACTGCATGTATCTATTTATGCAGAAGTCAATACGCCTGAGATTATTTCCTAACAGGTCAATTTCCCAGCTGTTGCTCAAGCTGTAGTATTTAAGTCCTATATTTATAGGACTTCAAGTCACTTGGGATAAAGTCACTCTGTGGTCAGAGGCAGACTGAAGGGCCTTTTATTGGAATGAGTGTAAACAACTCAGCTGGGGAGAATACGAATCCTACAATGGCACAGCTCAGGTAGTTCACAAAGCTCACTTGGTGACTGGTCACTGCTCTGTGTCATTCCTCCCTGCTTGGGGACTTTGCTCCCTTTCTTTCTTTTCTTTTCTTTTTTTTTTTTTTTTTTTTTGGTATTTCAAGACAGGGTTTCTCTGTGTAGCTTTAGAGCCTGTCCTGGAACTCACTCTGAAGACCAGGCTGGGCTCGAACTCACAGAGATACACCTGCCTCTGACTCCCGAGTGCTGGGATTAAACCACCAACTGGCAACTTTGCTCCCTTTTGTAAAGCAAGTTAAATTATATTGACCAAATGTGTGTTCACTGAGAGCCCCAGAGAGAGCAATTGCACGAACCTCCTTCTTCCAGTCTGCAAAAGGAAACACGAAACTATGTGTCATCGCTCTGCATGGCAATGTGACGTCTCTCCTCTAGGAAAATCCCTGCTTGGCTGCTAAAACCTCAAAATTCTTCTTGGAAAGCAACATTTTTGCCTTCAGCTCTTTGATTATAAAACCATTGTAAGCTAAAAAAAAAATGCATTGGGTACATCCAACTTACTGAGCATCACAGGTAAGTATTAGCATATGCTATAAAGTATTGGTTGCTTACTTTCCTGAAGGAATAACCAGCTGAGAGCTGTGGTATACTTCTTCTACCCAGCATCGTGAGCTCTTATGGCACTGTTGGCCTGGGAAAAGATCAAATCAAAGTGTGAAGTGTGCTTTGTTTTTGCACCATCATAAAGGCAAAAAAAAAAAAAAAAAGAAATGTAGATTAGGACATTGTGTATCAGGGACTATATATCCTTTCCTTGTAAAAATTTATTTCAGAATGTTTACTCTAACAGATTGTCAAAAAAGTAGTTCTTATCCTCAAAATTCTTACATGCCCACTTTCTAGAAAGGATCTTTTTAGATAAAGCTCCCAAGCCAACCTCCTGACTCAACAGGGTAGCCGAGGCATGCTCTTGTAGATAGGAGCAGTTATACCAGGAATCTCAGGTGGATAAGGTTTTGTTTTAAATTCCATGCCTGGAGTGATGTGGAGTTCATGCCTTGAATCCTAGCATTCAGGAGGCAGAGGCAGGAAAACGGATCTCTGTGAGTCAACCTGGTCTACATAGTAATTTCCAGAACAGCTAGAACTACATGGTAAGACCCTGTCTCAAAAAAACGTGTGTGTGTGTGTGTGTGTGTGTGTGTGTGTGTGTGTGTGTGTGTGTGTGACTTTTCCACAGTATCTTCCTTTGGAAACATCTTGAGAAAAAGAAGATTAAAGACTTCCATTAGGAGTAAACAAAATATGGCCTCCAAAGGACTGGCTGGCTGTTTCAGAGCTGCACACGGGTACCATGCGAGACACTGCAAGTCTTTTGACTCAAGATTTGAAATGGAAAAGTATTTGGCCACTCCATCCACTATAAACGAACTCATGCAAACCATATTCGGTCCTCTTCTCTTCTTGAGCTCATTTACTCCCGTTTCTTTTTGGATACAGTGAGGCATTTAGCCGTTAAATATGCCCTGGTGCTCACATGAAAGCCAGGGCTGGAAACCCGACAGCAAAGGCCTGCCTCTGCAACAATCTAAGTAACATGATCTGCTGATATCTGATCAATTCTTTTGACAAGGGACTGCTGAATGCTAGCTCTGACAGCAGATGTAGCTGAGCTTTATAGAGGGACAAAAAAAAGTGAATTACTTGGAAGGTTGCATACAGTGAGTAATAAAACCCTAACATCTGGATTTTAGCTTTCCCAGTCAGAAGAGTTTGGGGCTGGTTTATTTTTCTCTCTCCCTGCTTACTGGACTCCATGATGGAAGTCTGAGATAAATGAGAAAATACTTGGTCAGTTACCCCAAACAAATTATGCTTAAAATTGTAATGAAGTGGGAGAAAGGGAAATCATCATTAGTATTCCTTCTCTCCTCGAATCTGTGTGCAACTCCACTCCTCCTCTTTTTTCATGGGAAACCAGAGCAGCCATGTTTGGAAAGTGATTTAAAAGGACATCCATGCATTACTTTGACCCTTGTAGAGAAACTCGACATTACTTTCTCTATTGTACAGACGAGGGAACTGGCTTATCCCGAGCTCTGTGATGAGCACATAGCCCCAGCAGCACAGATGGTGTCAGTGTGAGAGCTGTTCCCCTCTCCTGGCCACTGTCTCTCTGGGGCTCTCACTTGGCAGGTGGGGTGTGGGCTACATTTCAACCTCCCCACACTCCTGTTCCTCAGTCAACCCTGCCTCTACTTTAAGGATACGGAACATCTCTTACTCCCATCTCTCTTCTTCTCTCTTATCTTTAAATTATCAGAAACACTAAATGAGGACCATCTGAAGCCAGGTATGGTGCATGCTTGTAATCCAAACATTTGGAAGGTTGAGGCAGGTGAATCACTGTGAGAATTCAAGGCCAACTTGGGCTATAAAGGCCTTGTCTCAGAGACTGGAAGGAATGAATGAAGTAAAGAGAAGATGTCTGTCTTCCCTGGAACTAGTTCAGCAGCAAGGGGTTTTGTAGGGTGAAGGTTTTGCTTCTCTGCTTACATGCATATGTGCTTTAATTATTGCTGTGCTTATTTCTAGTGTACATTTTCTAGGAAAGCTTGGATTCTTGTTTCTTTCTCTTTTTTTTTTTTTTTTTTTTTTTTTTTTTTTTGAGACAGAGTTTCTCTATGTAGTCCCAGCTGTCCTGGAACTCACTAGGTAGAACCAAGCTGGCCTCCAACTCAGAGAGCTCTGCCCTCCTCTGCCTCCCAAGTACTGGGATTAGGTTTCTATTGCTGACATTCAACCCATAGATGAAAAGAATCTGACATGCAACTATCCTTTGATCAATGTTCTAGATTTTAGGGGAGCCCTTGAGGACAACTAGCCATTTCTCATCACAGTGTTTAGTAGTCAGCTTTTAGGTGCACAAATAGAGCAATCAGTCCTTTAAAAACAAAAGACAGCTGGGATGTAACTCAGTGATAGAATTCTGCCTACTGTGTAAAAGGCCCTGGCTGTGATCCTCCGTGTTGGGAATAAAAACAAAATAAAATAGAGAATGAATGAAAATAATTTTGTTTGTTAATAATCTTAAGCAGTAGTTCTAAGAACATGCCTATACATTTGAATGTTTCCAGTTATGCACCTGAGAGGTGACCTTATGTAAACATTTTATTTGTGGTTCTATTCAATAAATGCATTTAAGGAGATATTTTTAAATGGAGCTCTTCCTTTATAATTTAAACTCTTCCATTATATGCATGAAGATGTTTTAGGATCCACCTTTAACCAGTCAAACAGCCTCCCCTTTTGTTAAAGGAAAACATCATTGTTGATGGGGCTTTGACGTTTTATTTGGAAAACATTAGGATGTGGTTTGTGGCTTCTGTAATCTCTTCTCCATGAATTGTCAGCATCTAATCAAGAATTCAAGCTGTTTAGTAATGGTATATAGGGCACTTAGTAGGGTCCTTTGTTCTTGTCTTGACTTTTGTATTGTATAATGAACAGAATGTCTAATCCAACACACAACATGATCAGTTGTTTTAAAGCATTGATTGACTTATTTTCCTAGACATTTGCCATTGCTGGACTTGGATCTGGACTAACAGAAGCCGTTGTGGTCAACCCTTTCGAGGTGGTAAAAGTTGGTTTGCAGGTCAATAGGAACACATTCACAGAGGTAACCATTTAGTGTTTTCCTACTATTATGGAATATAAAAAATTGTGTATGTGTGTGTGTGTACACAATTCATAAAATTATGAACCCAGACCTTAAGCACTTATAAAGTCACAGCAAAACATTCTTTAAAAAGTAGAATATGAAAAAGTTAAATGTTAAAAATGCATTAAGATGTGATAGATAAATAGGAGTACATATTTTTATTTTAAAGTGCTAATGAAACTTCAGTGACTTACTGGAGGTTTCCCCCCAAAAAATTTCTCTTCCACACTGCATGAGAAGATGCTGTAGCAAAACCACTGAGGTGATGGTATTATTGTACTTTTAGAAAGATGAAATCATTTTTTTTTAAAAATTACCTCACTGCTTTCCCCACTCCACCCATCACCCTCCCCAAAAGTTTCTGATAATCTGTCAAAGTTGTCTTTGGGTTATATCTGAATGAGCAAGTCACAAAGCCTGTGTGAAGACATCACCACTTGGAGAGTGATGGGTCTTGACATCTAATCACTGATACCCAATGTTCCACATAGACAGCGTCTCTTGGTGTGTGCTGGCTTTCACTTCCTTCTAGCTGCCTAATAATTCCCTTGACACTGCCAAATCCAACTGTTCCTGCTGAATTCTTTTGGATTCCAAACACAAGGCATGGAGAAAACAAGGGGATTAACATTCCAGGTCCCTTCCCTAGCTAGTGTTTTAAGTCCATAAGTGGGTAGCATGTGGTGTAAATTGGTCTGGAGTATCTGCTGACCTGGATACCCCTGCCTACTACTTAAGCAGCTGGTAATGGGTGGAGACCCCCTCATCCCCAGCCCACTTCCTGCCTGCTGATATTGCCTGACAGCTTCTTGGGCAGGGTTTGGGAGAAAGGGGGCCTTACTCACCTGTCACTACCAAGACTTGAAGTGGGGGAGATTGGGGAGGTGTAGGGCTGCTGTAACAGATGGTATCTGCTCAGGTGAAGTCAACTTGATTCAGAGATTGTTTTTTCAGTTGCGAAAGTTTGAACATCAGAAAGGGCTGGAAAAATCTCTGTATACCCCTAGATGTTTGTTTATGTTCTGTTACCCAGTCTTTCTAGCATAAGAGAAAATGAAGGCGAGCAGAAGAAACAGAAAAGGAGAGAGGAGCTTTTCAAACACCCCTATCAACATGCAGCATTTAAAACACTTCCCGTGAAATCTGCCCAAGAAAAATTAGTTTATTAGAGTGGGAAAATTACCAGCAAGAAGAAAACTTTGGAGATCACTGCTCAGTGCTTGATTTTGCCCACAGGAAGCTTGTCTTAGAGCAGCAGTGAGAAGCCAAGGGGCAAACAGGTCTTAGCTGCAGGTCTTTGTCCAGGCAACATATGACTGCAGGCACAAGAATGGGACAAAATACCAAGGCACACTCCCTAGAACAAAAACAAGGAGCATTTACAGCACTCTGTTTATTCCTAATGTTCTTTTTGTCTCTCCTGCTTCCAAGGACATTCTACACCAAGTCCAAGTAAGAACGCACATTTCATATGCCAATGCTTTGCTAGGGCATTTTAAACACCATGCCTATTCAACAACAAAAAAACTTGCTGCATGTGACCACACTCCAGGTCTTTTGCACAAGTTCGATCTGTATAAACTGTTTATGTATTTCAGTCAATCATTTTTTTTTTAATGGACAGATGGAAGAAGCTTACTTGGAGTCAAAATTATGAGATTTTCAATGAAATGATATAGAGAGTATCATATTAAGCAAGGTGACCCAGTCTCAGAAAGACAAAAAGCTCATGTTTTTTTCTCATACAGAAATCCTGAAATGTAAAAAAAAAAAAAAAAAAAAAAAAAAAAAAAAAAAAAAAAAGAAATCCTGAAATGTGATGCTTGCAAATACTGGTATAGACTTGAAACTAGATAGGAGGCCACAAGAGAGGAAGGCAACGTTGTAATGGGGAGGAAAACAATTTTATGTGACGTGAAAGTGTGAGGACAGCTACCAAGGCTGGGGGAACACACAGGAGGGAGGGGGAAGGGGGGAAGAGGAAAGAAATACAAAAACCAAATTTTGTTTTAAAAAAATAATGAAATCTAATTTTCTGTAACTAATAACTTTTAGCTGAACATACAAATGATATATTCTTTTTATAAAATAACAAAAAAGCATAACTTTCTGTACATACTATAGGTATGTAAAAGAACAAAAAATAATCCAGCCTCTAGGACAGTCAGTGCTGGCCCAATAGAAATGGAATTCCAGCCACTTCCTTAGTAGCTGATGAAAGAGTGAAGAGAATCAAGTGAATTTAATTTAATAGCATAGTTTTAATAGCCCAATATATCCAAAGTGTTTTTAGGAAGTTATCTTTTTAGATCAACTTCAGAATTTTAGAATAGTAGGAAGAAAAAAAAAAGTTTTCTATCTGAATACCTTCTTTATTGTCAACATCCCCCATCAGAGTAACCTATTTTTACAGCTGATAAACCTGACACATCACCACCCGAAGTCTGTAGCTTACAGTAGGGTTCACCCTTGATGTTGTGTATTCTATATGTTTAGATAAATTTTGTGACATATATTCACCGTAAAAATATGATACTAAGGCTCAAGACATGACCCACCGGGCAAAGAGCTTGCTGCACAAGTGTGAGGACCTGAATCCAGATCCCCAAAACCCACATAAGGGCAGACATGGTCTCCCACATCTGTAGTCCCCGCACTACGATGGTGAGGTGGGCTGCGAGAGATGTGCCCACCCCCTCACTGCCTGTGGCAGGTGGGAGAGATGACCCTGAGGTCATAAGAGCGGGAGAGCTGTCCCTGCCCCTCACCAGATGCAGCACTAGGAAGAGCGGCCCCTACACCTTGCCTGGGCAACACAGTAGACCTGGCCCTGACGGTCCAGGTGTGGAAGAGCTGCCCCTGAGGGTGTGAGAGCAGGAGAACTGGCCCCACCTCCTGCTCATTGCTACAAGGGGTGAACTAGCCAGGGCAGTGCTGGAGATTATACCCTGGCGATGAGGACAGGGAAGAGCTGGCAGGCTGACCAACCCTACAACTACCAGGGCCCAGAACCAGGGTTACGAGTTGGCCCACCTCATAACATCTATCCGATCTGTGATTGGCCAGAGCAAGTGAAGGGGCTGGTCCTGCAGACCCAAAGCTGCAGGATCTCCAGGACACAGGGCAGTAATAGGATATCCACGAGGAGTCCCAGTGATGGCCCAGTATCGATAGTGCAGCAGAAACCAGAGGCCTCAAACCAGACCAATGACTCTCTGCAATGAACACTTGCAAGTAAAGATATATGGACAAATGGGGGGGGGGATGTAAAGATGTATGGACAAACGGATTAAAAAAATTATAAGCAGAACTATCGTTTTATTCAACAGTTCCAAAGACTATATCCAAAGAAAATGAAGCTTGGTGTGGCAGTGCATGCCTTTAATTGACCCAGCATTCAATAGGCAGATGGTGACTCTCCGTGAGCTCAAGGCCAGCCTGGTCTACATAGCAAGTTCTAGGCCAGCCAGGGTTATATAGTGAGGCCCTGTCTCAAAGTAAGAAAGGAAAGGAGGGAGGGAGGGATATGAAATCAATATGCCAAAGAAACATCCTCACTCCCATATCAATTGCAGCATTTTTCATAATAATCAGGATATGTAATCAACCTAAGTGTCCATTGACCAATGAATGGTGAAGAAATAAATACAAAACACACATATGCAAAATGGAATACTATTCAATCACAAGAAAAATGAAATCTCATCCTTTGTGGTAACACAGATGAACCTGGAGGGCATCATGTTAAGTGAAATAAGTTAGGCACAGGAAGGAAGACCGGCGTCACATGATCCCAGTCACATGCGAACTCTGGAAAAGTTTGAACTAGAGAGTAGTAGAGCTGTTAACAGAGCTTGGGAACGTGGGGGATGGGAAAAAGAAGAGGACTGGTGAGCCTAAACCTTTGTCTCGGCAAGAACCACCTGGTATCAAGTTGCTTACCAGTTTTAAACTACAGTGCAGGTCCACCATCATAATGAGTAGCGACTAGCAATCTGTTGGCTGTGAATTGCAGCAGAAAGTAGAGATGAGACTGGAAACATTTGAGGCCACTTCAAGAGGAATTCTGCCACAATCAAGATTATTCTTCTTCTGCAACAGTTGTGTGGTGTCAACATGGATTCTTCATCAAGTCTCTTCACGTCAGACAGTGGGCTCACAGAAGGCTGAGTTCCTTTTCAGGCACTCATAGCTCCAGTTGTGGTAGAGCGATGCACGCGTGGGCTACATGCAGAATGAGCCTCTGGCCCAACGCCTCTGAAAGCAGAATGGGTTTCCCCGCGGAGGTCCTTTCTGAGGCCAGATAGCGCTTGTCCTGCCAACCATGTGAACTCCTCAGGCATCCTGTCTGCGCTCCTCGCTGCCCTCACGTCTGGGCTGTGAACTGGCGTGGAATCCAACCCAGGTTATTTTAAATTTTCTTATTTCCTCAGCCTGAGGTGGTGAATCAACTTGATCTTTTAAATAAGAAATTTTCCAAGAAGTTCCCACAGCTGTGAGGGACTCGGCTGCAGTGGAAGGGAGCCTAAGAAAACAGCAGCCCATACTACATTTACATCTACACTTAACTTCTCGGAAGCCGGGATAGAGTGCTAAAGATGATGCATAAGGACTGCCACGGTCCCTGCCGCTCGACAGTCTAGAAGGAGATAGGAGATGTTGGGTGGATGGCCCTCTGGCCATGGTGAGAGGCATCACTAACAAAGGGCAAGAACCAGGCCCTCTGAAGCATGGGATCCAGGGCAAAAGACCACCTAGCTGAGGTCCAAGGACTGGCTGAGTGAAAGCAAAACCTCCTTTTTCAATGATGCTGACCGTTCGCTGAGAGGAGCCGTCGTGCTGGGGCCTCTCATGCAACTCCCATCAGACCCTCTCAGGCACGGCAGGCACTGGGCCGATTCCAATTGCCCGGGTTGTGTTCTCTGTGGTCTAGCAGATTCTTTAGCCAGTCAGAAATATGTTACCCACAAAAATATGCCTTCCCACCCGGTTTAACCATGAACTATTCCAGAAATGTAAAGGAAATTGTGGTTACTTTGGTTCCTAATACAGGCTTCACATCCTTAGAACTTGTGTAGAAAACGTTTCAATAGGTACGCTTGTCTTCCTTTGGATCCTTAATTACCACCATATCGTTTAAAGACTATAATCCTTGCCACGCTTCCGCCAATTCCTATACCAGAACTTTGGCCAGCATCTTAAAATTTGGAGCAAGTAAAGAAAACTGGTCTCTAATTTAAATACGCTCGACCTTCTGTGGGGAGTAAAGTAAGCACCACTTTGTCATGCTCCGGTTTGGTTCAATGGGTGTAAAAATATGTACAGATAAAATCGAGAGAGACCCAAATTTCCCCTTGTCCTTCAAACTAAACCCGAGTGAAGAGTTCTCCTCAGCTGTAATCTCTTTGGCTTAGGACTAAGCTTGCCCATGGATTTCAGTGTTGGAGGTGGTTTGCTCATCCGGAATTGCCAGAATTATGACTTTGTGGCTTGTCCCTGATGTACCTTTCTGACCTCTACCCGGATGCAATGTGTTTTTGTCTGTGTAGTTCTAAGAATTAGAAGCCTCCTATCACTTGAGCTAAACTGAGTGATGTTTGGCATGCTCTCTCTCCTAGCCTGGAAAATGTGACTTTCTCCCCAGGAGCAAAATCCTGTATGAATTGTTTCCCAGTTTTTCCTCTCTGCTTTGAAATGTACTTCAAAGTTATTATTTGGCTAAAGGGTTATTTTCCTTCCCTTGAGGTCTATAGGATTTGCCTCTGATGTGTGGCTGGGACACAGGTTTTTCTTTTCCTCTGTCATTTTTGTCTACATTACACATGAGCATAATCATTCTCACCTCCAAATATTAAGCTAAACCTTTAGAAAATTGAAAAGGCCTGACTTACTTTGATTTAGTCTTTAAATATGTCCAATCCAGGAAAGGAATAGTCTCCTACCTACTTGCTCTGTAATTATAATTTGAAGGCCTGATGAGTAGATAGTAAATGAATAATTGATGATGAATCTTTAAAGAGAGAATTTTTTAAATTAGTTCAGGATTTGCTTGTGGCTTTAGAGAATTCTCCTAAATATAGTTCTGCACACTTTATTCTAGAAACCTACCAGAGACCAATTAGATCATCTATACTATCACAAAATTTAGGGATTTCTTTCTCTGTAGATAATCAACAAATACTTTATTGAACTTAATTACATTAGGATCCACATAAGTAGGTGTGTTTTGTGAGCAGCTCTTTCAAGAAAGAAAATGAGATGCTGGGTGACATGTAGAATGAGTGTGTGGCTGGGTTCGCAGAGGGTGAGAATTCAGCCACAGGGGCCTTGCCAGCGCTCATGATGCTCTACCAAGTTCAGAGTCTCCTTGCGTCACCGTGTGAGGCACGGCCCAGCGCTCACTGGCCAGCACTTCCGTTGATCTTTTCAGCCTATGACGCTAACACGCAGAGCAGAGGACTGTGCCTGTGGATGTGTTCCTATAGCTATCTTTCAACAAAGCCTAAAGGAGCAGCCAAGTTGCCTCTCTATTATCTTTCACAGAAAATAGACTTTCATCTTTTACTCGGCTGTGCCAGGAGCCCTAAGTTTCTGCTTTCCAACCCAAGACTTTGAAGTAATGATAATAGCTCCCATTTATAGGGCATCTCTATGCCAGACACTGAAAGACAACTCACATGGCTCTCCCTTTTATTTAATATTGAAAATGTGTTATGTACAGTTCTAAACTACTGAAGCACTATACTTTGCTTTCATAAATCAAGTGATAGAGAGCTAGAGAAGGAAAAGTCCTGGCTTCTCCCACCACTTATCTATCCTACCCTGCTGGTCATGTAAACTCGTCCACTACACTTGTTTGATATTCCAGATCCGCCCAGTGTCTCTCTAAGGTTGAGGTTTGTTCCTATTTCATAAACAGGTAAAATAAGACCCCTCATGCTAGTCATTCTAAGGAACTGACCATTAACATGAGCATCACATTTTAGCCAACCACGTTCTTCTGTTGGAATAAAGAAGCCTGGATAGTCAAGAAGTGTGAAGGGAAACCTAAAGAGAGAGCGTTTCCGAAGCTTTGATGAAGCAAAGGCTCCTTCCTTGTCACCTGCCTCCTTCCAGCTGTCATCTCTGTTACCACAGCACTGACATCTTCCTTCATGCTCTGCCAACAATGCAGGGGTGGACAGTGTCCCTACCATCCCTTATGAGGGATCATGGGACAGCATTTTGGTGTGGTTGTGGCTCAGCATCTGGGAGGGGTTGTTGACGTCCGATTATCCTCCATACACAGAATGCTTAAAGAGACTATTTCAGGGCTGGAGAGAAGAAATGGTGGCTAAGAACACAGGCTCTTCTTGCAGAGGACCTGAGTTCAGTTCCCAACACCTACACAGTGGTTCACAACCATCCTTAACCCCCAGTTCCATGGTATCCAGTACCCTCTTCTGACTTCTGTGGGCACCAGGCATGCATGTAGTACACATGCATACATGTAGGCAAAATACTCATACGCATAAAATAAAACATAAATAAATAAATCTAAGAAAAAAGAAAAAGAGTCTAAAGAAACCTCAGGACAGAATGTCATTATGTTGGGGGTATCTTTTTGTTTATAATCATGCCCTATTAAAATAAACTATAGTGGTAAATTAATGAAATAACTAAACTAAAATAAATATGTACTTTTAAGCCCAAATCCTTTCTTTCACTTACATTTTTTTTTCTTTTTTTTTTTTTTTTTTGGTTTTTCGAGACAGGGTTTCTCTGTGTAGCTTTGCACCTTTCCTGGAACTCACTTGGTAGTCCAGGCTGGTCTCGAACTCACAGAGATCCACCTGGCTCTGCCTCCCGAGTGCTGGGATTAAAGGCGTGCGCCACCACCGCCCGGCCACTTACATTTTATTCTCATGTAAAAGGAAGGTTTTTCTTTCCTTTTTTTTCTTTCAAATTTATGAAAATTCCTCAAGACCTGATTTGATTAATGAAAAGTATAGATGATTGTCTATCTCCTGAGGAGCCAGCATATTTTCCTACCTACATGTGGCAACTGGGTTTCCCTTTCACAAAGCACTATTCCTTCCAAGGTCCATTTATAGAGCCTCAACCCGCTGGACAAACCCCCTCCAGTTTGCTTTCCAGCCACATGATGCTGCACAGAGCAACAGCTCTGTTCATTCAGCATTAAGATGCAGCACCATTCATCTTGCCATTCTGAAGCAGGTTAAGGACCACAAGTGTGCTACCCTTCAACAGTGTGATTAGAGCTCTTCCTGGGCCTTAGAGATGGAGGAATCCAGATACACCACGTGCCTGTACTACTGGCCACATTCTGATAGCTATTTACCCGGGGAACAATGCCTAAAACCTCTGTGATCTGGCAAGCTGATCAGAGACAACTCTGGTCAGTAGTTAGAAGGAACAGCTCCAGGAAAAAAATAGCTCAGGCTGCCATAAATGATCTTTGGGATTTGTTGGTAGTCCTGGGTTCTCAAAGAGTAAAGGATTAGTGCCCCAGTGGTACCTGGAAGCATGATTTAGGCAAAGGAGTCTTTTCTCTCTTGTGTGTATTCTTTGAACTTTTAAATTTTATTATTTAAATAAATGTCATGGTTTATATTTGGGATTTCCAAGATAATGTTTAGGAATCCTTATAGATAATAAAAATGATTACAGGGCAGGAGAGAGGGCCCTTTCAGAATACCAGTGCTCAGTTCCTAGCACCCACATTGGGCAGCTCACAATTACTTATTATTCCAGCTCCAGAGTACCCAGTGCCCTCTTCTGGCCTCCGTGGGTTCCCACACAGATGTGCACATACACACACCAGGGTTGGGGCAGGGGACAAATACACATAAATAAAAATAAACCTTAAGTAAAAGAAAATGATTACTGTACTGAAGCAAATCAGCATATCATCTTACATAATTACTTTTTTTTTATAACAGGAGCAACTAAAATGTACTTATTTAACAAACCTCCCCCAAAAGTACGACCTTCCTAATGATGGTCTTAACATAGGACCTTAGGTCTCTAGGATTACTCATCACACTTATCTGCTGCTCTCTGACTACATCTCCCCACTTCCTGTTCCTCTCCCCTGTCCTGGTAATCATGGTTCAATTCTCCATCTCTGTATGTTTAACATTTTGCTTTTGTTTCTAGGTTTTGCTTACATGGGTTAAAAAAAAAAAGAGGCTCATGAAGGTCTACTGCAAGCTGAGGAGCTATTGGCAATTGATAGCTGAGGCGGGGGAGCAAAGGTTTTCTTCTGGAGATGTGGCCCCTGTGTGGCTAGACATACTCCAATACAAATTTCTCTTTAAAAAAAAATGTGGGACTATGCAATCTATTTTTGTGATTTAGTTTATCTCACTGGGGTTCTTCTTTTTTATTATTAAACCTGTTAAGGACTTTTTGATGAGAATTTTATTCCATAGGTCCATAGCATTTGTGGAACCTTTTGGTGATATGTGCGAAACTTACAAGCATCTCTCTCCAAATATAAGCTAAAGCAAAATATTATTGTTAGAATAAGAGCAAAGCACTATGTTAGATCTTTAGTGTGGTCTCTAGGAGCTCTAGGCATTCGACATATGTGTGGAAGAACATGGAATTTCCATTGTTAGCATTTGACAGTCACTGAAATCAAAGTTAAAGAAGACTGAGCCCAGTGCTCACTTCGGTCATCCCAGCACCCAGGAGAGATTTGCCTATCCATATTACCTACATCCCATAAAGTTACCTACATCCCAACATCCCAAACCATTGTTCTTCCATCACACAGCTCTGAAGCTGCCAGGTACATCGAGGTGAGTTAGAATGCAGTTGGCCCACAGTCGGTAACTAAATATGAAAATTGGACTGAATCTAAATTTCCCAAGGAAATTGACCTGATGCTGGGGTGGACAGTGTTGGAATCATTTGGCTGATGATGCTAATCAGTCACCATTTTGTTTGGAAAGGGAAGCCCAGTAATCAAATAAGTTTAGTAAAATCTCCTGTGTTTACAGAGATCTAGTCAAAATGATTCTACATTTTACTATTTAAGCATCCAAGTGGAAGTCATGCTTTGCCTTTCTAATTGAATATTTGCTTACATGTGTATGACACAAGATCTCTGAATGAAGCAAAATTGTATTCTATCATACTTCTAATGTTTGTAGGTGCTGGAATTCTGATTGCTTTTTGTTCAAAACTCCTAAATTAAAAAAAAGTATTTATATACTGTTATGAATCTGCTACCTGTGGTGGTTGGATTAGTGAGCCCTAAACATCATGTCACCTATTACAAGGATGAGAATGGGGAAAAAAAACACTTAGATGCGTTTTACCTTAGGAACACTGCTTAACCCAGCCAATCCTCTCACTCCTCCCACTAAAATACTGATAATATAGGGTACCTGCCGCCCACTTTACAGGGTAGTTACAGAAACAATCTAACATATTAGAATGGTGGAACTGAACAGAGGCTTCAGACATCTCTGTTTGAGCTCTGACATTACCACCTACTCTGTGATGTCAGGTGCCTGAGAACACACACACACACACACACACACACACACACACACACACACACACACACGAAAGCCCTGCAGTGGAAGTTCAGCCTGTGCGCTGCTCCATTCCCAACCTTCACTCCCATTGGGTTTACCAAGCAGAGTCCCTAACAAGGGTGACAACACCAGGGATAGGATCTGCTGCTGCAGAAAGGAGAGCAGGAACAGAGGAGAGAGGCGCTGCCTGGAGGGGGTCCTTAGCCAGGCCTTGGATGAGGTTGGGTCTCAGAGGAAGTGGATCTGTTGTCTCACATCCTGCATGCATTTCCGGAGGATTTCATCTGAATCCAGGAGTCTGGAGAAAGGAAAGGACAGCCAGAAGGTGTAAGGAGAAGTGTGTCCTTCCTTCCCTCCCAACCAGCTTCACCTTTTTCATTTCATGTGTGTGAGTGCTTAGCCCAAAGGTATGTGTGTGCACTGTGGGTGCTAGGAATTGAACCCAAGTCCTCTGGGAAAGCAGCCAAGTTCATTGTCACTGCTTCAGCTATCAAGAACTTTATACCCATTATTTATTAGCTTCTTATTGTTGCCAGTAGTAATCTCTGTTATTATAAAAAGCAAACATACAGTGAGTGCTTAGACTGGACTAAGTCCACCTACTTAGTTATCATGACAGCAATCCTGTAAGAAGGATTCTATTGTTATCCTTGTTTACAAATAGGTGAAGCGAAGATAAATCAGAAAGAAGGAAATACTTCACAAAGCTAGTAAATGGTGCTGCTGAGGCTCAAACCTGGAGCTGGCTGACTCTAGGTTCCTGTTTCTAATTAGTCTGTCGCCCTCTGATGCACTTAATTATTAACAGTTACAGTTCAAACTCAGAAAGGTATGACTTCAACAGCTATGCGTTACGTTTCACTGTACCACCCAGGACCCATACAAGTAAATCTCATGGAATGAATGGTAAGTCAACAAACACCATTTGAATATTTCACTGAGCTGTGTTTTCAAGACGAGGGGAAACAACACTATCCAAACTAATATTTAAATTTAGTCATCTCAATTCTGATGGCTCAGCAAACTATGGTTTTAAAACAGTAAAAACCAGCCGGGCGGTGGTGGCGCACGCCTTTAATCCCAGCACTCGGGAGGCAGAGGCAGGCGGATCTCTGTGAGTTCGAGGCCAGCCTGGTCTACAGCACGAGATCCAGAAAAGGCGCAAAGCTACACAGAGAAACCCTGTCTCGAAAAAACCAAAAAACAATAAAAATAAAAAATAAAACAGTAAAAACCTGTCCAGACCCTTTTGGGAGCATTGGTGTCTGTATTTTCAAGAATATCCTGAGCTGGAGAGATGGCTCAGTGATTAAGAGCACTGACCACTCTTCCAGAGGACCTGGGTTCAATACCTACCATCTACATGGCAGCTTACAACTGTCCACAGCTCCAATTCCAGGGGATCTGGCATCTTCATAGATATACATGTGGGCAAAACACCAATGCACATAAAATAAAAATAAATCTTTAAAAAAAGAATATCCACTGAAGCTGGGTGAGGTGACACACACCTTTAATTCCAGTGCTTGGGAGGCAGAGGCAGGTGGATCTCTGTGAGTTCAAGCCAAGCATGGTCTACATAGTGACTTCCAAGACATACCTACATAGTAGAGAGACCCTGCCTCAAAATAAACAAACAAACAAACAAACCAGAATATCCATTGGAAAGCACCAGCTGCTCTTCCAGAGGACCTAGGTTCATTTCCTAGCACCCACATGGTGGCTCACAACCAACTCCAGTTCCAGGGAATCCTAGGCTATCTTCTGGCCTCCTTGGCTACCACATACATACATGGTGCAGAGATCTACATGAAGACAAAACATCTACATGCGTAAAATAAAAAAATAAAAATCAATGAAAAATCAATTAAAAGTCCCCTCCTGCCCTCTATCTCCCAGGACGTAGATGAGGGAGGATGGAGACGAAGAGGACACACCTGCATTGGTCAGTCTGGCCTGGGACTCCTCGTCTCTGCCCTGTTCCTCCTGTCTCTGAGCAACCCCTTATCCCTCCCACCTCTGTGCTGCCTTCCTTAGACAGAGAAGGCTTCCATAGCCTGCTCAGCATCCTCCAGACATGAGCTTATGGACAATTTCTTATCCCTTTTGAGAACTGGAATGATTTGGGTGTTAGTCAACACACATAAAAATGTCCCACACTGTAGAACACAGACTAGACTTCAACCTCAAGAGAACTCTCTGGGCTTCCTTGTGGGGTATAATTTGTCACTTCCAGGTACATTCTCACGTGGTATTTTCACATTACAAAAAAGGGCTTGTTTAGGGTGACTTATAATTAATCCCCATAAGTGAAAAAGGCAAAGCTAATTATAGAACTGTAGCTAGTTGGAATTTTTTTTAAATTTTTTATTAGCAAAAACTAGAACATTTACTATATAATACGCACATTTAAATGTGTTGTGCTTTTTCACGTAGCATAAATAACCAGTTGAGTGAAAGGCCTTGATTGGTGCTCTTCCTTTCTGTTCAGCTGCTGATGTAGTTTTAATGATAAGAGAACACTTGGAGTTAAAAGTATGGCCTACTGCTGTGGCCATTGAGCAACCTGCTCCAGCAGAACACCAAGCAGATGTCATGCCAATGCTTGCCCCATGAGGGAAAAGTTAAAAGCTGAGAGGACAAGGGGGGATGTCCTTTGTGAAGTACCTCCAGAGAGGAAACAATCACTCATACACTTAAAAACTCAAGGGAATGGTGGTTGCTGTATTGTAAAGAGTTGTAAACCTCAGAGAAAATCAAAGTGCACTGTTTGGCAAGTTCCAAAGGCAACAGCAGGTTGGGTTCCAGCGGGGGAGGCATTACAGCCTCCTAAATAATCAGCGGGCTGGAAAAGACTACATTAAGATGAACTCTCTCCCAGCGCCACTGATTTTTGATAAGGTATTTCAGAAAGTGATACACACACTGATTGCCTACCTATGTGAAAAGATGGGTTATCAATAGCCCTTTATCCATGGCCAGTTTCTAAACTAGTGTGAGTTAAAAAATCACTGAGGCAATGGATTTGAGACTAATTTTAACATTAGCTTGAAAAAAAAGCATAATTTATAAAGTAAACATTCTAGACTGGGAAGCCAAATATAAATTCCTTTTGGATGACATGAAGCTATGGATTACTAACGTATCTATATGGATAATCCCTCCTTTAGAGTGGGTAATCCAGAACTGGATACAATTATTTACATGTTAAAAGTGATGGTAATTATTACATGACACTGGTTTCACTAACTCCACAAAAGATGTTTTTCCTTCACCAACAATTCCTTATAAAGACTGTTGCTACGCATAAAGTTTTGGGGGTTTCGGGGGTAGAAAAGAGAGTTCTAATTTTTAAAAGCACAGATAAAAACATGATTTCTCATGTTTGGGGAAATACTTCTTTGCAATTCTGGCATGAAGCGATGTTAATGTAGTAATTTGCTGTGTTCCACGGTCCCAAAGATGATGTGTCTTGCTTGGCTTCTCTCTCACACAGCAACCATCTACTTTTGCTTATGCAAGACAAATCATTAAGAAGGAAGGCTTGGGGCTCAGGGGCCTGAACAAAGGATTTACGGCAACTCTGGGACGTCATGGAATTTTCAACATGGTTTATTTTGGCTTCTACCACAACGTCCGAAACATGATTCCAGCTAGTAAGGTAACTATTTAATAATTTAAGATCTGCTAGGTGGAAAGCCCACCGATGTTCTTAGCTTCTCCTACACAGTGTTTATCATGTCCCACCAAACTCCCATCCGCTATCTATTTGACTCCATCAGACTGTTTATTGAGTGCTGTTATTTCCCTTTCAAATCCAGAAACTGAGGCTTGTGGAGATCAGTAGTAAAGCTGACCTTGAACCCAAGTCTTGATAGGAAGGATAATCTCCATGAAGAATGTTTCATTTAGAAATGAATGCTTTTTTTGTTTTTGTTTTTCAAGACAGGGTTTCTCTGTGTAGTTTTGGTGCCTGTCCTGGATCTTGCTCTGTAGACCAGGCTGGCCTCGAAATCACAGAGATACGCCTGCCTCTGCCTCCCAAGTGCTGGGATTAAAGGGATTAAAGGTGTGCACCACCGCCACCCAGCTAGATATAAATGCTTTCAATTCATCTCTAACAGAGATTTCTGCAAACTGTGTTAACATTTCTACCTCACTCACATCACTGTCTCAAAAACATGGAGTTGTTTTGTTTTGCTTCAAACTTTAAATCAGTTCAGCTCACAGGGGAGATGTCAGGCTATATTTCAAATTGTGTGTTGATGCTCACTTGTAAAATCACTTAACTTGATTTAGGTAAGGGGATAAACCAGCTCTTCTAGAGTCTTGTTGCAATATAACAATGATGATTATCACATTATCTTTTTATGATAATTTACAGAAGCCAAGAGTCTTCCAACTCCTACAATATGAAACTAGCCTTTGGTGTACTTGTAACTCACACAACGTTGTGTTTTCCCTCCATGAAGCTTGACATTCGTGATGACAATTCTGCGTTTTAGACTCTAGAAAAAGCAACTCATATAACATTAGAAAAGTGTTTGTTTCCCCCAAAGACTTGAGGCAACTGTAAACGGTATACAATTGTGTAAATTATTTATACAAATTAAGAACAGATATATCTTAATATATTTATGACTGTGTTTTAATGTATATGTTATTAAAGTAAAATGAATTCATTTACATTTAAGAAAGAAATTCAGGAAGATAAGATGTATATGTAGTCAGATATTACTAGATATTTTAAATGGAAGGGGGACAGAGAAATTGGCAAGTTTTAGAGGAGAAAAGAGAAGGTAATAGTGAATATATCACAGTGCATTCTATACATGTGTGGTAGTTTGAAAGAAAATGGCCCCCAAAGGGAGTGGCATTATTAGGAGGTGTGGCCTTATTGGAAGAAGTGTATCATGGTGGGGGGGCGGTGAGGTCTTCTATGCTCAAGCTACACCTAGCCCAGTTCACTTCCTGTTGCATGTGGATCAAGATGTAGGACTCTCAGCTCCTTCTTCAGTACCGTGTCTGTCTGCACACCACCATACCCTGCCACAATGGTGATGGACTAAATCTCTGAACTGTAAGCCATCCTAGTCAAATGATATTTTCCTTTATAGGAAGTGCCTTGGCCGTGGTGTCTCTTCACAGCAACAGCAACCGTAACTAAGACAATACCCAAGTGACTCAGAAGTAATTCAAGAATTCACAAGTAGTGGCTCATGCCTGTAACCTCATCACTGTGGAAGTTGAGGCAGGAGCATCACCACTAGTTTGAAGCCAGCCTGATACATAATAAGACCCTATCTTTAAGCCGTCAATACATAAATATCTACAAGTTCAAACTTTATTCTAGAGTTGAGCAGTCTACAGGGATTACAGTTACGTTCTGCATAACTAAAACGAGCAGCTTCTTTATTTTCTTAAAATAGCGCACACTCCTAAAGCAATAGAAGGAGCCATTTTTCTTGCCTGCTTGAAAACCAACTTTGTTTCTAATACGAATACGTTTTATTTCAATAAGAACTTTAGCTGGGTGGTGGCGCACGCCATTAATCCCAGCACTCTGGAGGCAGAGGCAGGTGAATCTCTGTGAGTTCCAGGCCAGCCTGGTCTACGAAGCGAGTTCTAGGACAGGCTCCAAAGCTGCACAGAGAAACCTTGTCTCAAAAAAAAAAAAAAAACTTTAAGGAAGCACCTCTCTTGGGTTGAAGAGAAGGCTCAACCGCTAAAGGCTGGGCTCACAAGCCACATGTCAAGTGCCTCCCTCTGTATACCCGGTACTCTGTAAAGTGTGCCCTATTCTCAAAGGGACGCTCGTGAAGGAAGCCACGAAAAAAGGCCACTGAACAAGCATATTGAAAATGTTCTATTGTATTTAGATGGGCGATGTGCTGACAGTCATTAGTTAATAATACTTTTAATCGTGTATGAAAAAAATGCTTTCTAAACTCTCAGGTTCCATTTTTCTAAATTTGGACTGATATTCTAAGAGCAAATCCCATCACAGTTTTTAGCATGTAATAAATCACCATTGTTTAAAAACAATGGGTTTTTCTCACATTTATCCCTCCAGCATGCCAAGGTCTGCGCCGCTGTCATCTCCTACTCCCATTTATAAAGCAGGTATATAAATGGAAGTTAATAAGGACAGGGACTTTTCCTGGGTTTTTTTTTTCACTGCTGTGTCCTAAGAGATTAAAACAGTGCCTGGTACAGAGCAGATCCTCAGAAAAAAATCTCTATTAAATGAATCACATGAAGGAAGGAAGAAATGACTGGAAAATGTGTTTCCTTTCACGGCGCACTTTAGGGATACCTCGGCATTTGGGAGAGTCACTATATTAATTGATGTTAGTGTATAGGAAGCTGGGAGAAAGCACATGGTCGAAAGGCTTAGAGCTAGAGTGGGTCTCACCTTAACCAAACAGTACCCCCAAGAAAAAGGAAATACCACAATAGGGTCTTTGTATTCAGAAGGTGAGATGTTTGGTTTTGGAAATGCTTCTTAAAATGGAGATTTTCACATTGCCGAGATAAGTTTCCCCCGGCTGCCTCGGGAGACTGCCAGAGCAGGCATTTTGGCAATAACCAAAATCGTAATGACCTCAGCAGTGTAGACAGGCAACTGCTGTGCGGGCAAAGCTCCAGAGACCAGAACGGAAAGGCACGGCGTGAACTGCTCTCCCCACGGCTCCCTAGGCTCGGTGTTTCTGTCCAGTCTTTTGGTTAGTAAAATGTCAGTGGGTGTTTAACAAATACGTTTCTGTTAGTTAGCGTCACCTTCATTGAGATTAGACTAATAAACAAAGGCTTAATTTATTAACCAAAACCCTAAGGAATATTAAGTTCTCTCCCAACTCTTCAAGCAAAAGATACGGGCTGGAGAGATGCTCAGAGGTTAAGGACCCTTGTTGCTGTTGCAGTGGACCCTGGTTCAATTCCCAACACCTACCTGGCCACTCACAGCCATCTGTAACTCCAGTTCAGGGCATCTGATACCCTCTTCTGGCATCTGGGGGCAAGCATGTGGTGCATATAAATGCAGGCGAAACCCTCAAGAACATAAAATAAAAATAACTGTAAGAAAACCTTTTAAAGATACATTTTGTTCACTATGGTTCTAGCTCTTTATTTTGTTTTTTGAAGGACAGTCTTGCTATCTAACCCCATTCTAATCTTGAACCTACCATCTAGGCCAGGCTAGCTTTAAACTCATGATCCTCCTACCTCAACCTCTTTAGTGGAATTGGAACTGACTTTTTAAATTGTGTTCTAATTCTTACTTATCAAGCTGAAAACTCAAAACGAGGCACTTCTCTCTCACACACACACACACCATCCAAGGTAGCATATGGTAAGGAAGCTGCCAAAATACAGTTTATAATCATTTTTAAAAGTAAATATTGCCTGGTGTGGTGGTTCACACCTATAATTCCAGAACTTGGGAGACTGAAGCAGAGGGATTGCAAGACCAAGCAGGGCTAAGTAGTGAGTTCAAGGCTAGCCTGAACTACAAAATGAGATCCTGTCTCAAAACGTACATACATATTTAAAAAGTGGAAGTCCAATAAATCCTACTGTAATCCTTTCTCTGTAAGTTGTCACTAGTGGGGAAAGCCAAGGAATTGCTTCCTAGCTATTTGACTATCAACAATTTCAAATCTTGACCCACTTTGGGCCGTGCTGAAATCTGCCATGTGGCTCAGAATGTCATTCCCATACTTTAGTTTCCAAACTAAAACAACTTGTTCCTTTTTGTTTAATGATCTTGGCACTTGGGCTCCCTCTATGAGAGGAGTGTAGAAGGAATTCTGTGCGTAAAGTCTGGGGTCATTAGGTCTGAATATCCGCCTAGCATGTATTTATTGAGTGACTGACAGGTGGCAGGTCCCGTGATGAGTACCAGGGAATGCAATAGTGAGAAGCTGTCACAGAGCTTTTAAGATAAGAGAGAACAATCAAAAGCAAGAAAACACTCACGGTTATGAATGATCTGAACCTGGAGTCAAGAAAGACTTCTTCCCTAAGGAAATGGCATTGGAGCTGACAAGCAAGCTAGCCTCTAGCCAGTGACAGTACATGGACACAAGCATTCCAGACGTATGGGACATACAGTATCAAGGCTTTAAATTTGGAAGGGGTTGGTGGTCCTGGATAAATGAAAGACACCCCCGTGTAATGAATGCAAAAAGGTCAGGCCAGGAATCCAGCTGTCTAAGGCCATACTGACGGTTATAGGACACACTGAGGATTTGTGTCTTTACATAAAAGCACTAACGTCTTAATCCATTGTCTGTTATTATAGCAAAATGTTTGAGACTGGGTAATACATAAAGAAGAGATTGATTCAGGAAGCTAAAAATTAGGTGCCACATCTGGTGTGGTTCTACCTCACAATAAAATGGCAGGAGGAAAAGAAAAACAGAAAGTACACGTGTGTACCTTGGGAAACAAGAGCCCAAGCATTTCACAACAACCCCTTGTCAGAGTAACACTCAAGAACAGTGTTGACTCCTTCTCTAAAGTAGAGCCTCCATGGCACAATCACCTCTGAAAGCGCCCTCCACCTCTCAGTACCATTACGCTGGCAATTAAATTTCAAAATCAAATTTTAAGGAAATAGCATTTTCGAGACACAACAGGGCAAACACACACACAAACTCGCATTTTCGAGACACAACAGGGCAAACACACACACAAACTTGCATAGACCATGACATCATGCATAAGACCTGAAAAAAGCTCAAACCGTACAAAACAAGTGCACCAAGGGTGTGTGGGGCGGGGGGAGTGTCCAGAGTATGAAAAAAATTTTAATGAAAAAATGGTAAAAAGCGAGAAAGAAGTTGGGTGGTGGGAGATCTGGGAGGAGCTGGGGGAGGGAGAATAATATTATAAAAATATATGAAATTCTCAAAAAATAAATTTTTAATTGTAAAATCAGTTCTAATGAGGAAAAAGGACCCAAACCAGACTGGCTAGGAAGCCAGCAAGACAGTTTAAGCAGAGGATCACCTGACTGCTTTGGTTCCGGTGTAGTAGCAGAAATGGATGGAGTAGTCATAGTGAGAAAAACTCAGAACGCACACATGGAAACTATTTCAGTATGAAATTGTAGGGTCTGGAACCATAGGGCTCATGGTGAAGACAAGGAAAAGTAGACAGATTGAGAAATAGTCATAAGAAATCTCCAGGATGTAGCGATAGAATATGTATGTGTGTGTGTGTGTGTGTGTGTGTGTGTGTGTGTGTGTGTGTGTGTGTGTGTGTGTTGAGATAACATGTTGAGGTGATAAAACTGATACTTAGATTTTTGGCGAGGCAGCTGAAAGGGTGGTGATGCCCTTCTCTGGGAAAAACACACTAAGAGAAACCAGCTGATGGAAAAAAGCATAGGCTCAGTCAGAAAACTGGGTCTAACTGCATTTGGGACTGCAGAATGCAGACATGGAGTCTGTTGACTGAACATGGGTTCTGGGGCTTGAGAGAAGGGGTCTGAGCTGGAGATGCATAACTGGATATCATCCATTAACCTCCATGGGGACAGGGGGCCCATCATCCCTTCATACTTCAACAACCTTGAGCCAATCACTTCAATGCTCTGAGCTGCAGACATTTTCATCTATAAACTAAAAAGCTATGGTTGTTCTGTATGTCGGATAAAGCCATTTAGAGAATTAAAATAAACAATATACAAAGTAGTTTATAAATGTTAAGATGCCATAAAAGTGTTAAGTGTTGTGGTGCCGATGACGGCAATGGGAAGCAGGAGAGGTGGTGTGGGCTGTGGTGGAAGCAGTTAGCATGTAGAATTGCGTGAGCAACTTTTCCCTAGGACTATTCTTTTTGCACTTAAATGAACACTGTGTTTTCCTTGCTTAGAACAAAGTCATTGATTTTATGTGCTCTGTAATCTAAGCCTGACTCAAAACTGGGAAACCAGTATTCTTTAAATTTAAACCATAATAAATCAATCCTTTGTGAAGGGGAAGGTATGATAATCATTAAAACATGTTGAAGAACGTCATCGAGTTGTTATAAACCATGATGAAGAGGTGGTGCTCCTTGAAGGCATTATCCTATCCTTGCCGTGGGCTGTCTCTTGCCATTCACTCTGGACAGTTTGTTTACAGGGTTATTGTTTCAATTCCCTCAACCAGCAATTGGTCATTCTCTTGTTCCAAGGGAATTTGAGATTTCATCAACTCTAACTGGCATGAGATATTTCTAGATTTTTCTTTAATTTTTTTTAATCTCTAATGCCTTGCAGAATTTTTCCATCTTCAAAGGATTTACTTTTGCAAGAAACAGTTCATAATGATTAGCTCTGGAGTAAAAAAATCGAGAGGCATGTGTGTGTGTGTGTGTGTGTGTGTGTGTGTGTGAGAGAGAGAGAGAGAGAGAGAGAGAGAGAGAGAGAGAGAGAGAGAGCATTGAGTATGAGAAAGTAAGTGGTGGTTAGGAGGGAAGTCCTTACTATATACTCTCCTGAACTGTTGAAAGCTCTTACATTTAGTATGTATTAATTTTATGATAGAAATAAATCAATAAAATTTTAATAGAACCTTATAAAACAGAATGCCCAAGTCACTTTGGAACATTTTAATCAATTGTAAAGTATGTCTGCAGAGGTGAAGTAGGAATTTGAGACACTAAACCCAGTTAATTCGGGTCAGATATCCAAGCCATAGGCTGTTTAGCTCCTCAGATTGGTGTTCTCTGGTACATACATCTTCAAATATCATTATTCTGACTTTTTACTCCATTTTACTGCTAAAGCCACTTTTGTAGACTTTATTGTTTTACCCGATTCTCATCTTGATGACTCATTTTCTGCTAAGGAAAGCAAGTAGGAAGTTTGGGCTCAAAAGTGAAGATTGCTGACATAATGAATCTGAGCCAGAGATCAAAACTCTGCACTATACCTGTAATGGCCTAACTCCTAACTCTGTGTTTTATTTTATATTTTGTTATATATAAATTAGCTCTTAAAAATGGTTATAACGTTTACAGGCTGGAGAGCTGGCTCAGTGGTTAAGAATACTTCCTGCTCTTCCAGAGGACCTGAGTCTAATGCCCAGCAGCTATATAAGGCGGCTCACAACCACCTCTTAACTTCAGGTCTCAGGGGATCGGACACCACTGGCCTTCATGAGTACCTGCATAACCCTTGCACGAACACACACACACACACACACACACACACACACACACACACACACACTCACACTTTAAAAGTCAATTTTTAAAAAGTGGTTGTGACAGTTTTTAAGTTATTCTGAAAATTTTTAGCAAGTAAAGTAGCTAGAATGTCCAGATAATATAACTAAATTCTTCTCCTTCATTCAGACCTGAAATCTGGTCCTTCTTCACACCCACACTCTGTGATCTCCACACACAGAACTACAGACATAACCTGGAAGACTGGACGTTACCAATTTGAAATGATGCCCGGCACTATATTCTGTCATTAGTGTTGTTGTATAGTGAGTAGCTACAACAGAGAAAAGGCTGTTTTGAATATTAACTGACCACAGAGCTCAGTTAATGGGGCCATTCATTCACATCTTGCAGAAATGAAACAGAATGCCAGCATGAAGAATTATCCTTCCTCCCCAGAAAGAGGCCATCACTTTTTATAGTAAAGCCCTCTAGAAACAAATATTAATGAACTTAAATACTGACATGTTTTTCAAATATCACAGGAGTAAGTTTTCATTGCAAGAAAAAAAATCTTCCATTCCCATTCCACACTGGGGATCTTCAGAGTACATTATTTTTTGTGTTGACACACAAATTGGAATCATAAGATTAAAGTACTCCATGCCTCTCTAATAATTTTGTTTTCTATTTCTTTATTTGTTTCTCTTCATACAGTTCCATAAGTAAAATAATAATAGATATCACCATCTAAAAATAATAGTTGTCAGAAATATTAAACTATGCTTTTAGTTTATATTCCAACTAAGGATGTTTTCAGGTATTATGCCAAGAATAATAGAGTTTTTGTGTTAAATTCTGTCATGATAAATTACATGTGTGGGTTTGAGAGAACAATTTTTCATCCATTCAATATTTCTTGCTTAATAAACCATTTAGACCTGTCCCCATAGTCATTTAACTAGGGACAGCATTAAGTCAAGCAAATTTTGTTTTCTTCCAAGATAATAGTCATAGAAGACTGCCTTCCAGAGAAGCAAGTGTTTTTCTCTTTTCTTATTTTTAGTGTCTTCTTTGTTTTGTAAACCCTATAGAAAGTCTAAAGGTAATGTCCAATATCCTTCAGTTTATCAGAAGAATTGTGCAATGTCTTTGGCTGCATGATTGAGAACCACTTCTTTCCCTAAGGTGTACACTGAGCTGAATGGGAAACGCACATTTGGGTTCAAGTGGAGAACTTAGACTGAGCTGTTTGTATTTTGGAAGGAGGAGTCTCAATAGAATTAGGTCATAGTAGGGTTTCATTCATGACAGTTTCTGTCTCTGATTCTGTCTTACTTGATCATCAGTCTTACCAATCATGCAGCAATAGGAAAGGCAGGGGCATTAAAGTTTCATTAAGAACAACCCTCCTTTCAATGAACCACTCGGGAGAAATTACAAATACATGGTTTCTATGAAATTCCAGGATATGTGACAAGATTCTGTGGTAAAAGAGCATCTTTCATTGGCAGTTTTCGCAGACTCCCTGGAGTGTATGTGTTGGGGAAAAGGGGAAGGAAAAGGCAGAGAGGAAGGGGCAGGGATTCAGACACTTTCTTAAATAAACGTCAGGCAAAATTTTTCCAGTCAGGCACCACCCAAGTGGATGGAAATGAAGTACAAGAAACCTAGACTCTCAGTGAATCCATTCTGTTTGTGCATTCCACAAGTGTTAGTGGTGCCACCCACCACGTGCCGGTCATCATCTTCCTAAATACCTCCACGGCCCCTGCCCTAGTGGGCTTTACAGTCTAGTGGGAGAAAATGGCAATAAACCAGTCATCATATGAGGAACTGAACCTTCTCGGTTATGGTACGTGCCGTGAAGACAGCTATAGAGCTGTGAAAGTTGACAAGGACTCCAATCCATGGTGGAAGAGGATAAGGAGGTAGGGAGCCCTTATTTAAGAAATAGTGTGCACTTGAAGAGAATGTATAGTAGCAATTAATGAGGCAGTTCCACGTAGTTTATCTGATAGTCAAAAGGAGTTTATTTTGAGTTAACTTACAACAAGCAAAGGAAGTTGGTTATGGGATCCAAGAGAGGTGAGGCCCGGTCCAACGAGGTTCTCTAGAGAACTCTGACTTGGTCCACATTACCAGCATCCAGCATCCAGGATCATGCAGTAGCCAAGAGAGAGAAAGCACTTACCCATTTCAGGTCTTAAGAGGTCCCCATTTCAGCCACACCCTGGGCAGGGGCAGGTTCCAAGCAGTTACCTGCTGCCTATTAAGGGTGGTGCTTCAGGAGTAAAACACAGACAACCACCCCTACGAGAATGTCAGTTGGGTATAATGACTCTGTGATTATGAACTATGATATATGTTGTTGTTTTGAATATGCCCAAAATTAAATTTGCACAGGATGCTCTGCTGTCTCTTCTATTTCCCCCAGCACCGCTATATGTTACTTGTGTGACACTTCCACAAACACATAGCTCGGATTGAATTAAATCTTGCTCTAGGACATAAAGAATGAACTACATATACTCTAGACACAATACCACCCTGCCAACATATCCAACTTTTAGCTTTAATCACAGAGATGGTGGAATTTTGTGAACAAATCCCTGTTCTTCAGTCCTATCATAGTCCTCATACTGATCACTTCCTTAATATGAGATTGATTCTCATCATCTATCCACATTGTCTTGTCCGGTCCCCTTGTATTAGTGAATCATTACTCTCAAGAATTTGTAAATAGGCCTAACAATCTGATTCTACTTTTTGCAAAAATTCAATAACATATTTGCCAGACTCAAAAAAGAAAGAAAGAAAGAAAAAAAAAAACAGTGTGCATCCTTGAGCTCAAGATGAGGAATAGCCAGGCCAAGAAGAAGAGAAAGAGCATATTACACTGAGCAAGCACCACGTGACTGCTCCAAAGCAGAAGGGCACTCAGAGTCCTGGGAGGGGCTAAAGCTTGAGGGCAGATGGTATGCCAAGGATCAGGGAGGTGGGAACTGCCAAAGTTAACTGGACTGGAACATTGTAGATCTGTAGTTTTAAGATAGTTTACTCCTCTTAAATGCTTTAATTAGGGGCATCTCAAGCATATTATGTTATCTAAGTGGGTATGGGAAATTTGCACATCCCAAAATACAGAAATTCTCAAGGAAAGAATCAATTCAAAGACTTCTGGTTGTTTTTTTTTTTTTTTTTTTTTTTTTTTTTTTTAGACAGGGTTTCGCTATGTAGTCATGGCTGTCCTGGAATTTACTCTGTAGACCAGGCTGGCCTCGAACTCACAGAGATCTGCCTGCCTCTGCTTCCTGAGTGCTGGGATTAAAGGTGTGTGCCACCATGGCCTGGTTCAATTCGAGGACTTCTATTTGATCATCTCCCTATCCAAGCATCCTCAGTCTGGCCCCTGTCTTGACAGCAACCTTTAGAATTTTGTTTTGGGACTTCTGGTTGGCTAGTGTTCCTGGGAGTCAATGTTTACATGGAGGTAATGAACAGACAAAGCATGCCAAAGCATTAAAAACCCAACTTGCTTCCAAGTATAAACACTTGAACTTCTATTTTGTATGATAATACCCAAAGACTTAATTGGCTCTCAGAAGGTATTATCTAACCATGTAAACGTATGGGTAACACATAATTACAAATAACATATTGTGTATGGAACTTAGATGAAGCAATCAAGTGATAACTGTTATGCTTAAATCATAAATCATTTTGACATTTTGTACATTTTATGATTTGAACTAAGTGGCTAAGGCCTTGAAAATTATTTTACATTTCAGAATACTTTAAAGAGCAGATAGCTTAGCAGGGGGAAGGAATTTTCATGGCTATTTTCTGAATGGCTACATTTAGACGCGGAGCTCTTAACAAGACTTTGATTTCATTCCAAAAGCCGGAGCCCTGCAAGGATAGGATCTTGGGAATACTCCACATTCCTTAAAGAATGCTTATCAATTAAACCATCTCATTTTAGTTTAGTGACCTTTGGTGGAGTGAGGAGCTAGCATTTCCCCCAAATTATCTCACATGAAGAGAAAACAAACACTCTAATAGATTCTTCTGATAGCTGTCAAGTGGAAACAACTGTATTTTTTTAATTAAGCTTCAATAGCAGATATTTTCATGGAGGACAAAGCAGCATGATGCCATGACATCAGGGAAAACTGCTTTTTGTCAAAGTTTGTGAACAAAACAACAAAAGAGAGCTGAGGTTAGAAAGAAAGAAAGGGTGTATGGAACACTAACTACTCCTAGTCAGTTTGAACCCATGAAGACTAACAATATCTGTAATACAAATCCTTTCTATAACAAGAAAGAAATACAGTTCACTCACACAGGCTGCTTGCTCCTCATTCAGTTACCAGGAGACAACTGTGATTTCAACACACCACATCATTTTCATGGCCAACATTGCCAGCTGTGGGGAAGGCAGTGATGAGCTGCTGTTATTTGCCTTGTGGTTGTGACCAGGTGTTTAGCCAGTGTGTACATGTACCTCCTTGTGATTTGCTTCTGAACCTGTGGTCCTTTGTTTACTGTGTCTCCATATAGAAGAGCTAAAACGTTGATTAAACATCCATCACATGCCAGGCCTGGTATATACAAAGGTGAATGTGGCATGGCATCTCCTTTCCCTTAAAAGGTTCCAAAGAAGACTCCCTTAAAGAGTCTGGTACCCGGCCGGGTGGTGGTGGCGCACGCCTTTAATCCCAGCACTCGGGAGGCAGAGCCAGGCGGATCTCTGTGAGTTCGAGGCCAGCCTGGGCTACCAAGTGAGTTCCAGGAGAGGCGCAAAGCTACACAGAGAAACCCTGTCTCGAAAAACCAAAAAAAAAAGAAAAAAAAAAAAAAGAGTCTGGTACCCATTTCTACAAATGTCTTAGACTTGAATCCAGACAATCAAAGGCCCATGCTCATACCATTAGCCATTTTTCTATATACCTCTTCAAATTTGTGGGTACACCAGCCTTTGGATCTTCTTTCTTTAGATTTTATTTGTAATTCCTCAAATACCTTCCCAACAGTGTGGTCCTCTGTCTGGTCTTTCTCTTCCCATTATAAGGTGTATCCAACTCACCTGTGTCAGAGTTAAACACTGCTGTAATTTTGAAATGGCCAACTCTGAATACATAGGACCTTTTTATTATCATTTTGAAATTTTTATACATTCATATAATACCTTTTTGTTATCAAATCCAACTTCCTTTTCTCCCCACAAATTCTTCTCCTATTTCCCCCACTGCTTTTTCCTCCAAACTTCATGTGCTCTTTTTTTTTAATTTTATTAAAATATAATTACATCACTTTCCCCCTCCCTTTCATCCCTCCAACCTCTACCAGGTCATTCTCCCTCTAATCTCTCTCATGTGTCCCCTCACTCCCTCACAGGTTGATTCTCTTTTTCTTTTGTTAATATTGTTATATCTATATAAGCATAAATATATAAATAATAACCCATTGAGTCTGTTGGGTGTTGCCTCATGTGTCTAAGATTTCAGGACTGACCATTTGATATTGGATAACCTAATAGGGATTTACCCCGAGAAAGATTAATTCTGCCTCATTCAGCAGTTACTAGTTGCCTCTAGTTCTTTGTCTAGGCATGGGACCCTGTGAGATTTCACTCTTTCATGTTAGCATGTCTACTGGCATTGGCATTTTTCGGGTCTTATTTAGCCAGACACATTATTGAGGTATGAGTGCAGCTTCCCTGCCCTTTCTGGAAGACACAGTCTTACAGTAGACTTCTTGGTACCCTGGTTCTTAAAATATTTCTGACCCCTCCTCCATGATGTTCCTCAAACCTTGAAAGTCACATTTTAGATGTATCCATTGAGGCTGGGCACCCCACAATCACTGCATTTTGACCAGTTGTGATTTTCTGTAATGTCTCCATCTGCTACAAAGGGACGGTTCTTTGATAAGAGTTAGGAATAATTTTTTAAAGCCCACTGAGTCCAGTTAGTGCTACCTGTGTGTTCGTGGGTGTATACCATCTCATTGGGCTCTCAGAGGTCATAGCCCTGACAAAATCTAACTCTCTGTCTTCCAGTTGCCAGTAGCTCCTCAGTAGGGGTAGAGTTCCATCCACGCTGGGATTTTAGTTGGTCTTATCCTTTGTAGGTCTCGTACCAGCAAGCACTCGGAGCCCTTACAAGTTTGTATGTGTAATGGCACCGTCGTGCCCAGTCATGTGTTTTGCTGAAGTCATCCACTGCCTCTGGTTCTTACCATCTTTCTGCCCCTTCTTTCACAATCACCCCTGAGCCTTTCAGGGAGGAGATATGATAGAGATGTCGCACTCAGAGCTTAGCACTTCATAATCTCCCATTCTCTACACAATGACCAGTTTGTGGGGCTCTGTAGCAATCACCATCTACTGTACAAAATGTCTTCTCCAGTAAAGGCTGAATGATGCATTAATCTATAGGTATAAAGAGGAATTTTTGGAGACGTTCATTACTTTAGGAGAATAATAGTAGTGGGTTCTCTGCTAGCACCTTTGACCTAAATGGCTATGTTGTTGGTTGTTTGATTTGATTTGGGGGATTTGGAGTTTTTTTCCCAGTTAATGGTACCAGGCATGAGTTGCATCTTGATGGTTGATTTTAAATCCAATTATAAAATGGTTGATTAGGTCCATAACATGCATGCTACTTCTGCATATTGACATCTCTTGGTAGGCCAGTTGTTATTATAGCTTGAAGTGTTCATAAACACTTAAAGCTATTGGTTATTTTTCTCCTGTAGCATTCATTGTGCAATGGCACGTCCTAGCACCATGGAAGCTATTCAATAGGAATGAAATGTCCAGGTCAGTACAGTCTTGATTTCCTCATGTCCTGTGTCTCAAGTGTGTGGTCTTGTCTTAGTTAGGGTTTCTCTGCTGTGAAGAGACACCGTGACCATCACAACTCTTACAAAAGAAAAACATTTGATTGGAGTGGTTTACATTTTCAGAGTTTTAGACCTTTATTATCATAGTGCAACATGGTGGTGTGCAGGCAGACATGGTGTGGAGAAGGAGCTGAGAGTCCTACATCTTGACCCACAGACAACAGGAAGTGAGCTGAGTGTCACACTAAGTGTTGCTTGAGCAAAGGAGACCTCAAAGCACACCCCCACAGTGACACACTTCCTCTAACAAGGCCACACCTACTCCAACAGTGCCACTTCCTATTAGCTTATGGGAGCCAATTACATTCAAACGCCACATATCTCTTCAGCAATAGAGTCTTACAACCAAGTTTTGGAGCATAGCCAAGAGCAATGGCAATAATGTGTGATGTTTGCTCACATGGATCCCCACTGACCAGCAACTTAAAAAGAGAGAGCCCATACCTGCTAACGGGTTTTTTGTTTGAGAGCCTAGGGTATCAGGTGTAGATTGTCCCCTGTTGTACAGTAACTCTCTTTAAATCCCTTTTGTGTTTTGGGGAATTCTACTAACAATAGGTTTTATATAACATTTTTCAAAGGTCTTAAATATTAGTTATCCCTCCTCATACTCCCTCTCATCTCCCACTCCATTTAATCCTTCCTGTTCTATTATTTCCCTTCCCATTTTAGACTACCTTCATTCTACCCCCTTCCCGTGAGGTCTCCCCCCACGGCCCTTTCTTGTTTCCTGCCTTCTATGGGTACTCCAATTGAAACACATATGTCTAAAGATTCACGTCTAACACGCTTTTCTTAATACATAGAAACCATACAGAGATGGATCGTGGAAGGATTTGTAGGGGAAGGGAATTGAAAAAAGAGGAGAAAAAGGTCTATGTTGCCTTATATCAAGATGTTGGCATCTGTGTAATTTTGTGGACACCAACAACTTCAGATTGCATCAAGTCTTCCTCTTAAATATGTGCAACTGACTAAACTGAGAGATTTATGTCTACTACAGCCTCAAAGAAATGGAATCCTGCACCTCATAACGTCCTTCAGCTATTGCTTCCAAATAACAAGTCATCAACTGAACACAAAATGGAGTTCTTCAAAGAAGGGCTTTTGTGATACTCAAGTCATGTGACTTCTCATAGGACTGCTTTGCTTGATGTGTTACCAAGAGAAATTGAGCGGTGGCAGCCGTGAGGAGCAGAGGAAGTGCACTGTGAGCTGACCTAAGTGGGAAGGTTCTCAGACGGGATCTCAGGACTGATGTCCTGAGTCGCTTAAATGAAAAGCCGCATTGCTGTACTCTGCTCCACTTCGCTTTCTGCGCGGCAGCAGATTTCCTGCGGTCTTCCTCACCACCCCCAATCCTCACTCGTAAAAAATTCCTCCTCTCCCACCTTCCTTAACCCCTCCTTTTGGCAGGACTCTGTGTGGAATGTCTTCTTAAAGCCGCCAGAGCCTAAACACAAAGGTCTATGAGATGGGCAGGGGTTCCCTGTTTATCAAGCCAGCAGCCAGTTGGCCGGTTAATGAATCGGAGCCCAGGCTAGAGAAGGTAAAAGCGTGAGGGGATGATATATCTGTTCATCAAGATACTTTATCTCTGTGCATATTAAATCCCCCAGTGCAGTTGTCTTGTACTGCTGATGTGCCTTTGACTGTTGACTATACAGTGTGAATTAAGTGGTTACATTAATGACAAATACGTAATATGTTGATCATTAACAGTTCTGTTGACTCCTTTTGTGAAATTTTCATAGGTTGTAGAATATCACAGCTGCCATGCCTTGGAATCACTTATTAGTGTTTCTCAAATCATGTGGACTCTATAGTAAGAGGTTTTATCAAAGAAACTTATTGATTTCAGGGAAGAGGGGCTGGTAAACACATCTCTTCAGCTCTGCGCTCACCCCAGGATCTAAGTGTGATAGAAACAGCCTTGAGTTCTTGTAAAAGATCTTGGTGTTAATTCTCAACACTGGTACTTACTAACTGTGTGTCTTTGACAGGTCATATATTATCTCTGTCTCGGTGTCCTCATCTGTGAAATGGGATGCTAACTTTAGCCCCTAAAGTGTTTGCAAGCAGATTAAATAATCAAAAATTAGCCGGTAAAGGCTGGGGATTTAGCTCAGAGCACTTGCTTCACATTCATGAAGCACTGGGTTGTATACCTAACACTACAGAAAAAAAAAATACCTTTTTCTAATGTTGCATCCCCTATTGCTGTGAAAGAACAAGATCAACACAGGTAACATTTACTTATCCTCAGGATACTCACTCCTAGTGCAGTTATGCTACATTTGTGAGAAAAACCTGAAAATATTTTGAAGAAAAAATAATACTCCTTATAAGTAAATATTATAAAGGACCTATTTTAACTATGAGGGGGAAAGACTAGTGCAATGATGACTTTTAAATTGTGGTAAATTATCAGAATAATGACAGTTACTAGCCCTTGCAATTGAGTAAAGACTTGGAATAAAATTATTTGGGTTTATGGGTGGGGAATGTATGTAAAGTACAGGGGAAGTGACAGGCGGTGGTGGTGCATGCCTTTAATCCCAGCACTCAGGAGGCAGAGGCGGGCTGATCTCTAATTGAGTCCAGCCTGGTCTACAGAGTGAGTTCCAGGATAGCCAGGACTACACAGAGAAACTCTGTCTTAAAAAACAAAAAAAAAAAGTACAGGGGAAGTTTCTTCATTCCTAATTTGTGACAAATTATGGAAGTCTGTTAGATTTTTTTTAATTCAAAACATTTTTTCTTATACTATATTTTGACATTATTTTCCTTCTGCCTCGTTCCTCCCAGACCCTCCCCCACATCTCCACCCACACAACTTCAAGTTCTCCCCACTTCTCTCCTCTCCTCTCTCTCAAAAAACAGGAAGCAAACAAACAAACAAAACCCTGAAAATCAAAACAGAGAAACTACGAAAAGAAAAAAAGAAATTTAATAATGATAGTTTTTCATCCACATGAGTATTTATTTACATAACTTAGATGCTGGCCTGACTATTTGACTTAAGCAGATGACACTGTGAATTCACTAATAGTCTCACAATACTGTGATTTTACTTTCTTCTAATTAAGGTTTTTGTCTTGGTCTGGGAAGTGATGTCCTTGGATGTTGACCTGGGCACATCCTGATACACAAGTACATATGTCTCTAATATTGCCAGCTAGGCCAAGACAGTCTCAAGGACCCTCAGTACATTGAATTTTTCATTTCTCAATAATTGAACCCTTTGGGTCCCTCGGGCTCATTCAAATTTATATCCACGTAGGAGAGTCAAGAACCTTCCATAAGACTCAGAAACCTCACCTGCTCAGGAATGTTATGAGGCACTAGTATATAGAAAACACTTCAGTGTCTGCAACAGTGAATATCTTATCATCTTCCTCTATCTTCAGTTTTTAAAAATAAACTAATGGAAGAGTAAAAACTTAAGGGACTAGCCATTCAACTAAAATACGGTGATTGGCTTCACTGAGCTCACAGTGACCATGCTTTTCAGAGGTAGAACTAGAGGCTCTATCACCGGATTTCAGGAGGTACATCCCAGGAATAAACTCCCCTATCCTTGCCACACGTTTCTCTCTGCAACTCTACTCACATCCCACTTTAATATAATCACAGGACATGGACAATTCGCTCTGCACCCACCCCATCCCTCTCTAGACTCATTCACCTTCATACCTGAGTTGGGTGCCCAAGATCTTGCAAACGAAGCTGACAAATCAGTGGGGGTCTGGGTAGAGGCCATAGCCAGCCTTGACTCCGCTTCCGAGTCTAGGCCATAGCCAACCTTGACTCCGCTTCCGAGTCTAGGCAGCTCCATTCAGCTTGGTTTTTCTTTACCCCTGAACACTTGGCTTTGGCAAAAGCGGGTCCTCTCTCCAGCTGCACCTCCCAAAGCTCACTTGAAATCAATGGAGCAAACTTCTGTGTGGCTTACTCCCTCCTCTTTCCTAAGTTCCTAAATGAAGAACACCTTATTTTGCCAGGCGTGATGACACACACCTTTCTTTAATCCCAGAACTCAGGAGGCAGAGGCAGCCTGGTCTACAGAGGAAGTTCCAGAATGGCTAGATCTAAACAGAGAAACCCTGTCTCAAAACAAAACAAATTTTATTTCACAGTTATACCAGAAAAAAGGAATGGCCCATAGGCTCTCTCTCCTGCATGCCTCTACTTGCCTGTTAGGTAACTCCAAAATACAACGCCAACTCACCCTACCTTACAACTATCTTACAAGGCTCTCCACACTCAAACACCCGGACTAAAGGCGTGTGCCATCGCCACCCTACAGCTTTATTTATATACCATCCCTGTCCATGTCCCAACCCTCTGAGTTCCTGAGACTATGAGGCGGTTGTCCATGGCAGCAGTTTGTGTTACTGGGGATTTTTAGCTGCACCATCCATAGCCCTGGGTAGGCAGCGTCCATAACCCTAAGAAAAGCTTAGGAGGGAAGTGCTTTAATCTAGCCACAAAGAATTTACCAGAATGCAAAGGAGTGGCGCGATATGATGGAATGATGGATGGCCTCTTTGTGGATCTCTGGCCACAACCACAACACAAATGAGACTTCCTGTCTCCATGCAGATTCATTCACCCTCCTGTTTCTCTCTCTCTCTCTCTCTCTCTCTCTCTCTCTCTCTCTCTCTCTCTCTCTCTCTCACCACCCTCCTCCTTCCCTTCCTCCCTTTCTCTTCTTTCTTTAGAGTTCTAGTTACAACAATCCTCGTACTTTTTAAATCACATTTACTTATTTATCTTGTGTACATTCACAGGTGGATGCCACAGCACTCCTGTGGAAGACAGTGCAAAGAGTTTATGTTTTGTGGCTCACAATCTGGCGTGGAAGAGAGATGCCTGCAAAAATAAACAATACGTAAAATGGGTGGGAGTGATGGGGATGGTCAAGACAGTGTCTCGGGAATAGAGAAATCCCCTGGTGAAGACATCTAGAAGTTTCTTGTGCCTGTGGTGTCGTGAAGATATCAGAGGCAAGGTGGGAGTGCTGGCTGTGACCCACCAACCCTTGCCTGGATTCCAGCCCAAAGCAGATTATGAAGTCAAAGGAACAGAACGGCCAGAGAGCTGTTTGATGAGGGATATTCTTTCGGCCACACCATAAGAATATTAACACCCACAAGCATAGTGACTGACCTCCATTTTGCCTATGAAGAGCGCCAAAATCACCAGTTTCCATCCTGGGTTTTAGTAGCTTTCCTAATTATTAATTTATTTGTTGGTTTGGTGCCTGTGTGTATCTGTGTGTGTGTGTGTGTGTGTGCGTGTGTGTGTGTGTGTGTGACAGGCATGTCTGTGAAGGTCAGAGAACAACTCTCAGGAGTCAGTTCTCTTCTACCACCTTGTGCCATCCAGAGTTCAAACCCAAGCTGTCAGGTTTGTGTGTGTACAAGCACCTCTACCTCCTGAGCACCAGCCCGACATAAAACTGTTTTCTGTCTTCTTTCCAAAATGGAAGGAAGCTGACCTGGGACACTGAGCTGGGTCTGCAGTGGGACCCAGACTTCACAGCTGCATTCAGGAACTACTGTGGGTCTTATTATTATGCTGGGGAATGTATAAAAACATGGGGTTGGTATGTACTTGTACCAGTGCACACACAGCTGGCCTGGAGGTTTCCATGTGAGACTCTCTCACAGTGTCCCAAGCACAGAAAGCATCGCTGGTGTCTTAGATTACCTTCCAATACAACCCCAGTCCTGGGCAAACAGATGAGGAGATAGGAGAGACCAAGTGTGTCACGAGGTCCCCTGACCTTCCCAGCCAGCCATGCATACAGATCATCATTTTTTACCATCATCTGGAATAGGGGGAAAAATACATTTCAGCTGTGTCACAGGGACACCACGAGAGCATCTTTTTACAGGATGCTTATGTCTTCAGAAAACATGGTTCCTGGAGCTGCCAAGATGGTCTGGGGGGGCGGGGGGGAGCACTTGTACCCAAGCACTTGCCCCCCCCGGGTTCCATACCTAGAACCCACAAGGTGGAAGGAGAGAACTAACTCTTGAAAGTTGTCCTCTGACCTCCACACGCTTGCCAGAGTGGACACACATGGGCACACAAACAAATGTACAATGTTTTTTAAAAGGAAGAAAGAAAAAAAAGAGAGAGAAGGAAGGAAAAGAGAGAGAGAGAAAGAAAGAAAGAAAGAAAGAAAGAAAGAAAGAAAGAAAGAAAGAAAAAGAAAGAAAGGAAGGAAGAAGGAAGGAAGGAAGGAAGGAAGGAAGGAAGGAAGGAAGGAAGGAAGGAAGCGTGGTTCATCCTAAGGCTCTCTGCTTTCTGCTGGTTTTATATAACTCAGAACACCTTTGCATCTACCATCACTTCTAAGAAAATGATGTAGTGCATGAAAGATGTAGATGTTACAAACTACCCTCTGGACACTGTGCTCTAAGGGGCTCAGTGACTCATCCCCAGTCAGACAACGTAAGCAGGTGCTAAATTCGCCCCCTCGGGAGCTCAGGTCCTGCTTCTGTGCAGTGATGCAGAAGGGCAGGCAGCATGAAGGCATTTTTCTCTCCTTGTAAAAAAGAACAACGGAGGATGGAGAATTATTTAAACACCCCCCCCCCCAGTCATTCCGCAGCCCCTGCATCGTTTCTCCTCTAGAAACACCCTGTTGATTTCTAAATCCCTTTAAACCTCCCTGGCACCTGTATGGCCCCGATCCAAAAATTATTACCGAATCCCTTGCTTGTGCATTTTTTATTTAACCTCATAGGGGTTTCAATGATTGTGACTCCTGGTTTAGTTGAGTATTTAGGGGGCTCCAGAAGTTTCCTTCTTCAGTAGAAGCTAGAATCATGTAGTGCTGAGACCTTAATATAAGAATTAGATACTCCCCACTAAGCCTGATGACCTTATATTCTAAATCGTTCTCACCCCTACCCCTCATTTTCTTGGCCAAGCATGCATATGCACACACACACACACACACACACACACACACACACACACACACACACAC